>NC_044203.1:5390634-5998935 GCF_900880675.1 Sparus aurata | reverse complement strand
TAAGTTTCATATGTAAAAACAACATATCAAAATAAAAAGTGCCATTTGAGAATTCACATTCCTCATATACATGTAATGTGAATGTGACATCGCACGTATTGTGGAAATGTCAATATGGTACATATGACAGGTACAAATTTAAAGTTTTTTAGAAACATTAACCGCCAACTTTTGATTCTTGTGACTAGTCTAAAAGACTAAAAATTTTACCCCCCACATATATATAGCTTTATTCTGTAAAAAAAGGCTCATGGCACAGCTGGACACTGTAAGAAAATGTTAAATAAACAAGAAAGAGGAAAAAGCACATTTGTTGATTAAATTTTTTGGGATGATTTTCAGTTGATTGTAATGTAGGCAATGTGACTCATTGATGCTTTTTATTATACAAGTTCCACCTAGGATACATTTAATTATTTGAGTCTGCACGTGGGATTTGTTGACAGCAAGAAAATGTAAAGTACCAGCAGACATTTCCTTTAGAGTACATCTTGCTGTCTGAAACTCAAAATGCCAGCTGTGTGTGTTGTGTGTTTGGTGTAGAAGAGATACATGTGGATTGTTTTCATTCGTGACCCACCGCTGCCTGCTGTAGGACAAAGGTTGGCTCCTCTCTCACACCCCCCACATTCTGTCTCTGGATGATGACTTACACAGAATCTGACCAGCTCATACACTATATCACATTTTCATGAGGTGCCCAAAACAGTTAAGTTAGGGTTGAAAAATGACAATAACGATGCCAGACAGCAGTCTCTGCTACTACACAGTGCTCAGCTGAAGCTATTTCCATCCTGCCCAAATGTGGCAACAACAGAAAACAGAAAAAGTTCCTAATGCTCAATCCTTAAAAAGTAAATCAAATGTGCTCTTTGTCTTTGTCTGCTGCACTTGGCAACAGCTGAGTGATAGGAAAACATACTAACACACACTTACACAAAATACTCTTCTTTATTTTGTAGATCATTACAATGTAGCCTGTGGTGTTTGTCTCCTTTGTGTATGTGTGTGTATGTGTGTCAGCCTCTCCATTATCACACATGTTTTCACACATAGGTGCGCTCAGATGGGACACTAACCTTGGCGTCTCAGCTATGTTTGGGGGCAGATAACTAACTCACATGCCACATCTCATTAATTGGCTAATTATCATGGCTGGTGCAGAGCGGCTCTGATCTGGACATGGGGAAGCAGACACTGTGTCCTTTGCTGCAGTTTGCATCTCAAGTGTCAAATGCTGTTGATCAAGCAACACCTTAAATGAAGCCTTTACAGAGCTGCAGCAGGGTGACATCTTCAAGACATAGGTTCTTGTCTGATGTTCTCTGTTGTCCACGTTTGCATGTGACGAGAAAACATCAACAACCTTTTTAACATGGACCCTGTTTTCCCATCTTCTTCTAAATACCTTGTTTTGATAGAGGTGCCTGTTTAGCTTTAAAAGGAACAGTCTATATTTAGGGGGCCAAGCCCGAGGGGCCGAGGGAACGCGTATGCAAGCATACGCGTTTCCTAGGACCAGCGGTGCTAGGAACCCTATTGTAATCGTAAATATTTTTATTTTCATTTTTCTCCGGCTAAAAGTGGTGCTGCAGGCTAAACCGTGAAAGGGAGGGCGGTGCAATTTGGAGGGTTGGTCCAGACTCTTGCGAATATCTCAGACACAAAAAACTACATATATCCGCCTGCAGGGGGCGCTATAACCTAGGCCAACACGTTTTTGCCTATAACTCCCAAACCGTATGTCGTACATTCAAAAACCTTGTATCCCCAGATTCCCTGAATGGAGCTGAATCACTATGCGGTTGGCCACGCCCACTTCCGGTTAAAAAGTTTTTTCGCAAAATCGCAAAAAAAGGAAAACCTAGTTTTTCGAACTCCTCCTTGGGATTTTGTCTGATCTGCGTGAAACTTGGCACGTACACTCTTCAGCTCGATCTGATCTAAAGTTATCAAAATAATTTTGCTCGGTCAAAAAATGCGCAAATTATTCACGAACAAATTTCTGTAGCTAGCTATAAAAATGTAAACTGTTTGATATCTCGGTCAAACTAAATGCTGTGAACACCAAATTGGAAATCCTTGGTTGCCAGACACTGGGAAGGGATCAATCAATCAATCAATCAATCACATTTTATTTGTATAGCCCTTTACAATATCCAGACGGTACCCAAAGTGCTTTACATCAAAGCAATAAAATAATACATAAAAACAACACATAAAACACAAGAAAGTGCTACAGTTCTGCAAGAAAACACAAGAAAGTGCTACTAGTGCTGCAAGAAAACACAAGAAAGTGCTACTAGTGCTGCAAGAAAACACAAGAAAATGCTACTAGTGCTGCAGGGTGTTAAAGGCCCTCTAAAAGTGCATAAAGTAAAAAACAGGCAAAATAAGTGCACCTAAAAGCAGGACTACCTTAGTCAGAGTTAAATGCCAATCTAAAAAAGTGTGTCTTCAGCTTTGATTTAAAAAGGCTAAGGTCAGTAGTGGTGCGAATGTCAGGGGGCAGTCTGTTCCACAGCCTGGGAGCTGTGACAGCAAAAGAACGATCACCCCACCCCCACGCCTGGAGGTGCCTGTTAAAAATCGGGCAGCAGCGTTCTGGACAAGTTGGAGACTCGAGATTAAAGACTGGCTGAGGCCGACATAAAGTGCATTACAATAGTCCAGTCTTGAACTTATGAAGGTGTGGATCGCCTTCTCGAGGTCCTGCCGACTTAAAAAAGGCTTTACTTTGGCCAGGAGACGCAGCTGAAAAAAACTTGTGCTGACAACAGACCTAATCTGTTTATCGAATCTGAGCCCACTGTCAAATGTTACCCCAAGATTCTTTACATGTGGTTGAAAAAAGGGCGCCAGAGTCCCAGAGTTTGTAATTAAAACATTTGACATAAATGGCGTGCCAAACAAAATACATTCGGTTTTGCTGTCATTCAAGTGCAAAAAGTTCAGAGCCAGCCACTGTTTTACATCAGTGATACAGTCCAGTTACTGAGTAAGTGCAGTGTTTTCATCGGGTCTCATGGGCAAATATAACTGTAAATCATCAGCATAAAAATGAAAAGACAGATTGTGTTTTTTTATAATTGATCCCAGAGGTAGCATATACAATGAAAACAGAATAGGGCCAAGAATAGAGCCTTGTGGCACCCCACAAGAGAGGGATGC
The DNA here is from genome assembly GCF_900880675.1 of Sparus aurata. NCBI lineage: Eukaryota > Metazoa > Chordata > Actinopteri > Spariformes > Sparidae > Sparus > Sparus aurata. The sequence continues at coordinate 5,995,764 of NC_044203.1, read as the reverse complement.
CTGTGAGGAGCAGAGGTCACCAATCATTACAGAAAAACTCCTATTTGCCAGGTATGACTTAAACCATTGGAGGGCGGTGCCACGGACGCCTGCATACTGCTCTAGGCGAGATACAAGGATTGCATGGTCGACTGTATCGAAAGCCGCTGTGAGGTCCAGCAGTATCAGCACAGCGGGGTTCCCAGCATCCACAGACAAGGCAATATCATTATGCACCTTTAACAGTGCTGACTCGGTGCTATGTCGGGATCTGAAACCAGACTGAAATTTATCCAGGACAGAATTAATCTCTAAAAAATGTTGTAACTGAATAAAAACAACTTTTTCCAATACCTTAGAAAGAAAAGGCAAGTGGGAGACAGGCCTAAAATTGGACAGCACAGAGGGGTCAAGATGTGGTTTTTGGAGGAGGGGCCTAACCACAGCGTGTTTGAAGGCAGCTGGGACAGACCCCGAGCTAAGACAGGTAACAAACAAAACCAGCAAACTTGATCCAACAGAACTAAAAACGTCCTTCAGAAACTTGGCTGGAATAATGTCTAGGGGACAGTTAGTGGGTTTTAGGCCACTAACCACCTTAGGGATGAGCCCAATTTGGCGAATTTTGGCCACTAGGGGGCGCTAAAAAAATGGGAAGTTTATATCTCTTGAACAGCTACACCGATTTTTAGGAAATTTGGTTGGTATGATGTAGGGCCAATCCTGAGGCCATATCTTGAAGGTGGTCATGACTGCTCAATGTGGGCGTGGCTTATTACAACATCAACAACAAACATTAATTTCAGCCAAACTATTATGCTGAGAGCTTTGAAATGTATATGGTACAGAAAGAATAGGACACAGTTCTTCCATACCAAAAACTGCACATGTACTCCAGTAGGTGGCGCTATAATGGATGCAATCGTGTTTTTGCCTGTAACTTCCACATTTCAAATAATACATTTGCAAACCTTATATCCATATGTTCCCTGAACACAGCTGGGTTTTCTTACATAGTACACGACCACTTCTGCTGCAAATTTCCTTCGCTAAATCGCCACATATGCAAAACCTACTTTTTCCAACTCCTTGGGATTTTGTCCGATCTGCGTGAAACTTGGCACGTACGCTTTTCAGCTTGACCTCATCTAAAGTTATCAAAAGAATTTTGCTCGGTCAAAAAATGCGCAACTTATTAACGAACAAATTTCTGTAGCTAGCTATAAAAATGTAAACTGTTTGATATCTTGGTCAAACTAAATGCTATTAACACCAAATTTGAGATCCTTGGTTGCCATGAGACTGGGAAGGGATGAGCTGAATTTGGCGAATTTTGGCCACTAAGGAGCGCTAAAAATATGGGAACTTTATATCTCTTGAACGGCTACACCGATTTTTACGAAATTTGCTCGTATGATGTAGGGCCAATCCTGAGGCCATATCTTGAAGGTGGTCATGACTGGTCAATGTAGGTGTCGCTTATTACAACAAATCCAAATCGGCACACATTCAGCCTTTTGCGCTTCCAGTGCACTTCCCATTACAGCGAATACCACGGCTCAGACGTTGGCCTGTGTCCTCACTTTTGCCCCAAGCCCGTCATCCTTTGGGGCCAACTTCCATGGGCTCTGCGGTGCGTGGGGTCCGAGTCGCGCGGGGGGGCTTGGCCCCCGTTCATAACTGCTTGCAGTTCTAGTTTTGATTTGAATCAGTCAAGTGAGAATGTCAAAATTAAACAATGTCCTGCAATGATAACAGGTGCAGGGTGTGCTAAGCTTTGCTCAGCATGAGCTATTTAAGATTTAAAATGCTTGAATATAAACAAATAAACAATGTAGCAAACATGGTTACACGTTACACTTCCTTTTCATGTCTATGTACATGTATTTTATGAGTCATATTTAATTGTTAAATGGGCAGTTATTAGATATTGTTTTAATTACTTTGATTCAAACCTGAATTGTTTTCCTATGTGAAATAAAATTGTCCATGGCCAATACATTTAAGCGTGCTGTATTGCATGTTAAGGGCTCCTCGGTCAAGTAGGTAATAATATGTAACATGCAATGTCTGGTCAGACTTTCAAAATAAAGATTTCTGACAGTTCACATGATAATACATATAATGATTTTTGGACTTTTGGTACATTGATTAGGCAAAAGATAATTACATGGTTAAATCTAGGAAAAAAATCATCCTGGTTTAAATGGTTACTTTTAGTTTTATAACATAAGTTACACAAGAGACACATTGCATAACATATGTATTTCATTCGTAGTTTACGAAATGTACCTATGTTTACCTCAAAACAAATCACCCTTGACTCTTAAGCCCTTTTCACACAAAGAGTTTACAGAAGAGTTTGCTTTGGGGGGGATAATGGCTCAATATTCCGACCTTGAAAAAGCTATGTGAATAGTGCTTATACGTAATACTAGAGGGGTGCTTGAAGAAGTAATGCTTTAGTGGTAACTATAGTGTAGTACTTACAAGTGTAAGGCCACTTACCAGACATTTGTTAAATTGGCAGTGAGGATGGGCTAGCATCTTTCAGCACCAGGCAGAGTGCTACAAGGAGTTGGTGTGACTGTTGGATTGTCTTTTTTCAAGGGCTAGGGGAGTTAGGCCTGGTTTTTAAGGTAATACATTTGACTCAGCCTTGAAAATAGCTTCTACGTTGGTTTTAGGATTGGGGCTGAGTAAAATTCAGAAGGTCTAGCCATGCTTCAACAAAACAACTGCATCATTTTGGGAAGAATAGAAGAAACACAAAACTAAGCCTTTATTAGTGTAAGGGATGAAAAAGTAGGAGGGATCAGAAATAAGTAGTATGATGCTGAATCAGATGACAAGACATTTTTCTTCTTCAGGTTGGAAACAATGAAAGGGGTTAGGCTGTTGTTTTTCTTGTTTTGTGTGCTACTGGAAATTACTGTCCAAGTAAACACAGGGCTGAATGGTTCAGAGGACAGCAGTGAAAAGGGAAAGTCACAGGCGTTTATCTGCCTCTGATCCCCACCACAGGAGATTTACAGACATAATCCCAATTTCCACTGAGGAAGAACCACAAAGACCTTACAAACCATGACCAGATTACACAGATTGAGACCCACGGCGGACTAATGGAGTTTGACCAGATTATGCCATCTGAGATCCACCTGTGCCTGTACAGAGACCCTTTATGGAAGTGGTGCATGTTGCCTTTTCTAGGATGGACAATACAATCCCGAAAACGGTAATTACTGTATACTGGCCGATCCTGACCAATATCGCCTGGCTTATTTAAGGACCAAGTTTTGTTCCTTTGCTTACACAGTCTATGATCCAGGGAGATTAAAACAAGACTTGTCCTGTTAGATTATAAATAACATTTACTTTACTCCTTCAATAATAAGTTATGAAGATGAGGATACTTTGAAACTGTCTGTCTAAAAGTGCATGGTTATTGAACAGCCATTTGTAAAAGAAAAAAATAGTAACTGGTGGTTCCTTGTTCATACATTTTGGGGCGATTCTCTACCCCTGTACGATCTCCCAGTGTCAGATGCAGATCAGATGTGTAAAGCTCATATACTGGGCAGGAAAATCTTAGTTCATGAATGTAAAACTGATTTGCCACCAGTACGGATATTCATGGTTCATGGTCAACTGAGGACTTATTAGAGGCATATTAGAAATTGTGTCTGTCTTATTAACCAGGTGGAGAGTTCTGCTCATAAATGGATTATACCTCAACTATGTGAATAGTCAATAATAAATGTCATAAACTCAACCCCTTCCTGATGTTGGATGTAATCTGCCATAACCTGATCATGGAATGGATTCTGATGTATGTCTACAGCCATGCAGTCCATGTGTCCTTTTATTTGATGATTTATTAAGGTTAGGATTTATTATTATTATTACCATTTAAATTGTTATTTATTCATCTATGTTTATTTTATTTAAGTGACTGATCATACGATTTACGGCATTTTCATGTTTGTTTAGTTCTCGTATTGTTATTGTATTGTCTGTTTTCAAGATGACAATAAACAGTTTTTCTCCAATATGTACTTTTATTAGATTTTTGTCTGAAGTCTTATTATTATTATTATTATTATTATTATTTTTATCATTATCATTATCATTACTGTTTTTATAATGAAAAAAGTCAGGAATAAAAATTCTAGAATAAAAAATTGAAATAATTGTAAATGTAAAAGATAAATGTTTATTTATTGTGTTTTTACAAAGACAAACAAACTGTTTTAAACAATTGAGTCCTGAGGATAAATTGAGGTGTCTCACTGACTGGGGAATGAAGCTGTTCCTTAGTCTGGTGACTTCTGTATCTTTTTCCTGATGGCAGCAGGGTGAACAGACTGTGGCTGGGTGGGTGTTCTCTTTTGGTATGCTTTGGTTTCTGTGCAGACATCTTACTTTACCGATATCACTGATGTTCTGGGAAGTTAGTCACCCAGTGGAGAGCTTTCCTGACCCGGGCCATGCACAAACCATGCCAGCTGCTGAGAATGGGGGCACTGCATAGTTTTGGAGAAAAAGTCAGAATTTTAATATTTACAATATTAATGAGGAAATTATACTAACTCAGAAATAGTTATTTTCTCTACGACTGAATAAAAAAGCTGTTCTCTGTTTGTGATAGAGTTTGTATATATAGTTTGCTGAGGCATCAAAATTCAGTCAATGAAGATTTTTGTCTTCTGATTAAAATTCCCTCCCCACAACTACTAACTTTAAGTAATATCATAATAGGTAAAAATATTGGTAGCCTGTGGTGCGACAGCAACAGAGGAAGATAATTTGTGAAATTCTGGTTTAGTGTCCATCCTTTTCTCATATAATTAATTCAACAAATCCTCATACCTAAATTATGCACTGAAGAATTAATTTTTGCCTTAGCTTTTTACTATCTATCTAACGCCGTTTGTCCAGTTGCACTTCAGGCCGCATCGAGTCAAACCAAGCCATGCCTATTTGCTTTTCCATCCCCAGTTTTACTGCGCCAAAGTTGAGCTGCACCGGCGATGGACCTGTTCCAGAGTAGGGCCAGCCGCGGCTGCCCCACCTGCAAGCAGGCTGCGGTGACATCTCATGACTGCAGCCAACCCGTAACAAGCACCGGTCCCCCGCATAAATCGATACTCAACTCATGTTGGTGCAGAAAACCTGAGAGAGATACATTTCTAAAAGTCAGTTTGTTCAGCTTTCAGTACATTTGTAGCATCTAACTGAATCTCTTTAGTTTCTCTCGTTTTGTTTCTTCTTTCAAACATCTGCATTTCACTGTTTTGTCCTGCACACTTTCAGCTGTTTCAGGAATCATGATAAGTTACTGCTGGTGAAACAAAATGTTTCCTGTAATGCTGCTTCATAACAAAAGCTTTTAAATTACTAATTTAAGGGGGCTTTTATTGTGAAGAAGTTACGGTAAATGAAACGTGTTTGTGACTGAGTTAGTGGAGCCACTTTGTTAGCGGTGATCCTAATGCAGGGATCAGGACAAGCACTTCATTGCTTTAAGACACACCTTCAAGCAGGTAGCCTATCTGTGATGGAAAAGCAAAACCCCAGCCATGCCAAGTCAGAGCGAGGCCGACAGATGAAATGGAAGAACTGCATAATTTGCCAATCTTCATACCTAAATGAGTGACTAGTTTGAATGCCAGTGAATCCAAATCAATGAGTCCCTTTAAAAAGACATATTGTCTGCTGTACAGATGGTAAAGTCACTTGAAGCACATTTGCGACACTGGGTTATATAAATAAAACTGATTTAACTTGATGAATAATAAGAATCACTGTAAAATTATTTTGTCTGTGTGTGCTACATACACCCCTGTAAAACACCTCTAATATACCCACATTCTTCCAGGTTTGTAGGCTGTTGCACACCCAGACATCAATACTGTATGTCCCACTGGGTGGCAGGTGCTGTGCTAAAGGGACAACAAATAGCAGCAGCCTCACGTTGTTTGTTCTATTAGCCAACAGCAGAGTTACAAGCAATGCTACTAAAAATGGGAAATCCATGTGCAAATCACTTCTTCATAATCCGTTACTGCAGCAATGAGCTCAGTCTGCCGCTGGCTGTGGGCTGAATGAAAACACGCCAAAGCCATCAAGGCGTCTCATCTGTAATCCCTCCCCAGGATACAGCTCACAAAACAACACGACACAAAAAATAAAAACTCTTGTCTTTGTTTCCGCTGAAATCAATAGGGCTATATGTAATACTGCATGGTGCAGCATTACTGTAAATATAGGACCAGGACAAAAGGAGAAAATGTTCCGCTCAAGTCACCCCTGAAATCACTGTAACTAAACTTAGACCAACAACTTTTAATAAGTCTAGGGCCAAATCACTTGGCATAACTTAACAACAAACTTCTGAGGGAATTAAGGGGATTTTTGTATGGCCCTTAATCACAGGTAAAGCCCCATAGGGCTTTAGGATAGTCAGATTGTTCCACAGTAAAAGAAAACACCACACTAATAAGTCTGAGCCTCAGTGGGAATAATGAAAGCTTAAAATGATTTGTAGAGAGAAAAATAAAAAACAGAAGTGAGAAACCTTCAAAGGGGTACACAGAGGGGGAAATCTGGTGTGCAGTGTGTTGAGAGTGTCAGGCACACTCAATCTTAACTTAGTACTCAACCTTATAACCATATTTCTTCAAACATTAATAGTTTGATGGATTTATCTTATGTATAGTAATCTTACCATTTGGGCATGACAATTACATGTGATCCCATTATGTTAAATAAAATGTGAATATCTTAAACTATTCCCAATAAAATAAACTGCCTGCAAATTTAACAATCCAACCCAACCTCAGGTCCCATGTATGAGGTTTGAATTGGACTCAGGAGAATTGAGTATCTTGAAGCATGTGAACAACCACAGACAGCTGACATTATCTACTCTGCCAGGCACTCCACCAACATTATCTTGGTTTTATCCCATCTTGGTTTTTGGAGCCAGAAATTACCATATTAAGAAGAAAGGGAGGCGCTGGAGAGGAGCAAATGGGTGAATCTGACTGAGAACCAAAGGACACTCACCGTGATTGTGGTTTGTTATTCAGATAGTAGCCACGCCTTCAAGCAAGGGTTCTCAAAATGATCAACCAAAGATCTGCATCTAATTTGGATTAAGGTCAGGGGTCCGGAACAATTGGTGATCATTTTTCTTTCAATCTGCCTATGTAGAATCATCTGTGGAGAGAAGCAGCTCACCTGCCATTGACACCAAAACGTGGCAGGGACTGTCGGCACGTTTTTTTTTTATTTGTTTTTTTTCTTAATGACATGACTATTTTAGTGCAAACATTTACCTACCAGCCTTCTGAGATGTACTCACCAAACAGAAAATATTCCCACATTTGGAGCTTGGCAGACTTATTCTTACAACAACATTTAAACTAGTTGTAGAAAGGGCTTACTGGAGGAAGCGAGACCCATTATGTGTCTACGATTTATGGGGCAAGGGTTATATTCTCAGGTGTAACAATAATGCATGAGCTCAACTGGAATATGAGAAGTCTCTCTCTCTGACTCTCTCTCTGTCTTTCTCTCTCTCTCTCTCTCTCTCTCTCTCTCTCTCTCTCTCTCTGTCTTTCTCTCTCTCTCTCTCTCTCTCTCTCTCTGTCTTTCTCTCTCTCTCTCTCTTCAAACCACATTCATTCATGGACACTGTATATTTATTGTCACTAGCCATTTACTGATCAATGGAAAATGTATTCAAAAATACAAAATGTTACACTTCATAAAATTGTGAAACCTTAATAACTCGAAGTGTGGGCTGGGTCCAGATTGACTTGCCGTTTGGTCCGGATGTGGACAGGAATCTGGACCATGAGTATGGAGCCAGAACAGTCTGGATAAATGCACACATAAAGGAATAAATGCATGAAAAAGGACTGATAAATGTATTTGGGAAGTTGTATATATACACTGTAAAAAAAAAAAAAATCTAGTTCAACTTAAAATAATTTGTAACCTGGCTGCCTTAAAATTTTGAGTTAGGCAAGTCTTAAAATGAGAGTTATGCAAGCTAAGAAACTTCAGTTGTTTGAACATAGATCTGAGTTCTGTAAACCTAGAATAAGTAGTTGGGGTAGCAAAGGTGAAGCTGACAAATTAGTCCTATCCACTTTATATTTTAAATTTAATCAGCATTTTTTTTTTAATACCAACAAGGCATTTCAAGTTGTACTAACCTAAATCTAGGTTGAGACAACATAGAATGATTAGTAAAACCCACAAAAATTTATTAATATCTTGAGTTGTTAAAACATAAAAATAAAAGTTGTTTAAACTAAGCATGTTGTAGAATCAATTTATAATTTCTAGTTGTGTAAATATAATAATACAACTTGGCCCAACTAAGCATTTTGTTGAATTAACTTATATTTAAGGCAGCCAGGTTACTTTTTCCAGTAATAGTTCAACTTAGTTGCAATATTAAGTATTTTCAAAAAATTTAACTGCATAATTTCCCCACACAACTGAAGTCTATTTTCTAAAAGTACTAAACAAAAAATATTCTTCAACCTGAAAGAACATTCAGAATGCCATTTTTATTTCAAGATTCAGTAATTATGGTATGAATCTACTTAATAAAACATTACCATGAGGTAGAGATGAACATGACAAATGCCACATATTTAACATGTTTCTGAAGTACTAACATTTATCTAATAAAACTGTATGCAAGATAGCCTTAGTACTGTGCTTTCATTTGCAAGAAGTAAACATATAAACATATACATTGTGAAATATAAAAGCTTACTATGATGCAAATTTTTACCATAATTCAAATTAAAATGCATTTACAGAAATGCTTTTTCATTTTCAGAATGTAGCTGCATTTTTTGACTCATCAATAAAATTAGTAATAAATCATCCAAATTGCATTTTCATTTTCTTCTTCAAGACTGCTCATTTTGTAACTTAATTCAAATGATAAAGAAAAGGACATTTAAGATTTAAGATTTAAAAGATGGCCCAGCAAATAGGTACCAAAATTCAATTTGAAATGTCAAATTTGAAAATTAAAATGCATTAGCAGAAATGCTTTTTCATTTCAAAGTCAGAGCAGCATTTTTTGACTCATAAATAGAATTAGTAATAAATCATCCAAATTGCATTTTCATTTTCTTCTTCAAGACTGCTTATTATGTAACTTAATTCAAATGATAAGGAAAAGGACATTTAAGATTAAATTTTCAAAAGATGGCCCAGCAAATAGGAACCAAAATTCAATTTGAAATGTCAAATTTGAAAAATTAAAATGCATTAGGCGAAATGCTTTCTCATTTCAAAGTCAGAGCTGCATTTTTGACTCATAAATAAATTAGTAATAAATCATCCAGGTTCCATTTTCATTTTCTTCTTCAAAACTGCTCATTTTGTTACACAAAGACAAAGAAAAATGCTTTTTCGTTTTGAAGCCCTCCCCCCGCAAAAAAAGGGTCCAAAATTCAATTTGAATTCGCAATCCCAAGCGGCACAGGAGAGTGACGTCAGTGGCCTCTCTTCTTCTTCAGCCCCCAGTCTGACCGACCGTGCTACGCATCTACGTTAGGGGGCGGCGGTGTGCTTATTCGACATTGGAGCAAGAGATGGGACAAGAGGAGAGTGTGAAGACTGTGTTGGTAGCATAGACTGTGGTACATGTTTTCAGAAATAGCGGGGAAATCACCACCATGTCCAGTTCTGTACTGCGGTCAAGCCAGCCATGGTTCGCGTTTGCTTGGTTAAATCAGCCGCACATTTTTTTTCCAGTGCGAAATGTATTTATTTATTTATTTATTTTTTTATTTAGTTTATTTAACAGGGACAATGCACGGCTCTCAGCCGTACCAGAATTAGCTCCTCGCTAAATTTCATCTGTAGTCCCTGGGCAAGAACAAATAACATAAATCTAACACAGACAAGCACATAAAAAAAAAAAAAAAAAAAAAAAAAACTCATCACACAAACAGCCTTTCAAACAACAACAATAACATGGTTTCACACTCTTAAAACACAATACAACACAACAGGAATAAAATAACAATGTTAAAACACAACAAAACAATATTAAGATACAGCACTAAAAAGATTACAAAATAGTGAGCTAATGTTTGAATTTATGGTTGGTGGGTGCATAATTGAGTAGATTTAAGCCATGATTTTATCTTAGATTTAAAACCAGTAAATGTACTAATGTCTCTGATCTCGTTTGGTACAGAGTTCCAATAATTAGTGGCTCTGACAGAAAAGGCTGATCTGCCAAATTCAGTACGTCTGTGCTGTACTGCACAGTCACCTCTGCGAGTCGTCCTCGTTGTTCTCTTGGTGTCTGGGCGCAGTGATATGAACTCCTTTAACGGAGGAGCGGCCAGATTCTGGATTACCCTGTACACTAAACTAACATCGGCAAGACACACTAAATTTTCAAAAGTCAAGAGTTTGTGCTTTTGAATGATGTTGCAGTGATGATGACTTGATGGCTTTTTGTCTAATACCTTGAGAGTTTGTTTATAGAGCGTTTGTAGAGGGGCAAGTGTTGTTTTTCCAGTCTGTGACCAACTTGTGATGCAGTATGCAATATGTGAAAAAATCATCGAGTGCATATATAATTTGGCGGCATCTAAGGGTAGCTGATTTCGAATGTATCTGAAGTTTCTTAGGTTGAATTTGACAGTGTTACACACCTGCTTTATGTGTTTCTTAAAACACAACTGTGAATCAACAGTAACTCCCAAGTATTTATAATGTGACACAGTCTGGATCTTTTCCCCATTTTTTCTTATATAAAAGTACATGCATGCAGTTTTACTGATGTTTAGTGTCAGGCAGGACTCTGAAAGCCAGGTGGCAATTTTGGCCATCGCTGCTGTTAATTTGGCTGCTACTTCACATCTGTCTCTTCATGTGCCAGGATAACCGTGTCATCCGCGTACATTTGAGTTTCAACTTCAGGACATGCAAGTGGTAGATCGTTAACATATAGACTAAATAATAAAGGGCCTAAGACTGAGCCCTGTGGAACACCAACAGAGCAGTTAATGAATGATGACATTTTATTCCCAACTCTGGTGCATTGTCTTCTCATAGTAAGATAGGATTCTAACCATTTCATTACATCATCAGAAAAATTAAAATTTGACAATTTTGAAAGAAGAACATTATGATTTACTGTATCAAAAGCTTTTTTCAGATCCAGAAAAACAGCTCCTACAGCACTCCCATCGTCTAGTTTTGATTTGATTTTTTCAAGAAAATAGCAGGTAGCCATTTCGGTCGAATGTTTTTTTCTGAAGCCGAATTGCATAGGATGAAGGAGGGCTTGTCCAGAATTTAGAAAATCAGTTAGTTGTTCAGTTACCACTTTTTCTGCAATCTTTGATGCCACAGGCAAAATACTGATGGGCCTATAGTTGGCTACATCAGTTGGTTCACCTGCCTTAAAAATGGGGACAACGACTGCAACCTTCCATGCAGCTGGAAAAATTGACTGTTTTATGGACAAATTAACTAGATGTGTAATGGGGGTGCTGAGGGAGTGAATATTGTTCTTTAGGAATGTTGAATCCCACTTAAATGTGTCTTTTGCCTTTGAGGACTTTAAAGTGCTTAGGATTTTACAAACTTTATTTTCAGGGACTTCGGTTGTCTTAAAAATCGGCTTATTAAAATCTGGTGGCGCTATGGTTTTAATTCTTGCACCAAATGTGAGAGATAAATTCTGCACTGATGCAGTAAAATAAGTATTGAGTGCAGAGGCAATTTCACTGAGATCATTAGTTAAATTTCCCAGAATTTTCAGCTCATGTCCCTTTCTCTGATTTTGCTTGTCTTTCTTTGTTAGTTTATTTATGTTACTCCATATCAATTTACTATTTCCTTTTCCGTCTTTAATAATATCCATAAAGAATTTTGCCTTTGCTTTCCTTAATTCATTCACTACTTTATTACGAAGACCTGTAAAAATGTGTCTGTCAGTAATTGATTTAGACTTCAGTGCTACTTTGAGAGCAAAATCACGTTTTTTCATCAAGTCCCACAGGTGGTCAATAAACCAGGGGAGGTTACTCTTACGCCGTCCATTTTTAAATGTTTTTATGTATTTTTCTTTAATTCTGTTTATTGTACCTACAAAAGACTCGCAGGAGGCATCTATATCATCTGTGAGTAAAACATCTCTCCAATCAATTTGACTTAGTTCTTCCTTGAATGCATTCATGTCTTGTTTCCTTATTCCATAGGAGTTTTTAATTATCTCTTGTTGGTAAATAAACCTGTTTTTTGTTAATTTCCTTGCAATAAGAGTCATATTATGATCCGACAAACCAGTGAGAAGATTATAAGATTTAGTAATTCTTTCAGGCTTGTTACTAAAGATGAGATCAATTTGTGTTTTTGAGACATTTGTTATTCTTGTGGGTCCGTCTATTAATTGAGTCAGTTCAAATTGATTTGTAAGTGCTTTTAGCTTCTTTCTAGTAGCTTTTTCAGTCCAATTTAAATTAAAATCGCCAAGAACTATACATTCTTTCTTTGTGTCCAATTTTTTAAGCAGGTTCTTGAAATGCTCATAAAACGTGACGTCAGATGACGGTGGTCTATACACACCAATCACATTAAATGACATTTGCTGAGACAGGGCAATAGTGATGGCAATACATTCAATTTCATTTACACATGTTAGATCAATTTGTTCACATCTAATGTCATCTCTCACGTACATAAGCAGCCCGCCACCTCTTCCTTTATTTCTGTCTTTTCTGAAAGCCTTGTAGCCAGACATTATGAACGAGGCTACAGGTGATGATTTAGTTAACCATGTTTCAGACAGACAGAGGAAGTCCAAGTTTGAGTCGGTAAACAGTTTTTCGAGTTGTTCAGTTTTTGCCTTTACGCTACGAATGTTCAGATGGCCTCCGAGGAAACCTTTCGGTTTTGCGCGTGGGTCCCAAATGATTTTGGAGTGCTGAACAGTTTGAAAGAGACCGATGTTGAAGTGTTTTGTGACCGCCGGGTTTCCGCATGAATATCCCTGTTGGCCCGTATTACCTGGTTTAGCGAGCGTCCCCGCTGGAGGCCGTAGATGTTGTACAGAGACAGGTCCCGGGTTCAGTTGCACGTCGCCAGCAAGGAGAAGGGTAGTCAACAGGTAAGCGAGCAGCTTCCTGTATAAACGTGAAGCTTTATCACTCGTTGTGTTGGTTTGCTCGCATGGTGCTGTTGCTTGTCCATCTCGTAATATTGCCGTGTAGAGGGTTAATCGGCTCCATTCATTGTGTATGACAGGTTGCATTGGTGGCAGTGCAGCGTCTCGTGTGATCATCAGCTGATTGATCCCGCAGCCGCGGACAGAGAAGATCAGCAGCACTACAATGTAGATCAAAAAAGCCGATCGCTGTATAAAGTCCTCAGTTCTCTCTCCATGCTTGGCTTTTGTAGTATGGATGAGACCATGGCATTTCTCAGCCGGTTTAGACAGTGCAGATGAGAACAGTGATGAATGTTTGGTGAGCACGGCTGCGGCTCCTGCCAGACCGTCTGCCGGCTTCGCCATCTTGAATTCTCTAACATTTACGGTGATCGTTATGAAGCCGCTCTGAAGAGCTGCTGGCAGTGACGGTGGGTCAGACTGCAGACTCACAGTCAGACCCATGAAACACACACGGTACTTTACAGTCAGTATTCCCGGTAATAAACTGAAGGTATCAGCGCTGGACCGTACGTCGACGTCGCCCCCATATTGGATGTGGCAGCTCAGCCCCGTGAACTAATACAAGTCAATGGAGTGAACTTTATAAAGCTCCTTCTACAAAGTGCTATAAGCTAATGTCTCTCTCTCTCCCACACCCACGCACCTGCAGCGGGTCACAAAATCACCGGCCGCTTTATAGCCTGGAGCCCCGCCTTTCCGAAACCCCGCTGTTCCGAAAATAGACTTCAATTCATCGTAATGGCGGGGTTTCCCTTTTTTTCAAAGACCCCGCTATTCCAAAAAGTCTATTGAGGAAACCCCTCCATTCCGAAACCCCCCCACTCCGAACGGACACAATCAGAAAGGAAACGGAGGCTGCGCATTTATCCTTTTTTCCTTTGTGGGTTCAAACAGATCATGTGGCTGATTAACCGCAAAACAAGCCTACTTCATATTAATGACATAACGCTCATTAGGCTTCAACTGGACAAATGGCTATGTTGAATTGAAATTATTTTATCATGCTAAATATCCGAAATTGTATGAAAATTGCTCCAATGCGTTATACCGATCTTCGTGCATATTCAGACACAGCCTGATAAGGGGTCTGTTTTCTCCCCCGGTCTGTTGTCAGCAGGAGCGGAGAATCAATTAGGCTATTAGTGTTAGTCCTTCTTTGTTGTGTTACAGTCGCACAGCTGGAGACCGCTAACAAAGTTAAGGCAGGAACACACCAGCCCAACCGTTGGACGTCTGAAGCGTTTGGAGAGACTCGGACGAGGTCGGGAACAAATATGTTTGGTGGGTTCAGCTCTGTCGGAAGCTTTCGGAGCCGCGCGGACGTTGTCGGATCCGACTGAGCATGCGAAGTCTGAGGAGGAGGGCCGTCGGACGTCTGAGCCATTGGATCCTCTAAATGGTTGTGTGCCAGCTGAATGGCCGTTCTGATTGGCAGTGTGCTAGCGAATCAGCGCGGTGTGTGGGAGGGACGGAATACTGTGTGCGCTTTTTTTTTCTATGCACTCCGTTCCGTCATTCCCCGTTTTCATGTTTTGCAGTACTGGCACCAGACTAGTTGTTATGTCCGTTCAGGACGAATGAATTTGTGTTAGTTTGGTAATGCTTTGCTGCATGTTTAGTATGCAGCTGTGTTTTTATCGGAAATAGTTAAGTTTCGTTTTGATCGAAAGTAAAGAGAGTTGCGTGCATAAGCTTCTCGTTTACAACTCACAACACAAGCGCCACCCGCTTATTGCATCTCGCGCAAGCGCAGAACGTACACGCTACTGTGGAGTAGGCAGCACGTCGAAGCGGTGTGTTCAATGCAACTTTTCTGCCGAACGGGTCAGACAAGAGTTAACGGAGTGGTCGGAGAGTGGTCGGATAAGGCAGTTGGACGTCTGGGCGGTGTGTGGGGGCCTTTAGAGACAAGAGAGACAATGAATGAAATCCCGCGAAATGATGTGCGGTCAATATGACCGCTTATGGCTGAAATAGGTAAAACAAATCACATTTTCTTTTGTAATTTATATAAAAACTATTCTCAATTAAAATACAGACACTTTTAGAAAAATGGTTAGAAGTCTGTAATGTTTAAATTTTGTTTACATCGCAGATTGATAACTTAATTGTGATAATGTTCAAAGTTATTATTATTATTATTATTATTATTATCATTATTTCACATAAACACACACACAGCAAGTATAATGGTACTGTGCTAGGTATTCTTTTTGTGGTTCTTGGTGCTTGGAGCAATATTGTTGTTGTGGCATTCATGCCAATAAAGCGAATTTGAAATGAATTGAATTAATAAACCTTTAGATTCTTGCCTATAGACTGATAAGTGTTGTGTTTACAAATGAGCAATACATCCAGATTTTTTGAGATTTGTATTGTCAATGGGAATTTAAATTTAAATGTCAGGCGATGTTTTCTTCATGGAAATTATTTTTCGGGCAAACAATTATAAGAGAGAGAGGGAGCGCGGACGGGGGATCCGTTGTGTGACAGCAGAGCGGAGGGTCAGCAGCTGGATTTTGCACGCACGGTCAGTAGTATTAGTAGGTGTTTGAGGTTTATTATGTTTGCGGACATTATTACATTCAATGTAATAATGTAACAGCCTTTGCGTGCGCACAGTTTGCGTGTGTAGGCCCGTGGTCATGATAATCCGTCTATGGCTATAAGAGATGGATACACAATGAATTTAATGTAGTTTTTATTGAATCAAAAATACATAGGTAGCCTATTGTCTTCTGCTCTGCTTTTTTTTTTCAAAGACAAACTGAGCAGCACTGCTCAATCCACTCATACATTGTTAACCTTCCACAAAGACAAGTTAAGTTAAAACGAACGACCAGAGGGGTCATTCCCTGGCAGATCGCACCCATGGGCCACAGTTTATTTCAGAATTGTGCGAGTGCGGCTGGAAGTGGGGATTTCAGCACCACGGATAGCGCGTGTAAAAAGATTAGACAAACGTTTAAATGTGTTTGCTGCAAGCAAAAACATACTACATAATAAATGAAGGTAGCGACATAGGCCTATTAGCAATAAAAAACAACGAGTTGTGTGAGTGCGGCCGGCAGTGTTTGATGTAGGAAGTAATGTAAACTTGAAAATCAATTTCGGAACAGCGGTGCTTTGAGGGGAGGGTCGGAACAGCGGTGTTTCGGAGTGGGGGTGTTTCGGAATGGTGGGGTTTTGCAATGGTGGTTTGTCGGAATGTCAGGCTGTCCCCTCTGGGGTGTTGTTTGTGTTGGTTGTTGTTTGTGGTTTTGTTGTGTTGTTGTGCCTCGCGCCGCCCCGTTGCCAGATGATTACGTGTACTACACGCGGTATTTGGCTAAGTCATAGTTTTGCCAAGACTAAAGCTTTTGTGCATTAACTTCTACCAGTGTTTCCCCCCTAACTCTGCTTTACTCTGCCTCCAACGACCTCCCGTGCCGCGACCGAGCCGAGAACCCGCTCCAGCTCCACCCGCCCGGTGCTCCTCCGAGTGCCGACAGGACTGCCAGCTCTCCGGCGCCCCGGAGCGTGGCTTCCCCGTGCACACCCCCTCCTACTCTGACTTTGTCCTTTGTTCCAATTAAGACTCCTTGCATCCAGCTACAGCCTCCTGTCCGCTTCTAGGTCTCACCTGTGCTAAAGACACCTAACATTAACAGATCAAAACAGAGTAAATGGCAGCTATCCGATACCAGACCCACGCTCCTGCCTGCCCCAGCCAGCCCCCACACACCGGCCTGTCACCTGCACAGCCACGCGGGAGGGAACAGGAGAGACCCCGGCACTGCTGCAGAGGAGCCGTGGACTGCGATGACTCTGAGCAGCATGTGAATTACAATATAATCTATTTCTCGCCTTTCCCCCGATGATCTGAATAAGTCGCTAAATTTGTCGCTAGTCGCTTTTTCGAAATAATGCCGCTTAGAGGGTCTGAAAAGTTGCTAAGTCTAGCGAGACAGTCGCCATGTTGGCAACACTGAAGAAGAGAGGCCGCTGACGTCACTCTCCTGCGCCCCTTGGGATTGCGAATTCAAATTGAATTTTGGACCTTTTTTTGCAGGGGGAGGGCTTCAAAACGAAAAAGCAGTTTTCTTTGTCTTTGTGTAACAAAATGAGCAGTCATGAAGAAGAAAATGAAAATGCAATCTGGATGATTTATTACTAATTTTATTTATGAGTCAAAAAATGCAGCTCTGACTTTGAAATGAAAAAGCATTTCTGCTAATGCATTTAATTTTTAAATTTGACATTTCAAATTGAATTTTGGTACCTATTTGCTGGGCCATCTTTTGAATATTAAATCTTAAATGTCCTTTTCTTTATCATTTGAATTAAGTTACAAAATGACAAACCTCTCAGGTAGGCGGGCCTTTTCAGAAGAGCATCCCCATTGGCTAATTAAATTTTGACTGACACAGCTCAGTACCTATGTGTAGGTAGCTAGCGCGCTAAACGACCCTGGCTTTAAAATGGAGAGAAAAAGTTGACGACAATGAAGAACAACAGTAACAACCTGCTACAAGAAAAACTAATGAAATGAAAGTAGTTATGACATACATATATTGTTCTTCATTGTCGTCGTCGTCATCTCTTCTTCTCTCGGTTTTAAAGCCGGGGTCATTTAGCGCGCTAGCTATCTACACATAGGTACTGAGCGGTGTCAGTCAACAACTAATTAGCCAATGGGGACGCTCTGCTGAAAAGGCCAGCCTACCCGAGAGGTTTGTGCCAAAACTGCAAACAAAAAGTCAGGGAGCGCAAACGAGAAAGAGCTGCAGAGAGAGTGCAAAGGTGAGAGTCAGCGCAAAAGTCTGAGCGGAGAGAGACCAGCAGAGGGAACCGTAAACAAAATAATGCATTATTAGAAGAGTAAAAGACCAATATTTTACACTATTTGACAAACTTTTTGATTGCAAATTCTAAGTTTTATTTTTGAAATGAGTTTTATATTCTCTCAAATTCCTGTTTTTGTTTGACATTTAAGAAGTTTTGTTTGTTCCTTTTGGCACAAATCTAATTCCATAAGGAAAGGACTGATAAATCAATGTCGTAAGTTGTTTAATTTGATTAGGTACATGTTTAAGTTAATATATTAAGGATTGATTAAAATGTAGTCAATAAGTTAAGGTTAAAAAGCGATTTTTTCACGTCAACTATTTACAAGATAAGACTAGTTCATGGCTTTGAATACGGTACAATGATAAGCTGTAAAAGAATGACACAAGATTTGCTTTTGTACTTGCTTTTTTTTGTACAGTTTTCACTCCATGTCATTGTGAAGGAGTCACCAGTAAACCAATCTTCGATTACCATGACGACTCATCTCTTCATTTGAGTGGAGTTCAGCTTGGTGTTTAGTCTGCAGCTCTTACGCTTTGATGAGAATACTAAAGTGAAAAGACAAGAGGAGATCAGTGTTATCAAAATGGCTTCCAAAAGCGGAAAATCATCAGCCTCAGGTTCAAGTTTAACAGCCTCTTCAGCCAGCACAGCAGGACGTGCCAGGGCCAAGGCTGAGGCAGCTAAAATAAGAGCAGCGAAAAACTAAAGCTGAAGTTAGAGTCAGCTAACAAGGAGTTGGAGGCAAGTGCTACAGAGGCAGAGAAATAGAGAAGAAATGCTGAAATACAGTTTAGAAGAACCAGAATAGACGCAGAACTAGAAGCGTTACAGCTACGATTTGAAGCAGAAGCTACAGCAGCGGAAGCACAGGTTTTGGAAATGGCAGAAGCTACAAAGGTGATAGGCGAAGCTGAAGCAACAGAGGCGGGAACTAGAATCGAACACACCAGTGATTACGTCCGTTCTCAAAACGCCCTGAAAGTGAAAAAGAAAGAAAGTGCTAACTCTCCATACTCACCGGTTGCTGGCCCATCCAGTACGGAGCCAGAACGCTTCGCCACACCCCTACACTCACCTGTTGTGAGACCAGCCTGTGGGGAACTGTATGAGACCTTCCTAATGCAGCAATCACCAATATACAACCCAGATGGAAACAAGAAAACATACTTACCTCAACACACTAACAAAATCTTTCAACCTTACACCCCTGAACTAATAAACGTGCACCCGTAGCCCTATATTTACAAAACAGCCTTCTCCAGTCATGCCAACTCCTGTAGCAGAACCATTGGCACAGTACTTAATCAGACGAGACCTCACAACCTTAGGGTTGTATCAATTTGATGACAAGCCCGAAAACTACCGTGCATGGTATATTTCATTCACTAATACAATCAATGGCATTAATCTGAGTGCAGCCCAGCAACTTGACCTCATGACAAAGTGGCTGGGGAAGGAATCAAGTGAATATGTAAAGCGCATATGTTCAGTGTATGTTGGCAATCCCACAGAGGTGCTACGCAAAGCATGGAAACGTGTCCATGACTGTTATGTCACCCCAGAGATTATGGAAAGGTTGCTCTTTCAGCGGTTAGACAGTTTCCCAAGGCTCACCAACAGAGATCATGTTAAGCTACATGAGCTTGGTGACTTGTTGACCGAGATCCTCGGTGCCAAAGAAGATGGCTATCTTACGGGTCTGTCGTATTTGAACACTTCAAGAGGCATCTCACCAATCTCAGAAAAACTACCTTTCTCACTCCAAGAGAAGTGGCTGTCCACCGGGTCAATGTACAAGGAGAAGAACAATGGTCGGTTCCCTCCCTTCCAGTACTTCTGTGGATTTGTGTGTCATGAAGCCAAACGGAGGAACGACCCTAGCTTCATGCATCAAGGAAGCGCTGCAACCCCTATCAAACCAGAGAGACCTGCCTCGAGGAAACTCAACGATGACAGAACTTTCTCAGTACACGAGACTGACATTTCCTCAACCAAAACCAACAAGCTAACAAATGACGACCTGACCAAGACCTGCCCGATGCATAACAAACCACACTCTCTCGAGGATTGCAGAGCATTCAGGAACAAACCAATCGAAGAACAGAAGGCCTTCCTCAAGGAGAAAGGTATATGTTTCAAATGCTGTGCTTCCACCTCTCACCTTGCCAAGGACTGTAAGTCCTCAGTTAAGTGCCTGGAATGTGATCGCACGTACCATGTAACAGTGATGCATCCTGGCCCTCCACCTCAAACCCAAAAAGCTCCTTCACCACCACAAGAGGATGGCGGGGAGGGAGAAGTGGATGTTAACCAGGCTGTTATTAACTCAAGCTGTACAGAAGTTTGTGGCGAGGGCCAATGGAACCGCTCCTGTGCAAAGATCTGCCTCACAAACGTATATCCAAAGGATGCTAGGCACAGGGATGTCAATGCCTATGTGATAATGGACGACCAGAGCAATCGCTCACTAGCCAAACCTGAGTTCTTCAGTCTCTTTGGTGTAGAAGGTAAACCATTCCCATATCAGTTGAGAACGTGTTCTGGTTTAGTAGAAATGTCAGGAAGACGTGCGGAAGGATTCCAAGTCGAATCTCTGGATGGCCGGGTGGTCATTTCTCTCCCGCCACTCATTGAGTGTATTGAGATCCCGAACAATCGTTCAGTGATTCCAATACCAGGTGCCGTGCAACACCAACCTCATCTCCAGCATATCGCCAAACACCTCCCTGAACTGGATCCACAGGCAGAAATTATGCTGCTTCTTGGGAGAGACATTTTGAGAGTGCACAAGGTCAGACAGCAGGTGAACGGGCCGCACAATGCCCCGTTCGCCCAATGCTTAGACCTTGGCTGGGTGGTAGTGGGGGAGGTGTGCCTGGGAAGTGTTCATAAGCTGATAGTGAACAGCTTCAAGACCAATGTGCTGGAAGGCGGTCGTCACACACTTTTCCAACCCTGCACAAGCTACATGCGTGTTATGGGAATGCAGGATAACGTCGACCGAGTAACTGAAGCTATAGGGACACTAGGACAAACGGTGTTTCACACAACAGAATATGACAACAGACCTGCTCCATCAATCGAGGATACAATCTTCTTGGATAAAATGGATGCTGGTGTGTACAGAAATGATGAGAAGACCAGGGTCGCCCCACTCCCTTTCAAAGAACCACGCCAGCGTCTTCCGAATAACCGGGAGCAGGCTGTCAGCAGGTTCTCATCTCTCCAGAGAACACTGAGAAGAAAACCAGAGATGTGAGAGCAGTATTTTGCATTCATGGGCAAAATTTTCCAAAACAGGCATGCTGATGTGGCACCACCGCTGAAGGACGATGAGAAATGCTGGTATCTTCCTACGTTTGGAGTATACTATCCTCGCAAGCCCAACCAGATCAGGGTAGTATTCGACTCCAGCACTCAGTATCATGGTGTTGCCCTTAATGATGTGTTGTTAACTGGCCCAGATTTGAATAACACCCTAATCGGGGTTCTTCTCCGCTTCCGGAAAGAGAAGGTAGCAGTGTTAGCAGACATCCAGCAGATGTTCCACTGCTTTGAAGTGAGTGAAAAACATCGCAATTTTCTTTGTTTCCTCTGGTACCAGGACAACGATGTCACCAAGAAGGTCATTGAGTACCGGATGAGAGTCCACGTCTTCGGTAACAGCCCCTCTCCAGCTGTGGCAATTTATGGGTTGAGAAGAGCCATTAAAGAGGGCGCACAACAGTATGGCGCTGACACTGTTGACTTTGTGAAAAGGCACTTCTACGTCGACGATTGCTTGATCTCTGTACCGACTGACCATGAGGCGATCGACTTAATGAAAAGAACACAGGCCTCTCTGGAGGAATCAAACCTTCATCTCCACAAGTTCGCCTCGAACAGCCAAACTGTCTTGAAGGCTTTTCCTCCTGAGGACTGTGCGACGCTCGTCAAGGACCTAGACCTCACTGGAGAGACACCAGTCACACAGCGTAGCCTGGGTCTCCTCTGGGAGATATCTACTGATACTTTCACCTTCCTTGTGTCGACAGAAACCAAGCCATTCACACGCCGTGGGGTTCTGTCAACGGTGAACAGTATCTTCGACCCCTTGGGTCTGTTGGCACCAGTTACCATCCAGGGTAGGTCTCTTCTAAGAGAGCTTTCTTCTGAACTCTCAGACAAAACATGACAAGTGGGACATTTGGAGAGAATCACTCCAAGAACTCAAGCAGCTTCACGCACTGCATGAAAAGTGGGATTTTCGTCAGTATGCAGCACTGTAGATTGACGTGGAATTTCAGGTTTGCCGCTGCACGCGGCAATTTGCAGGCAACACTGAAAAACTGACGTAAATTGTCGGAAATTGACGTGGGCCTTGCTTGGCAGTTGTCCCCTAATGACCCCCCTCCCCCTGATTCTAGGGGAGGCTTTAACATGTAAATGAAAATGCTGTGAGCTATACAAATGCAAATCAGGGTTGCAGGGGGAGTTTTACCCCAGGTGACCTTTTTCTAAGAGGTGTTAACTTCATTTAAGAAAATCTCTGGTATAAATAGATCAGGCTCAGTATAGCCTAATTATAGACCCTTATATTTGAGCTTTAATGGATTTATTTAATGAAAGTATGCTAGATTAATTACTGTGTATGTCATTAGCAATGGCCAATGTTATGTAAAAAAGATTATTTATTCTTTTCTCTCTCTCTCTCTCTCTCTCTCTCTCCTGGGAACAAGTTAAAGATAAAACGCCAGTTGTTAAAAAGTTAAAATTTGCATGAAATATTTTGAGATAACCAAGATATTAAAATGCAAAAAAAAAAGTATTTCTATAATTTCATGGGTTCTGAATGTTTTAAAAGCAGTTGAAAAGTAATTCTTATTGCGTGTGAGAGTTCATGACCTGTAAGAGTTTTTACACTTCCGGGTAGACCGGAGCGTGAGTGATGAGGAAGAAGGAGCGGAGAGTTAATGGCGTCGAGCAGCTAACAGTGGACAGTGTGTGTCGTCAGTGTCGTGTTTTATCACTAACAGACTGTGAACTGTTGTCGGACGACGTGCTGTGAGTGTGTGAGTTGGACTCTCCATCGCAGTCGAAGTGTTTGTGTTTTAATGGACACGAAGCAAGTTCGGCTAAGCTAGCTAGCAGGAGCTAAGCTAGCTAGCAAGAGCTAGGCTAGCGGCCCGGCCATTGTTGAGAGGACGTCTGCGCGGACGGGAGAAGCTTTGCCGGGTCGCCACGAAGAATGTCGCCGACGGACGGAGCTTCGCTGCCGCAGAGGGACACGGAGGTTTAGCGCTGCGAGCATTTTGTTTTCATAGACAAACCTCGCCTCATAACAAGGCCGCGACCTCCTGTTAGCTCGGAGCCACGTCTGCAAGTCCAGATTTACACGATGCCGATAATGACGCCATTGTGTAAGTAACTGTTACTGTTTTCTCCCTCGCTTAATTTTACTGTGACTTACGTTTCTTTATTCATACCAGTCTTTTTCATTGTTTTCCAGCTGCCTGTAAGACATTACGAGACAGTACGCAGGACAACAAACAACCAGATCTTGCATCGCAGGCTGACGCTGTGAGGAGTTGAGCTCGGAGTCGATCGAGGACGAAGAGGGTAAGATTTATTAGATTGGATCCGTCTTTGGTCAATGTGATTATTATTCTATCAAATAATATATGTGTTGTATCCATGCGCAGTACTGATCGTCTTTATTGATTGTTTTTACAGCTGCTGGAAGCGAGACAGAGTGCTAGCTGAGGATGAGGTGGACCTTTGGAAGTGCGCCGCCATGGACCTGATGTCTGAGGAGGAAGACGGCACAAGATGGCGGGGTGTCTGGATGAATTGTGCGACCTCCGTCCTTTCGCAGCTGGGTGCTCACCGAGCTCTGCGCCACACTGCTATCACATGAGAGGCGATTCCGAAGCACAGGGCAGCGCACCACAGACATCTGCAAAAACAGACACTTCGGTGCTGTAGGATTTTGGGCCTCTTGTGAGCTTCCCATTTGTTGTGTGGGCATATTATGCTTTGTACATGCTGTGTGTTTGTGCTAATTAAACTCTTTCTTTGAATAAACAACACCTTCCTGGCAAATGTTTCTTTCCTTAGTAAATTCATTCATGTCATTGATAATACCATAAATATAAATGAATGAATAAATCATATAAATATAAATATATAAACATAATATATATATATGTATATTCCCACCGGGTTTACATTTATAATGACCCAGGGTGACCAATCACGAGTGATTTTGCTTGTTTATGAGTAGTGGTTTCATCCAATACTGAGTGAGGATATTCAAGCCAGCCCACACATTCTCTGGCCAGGCGTGGTTTCGCTGCTATTCATATGCAAATTAGAGGCGTTCGCACCTCCGGGAGCTCCACTGACGTCATGGTTCGTTTCCGACAATTTTCGGCACAGACTAACGCCACGTTCACAGCCTGTAAATTGTCGTTAACTGCCGAAAATTAGGGAGATTTCCGGGCATTTACGGGGCCGAAAATCCCACTTTTCATGCAGTGACGTGCCACGTACTTACTCAAACATGTCCCTTCTTAAGGCTGAACATACCGAACTATGTGTATTTTCAGATGCCTCAACAAGTGCAATTGGAGCTGTTGCATACTTGAAGACTCTCCAAAAGGACAGACAAATCGAGGTTGGATTTGTCATGGGTAAAGCGAGGTTGGCACCCCAATCGAGACCTACCATCCCACGGCTGGAACTGTGTGCGGTTGTATTAGCCGTCGACATGGCAGATCTCATACAGGATGAGTTAGACATCAAGCTTGATGCTATACATTTCTATAGTGACAGTAAGGTAGTCCTTGGTTATATTCATAATGCGACCAAGAGATTTTATGTCTATGTCCACAACAGGGTCCAGCGTATACGCCAGTCTTCAAAGCCAGAGCAATGGCATTACGTTCACTCTGAGGAAAACCCTGCTGACCACGCATCGAGGTCCCTACCTGCATCTCACCTAGCACAGACCACGTGGTTCGCCGGACCATCTTTCTTGAGATCACCACCCACAGGAAAAGCGCAAACAAGTGAAAGATTTGACCTAGTAGGACTTGAAAATGACACTGAAATCAGACCAGAAGTAAAAACCTACAAAACTTGCTTGGATGAGGAAATGCTTACCCCAGATCGCTTCCAACGCTTCTCCAGTCTCGCTCCTCAGAGGCATCGCCTTTCTCATCCATATTGCCAGATCCTTCAAACAGACGAACAAAAACAATGAGTGTTCCAGGTGGCACAGGTGTAAATGTCCTCGCACCCCAGAGGAACTGGATCAAGCGATGCACATTGTCCTGCAAGCATCACAAAAGTCAGCCTTGCTAAGGAACTTGCGGCTCTCCAGGCACAAAAACCAATTCCTAGAGACAGCTGTCTCCAACAGCTCAGCCCAATCCTCGAGAATGGCTTGATCCGTGTTGGAGGCCGGCTGCGACACTCTAACTTGGAAACCGGTGAAAGACACCCCATAATTTTGGCCAAAGACAGTCATGTTTCTCTCCTGCTGATACTCCACCATCATGAACAAACGAAGCACCAGGGTCGTCACATGACAGAGCTGTAAGGGCAGCAGGACTGTGGGTCTTGGGTGGCAAAAGACTCAAACTCATTACTCCTCAACTGTGTGACGTGCAGAAAGCTCAGACGGACGTTTGAGCAACAACACATGGGAGACCTACCTTCTGAATGCCTCCAAGAATGCCCTCCATTCACATATGTGGGTCTGGATGTCTTTGGTCCTTGGGCAGTTGCAGGCAGGCGGACTTGTGGAGGACAGACGGAAAGCAAGAGATGGGCTATCATGTTCTCTTGTATGAGCTCAAGAGCAGTTCATTTTGAGCTTATTGAATCTATGGATGCATTGAGTTGCATTAATGCACTCAGGCGTTTCTTCGCCATCAGAGGCCCAGCCAAGAAGTTGTGGTCTGACTATGGCACTAACTTTGTCGGTGCAAGTAAGGAACTCGGAATAGGTAGCAGCCAGCAGGACCCGAGCATACAAAGGTATCTCAGTGAACAAAGATGTGTCTGGGAGTTCAATCCGCCTCACGCTTCCCACATGGGTGGCTGTTGGGAAAGAATGATAGGCACTGCGAGAAGAATCTCGGATTCTATGTTGCTCCAACTGAACACTCGCCTTACTCATGAAGTGCTCTCTACATTAATGGCGGAAGTCACTGCCATTATGAACACGCGACCACTTGTACCTGTGTCCACAGACCCAGACAACCTCCTGATCCTCTCTCCATCGATGCTTCTCACATAAAAGACTGGAGTCCTACCACCTACCGGTGACTTCTTAGAGAAGGATCTGTACACAAAACAGTGGAGACAAGTCCAGGCTTTGGAAAACCAGTTTTGGACATGCTGGCGACGCGAATACCTACCTTGCTTGCAACGCAGACAGAAATAGACGACACTTCGCAGAGACCTACAAGTCGTAGATGTGGTCTTGCTCAGAGACAAACAGGCTGCACGAAACTCATGGCCTATGGCTAGGGTTATTACCATGTTCCCTGGGAAAGACGGACATGTCAGGAAAGTCGAGGTTAAGACAGTCAACCAGGATGCTGTAAGAACATTCTGTAGACCAATTGCGGAGGTGGTTCTACTTCTCCCAGAAGACAAGTAGCAAGCCTGATTTGGATGTCTTATGATCGGTGTTAGTGACCTCTTAGAGGTCAGGCGGGGAGTGTGATGTCTACAAGACATACGTTTATTTTGTAACAAGAGTTACTGTTTTGAGATGCTTTTATTTTGAAATGTATTTTTGTTCACATGATCACAGTCACATGTTGGATCAGTACATGAATCCAGTCGCATCCTCAGGAAAGGACTGATAAATCAATGACGTAAGTTTTTTAATTTGATTATGTACATGTTTAAGTTAATATATTAAGGATTATTTGATTAAAATGTAGCCAATAAGTTAAGGTTAAAAAGCGATTTTTTTCAAGTTAACTATTTACAAGATAAGGCTTGTTCATGGCTTTGTATACGGTACAATGATAAGCTGTAAAAGAATGACACAAGATTTGCTTTTGTACTTTATTTTTACCAGTTTTCACTTCATGTCATTGTGAAGGAGTCACCAGTAAACCAATCTTCGATTGCCATGACGACTCATCTCTTCATTTTGAGTGGAGTTCAGCTTGGTGTTTAGTCTGCAGCTCTTACGCTTTGATGAGAACACTAAAATATACATAAAAACAGTGTCTTCATTGTGTTGGATATTTCCCTCAGTGTGATCATCCTATAGCTTGAGACAGATATAATAGATGTGATCAGTGTTCAAATCTTTTTTTTCTTTTGCATTTATAGCTACTTAATAGGCCAAATCTGTGATTCAAATGGCTTACCAAATATTGTAACACAAATATGAATCTGTCATCAGTATCAAAGACTTACAGCACTTTCAATAGCTGGACTAGAACTAGGCAACAATTCTAGTCCTAGCAAAAGTTAGATAACAAAAACTTAACAATTCTTATTTACTAGAGATTATACACTAATGAAAACATAAACAAAGTTCAATTTCTGCCACATTCTGTAATTAGAGCCCCTTAAATCTTACACACGTGCAGAGATATCAACCACGTTTGTTTGTTTTTCACAGTAATAAAGATTTTTCCATGCCAATGAAATCCACTCACATACCTCACAGACACAGAGGAAACGGTTGGGATTCTCCTTCAGGTAAAATGGAAGTCCAAGCAAAGCAGCTGCTCTTATTTTCTGGTTTGAAGTCTCAACACACAAAAACAACAGAAGACAAACAATCCCAATTGTTGCAGTCAAGTATGTCCATATGAACATACTGCTGCTGCTGCTGCTGTTTTGCTTAGCATTTGATAAGCTAAACTGTGGTTAAGAACAGATTTAGCTACATCACAATCAGGTACATGCTAAATGGGACACTACGCCATAACACAATATGGTAAAAATCTGAACTATAAAATAATACTAACAGTATTACTTAAGGAGAGAAGAGCTGTTTGATTTGATTGGGGGGGGAGGGGGTATAAACCAGGCGCACAAACTCTGCACTGATCTGTAAGGACAAAAACAAATGACTTGTCAGTGGTTTCTTTACAACATAAAATACATTGAAAGAGGAGAGCAAGGAGGTTGGCATGGAGTTGGATTTGGCTCTTACTAGGGCTGTCACTTTTTATTCGAAAATTCGTTCGAAAGTGGGGGGAAAGTTCTTATTCGAATGTAATGACCTGTTCGAATTCAAAATGTACAGTCGCAACAGACCGTTGGAAGTACTTTGACTTGTGATCCAGCAGAGGGCGCTCTATAAGCTTGACCTATTGCACATCCTATTGATCCTTGACCTATCAATTCAGCTAGTAATATTATGTTGTTTGCTACAAAAATGGAGGACACTAGCGAGCAATGCCGTCCTGAGCGGAAAATCACGACAGCAAAGCATCTGAGAAGTAGCGTATTGAAGTATTTTGGGTTCTACCCTGTAGATGGAAAAGTAACTAAGATAAAGCTGTCTGTCGAGTTTGTACAAAGCAGCTCTCTTACTCCACAATGACAACAAATCTGCGGACTCACCTGCTAGCTTACAACCTCAAATTCATTTGAATAAATAGCGATTTTTTGATTTTTTTGAAGAAGTGACAGCCCTAGCTCTTACAGGTCATTAAAATGTAAAATTCTGCAGTTGGGAAAATTGACTAAAACTGAAAAAGAAAAAAGAAAATCTAATTCCCCATCGATACACGCTGATATTGAAAACTCAAATTCAAATCCAGCAAAGCCTGATATTTGTGACATTATAAAAATAATGAGCGTTTTCTACAAAATTATTACCTGTCTTTCTGAGAACAGTGTTGGCCATCTGTCTTCGACTTCAGACACTGGAGGCTCACCCTCAACAATCTCCTTCCTTCGCAAGGCAAAGGTGCTCTCCATCAGATTATCCATTATTTTCACGTCTCTCTTCTTTTTCTTCATTTCCTCTATCAGAACTATTCTCTCACTTTCAAGGCAGTCTGGAGACTTCCCTTCAGGAATATCTGGCAATAAGTTGATCTCAGATCGTTTCGCTTTCTTCAGTTTCCTGTTCCCAGTTGATGTGTTTGACCTCTTTTGATTGACTGTAAGCTCTAGGCAACCAGCGATGCGGTATTTCTGACTGAGGTTACCCATCTTAAAAGTGAGGCTGAACTTCCAGCAGTGCCATCCATGTGAAGACGCTGGCTCTCTCAAACAGGGATACTTTTCAACTAGGGCTTTAGCAACATCCTCATTTTGTTTTGATGTTGGATATGCATTGTACTCATAAATAGCACTTCCTACCCTGTCAAGTATGTCTCTTTTCATAGGAGCAGTCACAGTAAGTAGGGAGCCATCTTTTTCATAGGCCTCATTTCCTTTTCTGGGCCTAAGTTCAACATCATAAGTGAAAGTGGGTATGATGAAATTGTCAGGCCAGTGCTTGGAACGAGTGGTTGATGATGAATATACTGAGGATGATGAGGACAGACTGGCTGTGTCCGAAGAACCAGTGTCCAATGAGGATAAAGAAGGGAGTGTAATGGGTGGTGCTTTTAGTATTACTTTCAGCCTTGGTCTCTCTGTGGGCAGCTCAGACATGTCAGTCAAGTTGCATAGCTCATTGTTGAACTCTGGATCTTGAAACTGGATCACAATATCACCCTCTAGATTGAGCTTGATCTTGAGTGTAGTCTTCAATTTGTCCACTGTCGCTGGAAGAGTTTCAAGCTGGACCCTCCAGATGTCATCATCCGCAAGAATGACGTGAATCAACATGTTGGCTGCTTAAAAGAAGAAGAGCAGAGAAAAGGAGTACTATTAGTACTTGGTTGAGTTCAAGTCTGTTTTAACTAGTCCAATTCAGGTATTTAATTAACTGGGATAGTTCTGGTTATTTGAAGTGGGGTTGTATGAGGTACTTTATCCAAAGTCAGTGTATTATCTACAGAAGTTGGCAGTTGGCACGCTACCAGTTTGGAGAGGCAGACAAGAGGACCAGCATGGAAGCTAAGCAATGTACTGCTGTAGACAGGGGCAACAACAAAATGTTTTTGTTTTTTTTTTGCAAAAAAACAGGCAAACCTAAAAAAAATGAATATCATTGTAAGTGTATGCTATATTTAGAATATTTTCACCCCTTTATCTTGTCAGCAGACAGCACTTTCTGACAGAAAACTTTAATGTTTATATTGCAGACC
Source organism: Sparus aurata (assembly GCF_900880675.1). Lineage (NCBI taxonomy): Eukaryota > Metazoa > Chordata > Actinopteri > Spariformes > Sparidae > Sparus > Sparus aurata. The sequence goes on along the minus strand of NC_044203.1, from coordinate 5,965,491 downwards.
AGCAACTTGTGTCTTCTGCGATATAAATAATGTGGTTTCTGGTCAGAAAGGGTCATTTGATGGCAAGGCAAAGCAGGGAAAATATTCTTAAAGTAACAAAGTTAGACTGATGTTTTCTTTTTGTGTGTGTCTAAATTACCTTTGTTTTTTCCCCGGTCCACAGCAGTCCATTGCTTAGCTTCCATGCTAGTCCTCCAAAACTTGGGGTGTGCTGACTGCCGTCTACCATAGGTAATACACTGACTATGGTTAAGTACCTCATACGACCACACTTCTAACAACCAGAACTATCCTTTTATGGCCAGTTCTGTTTTGGGTCCTATTTGATAGTTTTGGCCACTGTTTATTTCAGTTATGATAAAATTGTTGTCATAAGTTAATTGATAAGATCTGGGAACATGACAATATTGCTGTCAGATGACATAAAACAATGTGTAATAAATGTGATTATCCTTTCAATTTAAAATTCAAAGTAGTAAATAGGTGAACACATTTCAATTTAGATATTTTCTGACAAGGGATTTACTAAATCATGCAACACATTCACATAAAAAGAGTTACCTCAGTGAAGTAAAAACACCTTGGATTCATTGGACTAAATTCATCAGATTCAAGTAAGTAAAATGTCTTTTATATTTTTTTTTGTTGTTATTACAATGTCTAGAACATGTACATATGTAGTTTTTGTAGAACAGATTCATCAAATTTCATTTAGAGCTTGTTATATAATTCTTGTAATATTACAACGTTGGGTGAGTGTGGTAGTCAAAATAGCAGGCCTGTTGCAGTGGGAACAAACAGGTTGTATTCCCTCCACTACACCACTGCCTGAAACAGAGTGTTTTTTTATACATGGACAGTATACATACTACCCTTGTGTTGTGTTCTGATCAGATTTGACCGATTTAAAAGTTTTATCTCTAAAAAATGTAGTTAATTTGATCAGACTGACCTAAAATTCCACAACTTTGTCCACAAAGAGGATATCAACAGACAATTCAGTTCTAAGAAAGGTGAACATTTTCCTGAATGTGGATGTGTGGATGTAAGTGGGGGTATGCATGTTTTCCTTTTAGTATGATAATTAGAGGGCATTACAAGCAGTATTGTCATGTCAAGGCAGTATTGTGTGACTTAATGGCTGGTGATTGGGATGCACATTTCTTTTAGCATGATAAGTAGAGAGCATAGGCTAAGCCATTTACATTTACATTTAGGGCATTTAGCAGATGCTTTTGTCCAAAGTGACTTACAATTAGCAGACAGTATTGTCTGCCTGGAAAACATTGGGGAATTCACTATGTGGGAACAGCCAGGCAGGTGCGCCTGCCCAACTGTGACCTTGAAGACGAGAAGAGCTTGAAGAAAAAGGGGAGAGGAAGCGATGATGTCAGAGTGGAGGGGAATCACAACATCTGTGCTGTCAAATGGTCTGACAACAGGGCCATCACACTTGTGTTGTCCTTTGCTGGACCTGAACATGTGCAGAAGATTCAACGCTGGGACAAAGCCAACAGAAGCTACACTGAACTTGAGAGGCCTTACATTGTTGGTGTCAACAACAAGTACAAGGGAGTTGTGGATTTGTTGGACTCATTTACAGCCAAATAGAGGTCCCCCATCAAATCCCGTCGCTGGTACATGTACATCTTCTGGCACACCATCATCCTCTCTCAAGATGTCTAGCAAAGAGACAATGAACAGGAGACAGTTTCAGGCACAGCCAGCATCCTCTCTCATCCTGGTGAACATGGTGCTCCAAACTCCAAAGAGAGGATGACCATCTTCAGGCCAAGGAAGCCCAGCAACAGTGACATCAGGAAGCTCTCTGACTCCTCAGAAGAGACCATCCAAGAGAAGTGCACACCTCCCATTGCAAGGACCTAGTTGCGAATTTCCCAGTGAAGACAGGGAGAGGAAGCTGCAGACACTGCACGAAAGGATACACTAACGTGCAATGCAGCAAGTGTGATGTTCACTTTCACTTTTCAGAGGACAAGAACTGTTTTTGGGACTTTCACTATGAATGAAAGTCAGCCATGAAAAGAAAAAAAGGAATGAAGAAGTCACTAGAAAAAGCTATTTAATAAAAAAATTATAATAATTCTTCATAAAAATATGAATGTGTGATTATCATTAATGTTATATACCTCTATGGGGCTAAGTAAGCAATCAACTCTGCAAATGAACCCTTAGTTGTTCGGAATTGTTGTTCAGAGAACATGAGTACACATACAGAAATTCTGCTCCCACCTAAGCCCAACGTTGCAATATTACAACATTTCTCTAAAAACGTACATAAACATTTTTTTTTAAAAAACTCTTTCATTTCTGCATCAGAGGCCTCCTACAACAACATCTGAAGGGTCAAACAATTTTTTTTTTAGGTTTTTCTATATTTGGGTCTTACAGGGTTAAGTCTGATAGCCTGTTTGACAGAGTTATCCAAAATGACCAGAGAAACCAGAGATACACAGCCAACCTCCACTGGCAGCTTGAAAAGGCTGGGCATGTCAAGGAAGTAAGCTAACATATGTTGGTGTCTTGTGGCTAATGTTAGCAATATGTTTTTAAAATTGTTCACATCACGCACAACTTTTTTGAAAAAGCTGTGCTTTGCTTCGAAGCGAATTGTCCAACAGTCCAGCAAAGGTCCAAAGCAACTGATGAGGTAGGGATAGTGTTCTATGAAATGGTGTTTTGGCCTGAGATTATGGTCAGGAAAGGCCTCCTGGAGCAATTGCCTATGGACTGAGATTTTATCTTCCAAATAACACAGTGATTGATTTGTGAAAGTGGATGATGCCAAGAGTTCTACTATGTCCTTCAATTCAAGAAGCACGCCCCATGTTTTGTCATTCTCTGGGATTAGTTCACCAATGATCAGTGGAAGCAGTCTTAACAAGGTCCAGTTCTCATGTCCGTTTCCACCAATTGATCCATGGATTCTGAAACTCGGGGGTATTCTGTTGGGGCGGTTAGTCTTATCAGAAAATAAGTATGGGAACTTCTGAATAGCAGAGTTTAATTCATCCAAGGTGAAGTACTTATTTGAGATCAGCTTGTTCAGACACAAGCTAAGTTCAATAGGCACAATTCCCTCCAAGGGGTCATGCAGAAAGTCAGGTGGGAACCCTGTAACTGTATGAAAGTATGTCAACTTGTTCAAAACAGAATCATTTTTAACACCATTTACATTGTTTACATGCTGATTTTGTTTAACCTCCAGAACATTTGCTTCGTGATTCAGTTTTGTCCTGAGGGTAAATAACCCACTCCTTACTTCAGTTGTTTGAATATTGCTACGGCTGGCTAAACAAAATCTGCAAAATTTATCAACAGTGAATGATTCCTGAAAGCCAGCAAGTGACTGAGCTCCTAAGTTGTCAGCAGAGACAAAAAGCACTGTTTCTTTGACGCTTGCTCCTAACCTCTGGATGAACAGACCTTGGTTCTCAAGTATCTGTATGTCTTTTAAAAGTGGCTCAAGAATTTTTTCATAGCCAAATGATTTTGCATCATTACGGTTACACAGCACTGCTAGGTATATAGACTGTAGTGATGATCGATATTTGATAGGCAAATTGGCTATAACCCAATACACAGCACACGCCTTATATTTTTTTCTAGAAGTACCTAAAGGATTGCATATTTCAAAGTCATCTACATACAGTCCAATAGCAATTGACAGCTCCTCTCTGGAGAGCAGTAGATTTTTTTTGAAGAACAAGCCATCCCGAAAAGTTTTAAAATGACCAGACTGCGACTTAACTGATTCTTCAATTAATAGTTTTCTAGAATATCATTTCTATTGAGTAACTCTGTTACAACACTTAGAATGGGCACATATACAAATGCCTTCTTCCTGATAGTATTGTCTAAAATATATTACACTGGCTCAATTACAGGAAAACAAATTCTGAAAAACAATGACCTCTTGTAGTCACTGCCAAAGGGTCCTGTCTTTGAAAGTAAACTAAGAGGATTAGTTTCCTGGAGTGTTTCCCTTAACCCAGTTAAAACAGTGTTGTCAGTGTTGGAATTATGTTCTCTTAGAACTGTTTCAATTGAGCTATTGGTAAACTCTCCTGCTAAAACACCTCTCATACAGTTCATTTACTATTTCCTGTGTAGCTGACTTTGACACATGCAAAATTGTTTGCATATGAAGGAATAAGGATACAAGTCTATGCTTAATTGAATCCCCATTATCTTCTTCATTTAGAGGGTTATCATAATCTAATAAAACCACATCTTCTATTTGTTCCCCACTGGTTTCTGCTGGACTGTGATCACAAATCAGTTCAAGTCTTATCTTTTTAAATCCTGAATCACAGTGATATCTACTTTTGTGCGCAGTAAAGGTTGAATACACACCAGACTTAAATTGACACTGCTCAAAAGGACAGTTAACAGTTTCCTTACTTTTCAGATGAGCTCCCAAATGAGCAAAGTATTGTTTAAGAGTACATGGCTCAGAAAAATGGCATAATTCACACTGTAGCCGATGAGTTACTACATTAGACTGAGATTCATGACCAAGAACGCCTGGCTGAGATTGATTAACCACTGATTGATGTTTCAACAAATGATTTTTAAGAGCAACTTGTGTCTTAAAAGAGCACACACAGTCATTGTAGATGCAAGGCAAGGGGCAAGACCTATTATAGTGTCAGTGTTTTAGCTTGTAATGCCTCAGAATGCTGCGTTGGTGGGCTGAAGAAAATGTACAGAACTTGCAGGTCCAATTCATCCAACTAACAGAACAGGTTTTTCCATAGTAGTCAGTGCAGCTTCCAGTTCTGAAGAAATAGAAAGTCAAAGTCAGATAGACATAGATTACTGTCCAAGTACTTTCTGTATCAGTCATTCATGTATCAAAACTATGGAGAATTTTGATTTACCTCTGCAAAATTTAAAAATCTGTCAACAATTAACAAGTCATATGAAAATATCACGTCATAGTTTTACATTTTTAGCTAGTAATAGTAAATTCTAAGAAATAATCTCAGCAAACTAATCATTACAGTACAAAGCCAACAACCAAGTTTAGTCTAGGCCTGTCATCAAGTTACTGACAGCCAGTGGCGTGGCATGGGGAAAATTTCCGAGGAAGCCAAGTGAGACACAACCTCTAAGCTATGTATGTTTTACGGGGTGGGGGCAGAAAATCGTATGTTGCAGTTTATATGTTGCTATTTCCCGTGGTCGGATGAACTATTAGAGCGCCCGGCATCATTTTACCAGGACTTACACACGCTTGTTATCTAACCGACACTTTGAGCACCGACGCTCTCGCTCTCTCTCTCTCTCTCTCTCTCTCTCTCTCTCTCTCTCTCTCACACACACACACACACACACACACAGTCCTCTTAAACATCTCATTAATTTATGCAACCGCCCTCCCAAAAGCACAACCAGCTTCTTAACGAACAGCACACATTTGATATTGGAAAGATGCGAATTCATTCACACACTCAATCAGAAGCCGTTACGTTTTACGTCCACGTCAAACACTTCTACGCTCTATGTGAGATACACAAATGCTTTTCACTTTTCCTATTCGTTTATATATAACATATAATAATAAATGTATATGTTCATTAAACAGCAACACAACAACCCAGCACCAGTGGCTGTAAACAGCACACCTGACAAGTGCCTGTATTCAGACAGCCCGGCCCGTCATGGCCCGTGACGGCCGCTGTCCATGGTGCTCATTTTCTCCACATAAACAACAACAATAAACGACAACGTAAGTGGTCTTACCTGCTGCTTAATCAAAGCAAGCAAGACACAATAAGGACTATAATCACATCAAAAATAACACACATTGCTAATTGGGCAGTTAACTATTAAGCTGCAAAAAATGCGTTTTGCTCACCCTATTTGTAGAGGAAGGCCATCCTCCTGTCTCTCATGGTGGCAAAGTGATCGATGACCATGTCGAAGAACTTCCCACTGGCCTTTAGGTCCTCTACAACAACAGTGTCAATGGATATCCTGGCCAAGCTCACAAGCCTGTCCTGTCCACATGTGTTCCTCAGATAGGTTTTGATCCTCTTGAGACAGGAAAATGAGCGCTCTGCTGATGTATTGGTAGCCGGTATGGTGAGCATAAGCTGCAGCAGTTTGAAGACCTCGGACAGTGTGCCCTGTAGGTCATCCTCAATGAGCAGCTGCAGCAGCTCTGTTGGTGGCTTGTGAAACAACTTGTTGTTGTACACCGTGTGCAGCTCATTTCTTAATTTCTGCTCATCAAAGACCGGATAGGTGTTCATCAGCTGAGCCAACTCACTGCTGGGGAATGCAGCAGGCTTGCAGAACAATGCAAATGATGTGTGGTCCAGTACTCGAAAAAAACTCAGGTGCTCCATGTCGGCGAATCTCTGGGTCATGTGCAGTACTATACTGTCAACAATCTCGAAGTAAAGACATCGGAAAGATGAAACAGTGTCCTCGTCTCCTTCTTGGTGCTGGTTAGCTCCCTGTTCCAGATCCTCCCAGCCTCACAACAGAGCCTCCTGGTACACGCACAGCCCGGTCCACCTCACACAACAATGCTGATCTTTTACATGATCGTGAGAAGAAATTGTGAAAGGCATCAAGACCAGCAAAAAACAGTTTGGCTGGTTGGATGTTCTTTGTGCCTTGTGCCAAAACCAAATTTAGCTTGTGTGCATAGCAGTGGATGAACAACGCGTTGGGGCAGTGCGCTTTCACTAAAGCCTGCACGCCGCCGTGCTGTCCACTCATACAGCTTGCACCATCGTAAGTCTGGCAAATGAGCTTGTTTGTGGGGCTGTAGTTTCCGATGGCTGTCATCACAACTGATGTTATGGCTTTTGCATCTCTTTCTGCACTGACATAATAAAAGCCTAGAAAACGCTCACACACATTGCCTTTCTCATTCACATATCGGATTATGACAGTGAGCTGGCACTTGTTGGATATGTCTGACGTGTCATCCACTTGTACTGCAATGAAAGGAGACTTGCGAATTTCTTTTTCAGTCTCATCCTGGATAATGTGGGCGATGCTTTCGTTGCTGTGATTTTGTACGGTGTTTGACATACCGCTGAAGACTGTCGACGAGCTCACGTGCTCTGCCAAAGTGCTGTAAAAATCCGCAAAAGCATGCACCAACTCCACAAAATTGCCCCTGTTTCCGCTGCCAGCGGCCTCATTGTGACCCCTGAACGCCTGCTCTTGGCGCGCAAGGTACAGGGCTGCAACGATGAGTCTCATCAAAATATCCCGGTTCTTCTTTACCTGCTCGTTGTGCTTCTTTGTGCTCAGACATTTAGCCAAATCCAGAGCCTCGTTAATCCTGACGCGTCCAAAAAGCTTCAGTTTCACAGCACAGTCGATGTGATTTTTGGATTTACCATGCCTTTCAATAGCCCGAGACAGGTTGGCCAGGTCGGTGAATCCAGTGGTAGCCCAGGGATTATTCAGGGAGCAGGAATCCTTGTCAAAAAGGAGACAGGGCCAGCAAAATAGCCGCTGAAGCTTGGCGCTACCAGCTAGCCACTCAGTGCGGATGTAGTTCTCCTCATTAAAGGTCCGAAAACCTTTCTTCCTCTCTGCACGGAGCTCAAGTTTTGGTGTTGGCCTGCCGTCAGATTTAATCCGGAGTTGCTGCTGTAGAGGCAGTTTAGTAAAATTATTTTTTACCAAATACTCCAGATCTCCACCCTCCATAATCTCGCTTAAAGAAATTTGCTAGCTTATCAAGAGATGAACACAAAGCAGCTAATCTTCCGTTATTTCATTCAAAGACGTTGATGATAACATACTGTGATTTGATTGGCCTGAAGCCAAAGAGTTTGCGGCTTCCCTTGACACTGTCCTGACAAATCACAGGGGAGCAGTGTCGTGACAATAGCCTCACCTGATTGGTCAATCATTCTTTTTTTTTTCACCAAGGGAGGCCAGCTCAGCTTGGCCTCCTCACAGAGAACAGAGTGCAGTAACATGTTTTCAACGCAAATTCACCACGTAACATTTAGAGGGGCGCTGTTTTACACATCATGAAACGCTCAATAATTAATGAAGAGATACGAGGAGGAGACGACAGACACAACACAGAGGGATTACGTAAACTGTTAAAAAAGTGTTTTTATTAAATGACGGTTATTCTGAAAAAAGTGAGGAAGCCTGGCTTCCCTTGGCCTCTGCAAGAAAACGCCACTGCTGACAGCTGATATGTCATAGGCAACTGTAGCAGTATGAAGGAGCGTTTGATGGGTTTCAGCTGTGTGGCTCCTCCAGCCAATCACTGTGAGGGAGCACCTTATAAAGGCAGGCATAGGGCACCTGGTTGTCCTCTTGCCTGACGAAGCCTGGGTCAGGTCACTTCCTGGCGCCCTTCACTTCCGCCTTCGCTTGGTTGCAGGTAGGCTGCCGGTAGCGACTATAGTCTGGTCTCACGTTGTCTCTCCAGTTGTTTTCATGGTTATTTTATTTCAGCGGCTCGCTTGGGTGTTGCTGCTGGCTGCATGTTGCTCGCTGCTGGTTGTGTGCTGCTTACTGTCCGCTGCTGGTTGCTGTGTAGCTGATCGCGTTGCTCCACACCGTGCCGACCGTGATTGCCTGACTGGTATGTAGCACAGTGACTGTAGCTTCCTCCTCCAGCCACTCGTAAGTTGCTAATATCTGTTCTCTTATTGTAGGGTAAAGACACCTGTGTAGCGGCATAGCAACCGCTAACCTGCAAGAAATCGCTGCTGCTTTGCTTTGCTTTGCGTCGCTGCTTTGCTTCACGTCGCTGCTTTGCCTCACCGCTAGCTGCCGTGCTGCTAACAGCTGCATTGCTTTACGTAGCTATTGCTTTGACTCATTGCTTGGCCTCACACTGCACTGACACAGACTTTTATTTGCATCCGCGGTTGCGGGGCTTCAACGCTGTCTGCCTGGCTCCTGGCTGCTCACTACAGCTGGCTAAAAGTGTTAGCCTTCGTCCAGGCTTTGTTTAAGCGTTGCCGTGGCCTAATCGTCGCTCGGCAATCCCATACTGAACTGTGTACTGTCAATCCTGTCACTTGTTTTGTGTGTATGTGTGTGTGCGTGTGCATGAGAGAGTACAGTGGGAGAAGTTATCCCATTCTTTGTGATTAGTAGTTTATGACTTTTTCTTTATTTTCTTTTGTAACAATTGGTTTCACTGCAACCTGTAATTTTGATTTGTTAGCTTTATGGTTATTTTGGTCTTTGCAGGTTGCAGGTGAATTTAATTTGATGTAAATCTTAATTCTATTTTATTTGATATTGTGTCAATTCTTAGATGTGAGATTAAGTCTTGATTTCTTGTTGGTGATTAGTTGCATTTAATGTTTGTGTTCTCACCTGCTGTCCTCTGATTTCCCCCATTCAGGTGCTGAGCCTAGGGTGGTGGATTGGTGTCCTGGTGGCGGTGTCCCCCTTGTGTTTTGCACTTTTTAGGTTGATTTTGCTTCACTTTTATTTACTTCACGTGTGGTGTTCCTGGGATCCCCTTTGTTTTGGACCCATCTCCCCCACTAAGTCTCAGCCCTGATTGGTCCCCATTTTTGCCCCCAGTGAGTGACTTCTTAATACGTTTTTAAGACTAAACTAAAATCAATACATGTTTTGTACCCAGTCATGCTGTCTCTGCCTCATTGTAAAACGGACCTGAGTGCCTTATTTCATTTACAAGTTGTCCTTTAAAAGATAGAAGGTCCCTGGGTGAAACCCCCAGGGTGGCGTTGTTTGGCATAAAATGTCGTCTTAACTGAGTGCCATCCCGAGCACGCACCTCGTGCCGCCACACTATCACCAGCAACGTGTGTCATTTTAACCACTTAATGTGACTCTCAGCACCAATGAGAGTATCTTTCCAAACTCACTGTCTGAACTCCACACTCACCGCTGCTGCCCAATTCAAATTTCACTGGTTTATGCAGTGGGATGCTGAGCTGTCTTAGAGGAGCTAAAACATGATTAACCTAATGACAAAACAGAGCAGGCTACTTATGAAAGATGGTTTTTGAGAGAAAAACCTCCATTCTGTAACACCACTGTAAAACCACAAATTAACTTATCGTGTTCTTTCTAGTGTATCATAACCGTGCCTATCATAACTGGGCCTTCTGTATCCCCCTTCCCCCCAAAAAAAAATCACCAACGAAAAATATGTGGCGTCCTTTGCCATTTTTAAATATAATTTTACTGCTCGATCTTCAAAATTGCGTTGTTCTAGTTATGCACACACACGCACACACAGCCACAACCACACACACTATGCATAATGCAACCAGCTCAACGAGGTGCAACACTGTAGCAAAACCAGCCATAAAAAAATCAGTTCCACTCAAGAGCCTGTAGTGTATCGTTACCAGCTGCTAGCCTGAAAATGGCGCACATAGCCTGCTTTTGCAGGTTGATTGAGCCCGAGGTCTTCGGGCGTTAGGCGGCCTTTTTTAACAATGACCATCTTTTCATTAAACGGTCGTCTTGAAAAGGACACTGACGATAAATCTGCGACAATATCATCTCCACCTGTTGCCATTTTCAACGTCAGCTATCAATCACAACTCGCTAGTTAAGCTAGGTCTTGTGTGACTGAGCACTGATACTAGACAATTATGTGAAATTATTAAGATTTTGACATGAATTGTGTACTGCACAAAAACATTGATGTGCACAGTTTAGCTACAATGTTGCTCGTGATTTATTTAGCTACTTCTAAAAGAATGTTTTCTGTTCTAAAAAAATAATCACACACTCAGATATGGGACACAAATATAAATCCATAGTTGAGCCAACGTTTTAACTGCAGCAGCTAAAAATCACACATGTTCTAAAATTTACTATAAAAAGTTATTTTAAATGCTGCTGTGAGGTTTACTTTGACAACTCAGTGTAACATTTATTTAGTGTACTTGTCCAACACTTAATTTAACAAGCATTTTAATAAAAACAAGCAGGCTAAAAGTTTGTTCTTACCTTAGGAGCTCCTGATCCGAAAATGAACTCAGTTTCTTGTGGCACATGGCACAGGTGGGTTGTCCTTGTTGGCTGTAATGGGTTGCATATGCACTTTTTCAGGGGCTATGTATCTTTAAGTTGAGTCAACTAAGAAATTTATACTGCCTGAACTATTCTGATTGAACTGATTGGTTGGGCACAGTTAAACTTGATATTTCAAGTCCTGCCCTCATTTTAGTTGATCTGACTCAGGGAAATGAGCTGAGGTAGCTAAAATCTCAAATCCTTTTTTACAGTGTATATGACTCGATACACAAATGCATTTTCAATGCACACACAAATATGCTTCAATCCATATATGAGTAAAAGAAAAATTCACATATAAAAATAAGATTTGTAAACATATTTGTGATGCGCACACAAATATTTCTTGTTTTAAATATGTGCAATAAAAATTCACAAATGTACAAATTGTCAGTTATTTGCAATTTTCACCACAAACATATTTGGAAGTTGTTACATTGGTATATGAATTGTCAAAAGCGCATTTGTCTCAGTACTTTTAATTTGTAAACCTCCCTGCATTTGTGTGCAGATTTTTGAGACTCATCTCGCGCGACTCCGATTCACAAATGCATTTTTTCAACATGGGGGTCATCTGCAGCCAATCAGATGTCTCACTCCTTTCCAGCCAATCACATGAGTGCCTCCCTGAATACCTGACGTCATTACAGCGCGCAACGGATCTAGGAGTTTACCCATGGTTCATAGCGGTAGTCGACTTTGCACTTCCGGTTGAACTCAGTGTTTATGCTAGCGTAGCTGTCATGCTCGCTCTAAAAACCAGCTTTTAACACAAAGAAAGCGACAAAATGGACAAAAATCGGAGGTGGATACACAGTACGGATGTTTCAAAAAGTTGTGAGGACAGTCCTCACCCGTCAGTTCTCACGGAGTGGGCAGATGACATGAAGCAATGGACCGACGTTAGCTACATCAGCATAGTTAATTATCTTATATTTTCTGAAGGTGTTGACGGCGGAGAATTACACATTTACAAAAGCACAGAAGCATACAACTGCCTGCACAGTAACAACATAGGGAAAGGACTGTTGAAGAAACACAGCAAGTTTATATTTCTGAAGGCAGCAGTGCAGCCCAACCACAGCGTCAATCAAGCTAAACATACAGCGTGGATAATGCTGAAGGAAAGTTGAGTCGTGGAGACAGGCAGCTGCTCGTGCATTGCCGGGTTAGGGAATTCATGTAACGTTAGTCATGCAGCAGCTATTCTGTGGAAGATATTCATAAACCCAAATATTTATTTTAGTGTCAAAGCCGCGAGCCATGCTAGTCTCCACTCCTCCTTCCTCAGCATGGTGTGTAAATTAGGGCGCAGGGCACGGACATGTTTGTAAAAGTTGTTGATGTTCTACACAATACGTTTTTGAAAAAACCTTCAATTTTCATGAATTGTTGTGGCAACCAACAACGGCACATGTTGTACCTGAGCTCATTTTAAAAACAATTTAGCGTTTATGACATAACACTAGTTGTTTAGGGCTAGCTTAGCGGCAGCAGTCAGTCATGCAGTTGCAAGGCAACCGGACACAGAACACCGCCAGCGGAAGTAGTTAACTGTCATGGCAGCCAGCCCCCATAGGCTAGATCCGTTGCGCGCTGTAATGACGTCAGTTAAAAACCCCTCGTGGGGAGGCACTCGTGTGATTGGCTGGAAAGGAGTGAGACATCTGATTGGCTGCAGACGACCCCCTTGTAGAAAAAACGCATTTGTGAATCGGAGTCGAGCTAGATGAGTCTCAAAAATCCGCACACAAATTCAGGGAGGTTTACAAATTAAAAGCGCTGAGACAAATGCACCTTTGACAATTCATATATCAATGTAACAACTTCCAAATATGTTTTTGGTGTTTTTATTGCACATATTTAAAACAAGAAATATTTGTGTGCGCATCACAAATATGTTTACAAATCTTATTTTTATATGTGAATTTATTTTTTTACTTATATATGAACGAAGCATATTTGTGTGTGCATTGAAAATGCATTTGTGTATTGAGTCATATATACTGTATATATACACAACTCCCCAAATACATTTGTGAGTCCTTTTTCATGCATTTATTTCTTTCTGTGTGCATTTATCCATTATGAGACTGTTCTGGCTCCATACCATGAGGAGCCCTGCCCTAATGCATACACTCCTTTACAGGCCATATTCATAGAGATACTCAGAGAGAGTATGCTTAGCTTCATTATATTACATTACAAGCTTCACTACATCAAGTATTTTACTTCCAGGCTTAAATAAATGTGTCCCGGGTGTGTGATGATATTTCAGAATAAATGTTTGCCTTTCTTTCATATTGTGCATCACTAGAAAAAGGTAGTGTTTGCCAAGTAGTTGAGTATCAATGCAAGTTGTAATGGTTGCTTATGGGTTATCAAATATGTTGTGTTACTGGGATTTCACAATCCAGTGTCTTTTCAGTTGCTAAACAATCTGGAAGCTGAGAAAATATAATGATTTCTACAATTTCCTATGTTTGTTATACTTCCTGGATACTCTGGAGCACAGCGGTACTACATTTGAGCTTCCCAGCCCGAGCATGAAGTCTGATGAAAATTACTGCTTTACAGAGTTGGCAAATCAAGTGAACACTACGGACAGTGCTAGTAGTAATGTTTTTGTTCAGGTGACCAGGTACTTGTAAAAGTATCTCAGTGTCCATTATCTGGATGATCGCTCGTGCCAGTGGGAGTGTTTGGACCTGTGGAAATCCAAAACCAGGTCTTTGGTCTTCCCTGCACTGTTCTGGAGGTAGTCCACCAATCATCCTTGATGAGTTCTCCAGCTTGTCTTGTGCTCCAGGCTTTTCCAGGTGACATAGAGCTCTGTGTGTGAGAAAGATGATGGTGTCATCCACCCTGATGCCAGACTGGTAGGCAAACTGGAGTGGGTCCATCGATTGGTTCACTCAGGGGTGGAGATGTAAAAGGACCAGCCTGAATTTGAGTCAAAAGTTGGTATTTCCGAGTTTCCAGTTGGTACTTTCAACTGAAACACCCACTAAAGTCCGATTTCTGTCTCAGAAAGTTGGATGCAACTTACAAAACCTGACCCCAAAATCCAAGATGGCTGCCTAGTGAATCAACTGCTTAGAAAGCTGCATATACTGTTTAAAAGCATTTCTGTCTTATTTGTGACCCATTAAATCAGTCTTACAAAAGTGTGTGTGTTATACTGGAACACAGTCAACTCGGGTATGACATCATTCCCAGCTACAACATCAGACTTTGAGGTAAATGGAATGCTGGTGGTGGCTGGGTTGGTGGGGGTTTGGCTTTTATCAGGTGAATCAGGGTGGCTGTAAGCTGAATAATATAGAATGAAGAGAGGAGGTGGGGATGGGGCACTATTCTAGAGGTGCAGACAAGGGGGGTTGCAGCAGGGATGATTGGGCTCGGGAAAGGAATGGTGACTGATGAAATCAATGGAAGAATGGGTTCAGATCATTCACCTACTTCTAGTTCCCCACAGCCTGGGAGCTGGTTTCTTCTGAAATTGTTCTGCTGCTGCTGCTGATGCTTCATCTTCCTTCTGTGGTTGTTTCTACCCTCCATGACACATACAATATATACTGTATATATTGCATATACACACATACACACACAGAATATCCCTGATAATCAGCAATTATTATTGATAGCCAAATTTAACCAAAAATCCGCTATTAATGTTACATGAACCACTACAACATAATGATATATAAAAGCAAAAACTATTTCAAGTCTAAACAAAATAATTGGTCCTTATGTTATCAGTTTAGTCACCACATACCAAGACACAAGAAGGATCTTGTATATTTAAGAAACCTTTGGAAGTTCCCCTCAAGGATAGGTAAACATTTTTCAAGTAGGTGGTAGTCCACCTATCATCCTTGATAAGTGCTCCAGCTTGTCTCTTAGTAGCACAGGCTGTAGGGTATTCAGTGGACTTTACCCAAAAAAACAACATCTCTCCCCGCGAGTGAGGGGTTTACTGATGATGATTGTGGAATAATGGAATTTAGAGTAAAAATGTAACTTTGTCACTTTCCATGATGTTTGGTGGGATAGGATCTCAATCACAATACATTATAACAGCATCCATATGATTATAAATAGCTGGTGGATACAGGTGGAAATCGGGGTGAATGCCTTTAAAAAAAATTGTGTGCAAAATAGTGTTGCATATTTTGGTTGAGCATACACTCCATTTTATCTGAAGGTGAGACTCAAGACTTAGGTCTTCATCTTCATCTTCTTTATTAGTCCAAATATCCCTTTTCGTGCTACTATCCCTAAACTGTTTGGAAGCTACCCATTGATTTAACTAACTCACACTGCTGAAGCCCAATATTAACTTTTTTGTGTGTGTGTGGATTACTTTGGATTTTTTCCCCATCACTTCACACTTGCATTAGGAAATTATATTTAATGAGGCCAATATGAACAGAAGGAATGGTTACAGAAAATACAACCTGTTTAAATGTGCATGGGTACCTGCATTTTGTGTAAATGTGAACCTCTACCAAGCAGATTGGTGTAACAGATATTACACTCACATCCAAGTGAATAGTTTAAACTGAGATGAAGAATTTTCTGTGACAATGGGGTGGGGGGATTGTATAATACATAAAACACTGAAAATCTTTATTGACCGAATTTCTAAACAAAGATATTTGTTGATCTTGGGGTTCTACATGTCCAAGAAAGTCTATAGCCAGTAAAGCCTATGAACTAAAGCAAAGAGGAGGCTTGCTGCACCTTCACTCAACCAGATGAATAAAAGTAAGGAGCAGTGACAGGCAGGATAACTCGCATAGCTTTGATCATGTATTATGAATTCTGGATGTATTATTTATATGGGCGGAGAAGCACCGCTCGAGGATGTGGCCTTTTTCCCCTCTCCCTGGTGCTCATTCCTACATGAGGTAATCCAGCGTTGTTTTCTCTCCACTGCCTCATCTCTATCTACAAATCAGAAAATCTCTCCCCTCTCCCCCCTGAGGCCTTGATCGCTCCACCTTTACGCCAACCAGGACAGATTCAGTGCAGAGGAGGAACTGTAGGTTGGGCAGCAGAACCATCAAAGCATATAATTTGAAGTCGGCTCTGGATTTATGTGATCAGAAAAAGGGGTGAAAAGGCTTGTTTGTATGTTTGATGCCTGCATTTTGTCAAACATATAGTAGGGGGAATTTGCAACAAAAAAGGGCCAAATCGTTACGTGGTGGATAGAGGCACCAAAATTGGTATAGATATTCTTTAGGGTGCATCTCATCATTTCAGAGGGCGTTCCCAAGTTTTCCAGTCCATTAAGGTTATTTTTAAGGGAAAATCAAAGTTGGCCACCAAAAAAGACCCAAGAGTGATATATTACTTGGCTAGGATATTATGCTTTATTCTCCCATTTTTATTTTTTTATTTTTTGCATGTGATGTATAATGTGCAATGTATCCCATGAAAATAATGTTACACGGTTTTTAAACAGCTTTAAAGAGAAAAAAATAAAAAAAATAAAAAAATAAAAAAATAAAACAACGGTCAGAATGAGAAGTCCTCAAATGGATCATCATCTGAGTGGGAAATTATTTGTAAAATACAAACATAAATTGTTTTAAAAACTTATACAAGAACTCATCTATAACTTTGAAAGAGTAGTTTATCAATAACATGTTTATGTGAGCAGAGATAACGCCGCACATTGGGACATAACTAACTGACATAATGTTATGCCAGCGTTAGCATAAGCATTAGTAAATGCTAGACTTAAGGTATTAAGTGAAAATCACAAATATGTTTAACAAACCATTTTTATTACTTATAATGGAAATATAAATTGTTGTTTGCTAAATTTGTGCATAAGTTTTAGAAATTTACCAAGTTATATGTAACTATTTACATTTAAATGCAGGCAATGCCTCAGGCACAGGGCTCCCTCAGCTCCTTCCAGCTCAATGAAGAGCTGCACTGCCTGCTCCACATTCAGCAGTCTCCTCATTGCTTTGACTCATTAAACAAAAAACAACTACACTACACACTTGACACACTATACCAAACACTACAAAACACACTAACTATACACTCCAAACATGCTAAATGTCACAAATCTCTCAACTCTATTTTGTGTTTCCTTATAATATTGTGAAATTTTAACATTATTTAGGTGGAGGCTTCAAATAAGCCCACCGGGTTTTCTGCCTCTTCCTGCACTGTTTGTTATTTGTATTCTTTGTCAGTACTTGTGTATTTTTTTTAATTGTGCTAAATAAATAAAAAATAAAAATACAAAAAAACTCTCAAAACTCACTATCGCTGTCTCTATCACCATCAATGTCGCTGTCACTCTTTCGCCGCCGTCCCTCCCACAACTTCCCCCTGTTCCTCAGCAACCAAATCACATGGTTTGCCATATAATTGTGTGCCATAAGTTGGAACTAGACTCTCGCTGAATATGAAGCTGAATGTGTGAAAAAGCTGAAAAGGCAGAAAGATAAATATTTGAAAAAAAACTCGATTTGCCATCACAGAAATCAGTTGGTGCCTTCCCCAGCAAAATATGGATGGACCAAAATAGATGATTCTTGAACACCTTCATGGACACTTTTACCAGAGGCAGCCAAAGTATGTAGAGGACTTCTTAAATCTGGCTGCAAAACTGAGCCTCTCTGCTCTCGAAAGTGCCAATGCAAGAATGCAGGGTTGCCTTGCACAGCACCAGAGGTAAGGCATTGGCATAAGCGAACTAAGCAGCTGCTTAGGGCCCCGTGACCACTAGAGGGCCCCCAAGAGCAATTAACTTAAAAAAGGAAAAAGTAATTATTTTTTTTTCCTCCATGTGTGAGCAATGATGATTCATATATTATCAAATGTACATACTTGTACAAAAAAACAGACAAACAAAAAAACCCAACATCAAAGAGTGTAGTTTCCTACTGCCTCTCTGCTCGATATGTCAGAACTCCGCTAGTGACTTGCGCAGTGCAGCCAACCGTGCAGTGCGCACTCAGCATCCAGGAGCTTGGAGCAGGTGGAAGATGTGCAAAAAAGGACATACCCTTCACGGGCAAAAAAAGAAAAAGGAAGAAAGATAAAAACGACAAGATAAAGGTATTTCGTAGTAATGTAACATTTGTTGATATTTTGTTCCAAATACATTAGCCTATAATAGCAAATTTGCTAGCTAACATTAGTTCGAAACGTCTGACTAGGTTAGATAGCTTACTATTCAAGCTAACATTTTTGTGTTTGTGTAATACTTTGAATAAGTTGATTTTCAGTGTATATACATTATTCTGGGTCGCTCTTTGGCATCAAAACAACATTTTTGATAACAATGTTTGATAGCAAATGTTTAATAACTAACGTTAATTACAAACGCGGTGACATTTGCTAGCAATATGGTTTTCTAATTAATTAATTAATTTAGTTAACTTACTAGTTTGAGGTCTGTTGTTTGCAATTGTTTGCTGCAGAGCACAGTAAATTATGTGAGTAAATAAACATATTCCTTTTACATCATCTCCCTAATATGCTCATAAGTTATATGAAACTTCCCCAGGAGCACTGTTAAAATATTTTGGAGGCACTGACTCAGCCCAGGGGCAATCCACCTCCTCAGGAGCAGCCAAGGCTGATGAATGAAGTGATCAAAAACTGTCACCATATATATTTAATTTCTAGTCAAATTATCTCATTAAGATATACTAATATAAGACATAATCATATGACAAGGGATATGTTTTTCATCTCAGGTCCATCTCTATCCTCTGCTCCCACTGCGTCCACTGTCCTCTCTGCAACCTCAGCTGTACCTGGTAAGTTAACAACAAAACAGCCTTTAATTGCTCAGTGCACTGCAGAACATACTGAGATGAATATTTTTTTAATATAAGATTTAATCGTATGACAAGGGACATGATTTTAGACAAATCCATATTATTTCAAAACTTATCAAACAATGTTCAGTTGTTCTACAGTTTGTTTTCTTATTACAAGCTATAGCTGTACTTTTTTTTATTTAGAAAATAAGCTGCATCATTTTCAAGTGTAATATGACTATAACATGCTAGCTTGTTTTTCATCTTAGGTCCATCTCTATCCTCTGTGCCCACTGTCCCAGTTGTGTCTTCTGCAACCTCAGCTGTACCTGGTAAGTTAACAAAACAGCCTTTATAATTGCTCAGTGTACTGCAGAATATTCTGAGATGAATAATTTTGTCCAAAAATGTTATTTTAATTTCCCTGTAGGTCCTTCATCTTTGGTCATCGAGACTGATTTGTCGTCATCAGCATCCAGTTTGGAGCAGGGATCAGCAGCTCCGCCAGTTGACCCAGCTGAGTGTCCCTGTCCTGTCAGACTCAGAAAGGACTGAACAGGTATTAAGTGGGCCACTGCCTATAGAGGACACATTCATATTCCCAAAAAGACACGATGGCCAAAGCCCCCCCTCCCCATTTTACCAAAGATTTTGCACATTTTTACATAGTTTTCAAACCTAATTCGTCTTAATATTTTATTTATAAACCATTTGTGTTACCTTGTACCTAGTATTTGTCTGATTTTTTAAATTTTATCCTATCTAATACTGTCTGTTTTTGTACATTTGGAGTTGTAATTTATTTAAAAAAAATATAATAAAGCAGATTGTGTTTGTAGTAAACGATTAGTTTTTTTTGTTACTTTTAATTGACCTAGATGACATTCAGTATCCCACTTAGTACTATATCACTCTGAATATTAAGTGTTAATTAACCCCAGGCTGCTCTTGTAGCTGAATTTGCTACCATTTCAGATTAAAAACCATAGATTAGTAAAACATGTTGGGCTGCTCTTTAAGGTTTTATATATTGACTACAAATGTGTCGCCAGTAGGGGGAGTTGCTGACTTTGCCAAATATTAATTGAAAGATTTTTCTGTAAATTTGCAAATCTGGTGTCTGCTTCCATGGCATTAATCACTGTGGAATACAATCTAACTACAACAAAAAGTTCTCACATTTAGTTTTACAAGTGTATTCGTAATGATAATAATGACAATAATCATTATTATTGGCAGTAATAGAGGGCCCCAAAATCAAATTTTGCTTAGGGCCCCATGGAGGCTTGGGCCGGCCCTGCACAGCACTGTGCCAATGTACTGGAGGACCCTGCTGGAAAAACCAGCATAGACCAGCATTGCTGGTGACCAGCATAGACCAGTATATGTTGTGTTTTGGTGCTGGTATGCTGGTGACCAGCATGGGATGCTGGTCACCAGCATACCATACCTTATTTCATATTGCAGAGTATGAGGAGGAGTGAATTTGGCTGTGAAAATCCAATACAGGGCACAGAGTCAGTGAGGTTGTCACAGAACACCAAGTTTATTGAATACAAGCTTCAAACCTGCAAGATTTTGGGCTCATTTGAGGGCACCCGAAACAAACTGCACTATAAATGCAACACTTTGTTTGTTGCTTCCATTTCTCTCACAAGTTTAAGTTAACAAATTTATAAAGTTTTTCTTTTGCATGTACACAAAATAATTTCTTCTTTCTGATGTTAAACATACATTTGTTAAAATCCAATAAAATAAGCCATCCAGCTGACAGGTGTGGCAAATCAAGATGCTGATTGAACAGGACTCAGGCACAGGTGTTCCCTGCCAGCATGGGCAGGAAACTTCCCGTGCTGGTGCATAGGATGCTGGTGACCAGCATACCAGCACCAGCATGGGATTCTGGTAATTGGATGCTGGTGACCAGCATACCAGCACCAGCATGGGATGCTGGTAAACCTTGCTGGTCGACCAGCTTCTTCATGCTGGTCCACCAGCTAAACCAGCACTAACCAGCATATGCCAACATAGACCAGCATGGAAATCCTGCTGGTCTATGTTGGTTTTTTCAGCAGGGGATGTGAATAGATGTACCGTATAGGCCTGTTTTATGGTTTGACCTGCTTGAGGTGCATGGTGTCTTCTTTGTAACAGATCATACATAGTTAGCCATTTTGTATTACTTTCCTTTTTTAAGGTGTTTTTGCTAGGCTTTCAATTTTCATTTTCCAGGATGCCTTAGGGTCACCCAAAGAGTGTATATATACCAAATGTCATGCTTTTATGAGGTTGTTTTGGTGGGTTTTGAATTAGCTGCCAATTGTAGGGACGGTCATATTGAATTTCTCCAAGAACTCACTTCATCTTCACAGTTTTTGGGATTCATTTTCCAGGATGCTTGAGGGTCACTCAAAGACTATATACCAAATTTCACATTTTGGTAGTTTTTGAATCAGCTGCCAGTTGCATGGGCAGCCATTTTGAATTTCACTCACTTCTCACTTCCTGTTCCTGTATTTTTTGGGCACCCCTTCTAGGATGTCTTAGGATCACCCAAGGGACTTGTTCCAAATTTCACACTTCTATCCATATAATCCCCCCTACTAATAGAGCTTTACTTATGAGAGAAACTTGGGCTAAACAAATACAATAAAGATTCAGTCTATAAGACTATAAATAAGCATTTGAGACAATGCAGAAACAGACTGGTAAATGCTGAAAATGATTTCATGAGAGGGAAGCGTCAAATCTGCAGTCCCGTCATCCAACCATTTTCTGCAAATTTGGGCTACTGGAGAACACAAGAGGCTGCTCAGTGGGTAGAGCTGGCTACCCATGTACAGAGGCTTTGTCCTCACTGCAGCAGACCTGGGTTTGACTCCCAGCCTGGGTCCCTTTGCTGTGTGTCACTCCCCCTCTCTCTCAACCTGTTTCCTGTCGTATCTTCAACTGTTCTGTCAATAAAGCCAAAAGGCCCAAAAAATATATAAGAAAAAAAAAATAGGGGGCAGCACATCACCATAATAACCATCAACTCCTGTTAACTATAGGTTGTTGGCTCAGTTAGCCCTACATCTAGTGATGACCCCCATCCTCCGTGACCTCCACTGGCTTCCTGTTGCAGCCCACATCCGATTCAAGACGATGGTGCTGGCCTTTAAGGCCATCAATGGAACTGCACCATCTACCTCAAAACGCTGGTCAGACCACACGTCCCAGCAAGAGCACTTCGCTCTTCTACATCAGCTGGCCAGCTGGTACCCACATCGCTGAAAGCAAACAAAGCCCACCCAGCGTTGTTGCGACTCTTCTCTGTTTTGGCACCTCAGTTGTGGAACGAAGTCCTGACCAATGTCAGGGTGGGGGAATCACTCTCCATCTTCAGCAAAAGACTCAAGACTCATTTGTTCAGACTTTCACCTCAACCCCGCACAGCATGACTCCATGAGCTTTGGACCAGGATGGGCCAGGACCAGCTGATCAGCATACTAACTTCAGTAGATATGTCTGCAACACAATGAATATAATTCATAACACCAAAACGTACTTATTTTGTCACATTCTGTGACAAGAGATAATCTTTGTGAAATTTTAATTTAAGTTTTCAACTACATTTCTTACGCATTGCACCTTTAGGCAAACACAAAACAAGTCTAGAATAAAAGTCAGCAGAGAACACCAGGAACATACTAAGAGAGATCATGGATAGGCTAATAAGTATGTGTCAACGAGTTGAGTCTTGAAGGAACGGTTCACCCCAAAACCATCATTTTTTTTCCATCTAGATTGTGTTGGTGTGAGTTGCCGGGTTATGGTGATTCCAGAGGTAGAGATGTCTGATTTCTCACCAAAATTAATGTAAATAAGTGGCATTTGGCCTGTGGTGCTCAAATGACCAAAAAATACATTTGAAGGACTCAACAGCAATGGCCTGCTTACTTTATTATCCATAGACGTTGTTGTGAGCAGTTTCATGTGGGAACTTTTTTCTTTCTACCAAACTACACCTGCCAACCATATCATCATGGGTGAGAGTCTAGCTAACTAAGCCAGCTAATGTTGCAGTTCAGCTGAGGAGGACACCATTAATGTTTACATCCTGCGCTGTTACAAGCATGAGCCTTTCATCCATGAGTACATGCACACTCCCATCTGTGCAGTGATAAAACTGCTGATCAAAAATTCAGTGTTACACTTTTGTTCAGCAGAGTTATGAAGACAAAGGCAGTTTGATTCAGACAGAAAGGTAATGTTTTTTACAGATACATTTCCTGCCCTTGTGTGATCAAATCTATCATGTAATAGTAGGGAAGGGTCAGTCTTGAGAACATACTCACCTGATGTATTTAGTTCCACTGTACATCAGATCACTCATGTGATATGTCGGCTTGTCGGATAATTGATGGCGAGGCTGATTTTAAACTTGATAATAACTATAATATAAGGAATCATTTGCTATTCACTGTAGTGTAATTTCCTTCCATCTATCTTGACTGGCATGCCTGTCTGGGCAGAGCTCAGAGCTTACAGAGCTGAAAACACCGTGGATTGTTTTATGTTTTAAGAATCAAATAAACCAAACCAATTAGAAAGAGGCTCTGATCACAGCGAGAGTAATCTCTATACATAAGCAGATGGAAAGGTTGTAAATACCTGGGCTTTAACGAACCACCATCCTCAGCTTGTACCCAACACCAGGGTTGTTTCTTGACATTTGTGTGCCTAAGACAGACATTCAATAGTTGTCTGAGGGGATTTGATTTCATAAATATTTCATAACAATTATAATATTTAATGAACTTTTTTTTTTCCATTCAACTTTTGTCACGTGTGTCATCACAGTAACACATAGTCTTTCAATAAAGGAGCCTGTTAGACTGAATCATACAGCATATATGATATGAGTAATCCCTGTTTGATTTTTATGTTTTATTTTTTGGCCCATTCTGTATTTTTGTTCCATCCTACAGCAACATTCCCACTTCCCAAACCCAAACATAGCCATTGTGTATTTGCCCACCAGATGCCCTCTGACTGTCCCATCAGTCCCTGCAGGATTTAACCAGCCCCTTTACAATCACTCCTCACCTGATTGTAAAGGTTGACATTTTGCTTTGTGCCTTTGATTTCAAGCTATTGGAACCTGAACTTGAAACCAACTCTGACCCTTTGCTTGCTTGCCTGCCTGCCGAAGCCTATATACACTATACCTTCACTTTGGCAATAAGGCCCAACCCCAATACCCCCCTTGCAGGGCTGTGGCTAGAATTTTTGAAATACTGAAGTCATGTGTTTTTGCCCTGCTAGGGGTCTATGGGGGCAAAACTGTGCTATAAATCTATGCATTTTAATGCATTCTGAGAGTTAAAAATCACATAAATAATGTCATTGTCAGCACACAGAGGAAAATTGAACTAGAATTCAATAGAACACAAGTGAAAAATGGAGACGATTTTGGAAACTCTTTTTCAGTTGCGTTGTAATCACCTTTCCAGTCATTTAGCAGAGGAGCACATCTACAGAAGGGTTTCTTTTTTGAGCCGGCCTAATTCATTTTGAATTTAGTGATTGTACAGGGAAGACCAAGAAGTGGGAATCTTTTCTTTTTTTATTGTTATTTAGAAAATTAAAATTTGATTTCCACCAAAAAAAAAAACAATAACTTTATGTCCCACAGACATGTCTTCAAATTAAGTATATACCAATAATATGCCCTTAAAAATGTCTCATTCGAGATCAACAAAATTGCTGAGGGAATAATAATTATGAGGTCACTGTAACATTTTGGGAATAAATAATAATCACTCAATCTGTGTCTGATTTCCTGCCTGCAGAGATTCAGATGCATGAAGGAGCAGCACAAAGAACAAAGGGAGTTAGAAAACCTTGTCATTATAAAATCTTTAGCAACACTATGACCCAGGAGAGACTGACTTGTGTCTCATCTATACACAAACATATTTATTGCCCTGATGCCCTCCTCCATGAAGCTCACATGAAGCCTGGCACAGGTCGTTATTGTAGTAGTAGGCAGTAACAGACAGTGTGACTGCAGCAGGTAGACTGATTGTTCATTAAACAATGCTACCATGCACTGTAACTGTTGTTATATATATTTCCTACTGTAAACCTTGATCTGTGCAAGAGTCTTGAGTCCTCTATATCAGTGGTCTCCAACCACCGGGCCGCGTACCGCTCCGTGGGTCGTTTGGTACCGGGCCGCAGAGAAAGAATAAATACGTTATTTTATTTTTGTTATATTGACAATAATAGTTGTTTTATTTTGAAAAACGGATTCTCTTTTAACAACATCCATCTGTTCCTCTTGGCGCGCTTGACACATACCTGTTTCAGTCACGGAACGGTATACCCTAAAAAATCAAGCTAGCTGAGATTAGTGGAAAACAAACGCTTCAGAGAGCTACTTTGCAAAGAAAAAAGGAAAAGGCCAAAAGATGAGATGGAAGAAGAGGGAGATGGACAACTGTATTCAAGTTGGCTGTTAAAGTGGCTGAACTGCAGCTGCGGGGACGGTGAGTGAACAACTGTTATAACTTTATTACCGCGGAATCACACGCACACCCCCGTGTCCGTCAAATTATGTCGTACATGAAACCGGTCCATAGTTCAAAAAAGGTTAGGGACAGTCTGTTATAACCCTAACCCACATTACATACATGTTAACTTCAAGATACAAGTTTTCAATACATACCATTGTATTGATGTAATGGCTTGTGTTTGTGGTACATTATATCTTACAAATTATTACAGACCTGGGTGTCACAATTTTGAGACAAGGTGAGGACCCAAACTCATGTAAGGGAAAACATGAGGAATAAAGTCGAGAAAAAAAAGCCAGGAAAAAAACAGAAAACACGCCACAGGGAGGAACGGGGGGACACTGGAGGAAACAGGATCAGGTGACATACAGGAAAGACACAGGAGAGGAGGGAACGATCTGGCAAAGACAAGAGGGAGAGCAAAAATTATATACACTAAGGGATGTCCCGATCCGATCACATGATCACATGAAAATGTGGCCGATCACGTGGTTTCAGACTTGATCGGAATCGGATGTTACATCCTGATCCGGGATCGGATATATATATTTATAGTAGGGCTCTCAAACGATTAATTCTTTTAATCGTGATTAATCGCATTGTGTCCATAGTTAACTCGCGATTAATCGCAAATTAATCGCAATTTTTTTGGCACAATGTGTGTGTGTGTGTAAATATATATATATATATATACACACACACACACATACACATATATATACACATATATAGGGCTGTCAAAGTTAACGCGTTAATAACTCGTTAACGCAACATCCTCTTAACGCCGTTAATTTTTTAAACGCGCGATTAACGCTCGGTATTAAAAAAAAAAGAAACGCACATTGTTTGATTTATTTATTTATCGACGGCACCTGTAGTCTTGATGCAGAGGGTGGCAGAAGAATAAGAAAGGGAATCATAAGAAGAAGAAGCAGGGTTGGCGTTCGGGAAAAACACGGTGGACTGAAAAGCGAAAAGTGAAAGGAAATGGAGAAAGGACTTATGAACGGCAAATTCACTTTCACTGCCAGATGGTTCGGTCGATAGGACAAAAGTTATCTGCACGTACTGTCGACATGAAATGAGTTACCATTGAAGTATGTTGAGTCTCAAATATCATTTGCAAGCCAAACACTTGGCAGATGCAGAGAGCCCACCGCCCCCCCTCGCCAGAAGCAGACATCACCATATTTTGATCCCATTTGGGATAAGGGGATATTTTTTGAGCCTTTTATTTTCCTGCATGATTTAAAGTGTTGAATTAACATTTTCATAAAGCAAGCATATTTGCCCTTTCTTATGTTGTTAAAAGTATTAAGAACATGAAAAACATACATTAACCTTTTCTACTCCCAGGGGATGCCGGCGTCCCTAAGCCCCTCCCCTTCTGCAGTCTCAGCTTGCCCAGGTTTACTACAACACTAAACATGACGTTTTTGGTATCAGTAGCTTCATTAGGTTATTTTTTTTGTAATTAAGTATCTATTCATTTTATTTCTTATTTATTTTGTACAAGAATATACCAAATATCCACAGTCCAAACGCGTAATCGTCGATATAAATCGTTTTTTTTTCTCTCTCTTCGTTTCAACCGAGTGAGACGGTCCCTCGATTTTATTTTAAAATGACAGGAATACACGGATGTTTATGTTGCCAGCTTTCGGAAAGGTGGGGGGAGGGGGGCTGTGTGTGTTGATATTATTATAATGGAGGACCGTGTGAATAAAGATTTAGCCTATTCAATCGTTAATGTGTACAAGATGAAGAAGAAGAAGAAGAAGAAGAAGAGCGCGAAACCACCGCGGTGTTGTCAAACGTCACAATGGCAAAAGACAATGGAAAACGTTTCTCGAGAGAAGAAGTTTTACAAAAGATATTTGAAGATTCATCTGACAGCGATAAGGAAGAACTTTTTCAACATGGGATCGATCCGGAAATTGACAAGTGAGTTCATCATCGTATCATATGTTTTATTAGAATGTCCTGTATATTTGAATGTTGTGTGGTGTATTTTATGACGAAATCTCATCAGCTAAACATGGGTGCTTTGGTTGTATTACAGGAGATGTTTTACTGTTGTTGACTCTAACGTTAGCTAATGTTAGTATTATTTATTATTTTTCTCAGCCTTGATGAGGAGGAAGATGAGGATGACACGGTGCCTCCGAAGCTCTCTCTAGCGACCTACATTGAGTGGCATGACAAACATTTGGCGTAATGCACATTCTCTCTCTCTCTCTCTCTCTCTCTCTCTCTCACACACACACACACACACACACACACACTAACCCTAACTACTGCAGTGATGCTTGAAACACTTTTGCACATAGTTTTTTATTGAATGTTTTCTGATGCACTGATTGTTACTTACTGTATGCCCATACCTTATAAACACACACACGCTACCGTGGTGATATTTTTGCACATACTGTAGTTTATTTATTTCTTTTATTGAATATTTTCTGATGCACTGATTATTACTTACTGTATGCCCATACTTTATAAACACACACACACACCACACACACACACGCCCCTGTGGTGATATTTTAAGCATTTTTGTACATAGTTTATTGATTTCTTTTATTGAATGTTTTCTGAATGATTTGATTGAATAAATTGCTTGACTTCGAGTCAGATATACAGTATTTCTGTATCGTTTGGTTATTGCACAGAGTTATACACATTGGTAAAAAGTTAGCAATACCCAAAAATAACAGTTCAACATTGCAAATTTGTGTGATAAAATTTGGTGTCTCAGTATACCATTTGGTTATCATGTGTCCATTTGGATTCTAATCTCCGCCTGGATCTTATCATGAAAAAAAACACTGCAGAATGGTCATACTTTGTGCTATCTTCTTCAAATTTGAACCAGGTGTTCATTGATAGTGTGCTTACAGGCCTATACTGTCATTTACCTTTATGGATAAAGGCACACTGACCATTTTTTATTATTATTAGTTAATTTATTTTTAGGCGGACAAAAAAATCTTAATTTCTGGCTCACTTACTGGCCCACTGCTCTGGTCCAGTAATACTTGAAAACTTTCTGACACTTTCACAAGAGACGTTATAGTGTCCCCTTTCTGGCAAGCCCTCATTCATGCATGTAGTCAAAGTGGTTCAGAAGCTACATCCATTATAATTTGAGCATGGAATTTTAGGCGTTTTTGCTTCAAAATATGGTGGGAGTGGAAAAGGTTTAGGTACATTTAGAACAGACAAAAATGTGCCCAAAACATTGCGATTAAAAAACTATGGACAAAATGCGATTAATCGCGATTTAAAAAAATTAATCATTTGACAGCCCTAACATATATATATATATATATATATATATATATATATATATATATATATATGTATATGTATATATATATATATATATATATATATATATATATATATGTATATGTATATATATATATATATATATATATATATGTACACACACATATATATATATACACATAGGTAACGTATACACGTATAGGTAAACATAATGACTGGCCACCGCTTTCAACGTTTTTTGTGCCTCTGATTCATGTCTACATGTCACTCCGCAAGTAATCCATTCATTTGTCACGATGAACTTCATGCAAAGCAGAGCTCCACCAAAGAGCCTGCAATCATGGCAGAAGGCTATCTGATGTGTCAGTGTTTCTCCTATATGCATTCTGCCGCGGAATTATCAGGTTCGCCCAGTGTTAGCAGCAGGAGGATGGTTAGCTCACCTCCAGAGCCTCGCGCTGAATCACTGGAAACTGATTTAGGGACCGTCAATAAATTACTTAGCATAAATATATTAATACAAAGTAATGCAGTTTTTCGATATCTTCCATGTCATGTGGCCCAGTGACTCCAAACCAGCAGCAGACTGTATTAGTAAACTGGACGAATGAGACACAGCTCATTTTATTGTACTTTAGTGCTTCCTCTATTTTATATGAATATTAATATGCAGAAATTATGATTTTTTTTTCTCTATAGCTTCCATGTCATGTGGCTCACTGACTTTTGAAACAGATTCTGTTTCCATAAAAAAATATGTAATAGTAAAGAAAATGATGGTAAAAAAGTTTTCTAATGCTCAAGAGGTTTACATATTTTCAAGCAGCAATGTCAACTTCCACACTATTTTGTCTCACGTCTTAGATTCTGATTCTGAAATTCTGAAAATTATTATTATTTTTTTTCAAAAATCTCACCAGTAGTCACCATTTAAAGGGTTATTTTTCAAAAATTTCTTTTCCGGGGGGGCATGCCTCCGGACCACCCTAGTGTTGCTAGGTTACCGAAATGTGTAGCACCACTGCTGCAAAAAATCTAGGGGAAACACTGTGTTCTAAGGATTTTGGACATGTGGGGCAAACTATTTCTTTCTTAGCTGGAGCCAACAACGGGACAAAAAAAATTTAAAGAGAGAAATAGTGGAGCCGTATATTTTCCTGCTTTTTTGTTCTTTGCCAATCACACCTATGATAAGTGTTAAATGATAAAATAAGGTGAAAACAATTAAAAATAAGGGACATCCTGGATCTGTTTGTCCGCTCTTCTTCATTTTTTCAATGTATTATAGAAGTACTGGATCGGGACTCAGTATCGGCAGACACTCAAAATCAAATGACACGGACTCGGGGGCAAAAAAACCTGATCGGGACATCCCTAATATACACCATACTAACGAGGGGATGAGGTGCAGGAGGAGTGAGGTGGGGAAAGGACAGGTGAGAGAAAGGAACAGAAAAACACTGGAAGGAGGGAAAACACACAGTGGGAGGAACTAAAAAGCAACACATGGCACATCAGGGCACAATTTAAAAATTAAACTGGATCATGACACCAGGATTTGGATTTCTGCTCACTGTGCCCACACAGTTGCACCAGAACAGTATTTTATTCAGTAAAGAGACATTGCAAAAAGAAAAAAGAAAACCTGCATTTAACTGCAGTCCTTTAAAGGGATAGTTCGGGTTTTTTGAAGTGGGGTCATATAAAGTACATATCTATAGTCGATCTGTTCCCTACCGTAATCACCGATCACCGCAGCCTCAGTTTAGAGAAGTAGAGAGCCGCTCCAGCCCAGATGCTCAGCTTTGTACTGCAGTGAACGGGGTCCAGCAAAAAAGCGAAATTAACCACCTAAAACAAGGCTCACCTGAAAAATGTTACATCAGTTCAAGTGCACGTTGTATAGGTAAAATTCACACCGCTTTACATCGCCGTTAAACCGCGCTTTCTTTTGGCACTACATTTTCTTAACCCTACGCACTAGCTTAACTGGGCAACAGCTGATCTGCGAGCGGCGGAATACAGCGCGAGGCCCAGCTGCTGGACGAGAGGTTTACTTTCGACAAAAACAAAACTTAACTCTCCGTATCCTTCCGCATTAGCGCTTGTGTGTAGGGATACGGGGGTTCTGCAGTTGAGAAAATGTAGTGCCAAGTGATTACGGTAGGGAACTGATCGACTATAGATATGTACTTTATATGACCCCACTTCAAAAAACCCGAACTATCCCTTCAAGTATGTGCAAAGGCCATAAATACAGTAACTGTATAGGGAATTAAATTAGCACTCAATACCGCCTGATCACCTACATCCATTTAGTGTCATGGTGTCAACAGATGAAATCTACTATACTATAAATCAGTCATCAAAACCAGTCTGACGGAACTGCTGTCAACCTGTGTCAAGTATAAACCCAGTTAACTTCCCAACAAAACTGTGCTTTAAGAGGTCCAATTTGTAAGATAGTTGATTGTTGAGTCTCATTTCCAACTCGTAGTTGGCAGGCCTTTTGTTTACTAGACTCCTACATGATTTGAGTCAAGGTTGGTCCTTATGGAGTTAGATTTGTGTCTTTATTAGATGCGAGAAAATAAATGATCTGGGAGAAAAAAAAATGTTTGAGGTGGGTAAACTTGAAAGCTCACCTGGTTTATACTATTTTCAAATCAAATGCCAAATGAATATGTTGAATTAGATAGTTTCACTCTTTATTTAGTGAGTAGTGAGCTAGTTTCTACCTTTGCACTTGCTAGCTAATTAGCAATTAGCTTTACTAGCGATTAGCATGCTAATAATATAATACACAATCATGAATATGAGTGCTATTCTCTGTCCATGACAATCTGACAAACACATCAGTAATGGCAACCTAGCTTACATTGAGGATAGCCTATTTAATGTTTAATCTTCAGTGATGTTAGCTGAGCTGAACTCCACATTACTAACCAGTTAAACATCCTTCAATACCTCTGGTCTGTTACTCTCTAACCTGTTAGGGCTAGACAGTCATTCCTATAATGGGAATGATTTTGATTACCAACTTACTCAGCTAGCTACTCATCGAGTTGTATGTGTCATCATCTTACCCAGACATTGGAGTCTCCGCGCTCAACTAAGGCAGCACATCTATGCCGGTGAATCGACAATGGTGTAATGATTCAGTTCGACTCCCAAGACAATTCTCACCCGACTGGCCAATAGGAACGTGGCCTTGCCCATGACATTATTTTCACAGCTAGAGCTTTTTTCTCAGAAATAATTTTAAAAATTTCAAATTTATATTTTTTATGTTCTATGAGAAAATACTTTCTCTCAAAACTTTTCTTAGTCTCAAATATTATTATTTTTTGCTACTGGTATGAAAACATTTTCTCTCATTTTTTTTTTCTCTCATAAAGTGCTGTTTTGCTATCAGTGTGATAACTTTTTCTCTCAAACATTTTTTTTTCTCTCAGATCATTTATTTTCTCGCATGTAATAAAGACACAAATCTAACTCCATAGGTCCTGTGCACTAAGTGTTCTAGTTATGAGTCTTTTATTATGATATATAATGATATCTTTGTAGTGTTATGCACAAATGAACTACATGGTCACAACATTTACCGTTTGCAATTAATGATATGACAGCAAGAGTCATCCCACAACAGTGTCTCCCTCTAGATTCACGCACACATGAAATCAACAGTGGCGAGTATAGTATGAGTATAGGGGCAAATAAAGGTTGTGCATATGTTAGCAAAGCAACAACCTATAGCAAAGACAAGTGTGTGTGTTTGACCCCCCTAATGGATAACAAACCAGCAAACTCAGCTCCATGTTCTTGACATCCTGCAGTGCCCAATTTTATTTGAGTTTACTTGTCACACCGCCGTGAGGATTGTCTCGTTCTGGGTTTTTGTCTTGTGACTTCCTGTTTTACTTTGAAAAGTAACTCTCCTCTCATTTCAGGTCACTTGCCTTTCCTCATGTGTCATCTGTCTGATTGCCTCCCTGATTCCTGATTGTTCCAACTGTTCCCTATTACCCTCATGTGTTTTATAGTCTGTGTCTTCTTTTGTCTTGTTTTTTTTAATTTTTATTAACCTTTATTTATACACGTAAAATCTCATTGAGACCCAGGGTCTCATTTACAAGAGAGACCTGTTCCAGGCAGGCAGCAGCAAAACACAAAGTTACAGACTAACTGAACATACAGGAGACACAACACAGAACACACACACACAAAAAAAACAAAAAAAAAAACATTGCAGTAGTATAGTGCAAACTACAAAGTGCAAGGAAGAATAGAATAGGACTGTTATGTACATGTGCAGACCCCCACAGACTGTCTCATCAGCCTTCCTACAAGCAATTTGAAGTCCCCTAAAGGAATAAAGCTGGACAGCTTCAGCCTCTGCTGGAGGAAGTTCCAGGTTGCAGGCGCAGCGTAGGAGAATGCCTTTTTGCCAAGTTCAGTGCGAACTGACGGGGTGGCAAATAAGATGAAATCCAGCGACTGGAGGCTGCGATCGGACTGTTTCCGTGTCAAATAAGTGGACAAATAGGAGGGAAGCAGTCCGATAATGGATTTATAGATAAATAGATACCAGTGAGTGGTTCTGCGCATGGAAAGTGAAGACCAGTTTGTAAGAGAGTACAATGTACAGTGATGTGTGAGGGGTTTACAACCAGTTATGAATCTCAAGGCCCCGTGATACACGGCATCCAGCAGTTGCAGGGAGTGGGCAGAGGCATTCATATATACAACATCACCATAATCCAGTAGTGGCAAGAAAGTAGCCGCAACAATATGTTTTCTGGCTTTAAAAGAGAAACAGGCTCTATTTCTGAAGAAAAACCCCAGCTTTAACTTCAGTTTCTTCACTAACTGGTCAACATGACATTTAAAAGAAAGGCTATCATCCACTGTGATGCCTAGATATTTGTAAGTGGCCACAGACTCAATGGGGGTACCCTGAGCTGATGTAACAGAGGGTAGAACAGCAGGCACCTTCTTTTTATTTGAAAAGAACATGAACTTAGTTTTATCTGTATTTAGAACTAGCCTGAGTTGAGACAATTGCGCCTGAATGGCGTCAAATGCAGACTGCAGATCTGTGAACACCTGGGCAACAGAAGACGCACAACAATAGACAATGGTGTCATCAGCATAAAGATGTACAGATGCATTAATATTTTGGCCCACCTCATTCATATAGATGGTAAAGAAAGTGGGTCCTAAGACAGAACCTTGTGGCACACAGCGAAGACCATCGGACTGCACACACTGCTTACGGTTGGAAAGGTAGTTAGAAAACCAGCCAACTGCATGGTCTGACATTCCAGTGGTGGACAGTCGCTGACGTAAAATACTGTGATCGACTGTGTCAAATGCCTTTGAAAGATCGATAAAAAGAGCAGCACAATATTTCTTGGCATCCATGGCTTCCAACATATCATTTATCACCTTAATGGTAGCAGTTGCAGTACTATGCTGCTTCCTAAAGCCAGATTGAAAAGGAGATAAAATATCGTTCAGGCTCAGGTAATCCTTGACCTGGTCATTCACCAGCCTTTCAAGAACTTTTGCTAAAATAGAGAGCTTGGAAATAGGTCTATAATTATCCAGTAAAGTGCGGTCACCCCCTTTCAGGAGTTAGGGCACGTAGGCGGTTTTCCACACATCGGGAATAACGTTGCTCTGGATAGAAAGATTAAAGATGTGAGATACCGGCTGAGCTATAATGTGCGCAGCCAAACGTAAGAAGTAAGGGGGAAGGTTATCAGGACCTGCTGATTTTCAAGGGTCTAGGTCTTTTAAGGCCATAAGAACCTCTTTAACAGAGAAGGGGGTGAAAGAGAAAGATAAATCTTGGCTACCCGTGGCTGGGCTTACGAGGGACAGAGTGGGCGAGTTACCATCACAAGAGGAATCAAACAAGGAGCTGGAGGCTATAAAATGTTTGTTAAAACAGTTCAGCATCTCAGATTTGTCTGATATAGGGGTGGAGTCAACAACAATATTGGGAGGCAGCTCTGAAGAACAGGTATTGGCTGAAAGAGATTTTATGGTATGCCAAAATTTCCTAGGGTCGTTTAAGTTGTCTGAGGTCTGTGATAAATAGTACTCTCGTTTAGCTTCCCTAATAGCGCTAGTGCAGCTGTTACGCACTTGGCGAAAAAGTACCCAGTCAGCCTCAATGGGGCTTTCAATGATTTGGGTAAGGTTAAGAGCCAAGCACTGGGCCTTAAAAGGATCAGACACTGGTGAAGACCAGTCCCAATTAAAATCACCCACCAGAACAATTTCTTTAAATTTCAGTTTAGATAACAGCTGCATTAAAGAGGATAATGTCTCTGCAGTGGCAGAGGGGGGCCTACAGCAACCAACAATAGTTAAGTGTTGACCACCTGACAAAGCAATACTTACAGCTAAGATTTCAAACTGTTTACTAATAGATTTGGCAAGCAAGACTTGTGCAGCAAGACTGGATCTGACATAAATTGCCACTCCACCGGCCTTTTTAGGACGATCAGAACGAAAAATGTTAAAACCCTTAATTGCTACATCTTTGTCCAAAACAGATTTAGAAAGCCAGGTCTCAGAAATGACAATTACATCTGCACCAGTCGACTCAACCGAAATTTTCAGCATATCCATTTTCATGTTAGAAAGCAGACTGCAAGCATTTACATGTACGATATGCAGACCAGATGTATTCTTAACCCTCTGAGGTTGATTGACGCGCCGGCACGTCACAATCACGTGACTAATTTCAGATGACGTAGCAGCGAGACGGAGCCTCTGTGAGTCTCTGTTCTGACTCTGTTAGAGCAACCTTCAAACTATCTGCCAGTTTTTAAATCGTGTTGATAGGCCAAGTAAAACCGGAGTTACGATGTATTATGTACGCCACACTTTTTCGCTAGTGTTGCCGTAACGTTTGCTGCGCCTTTGGTGCAGGAAGAGACGGAAAAGAGATCGGGCTTTCCTCACGAACGCAAGCAGGAAGTGCAAGCAAAAAAATCATGTTCCTATTGGTGGAAAAAGGCACCACACCAGCCAATCACAAAATTACATGGCAAATCATGTGATTTGGTTGCTAAGGGCGGGGGGGGGGAGATTTGGAAGGGACGGGGCGGAAAAGTGAAAGCAGCAGTGCCGGTCAGAGAGGCAGCGACAGAGATCGCGAGTTTTGAGAGTTGGGAGATTTGTGACATTTAGCGTGTTTGGAGTGCATAGTTAGTGTGCTATGTAGTGTGTTTAGTGTGTAGTGGAGTCGTTTTTTTGTTTAATGAGTCAAAACAACAAGGAGAGTGCCGAATGTGGAGCAGGCAGTGCAGCTTTTCATTGAGCTGGAGGAGCTCAGGCAGACCTGAGCCTGAGGCGTTGCCTGCATTTAAATGTAAATAGTTACATATAACTTTGTAAATTTCAAAAACTTATGCACAGATTTAGCAAACATCAATTTATATTTGCATTATAAGTAATAAAAATGGTTCGTTGAGCATATTTGTGAAAAAAAAACTGAAATAAAAAAACTAACTTTTTCCTACTCGGATTTTATGTTTTTTTTGTGATTTTAGGTCCATTGTGTTAATACAGTATGTCAAAATGAAAAAATAACTGTACAGTCACACATGTGAGGTTGTGCTGAAAATAATGACACCAAACAAGGCAAGGTAAATTGTTTTTGAGGTGAAATATAATGGTAAAATCAAAAATGGTAAAAAACTGACAATTATACCCCAGACCCCAGAGGGTTAAAATCTGATGGTGTGCTACATGTAACTGGGGGACCAGGATTTGGATGAATACCAGAAAGCAGAAGAAGCATAAAAACTAAACATTTCCGCTTAATGCTCAGACCAATTAGGCCATTACAGGAATTAATAGTATTGGGCCTACCTCGTATGGCACCTGTGTGGTTCCATAAGGAGAACGCATTGGGGAAACAGCAAATATCCAAACCGCCCAGACAAGAGAGAAAATTGGATTGAGCAATATTTATGTGCAGCAGCCAAACAGCTGGCTCAGGTCCAAGTGAGGAAGTTGCACCATTTGTGATGGTCAGCTGCGGGCAAAAAGAGTCTGAATTCCCGACCACAGGACCGCCAAGATGCCAAGCCATGGCGAGGCAGAGAACGAGGGGCAAAATCACCATGACAGCAGCTAAGGGGCAGGTCAGATGTTAGCTCAGACGTTAGCTCAGCCGATGTGGACCGGGAACGGGAGACCAGCAGCCCCCGGCGTCCAGCACAGTAGCCCCCGGCGTCAGCGGTGGCAGCTCGCGGTGTTCGGCTCCTCGGTCCCAGTGTCAGCGGCGGCGGCTCGCGATGTTCGGCTCCTCGGGTCCCGGTGTCACCGGCGGCGGCTCGCGGTGTTCCTCCTCGGGTCCAGGTGTCAGAGGCGGCGGCTGCAATGTTCGGCTCGTGGTGTCCCTCCTCGGGTCCCAGTGACAGCGGCGGCTCGCGGTGTTCCTCCTCGGGTCCCGGTGACAGCGGCGGCGGCTCACGGTGTTTGGCTCCTCGGGTCCCGGTGTCAGCGGCGGCGGCTCGCAGTGTTCGGCTCCTCGGGTCCTGGTGTCAGTGGCGGCGCCTCGCGGTGTCCCTCCTTGGGTCCCGGTGACAGCGGCGGCGGCGGCGGCGGTTTGCGGTGTCCCTCCTCGGGTCCCGATGACAGCGGCGGCTGCTCCGGCTGTTTGTTTCGCAACTCTGATGGGGCGTTCAGACCGAACGCGACAGACGCGAATACAATCGCTTCAATACAAGGGGACACCCAGTCGAGTAGCGAGGCCAAAGGGACATGAGGCACTGGAGTGATTGGGCTACAGCTGGTGCTGACCTGTCTGTTCCCCCAGTGAAAAACTCGTCTCATATACTCCCCCATACGGTGTATTACACACGTTGGGTGTTAGTGACCGAGGAGAGCGGGGGCTACAGCCGGCAGTCGGTCTGTCTGCCCCAAGCTAAAGTAAGCTGCATAAGCCCGACACGAGACCCAGACCAGCAGCTAACCTAGCCTAGCCCACAGAGGCAAACCCCTCTGAGGTAAACAAAACCTTGTGACCAGCTGTGACGTAATCACGCGAGCCCCCCCCCCAAAAAAAAAGCCTGCAGACATGGCCAGTGCAACTACTCACATGTGCGTGGCCTGCGCCATCACACTACCTATGGAGGATGGGCATGACAAGTGTATAGCATGTCTGGGCTTCCAGCATGCAGAGGCTGCCAGAGAAAACCCTGCAGTTTGCATGAATTGCTTTATAACGCCCCGACGCACAAGGGAGGCTCGGGCCCATTTCTTTGCTGATAAACGGCCCCACTCCCACTCCAACAATGACAGAGCAGCAAAACGCCAGCAATTGCAATCCCCCAACAGGAAAGGTAGCCTCTCCTCTCGGGCCCCGGGGTACTTAGCAGTGGAAACAGACAAGGATGCACTCTTCCTGTTTCCCTCCGAGGATGAGAGCATATTGACAGCAGGGCAGGAAAGCCAAGGGCAGGAGACCAGCCCAGGAGCTGAGACCAGCCCAGGGTCCCAAGAGCGGCCAGCAGTCTCCTAGCTCCAAGGGGTGTTGCATCAAGCTGCAGCAGCCTTGGATATCATGCTGCCAGAGGACCCACACCTCCCCACCTCCCGCTTCGAAGAGGAGGCACCGCGGCCAGTGTGGGCGAGAGTGCCTGTCCTGCCAGAATTTGAGGCCGTTGTTCTGGCGCAGTTCCGTGCGCCTACGCAAGCCTGCTGCTGGTCCAGTGTTAGCAGGAGGCTAGCAAATGTTAGCGAAGCAGGGCGTATCGGTTGTGAACGCCCCCCGCCAAATGACCAGTCCCTGGCTGCCCTCATGTCACCAGCAGGGTCAGCTTTAGGACCAACCAGCTGTCCCAGCAGGAACTGTAGGACAATGGATGGCTTTCTGCTTAGAACACACAGTGCAATGGCAGTCCAGACCAAGCTCGCCAACACAACAATCTGCGCCACCTCTCTCGTGGGGCAGAGACCACAATGGAGGAAATTCAGCTTGTCTCCTCTCTTCTTTCACTGGCCATAAAGGAGCAGGCTGTAGCAGCAGGAAAGGCGATCGCATCGCTCTGGGTGGCAAGAAGGCACCTGTGGCTGGCACAGTCCCGCTTCCAGCCAGCTGACCGTAGCTCTCTCACGGGGCTGCCAATCGAACCTGCCGCAATGTTTGGATCAGGGGCACTAACAATGCTCCAACAGGCCCAGGAAGCTAGGCGCTATGCCAGCGAGCTCTCGGGTCCACCGGCCTAATTGCAAAGGAGCCGTCGCCCTCGGGCCCCCTCACGTCAAGCTTTGCCACCACAACCGGGGTGGGGCCCAGGAGACCTTAGGCAGCAGCTGGCTCACCGACGGGAACATGCATTCCAGCAACATAGCAGCTACCCAGGCCCCAATCTAGGGCAAGCCAAAGCCTGGGCTGCACTAGGGGCCAACCCATGGGTCTTCTCCACCATGACCCAAGGGTACCGACTGCAATTCTCTCACAAACCCGCACTGTCAACATCCGGTCCTCAGCCCGCAGTGCAAGACGAGCTGCACAAGCAGATTCTAGAGCAAGAGGTCGCAACACTCCTCTCCAAAGGCGCGATCAGGGAAGTGGAGAAGGCCGACCATCAGGCAGGCTTCTTCTCACACTATTTTCTGATCCCCAAAAGGGACAGAGGCCTCCGTCCAGTCTTGGACTTAAGAGGCCTGAACCAGTATCTGCGACCCCTTCGGTGCAGGATGCTCACGGTCCTAAGGGTACGCCAGGCCATAAATCAGGGTGACTGGTTTGCCACAGTCGACCTACAAGATGCCTACTTCCAGATACCAATCCGGAGAGGGCATTGGCACTTCCTTCGGTTCCAATCTGGGGGCAGAATCTATGAGTTTATGGTCCTCCCCTTCGGTATCTCTCTGGCACCTCGCACATTTACAAGGTGCATGGACGCAGTCCTCGGACCCCTTCATCGACGAGGCCTCAGGGTCCTCAATTATTTGGACGACTGGCTGGTATGCGCCCAGAAACAACAGATGTGCCGCTACCATGTTGCCAGGCAGCTGCTGCACATCAAGAACCTGGGGCTGCATATAAACGAAAAAAAGAGCAAACTGGAACCATCACAGATCACTCAGTTCCTAGGTATGACCCTGGACTCCAGTACGGCATCAATTTCCCTGACCACACAGCGGAAAGAGGCCATAAGGGCCTGCCTCCACCACTTCCGCCTCAACACAAAGGTGAGCTGGAGGCTCTGTCTCCGTCTGATGGGACTGATGACAGCCACTGTCCAGATAATCCCACTCGGCCTTCTGCACATGCGACCAGTGCAGCGATGTCTGCTGAGCCTGGGGTTGAGCCCTCAGAGTCCCCCGTCGACCAAAGTTCGGGTTACACAGCGACTTTTGGCGGCACTTCGCTGGTGGAGGAGCCCACAGAACCTAGGGAGGGGCAACTGGCTGGGTCCTGTGATGCATCGGCAACTTCTGGCAACAAATGCCTCACAGTTAGGTTGGGGAGCTGTACACGCAGGCCTAGGTGTCCAGGGTGCCTGGACAGGCAGGCAGTTGAACCAACATATCAACGCTCTCGAGCTCCTGGCAATTCACCTTGCGCTTCTACAATTCCTCCCACGCCTGCAGGGCCGCCATGTACTTGACAGGACCGACAGCACAGTGGCCGCAGTCAATGTCAACAGGCAGGGCGGACTGGGATCCCCCCACCTAGGGCAGCTGGCCCACAAATTATGGACATGGGCACACCCACGGTTCCTCTCACTAAGCGCTACCTACCTGCCGGGCCCCCTAAACACAGCTGTGGACTTGCTGTCCAGGGGAGGCCCGCAGCCAGGAGAGTGGAGGCTCCATCCAGAGGTGGTTGCGCAGATCTGGCACCGCTTTGGGAAGGCAGCCCATTGCCCAATGTTCTTCTCCCTGGGGAGGGACAACCCACCACTAGGGACAGACGCTCTGGCTCACCAGTGGCCCCAGGGCCTGCTGTATGCCTATCCCCCTTTCAGCCTTCTCCACCCCCTCTTAAGAAGGATCCGGCTCGAGAATGCGGCAGTGATCCTGGTGACTCCAAATTGGCCCCACATGCCATGGTTCTCAGAGAATGCACCACTCCTGAACGGAACTCCTTGGGAGCTCCCCATCCGGAGAGACCTGTTGGTGCAGGCACGAGGCGCCCTGTTTCACCTCTTCCCACAGGGCCTGAAACTGTGGGCATGGCCCCTGAAAGGGCAGAGTTCAGGGCCCTAGGCTTGCCAGATCCAGTCATCCAAACATTGGAGTCGGCGAGGGCACCTTCGACCCATGCAGCATATGCCTTCCGTTGGGGCAAGTTCGCCTCTTGGTGTGAAGTCCATCAAGTGGACCCCCTCGTCTCTACATCACAGCATATCCTGCAGTTCCTGCAAGAGCAGCTGGACCAGGGAAAATCCGTCGCAACCCTCAGAGGCATGGTAGCTGCGATTAAGGCTTCAAGGGTAGGGAGCAATCGCCTGTTAGGACGCTGCTGTGCCCTCATGTCACAATTCCCGAAGGGGGCCCAGCGACAAACGTTGCGAATCAAGTCACAGATGGTGCCCCCA
Source organism: Sparus aurata (assembly GCF_900880675.1). Classification (NCBI taxonomy): domain Eukaryota; kingdom Metazoa; phylum Chordata; class Actinopteri; order Spariformes; family Sparidae; genus Sparus; species Sparus aurata. The sequence continues at coordinate 5,924,223 of NC_044203.1, read as the reverse complement.
TGGGACTTAGAAAGAGTGCTGGGGGCACTCCAGCATACTCCAGGAGTGCTGTAAGCCGCTCTCATGGAATGCGGGAGTTATCCTGCGGCCTAACCCTGCCTTCCTTCCAAAAATACTCTCCGATGCCAACCTGCACCAAACCATCGAGCTCCGCCCATTGCCTCCCACCCAGGAGGGGGACGGAACTGGGCATCAGGCCTCTGCCCTATGCCCGGTCAGAGCACTGCTGTCTTATCTGAATCGCACAAAACCGGTGCGCAAGACAGACCAGCTGGTTGTATGCTTTAAAACAGAGCGCTTTTGGCGAACCGCTGTCAAAGTCAAGATTGTCCAGATGGATCGTAGAGGCCATCCAGCAGGCCTACATGGAAACAGATGGGCCAGCTCTACAAGGGCTCCGTGCCCACTCAACAAGAGGCATGGCAACCTCATGGGCGCTATGGCGAGGGGCTTCCTTACACGAGATCTGCAGAGCAGCCACCTGGTCAACGCCCTCGACCTTTGTGAAATACTACTCTCTTAACGTAGCAGCTAGCCCATCCTTTGGAGAGCGGGTGCTAGGCACACCCCAGCCCTGAAACCGAGCCTTATTTTCTTTGTGTTTTCGTTTTGCTTTATCTTCCCAACACTGAGGCCCAAGGGGCTCTCAGTTGATCTTCTGTTCAATGTATGCAGCCTTGCATTTGGCAGGTAATTCTGAGTTTCTTTCACCCCTCCACTACACCCTTGCGTCTTGCGGGGTTGGTAGGCCCAGGTAAGTGGCTGGCCACTTGGCTAAAGGCAGGGATCTCTCCACCAGAGGGCCGCTCAGAGACGTGTGTCGATCAATATGAAGCACTAGTCCCACGCCATCACAGGTGTTTTATACAGAGCTAATCAAGGGCGTGGCCAGTACAACCGGTGTGTCTTAAAGAGTATCCACGTTACACAACCTGGTAGGTCGATTCCCCATACATATAGAATATGTAGGGGGTGGAGAGATAGTCTCTTCACTCAGAGAACAAAGGTTACACCCGTAGCCGAACATTAGATGCCTGACATTAGATCTCTGGTTAGCATAATTTTAAGACATTTTCATGTGTAGTCAGTTTATACCCCACATTTGAATTATAAAGCAGTAACAATTCTTAATAAAGGTGGTTGCCAACAAATGTCTAAATGAGACTACAGAGGTTGTTGGGGACATTAAACGTCATCACGCCAAACATGGAGACTCATTTACTTACTAATTCGTCTTTACAGGCCGACTACAGTTACGAACTATTCTAACTTTGACTTTACAACTTGCACAGTGATCAGTATTAAAGTGTGTATAGTCTTGTGTAGTAAGAAGCTTCATGATGGTGACATTTAAGTCTTGTTACTGTGATGTAGTTTGTTTATAGCCCAATAATAATCTTCTACCTCTGGTGATTGCATTTATCCTTAAATAATTGTAAAAATGGTGTTCACCCCACTGCCACACCACAAACACACACACACACACCACAACGAAACTACCATATGTATTTCAGGTAATGATTTGAGGAACTGTCCATCTTGAAATGTGTAGCAGCTGTACACATGTAAGCTTCTGTACAAACACACCAACACAACTCAAGAATCAGGTCATACAGCAGCTACTCGAGGAACTCCCTCCTTAACTCTGCCTCTGTCAATCAATATTAACACCATCAACACAAGCTCCACAAACACAGCTGAATAGCGACGCAAAAAGTGTTTGAAGTGAAACGAAGAAAGAGCAGTGGAGGGGAGGAGAGACAGAGGTTGTATCAGAATGTTAAAGACAGGGAAAAGGATGGGACAAATCAAAGAACGGGAACAAGAATGGATGGAAGAGGGTGGGAAAATAGGAAGAAAGGGGTGGAAAGAATAGATGGAAAGGGAGTTGATTGGGTCCTATTGAAGTTAATCCTCATCCAGCAAGCAGCCAGCCTCCCAACCCCACAATTAGAGGCAGCTGTAGCTTCAACCATCATCATGATATTCACTAACTGTCCTATAAACACAATCATTAAAATGGATGGATCCACCTTCATGCCCAGCATTTGCATTCTACTCAAAGATGATGTTTACTGCCATTTAAAGGGAATAAATCTAATGGTGGAAGTGCTTCTGTAATTGCACCCCCAGAGGTGAGAACATCCTTGAAGGTTGAAACTAGACTGATTTGTTTGGCTCACCCGTAAAAAATAATATTCATGCAATTAACTAACATTTGTATTTATGGGTCACAAGTCGGCAGTAGATTGTTTCTGGATGAACAATGACTTCCTTTCTCATGTTGACTGTAATGTCATTTATTTGCTACTTGGAAAAAATAACAAGGAGACATTTAACTGAGATAGCTCTTAAATGGCATTTGCTAATATTCTTAATTAAATACTTTGCACATGATGTGCTCCATTTAATTCTGTAGGGATACTGGTTCCAGCAATAATCATCTGCATTCATTATTCATTATCTCATCACTTCCCATTTGGGATAAAAACATTATGAGCTTATGGCCTATTTTGGCATCTGATTGCCATAGACAACATCCTAAGTCAAAAGTTGAAGAGCGTTTAACCAATAACAAACCTTAAAAAGCACTTCATGTACAAAGTTATGACTATGAAATAAAAAGCCTTTAAAATACACTGAATTAAGGTACAAGGTAATTTATTCTTCATTGCAAAAACAAAGGACTGTATAATGAAATGAACGTTTGTGAACTCCTTCGTGCTACAAACATTATAGAACATATATTCAGTCATTTATGTAAGGCAGTGTTTTTCAACCTTTTTTGAGCCAAGGTACATTTTTTTCATTGAAAAAATCACGAGGCACACCACCAAACAAAAATGTTAAAAAATTATACTCTGTAGCCTATATTAACAATTTAGTCATTCTTATCAAAGTGTCTTGAATATGAATCAAATAAACACAAAGAAAAAAATAATTCATCATCTTTTATATATCTTCTTTCAAACAAAAAGTGTACTTAACATGTCCACATTAAAAATACAGCGTTGAACATAAATGCTACAACAATGTGGTGTTAAAGGTAGTAGAAAACATCAAAGTGTTTTGCAAATTCTAATTCTGTCTAAAGACATTCTATTAGCAGGAATGCAGAAACATAGTGCTTATCCTGACAGATGCAATAATATTTGGGTAAGATTTTACTGTTCCACACTGAGAAATATGAAGAGTTGCATGTACAAAATGTCAATCAGTGTATTTTACTCACTTAGTGTGAAACCTGTGCCTTTTTGGATGAACACAGAGCTGATATCCTGGCAGGAATTGAAGAAAGACACACACGAAGGTCTTCCTCAATGGCTCTCAGTCTCTCTCTGTTTTTAGTTTTTATGGCAGTCAGGCTTGAGAAGCTCACCTCACACAGATATGTCGTGGAAAATGGGAGCAATGTCAAAATAGCTTTGTTTGCCCGAATGGGGAACTCCTTGGCAGCAGTCAACCAAAAACTGTCCAAAGGTAGATCAGCAAAGCTTAGCTTGAAACCACAATTTTGTCTCAGTTCAGTTAGTTCCTCCTGCTCCTGTAAAGTCATGTCCTTTCCAACAACTGCTGAGCTGTATGGGTCCTTAACCCAGTCAAGACTGTCCGTGGAGGCTGAAGAGAAATAAAATGACATCTTTTCCTCCAGAGTTTTCAGATGTTTACCTATTATCTCACACAGTGCAGCAGTGTAAACATGTTGCCGTTTCTTGGTGAGTGGGAACATTTCAGGGTTGCCACTTTCCACATGTTGTTGCCAGAGGTGCACCTTTGAACGGAAGCCATTTATTTTATCCGTACTTGTGAGCAGGTTTTCGTTTCGGCCTTGCATCTGTGTGTTCAGTTCATTCAGTTGATGAAAAATATCCGCCAGATATGCCAGCCAACCACTCATCACTTGCAAGCAGCTTTGCGTAATCGGATCCCTCATTTGTCAGAAACACTTTAATTTCCTCCCGCAGCTCATACACACGGGCCAGCACCTTGCCGCGCGACGACCCGAAAAATTTCCTCTGCTGTCGTTCTTTCTGGCAATGTCTTGCAAAATAGGAAGTTTTCTCTGATTGCGTCTCCATCCACAAAACGCACATTGGCCAAGAGTTGAGCATGTCCACTAATATCCGTATACTCATCAAGTTGCAGAGCAAATTTCTCACTGATATGGATCTTTTCCAAAACCACACTTTCGATGTCTGCAGACATGTCAGCAATACGTCTAGAAATGGTGTTATCTGAGAGAGGGACTTTGGCTATTTCTTTAACCGCTTCAGGTCCGAGCATCTCATTTACAATGGCTTTGCAGGCGGGTATTATTAACGTCTCTGCCACAGTGTGGGACCTTTTTGATTTAGCTACAAGTTCAGCTACGTGGTAGCTAGCTTTAAGGGCTCTCTCATTTACCTTTATGGTTTTTCTCATAAATGTTGCCTGCTTCTCCGTGTGTTCACGCAGGCGAACAAAATAGTCCACATTCTTGTTTTGAAGCGAAGGGTGTTTGTTTGGAGATGGCGTTTAAGCTTGCTTGGTACCATAGCACCATTGGATAGCTTTTCACCACACACCAAGCACAACGGAATCGGTGTCGTTGCATCCCCGGTGAAAGTAAATCCAAATGAAAGGTAACTCTCGCTGTATTGCCTCGAGCTCACCGTCTTTGCTTTCTATTGACTTCCACTCATACTAGGGCTTTCATCTGGGTCCGAATTTTGTCCAGGGCCCAGTTTGGAGTTAGCATTTTTCCTCTTCAAAAACTTATCCATCACTTTCACCGCAGTCTCACTAGCCAAAATGCTGTCACCGCCACCTGTCACATTCACGCACCACTAATTCTCTTGTCTCAATGTACAATGCAATTCGCTACCTGCTGCCATCTAGTGATATGGAAGAGTATTACATGATTACGCTGCCAGTCACTACTACAGCGCAGACACTCGACAATGGCATATTATTTGCAGATAATTAATTATTTGTTTTCAAAAAATTTTTTTAGACAAATTAGGCGAAATTGGATAATTTCCCATGGCACACCTGACGATCTCTCACAGCACACTAGTGTGCCGCGGCACACTGGTTGAAAAACACTGATGTAAGGGATATGTAAGGGCTATATCCCGCTTATACCATGGTCACTTGCCAAAGAAAAGAAATTCGGACCATTAATTTACATTTTCATGCGTTTTACAATCAAAATATAAAGTTTTTCACAAGCCATAACTTAGTTTCCCTGGTAACGACTGAGGGTTTGACTAATACCTGGAACAATCATTACTCTCCTGTAAGATTCTTATGCAACGGAGACGTTGTTCACTCCTCCAGTAAATAGGACGGATCATAGATACGACTTGGCAACGGGAGATATTCTAGTCCGCTCAGCCATTTCTGCAGCTTGTGTGTTACAGTCGCCACCATGTGGTGTTCAGAGGATAAGACACTGAAGGACTGATGGACTGCACTCAGTGCTGGAAATAAAATATTCAGATTTGATACGCCTGGGGTGCTGTTTGGCTCGGTTGGTGGAGCGCGCGCCCCGTGTGCTCTGCAGCGGACCTGGGTTCGGCTCCCGGCCCGGGGTCCCTTTGCTGCGTGTCGCTCCCCCTCTCTCTCCCCCTTTCCTGTTTCCTGTCGTGTCTTCGGCTGTGCTTTCAGTGGAGCCATAAAAGGGCCAACAAAAACCTTTAAAAAAACAAACAAAAGATTTGAAACGCCAGCTAGCGCATTGATTTACAGCGGTGAACAGTCAATTTGACTGGAACTACTTAGTAGGTGTCCATATATCAGGGGTTAATGGACACCCTGCAGCCAATCAGAATCGAGGAATTCCCCCAGACCATGGTATAAATACAAATATACATAACATGTAGGGTGAATGTAAGGGTGAATGTGAATGTAAGCAGCAGCTAAACCAAGATGGATTAGCAGGGCTCTTATTCCGACTCTCTTCTTCCCTGGGGCGTTCCAAACTGTCAGGTTGGATGGTTGAATGACATCATGGACTGTGATGGTTTTAAAGTGCGCTGCTCTTTTTCCAAAACACCCACTTTCTTCTCCAATGACGATGACAGTATTTCTGCCTGGGAAGCATGTGTTGCAGCAATGGAGCAAAAAAATGACGGTAAAATCCTAAAATGTTGCATCATTTGAAGGAGCTGCCGGCCGTAGCATCTTCATGCATGTTGGGCAACAAAATCGATCTTATCTTGGTAACAGAATACAACTACAAAAAACTAGAGAAAAATCTCCTCGCAAGAAAAGAAACAGAGGGCCATATAGTAGTCAGACAAGAAAATCAGACAACAAAGATTGTCAGCCTTCCTATAGGTTGCTGAATATCCGTCAGTCCTCCCTTCAGACACTTCACTGACCCTCCTAGTCTGTCTGTCTCCAGTACTGAGGAACATAGAGGTTCCTTTATGTAGTGAAGGTTATACTGTCTTGTTTTTTTTTTTGAACAAAAACAAGTGATTTAATAAAACATTTACAACATCTTCTTCAGTTTTATTTTCGGATCACATCCTTTGCACCACACAGTCTTCCAGCTTTTATCAGACTGTACATAGCAGGAGCCATCCTATTGTGTAAAGCAGGATGAAAACTATGCCTGTTGCTTCAGTTTTTCTTTAATTTTCTTACTGTCCACAGAGCCTAAGAAAAGACACTTGTCATATCCAGATTTAAAAATAAAGAAAAAAAAGGATACAGAAAAGGGTCTTAAGGCAGGGTAAAAGGCAAGTTCAGCTTCAAAGCCCCAGCCAGATGGTTCTGTTCACAAAAGCTATTTGCATTTACTGTACGTCCAGTCCCAAATACCACTTGCTGACCAAGCACACAGCTGATGCAGAGAGCCCTCCTCCCCCTCGCCAAAGGCAGACCATGCTGATAGTTTGTAACGGAGACGCCTTGACAATTCTGCATGAGACAAACTTTTAACAGTGGCTGAATCGCTAAATGGGTGGCTGCAGTTTACAGGCCAATTAACATTGTTTCGTTAACCTTAACCAGTGTACAGTTGGACACTACATTGAGTCAGTATTAGTAAGGTATGTTACATTCAGGTCAGTGTGCTCATCTGTTGTTGCTTTTTGGGCTTGAGTTTACAGTGTAATGATTTCAGCATATTTTTTTTAAGCATACAGTGTCTTTGAGGTTATTCTGGAGAATATTCTGGACAGTATTTGTCATTATTGTGGATTGTTACAATAATAATAAACATACATTTGCATAAAGCAAGCACATTTGTCCACTTCCACTTCCATGTATCTCTTTAAGGTACATTAAGAATAGATAAAAAATGTGTGATTATTTTGCAATTAATCAGGAGTTAGCTATGGACTATCATGCGATTAATAGCAATTAAAGATTGACAGCCCTAATTTATATATGTACGCAGTGTTGGGGTAACGCATTACAGTAATATATTTCTTTTAGCAGTAACAGAGTAATATAATGAGTTACTTACAATATTGTATGTGATAATAATGTATTACCACCAACTTTATTGTTGTTTTTTTAAATCTCTATTTATACATATCTGCTGGCTGTGTAGACCTCCTCTGAGTGCACTTTTATTTGCATTGTTAAAAAATGGCCATGCCTTGTTCGTCTGTGAGCCTACTTAGAATACTTTTCTTATTAATATAGACTATGTGCGTTTTATATAGCCGAGCCTGTAAGTTATTTTTTCAGTCTCTGTGTGACTGAAACAAGCCTAGTGATGAAGCCTAATCCTACAAGCGCTTTAGTGTACGTTATTGAATCACATATGTCCATGCATTCTTTGTTGTGTGGATTAAAATAAAAAGGCCTAGAAGAAGAGATTTTAGTCTTGTGATAGGCTACATCATAGATGGTAATGGTCTATTGCAGGGGTACTCAAATACAAATCTTAAAGGGCCACAAAGATTTTTTTCAATGACTCAAAGGTCCATGTATTGAGGTCGGTCAGGCCACGTGCAATAATACTGTAATATTCAAAACAAAATGTCCTTTTCATTCAAAACAACAAGAAAAATACGCACTAAAATATAATGTCATTTCCATTTTAACATAAATTAAAATACATAGTTGAATATTTCCTCTTTTTGTTTGCCTTCAAACATTGTGTCCATCACTTCAGTCACGCATTATTTTATCATTTCTGCATCTGAGAATGGCTTCTTGTGCTTACCCAAAATCCACACCACTCTAAGTGAGCACTCTGTTGCTTTTTGTTGTTGACCAGAATCCTGCTTGCAGCTTGATATGACGATTTCAGTGCATTTACTTGTGTTGTGCTTACATCTGAATTTTGCAGAAATGTCTCTTCAAAATTCCTATGCTTCGTCTTGTAATGCCGTTTCAAATTGGAAATCTTCATCACAGCTTCTCCTGGCATATTGTAACGCCCCTTGTGGACTGTGGCGCAATGACTCTTGGGTATTCTGTTGGTGTTGGTGTAATTATGGCTCATGAATGTGTTTGTGAATAAGATGATATGTAAGATGGTTGTGAGTTAATTCACGTCGTTTGTTCTGTGATTAAATGGTGTTGAGTTTTAACAAGGATGATAAAAATTTTGCCACCGCGAGTGACAGGGTGTTTGCCGGGAGAGACGCCCCGTCTGTTATATTAACATTTTACATAAAAGTCTTAGGCTGGAACTTCTTAAACTACACTCGGCAAACTTCTTACTGCTGCAGTGTTAGGTATGTGGGTCTTGTCCTGGTCGGAGAGAGACTGAATGGAAATTTTAAGTCCCTACTTCTTTGAGTTGCCAATTTTCACTGTCCACTTTTTTTTAGCAGGTCACTTGGAAAACGTCATTTTCAATCTCTTACAACCGGTAAAATGAATATGCGAACTGCCCCGAAAACGAAAGTGAAAGTTAAAAATTGCGCTCGCAGCAGTGAGTGACCCAGCTGTCTGTGTATCGTTGGCATGGAGACAAGTCCCAGTATACACGTGCTGACCCAACCAAAACACATTAGTGAAGGAATAACAGTTCGGGGGCCACACACAGGAGGCCGGATGCGGCCCGAGGGCCGCCTATTGAGGACCGCTGGTCTATTGTGTTTCATATGACTAAGCCTGGGTAAAAAATATTTATTCCTATCTCATAATATATCATATATATATCTCATAATGTGTGTGTATATATATATATATATATATATACATGTGTGTGTATATATATGTGTGTGTGTGTATATATATATATATATATATATATATATATATGTGTGTGTGTGTATATATATGTATATATATGTATATATATATATATATATATATGGTATAATGTATATATATATATATATATATATATATATAATATATTATATAGTAATATATATATATATACATATATATGTATATATATATATATATATATATATATATATATATATATATATATATATGTATATATATATATTAGATATATATATATATATATATATATTATATATATATATATATAGGGCCGCCTATTGAGGACCGCTGGTCTATTGTGTTTCATATGACTAAGCTGGGAAAAATTTATTCCTATCTCATAATATATCATATATATTCTCATAATGTGTGTGTATATATATATATATATATATACATGTGTGTGTATATATGTGTGTGTGTATAATATATGTATATATATGTATATATATATATATATACATATATATGTAATTATATATATATATATATATATATATATATATATATATATATATATATATATATATATATATATATATATATATATATATATATATATATATATATATACATATATATGTAAATATATATATATATATATATATATATATGTTACGCCAAATTGTCTGGTATATATATATATATATATATATATATATATATATATATATATATATATATAAATAAAAAAAAATATAAATATATATAAAAATATAAATATATATATTATATACAATGTGCTATGTAGGTAGGTAGTAGGTGCACTATGTGTGTCCCAAATGACGTAAGCCAAATTAACATGGCATAATAGTGAATTGAGAGAGAGGGAAGGCACACCTCATCCCCTCGAGTTGGACAATATGGAAGAAATATAGGGGAATTGCATAATTAAAAATATTAAAGAGGTTAATGAAACATTACAAATCAACAATTATATTCTAGCCTCCATTGAGGACCATTTGGAGGTTTTTGTCACCACCGTCAGACAGAAAACCTGACGGTGGTCTCTCTTTCACATGATATGCATGAGTTGTTCACATTAGCCATCTTGTTTCCCTTCTGTTGCTAGCTACTTCAGACCTCTTCTTAAAAAGTAAACATTTATGTCATAATCTAATCTAATATTTTTTATACGAAAGAGACGGTGTTGACATGTTATGGTTGTGACAATAGCAGTGTCCAAAAATATGAACAAGTTTAAGAGAAATTAGCAAACTTACATGAGCTTGAGTGATCTTGAAGTATGCAGTTGAGCTGAAGGTTTGAAAAGGGGGTCCTCAGGAATGTAGTTGACCCTGTAGTTGCCTGATTTTATTGCTTTTTATAAATATCTGACGGTGGTGACGAATATGTGGGACACATTTTAAGCAACCACAAAATAATAGTAAATATTGTTCAAAACTCACTGTTTGTAGTTTTTAATACATATTACAATGTACTCTTTCATGTGGTAAAGATATTTTTCAATTAAATTATTACTTTTTGTTTTTTTAATCAAGTTGAAATGATTATCTCCTATCCGAAGACAACTGCTTTTGTAGGCATGGGCCAGCATATAATTATCAAATTAATAAAAATTAAAAATAAACCCATAAAAGAACCTTACATATGTGCAAAGGACCCTCTGATTATAACCTTGATTCTTTTTATTCATGAAAATTGTATTAATTTCCAACAGAATTAGCACTTTTCTTAGTGGGACATGTTTTTGCCAAAGTTTCAAGAATCAGTGACAGGCGACAAATCATGCGACATTCGAAGACCGATCTACATATCTAAATACACAACGAGAACCTGGATTCAGAACGCAAACAAACGTGTTTGGTGGCAAGTGACTGCTACGCTAAACACCCGCTAACTAGCGAGCTAGCCATCAAGAAACCAAGCTAAACACATACAGGGCTCACAATGAAACAGTCAAGCAAACACATTGTTCAAAAGACTATCAAGTCACGTTGCAAAGACAAAGTTTATCCAAGGGTAGGCTACTTACAATTTCAACAGCAACATGGTCAAGTCTCTCACTTGACGCCATTCCTCAAAAGCTCGTCCTATGTTTAATCGTGTCTGGTCTCTTTTTTTGTCAAGCTCCTTTTTCTTCTTCTTCTGTTCCTCCGACCGTGGCTTCCTGGGTCTCTTTTTAGCTGACTGATCCATGAAGAATACAACAATTGCCTTGCAACTGGCAGTTTATATCTACCCGGTTCCATGTTTGGGGGTGTGTCTGCCGTAAAGCAGTTTCGAAACTACAATCGGACTACATTTTCGAGGGGCGATGGGATACTTCCACTGACGCACATCCGGATTGAACTCGGACCGGTGGCAGCAAGTTGCATGTTCCGTTTCTCTGCCCAGAAGCGCTAGGGGGAGTCGTAGCAGCCACCAAACGACCCAGAAAGTGTCAATGAACCATCAGATCGACTCTCAGCCTGCATAATTAATGTAATTTTTGCTAAAATGGTTGCATAGTGCCTCTTTAATAAGATTAAAGGAGAACTTCGGTCGATTTAAACATGCAGCTTGATTGCTCAAGCTACCCTTGACTTGCCAGTACCGAAGACGTGAACACATTTGGTCCAACCATTACAGAGCTCCGTGAACGGAGACTTAGCATTGACAGCTAACAGCATGGGGTCAGAACTTTACACTGGGTTTTAAGCGTCTTAACATGCTCCACATCTCACACCAAAAGTTATGCAACATCAGCAGACACCTTAGCACACAGCACTGTAGCGTGTATGACTCAAACTGAATAAAAAAGTAGTTAAAACAGTGTGTTTGTGCAAGGAGCTACATACCTGTTTGTTGACATCCGTGTCTTCCGGTAGCTAGACCAAACTAGTCAATCCGTCGAGCGTGCACTTACTCCCTCACTGGCAGAGACGGAAATGTAATCCAGCATTTTCGTGTTTATGTTCATAATGTACATGTCCATGTTACAGCCTGTCATGAGCCATGAGCCTTACAATAGCCTGTTAAGCCTGTTAAGTGCACACTCGATGGATATGCTAGTTTGGTCTAGCTACCGGAACACACGGATGTCAACAAACAGGTAAGTAGCTCTTTGCACAAACACAAAACGGCACAGAAACAGCCTGCTCTCAGTAGAGCTCAGTAGAGCAACTTTTAGAAACCTGAAATTCAGGACCACGGATGGGCAATACATTTCAAATACAGTGTTGTGGGACCAGCTGTGTGAAATTGATGAAAAACAGTATAATATGGGACCTTTAACCAACCAGGTAGTAGGCTATTGTTGCCTAAACTTAATCAAGTAGCTTTACTGTCTAAACCTAACCAAATTATTATGTTGCCTGACCAAACTGGTTCTTAAAACGTACTGTGTCAACAAATTTCATACAATACACATGATAGCCTTGTGAAAAAAAACCCTGTTTGCCCAGCATGACACTCTCTATCGACCGCTAGTGATGCGCGGGTCCCGCATTTATTTAATAATTTGACCCGCTCCATCCCGCCCGCACAACCGCATCCGTTTTCACAACCCGCCCCAACCCCACCCCACCGCTATTAAATACACGTTAAATATGTCATTGAATAAGGTATTTATTTGGTCTGACAAATGTGCTTGACAACAGCCCTTCGAGTGGCCCTGGAAACTGGCAACAACAAATTAAAATCTTAATAAAAATAAATACAGTATATATACACGTATAAAAATAAACAATAAATAAATCATAAAATAAAATAAAATTAGGCTTGCATTGGTGTAGGTATTATTTGCAACAAAAAGAATAAAAGAACATATTAACCACATAGGCTAAAACAGGCTACACCTGTTTTCTGAAGGTTTCTTATAGCACATTATAGAATCATAAACTGTACCACATATGGCTATTTGTATGAAGGCACTGGCATTTAACGTGCGGCACTATGCAAAAAAAGTATGGCATCAACTGTGCCGGGGTTTAGTCTGTTTCGCCTGGACTCGAGCACCCGGCTGGCTGAGCTGAACGTCCGCTCGCTCAATGCACTTGTTGCTGGGATGCAGAGAATCATCCTTGCCACCTTGGCAAGCAGAGGGAAGGCCTTTGACTGCGACTCCCAGAAACTTAGAAGATCATCCCCATCCCACAAGACTTGGCTGTCAATGTAGCACTATTATTAGGCCTATTATTATTAGCAAGCCTATTATTATAGTCACTGGCGCTACCTACCTCGAACAGTGGCATCTGGCTCCCCCGCTGGGGGTGGTGTAAGCGCTCCTTCAAATTCCCTGCCAAGTCGTCTGGCCTGGTCGTGGACAGTGTTTCTCTCCTAAGCTGGAAACATCTTGAGGGACTTGAAACATGGACAAAGAAACATCCCAAGCTTGTGGGTGACGCCGATGGACAATTTCTCGTTTAAGAGCTGCATTGCCCGTGCTCGGTTATAAACCATGTACTCCGGGTCACCATATTGTGGCTCGCAGTGTTTCTTCAGTTTATAAAAGCAAAGCACCACTAGTTGAATAGTTGGATACCTGTCACCTTCCAGCTCTTCACTCGCAGTTTTAAAAAGCATCAAGAACTCAGTGATTGTGTTCAACACGTCCAGCTGAATGCCATCCGGTCTGTCAAGCTGATCTTTCTCTTCCATGGCTTGTTGGATTTCACGGTACTGTTTGCTGACTGACTGCATCATTGCAACTTTACTGTTCCACCGTGTTTCACATTCCTGTATCACAGCATGCGGGAGGTGTACATCGGTACTGGACTTCTTGAGGTAAGTCACAAGGCTTTTGCATTTGTCAATTACATTACTCACATCTTGCTTGTATGCTGGTGTGTTTGACATCATATGTGTGTTTGAGGACATGGGCTGCGCATGGCATCCACTTGTAGCTGCGGAGGGCAGCTTTGATGTTGGCTGCCTGGTCACTCACAAACATGACTTTTGGTAAACAATCAGCTTCAATACGCATGCTATATGCAGCTCCTTGACCACCTGCTCGTGAAGGTTGTAAGCTGTCTTTTTAAGAGTAGAGTCAAATTCAGCTGTCGTTATGACGCGACTCCAATTTCCAGTCTTCACTGATGAAGTGACCGGTAAATGCTGTGTATGCCCGTTTGTTGTTATCGTCAGTCCACATGTCAGTGGTAATTGCAATGCCACAATCCAGAGCTTTATTAATCTCTTTTGCGAGGATTTTTTTTTTTTTTCTGTGGCCGTCGCTTTGGCTCTGTCGCAGACGGTTTGCCTATGAGGGAGTACACTGCTGGCATCAACACATCCGTAACGTGCACCTACATTAATAAGTGACTGGGCTACAACACAGAATCCATCGCCAGGAACAATGTCAAAGGGGCGCAGATCTTGACAGCACAATTCAACACAGGCGTCGGTGACCTCAGATTTGACTTGCGTTGGAATTTTGTTACTTTATAGGAAGGCAGTTATACCACTCTGAGACATGTCCTTCTTCTTAGACCTTCCAAAAACATGTCTTGTCATGCTGGACGTACCCGTCTTGTGGCTCTCATGCTTGTATAGCTTATCACAGCAATTGCACTTCACATAGCCAATGCTGCTGTCGTCTACTGCACTAACTACCTCACAGAAATTGTCCCAAACATGAGATTTAGCAGCTTGGCCTTCTTTTCTTTTAACTCTGTATTCTCCCGACCGCAATCTTTCCCTCACTTCTTCTTCCATCTTCCTCGCTTCTTTTGATTCTGGTTTGTTGTGGCTGCTGCTTGGCGCATTTGTGACGTCAGGTTGCAGGTGATTTACCCAACAGTGTTGTTAAGAAGTAGGCTGTATTGGACATATTCAATACTTAATGACCCGCCCCGCCAATAAAGTGAACATTTCTTGACCCGACCCAACCCTACCCGCGGGTAACCTGCGAGTTATGGGTCGGCCCGCGCATCACTATCGACCGCCCAAACAGTCTTACAAGATCGAGCGTCCCTTTTCTACCGAACCCCTGAGGGGCAAGTGAGGAATTTTTTGTTGAGCCGAGGGTAAAAACGTACACCTACTCGCATAGTGTATGCAAGTGTAATAATTATTCCATAAACACCTTTTCAGTTGTAAAAACATCAGCCAACTTAAATCTTAAATCCTTATTTCCTCAGTCAGCACTGCCTCATCATCACATACGTACGATTTTAGTTATCATATAGTTGCTGTGTGGAATTGCTGCAGTGGACGCGCACACCAAGCACTCTGTATGCTCTGCCACACAGAGTGCACTGGAGACAGTGCAGTGTTGCACCTTCTCCAGTCAGTTCATGTGGAACATCCTGACCCCCTGCGCAAATGGATTGTATGATTTATCAAAGCCTGTAACTAAAGTCAGTGACAACTCTCACGGAACCATTACACTTCAATAAATAAATAGTGTTCACATATCAAACTTCCATTTACAAATGATATCCCAGGCCAAGGGATACTACTGATTGATCTGTGCCAGAAATATGCACTTTCACCGTCTTCCTCTCGGTTGTGGTGATTCACTCTTCACTGTAGAGATGTATTGATGAGAAGTCTGATTATACACTAACGGCAGATTAACACTAAGTATGACATATTCCTTGCCAAAAGAAACATGACAGTCATGTTGCATTACCCGCTGACATATACTTTAATAGATGCATTGGCCCTCATTTATCAAACGAACGTACGGCAGAAAAACGTGCGTACAACCATTTCCACGCAAACTTCGGCATTTATCAATTTGGACGTGAGCGGGAGCTACGATCAAATCTCACGTCAGGTCTGAGATCGTGTACGCAAATCTGAGTACGTGGATTTGCGGTGCAGAACAGCAAAATCTGGCTGAGTCTGAAAATAACAAACCTCAGCTGTCATTAAGCATAAGCAGTCACATATTTAGATCAGATCAAAACGGATTCTTAAAACGAATAAAACAAAAACATTTGTTTAGAAAGCCCACGTTTTTACTGATAGTCTACCACTTTTTTTGTAATATAAAATATGATAGGCTAAATAGCCTAACATGACAACTAATTAACGGAATACCTAATAACCTGCTACAGAGCAGGAACGCAGACACAGTGCGCACACACGCACACGGGTCACAGTGGAGCTGTTCGGGCTGCTGAAGGGCAGGTGGCTCTGTCCCGGACCAGCAGGTGGAACGCTGCTGTATACCCGGAGAAAGTGTGTGATATTATTTTGGTCTGTCAAGTTTTGCACAACATTGTATTAGTGAACGGAGCCTTTGATGTGTCGGCGCAGCCAGATGAGCCAATGCCCATGGAACCGTGGCAGCACAGCCTCCACTGGGGGCTACACGGAGGACACAGGACCTCATTCATCACCTTTAAAACGTAAAGTATACCTTCAACTCTTGCAAATGCTCTGCAGTATTTAATCAGTAATGTGAAGTATTGGTGGAATTGGCTAAAGGCATGATAAACACAGAAAATGGACAACATTTAGTCATTTTAACACTTTATTAAGGCTTTTTTAGAGTTTCATTAATTTCTTTTAATGTGTTATTTATTGCCTCATGTGCGCCGACAACTGAGGCCAATAAACTGCATATTTCTGTGTGTCTGTCCAGGACCTCTGCTGTGATGATGTTTGGTCTGGACGCAGCACCGGGGCCAGAGGGCACGCGCTCTGGGGAGGAGACCTCGCCGACATGCGAGTGTCGGCGAGGTCACCTCTGCGTCACCTCTGCATCACCTCAGCCGGAGTCCGTTCCTCTGGCAACGCTGTTGACTGCCTCCGTTATTCTGTTCCATACAGCGTTTTTATGACCTCCTTTAATTCCATTTTTCAGACTGCCAAAAAGCACATCTTTGTTTTGCTCCACCTCGGATGTCAGGATGCCGATCTCCATCTCAGAACAGTTTATTTTCTTGCCAGTGTTTCTTCTCTCCATGTTTGACCTCAGTGGACGAGGCCTCCGAACCAGGAATATTTAAGGGCGTAACATGTTAATGACGATCGAATTCAGCCGCCGCATTTATCAAGACCCGCTCATTCCTACGCTCAGA
This sequence comes from Sparus aurata, assembly GCF_900880675.1. Taxonomy (NCBI): domain Eukaryota; kingdom Metazoa; phylum Chordata; class Actinopteri; order Spariformes; family Sparidae; genus Sparus; species Sparus aurata. The sequence continues at coordinate 5,907,058 of NC_044203.1, read as the reverse complement.
TTGGTCAGATACGAATGTTTCATAAATCACACGTGTGTCCTGTCGTACGACCAATTCTGCACTCAGATCTGCGCACGTTTTCACGCAAGATTGATAAATGAGGGCCATTGTGTGTTTAGAGTGCAAAGAGAAATTAAAACTCCCCTGGAGAAACATAGATGCTTTTCATGTGTTGTGGTGCACTTCAGCTGGTTGTGGTTAAGGTGAGTAATACAGAAAGAAACACTTTGAAAATTGTGCCTTTATTTCCTCGTGAAAAAATTAATAAAAATAAAAAATCACACACACAAAAAATGTTTTTCACTCGAATGAACACATGGGAAAAAATGTGTAGAATTGGACCAACAAATGAAAAAAATTACAAACAATGGAGCAAAATGTCTCATTTGCCCCTCAGGGCTTTCATACTTTCCAGGCACACGTGAGAGAAAATGTTTAAAAATTATAGGAAAACAACATGCACAAGAAACACAGGCTCAGACAGTCATGGAGCTCACCAAGTCGTGCAGTGCTACATCCTGCAAGATCATGCCCATCTGGGTGAAATACCAAGTTTTATGTGAGACCTGTACAGGCACCGCAACAATGTTACTGATACTGGGTAGATGGGTACCTATGATCTTCTGGTTGTTTTTAAATACCTGCTGCAAAGCCTTCCTGTCCTGTGCTGTGATGAACCATCCCGGTCCCAATATAAACTCTAATCATTGTTCGAAATCCTGTTAATGATGCAAGTGCACATGTCTTGGAGTGCAGTCATGGGTGTGAATGAATGAAATGCACTGAAACCACAATGCAAGTTCCCCTTCTTAACACTCCTTCCACTGCAGACATTGTGGCTCTATAACAATGTCACAACATTTCCTCATTTTCTCTTGATAGATGAAAGTCATAATGACTATGGCAAATCAATGAGCTTTGTCACTTGAAAGTGAACATATGAGGCTTGGTTGTTTGCTTACCGACTGATGCTGTCGTCTCTATTGAGTTACCTTACTTGAACCAAACTCACATGTCATGCACATTTTCAGCAGGTATAATGTGGACCATCTTAATTGATCATGTAAGCATCCTAGCATTCCTAACTGTTACGAAACACAACATGGCTGATGGAAATGCCACTAGTTCCAGTCTCCTGGTTCCAAATTTAACTTTTAAAGATGCTTTAAACTTTTCAAGATGTGTGTATGCCTGATTCTGCTTTGTAAATCTCAATAATTAAGGAAAGGGCAGCATGTGCACAAGCTTCATTTCCATATCCACAATAATCCATAAATGTATGTGGACACACCCAGGTGATTCTGGGGTCTGCTGGGGCTGCTAGACAAAAAAAATTACAGGGGGCCCATCCAACAAGTGTTCATCACTAATGTGTCATAAATAATTAGGGCCGGGACTCAATTAAAAAAATTTATCGAATTAATCAGAGGCTTTGTAATTAATTAATCGAAATTAATCGCATTTTAATCGCATATAAATATTTGACCTGAGAACAGTGAGAAGCAGTTTTTTTCACATGGATTATAGTATACCATTGAATAATGACTGAATACAGAAGCTTAAGCAACAAAACATTGTTTGGGTTTTTTTTTTCAAGACCAACAGACCAGTGCAATTTTTGCCATAAAGTGTAGTAATAGCTTATTTAGGAATACATTTCAGAGAGTCAGGTAGCCTATTAGGTAGGTAGACCTTCTGTAAACTATAACACTTTGTTTTTTAAGTAAAACACAATACTTTCAAGTACATTCAGAACATTGGAAACCCTGACTATTAGAAAACATCTATCTTCAGAGGCCATAACAGACTTTACCAACAGTTGATCTAAACAAATCAATTTCAGCCCAAAACAATAAACAGTTCAACATAAAGTGCCAGTTGCAACAACAACATGATAAATAGTTGCTTAGCATTTAGGTGATATCTGAGGCTTGATATGCTGATACGCAAACTCCTTCTTGCATAATTTGCACACATCCGTGCTCTTATCTACGCTGCCATCCGTCCGCTTTTTAAAACAAAATTTCCCATCCATGTGGCCAACCAGAGCAGTCTCATCTGCTTCTTCGTTCATTGTTGTTGTCTGAAGTCATGTTGGGCAAGCTACTCGAAGAAAGTAGTGAGCTAAGCTACAAGTTACTCTACATTAAATTAAGCTTCACTACACCAAAGCTACTCCCCAGAGAAATGTAGCAAGCTAAGCTACAGCAAAATGGCAAAAGTAGCTTAACTACTACTTAACTAGCTTAACTAGCTTAACTACTACTTAACTAGCTAAAGCTATTTTTTTTTTATATTGGAACAACTTCATTCCAAGTCAAAGCTATCAGAGTGATCAATAAAATTATCAATCAGACTGATAAGCAGGCAAAAATATTACGTTCAGTTATTTATTAAACAATAATTTGTGCTTTCACTATTTTGTATATTTTATTATTCAACTATCAACGCACACTTAATTCTAACATCCATGGACAGACATTCACCTTGCTACCACAGCAATATCCACCTGACTTACACTAATGGACAGTGTCCTACACTGTAGCATATTAACATAATTAAACAGCAAATAGTATATTATAGTTGTAGTTTTCGTTAAGGTTCTCTAGTCTTCTAGTTTCAGCTTTATAATTATATTTGATATTTGAGTTAGTCTATTTAGTTATTGTATATAATTCAGCCTTTAATTGTATTTGTTTCTTTTACCTACTTCATTGTTTTTGGATTTTGATTTATGTCAAGTGAGAGATTAATAAAGTACTCTATCCATCAACCAGTGTCTCATATAACTGGCAGTTTCAAAAGTGGAATTTATATATAGCCCACTCTGTAGTAGTAGCTATATCTACATACATTTTAAGCTAATCATTTTGACTAATCACCATACTTTGGTTTTGTAGAAATTGCATTGTTGCTGTATCCTGTGCTGGTTAAAAATTACAAAAGTAATAATTCAGAGTAATGTTTCTCTGTTACTGTATTTGTTTATTATTCAAGTTTGTCTTTTGCATCCCTCGGGATCAACTCGTCTCCGTCCTCCTCACCCTCTGCCATCTTTCCATCAAGTAACGTAACTCACTGAAGCTAACCTGTCTGTATTCCCGTGCAGCAGAGACGTTGTATGCAAGGATTAGTCCGTGGTGTCACCGTCATACGGAAGTGCTTCTGTCGGCTCCACATACACGGCCATGTGTGGCGGTGGCATCACTGACTTATCCTTTCATTTCAGACCGCAACAGAAAGCTCTGCTGCGCTGAACTTCAGAGGTGTTCATAAAAATGTAGCTTGTGTGGACGCTACCGCGCTACTTGGTCAATAAAAGAGCTAAGCTACTGAAAAGCTATTTCATTCAGAAAGTAGCGACGCTACCACCATGCTACTGAGAAATGTAGTTAAACTAGTAACGCCGCTACTTGTAGCGACGTTACTGCCCAACACTGCATGAACGCTATGCATGAACGTTTGTTGGTGCTCCAGTATAATCGGTACCCCTGAAACTCATCCAGTGAGAAACGTTTCCGCGGTGCAAAAATTAGTGCGATTAAAATGCGTTAATTTTTTTAACGCGTTATTTTTTGTGTAATTAATTAATCGTAATTAACGCGTTAAAGTCCCGGCCCTATAAATAATATAACAAAAATTGTGAAATGTGAATTTGTTTTTATTACAAGCAGTGCCACAAAACACAAAAAAACATGATGATTGTCAATAAGAAGAACGGCAAAGACGTAATAGTTAAACCGATTGTGTTGCATCAGCTGTTCTCCAACAGCATCAGAACAGAAGTTCCTCATAAAAAGGTTAATACAGGATGCAGCCTAATGCTCCATATTAACAGAGCTTTTAGTGGTGGAGGGGTGAAGGTCAGCTCGGCTACAGTCCGCCAGGCCAGTGAAGAAACGGGATCCAGCAGCGATTGTGTTGCATCAGCTGTTCTCCAACAGCATCAGAACAGAAGTTCCTCATGCACAACTGTTGCTGGTTATAGCGCCCGCACGTGTATCTGTTTTTGTGCATGCATACCATTTCTACATCTGGCCCCAGGTGAGAGTTTATGAACTGAAGACAGATTGAGTCACTTGCGTTATATGGATCAGCAACGGACAGTAACAAAGCAGACCATTTTTTTTTTTCTCTCAGAATGTCACTGATTAATTGTTGGAGTAATCCAGTTGAGCACTTTACACCTGTCGATCTGTCCTCTGTGACTCTGAGCACATCAAAGTGAATACGCCCACCTTGTCCTCCCTGACCATGTACATCACTTTAGAGGGCAGGACACATGTCGTATCAGGGGTTAACCTCCAAACATCCCATATTAGGGGGATTAAAAAAACATGCCTAGCTCACAAATCAATCAATAAGGCTGAGGCCCAGTTTCAGGCAATGCCAGGTACCTCGGGGACAGTCAGTGACAGGGGTCTGGCAGAGTCTCTCTTCCATTCTTTGTGTCATTTAGACAAGGTAAGCAAGACCTCAAGGGAGATTTCTCTGTTGCTCTCTCTCTCTCTCTTAACCATTGCCAATTAAACTGAGCAGGGTTTTTTTCTTCCCTAATAAGAGCGGATGATTAACAGAGAGCTGGCAGGAGACAGCCTCCAGAGAAACAACAGGCAACCGCAGCAGCTCTAACACACTGCAGAGGTGTTTTTTACATCCTCCCTACACAATGAACCAATGTGATGCTGTACCATGAAGTACCTCCTTGAATCCGGAGATAGGATGGAGAGGAAAGCAGAATATTAAAAGGTTTGTCAGGTGCAGGAGTTTGGCCCAGCAGGGGAGTTAGGAGAAGCATATGGTATTTAGAGGCTTCTGTATGCACACAGAGATAGCTGCCTTCCACGACTGAAACTAGCTTTTTTTTTTTTTTTCATAAAAAGAACTCCATCCTCCTCCAGACACTTCGTCTCCCACACACAGAAAGAGACATGCTGCTATCATATTGGACCATCATTTCCTTAATATATTAGCTAATTTAAATTCAATTTAAGTCATCCAGTTTTATAAACTGTTTATCCTGTTTCCTGTTCTTAGCCACTTATCTTTTTTTTACATACATTTTTTGACATCAGGTAGGTGAAGTGAATGTTGAAACCAGCACTGAACTGCCCTCTTAGCACTGAGCACCCATCCTGCTGACATGCCCTTGAGCAAGACGCTAAGGCTCTTCCTGCTGTTCTGCAGATAACCCTTTGTTCTGACCTCCCCGTGGAGATGCCAACCAATGATACAATAACAAAACTTTTCAACTTTATAATCTTTGCATTGTGTTCCATTGGGGCCTGACCTGCATTTTCTCCCCAGTACACATTTAATACAACAAACATTAGTATTTCTTTTGACTTTTGACCAAGGTAAATGCTGCAGGCTACATCATTTGTTGTGACAGAAAGTTTGCTGTTTAAGTTTGCAGTTGTGTTATTAATTATTAAAGCTTTTGGTGTACACTATGCCATCAGTGTTGTTTTTTGTGATGAGTGAATGATTCTATATTGACCTGTCTATAGTGTGTCAGCATGCTAAGATTTGCTATTAGTACTAACTACAATGTACAGCAGAGGCTGATGACAATTTTCTCTTTTTGCAGTTATATGGTTATATTAAGCATTAGACAAACATATTGGACAATGTGAACATTTCTGAGCTAGGTGAAAATGCAGGGGATCTAAAATGACTACAGTTCATCCTGAAGGAAACATGACAATCATAATGGTTGAATTCCACCAGATCCCTGTCCAGTCCAGCTCCGATACGTCATGTCTCTGCCACAGTTACTCTAGAATTCCAGTGGATGTATAGTATGGAACGGCTCCAGTACAATTTTGCTCCATTGTCAGTTGTCCTGCAACCAGGGGCGGGCTGGCCATCGGGAGGTTCGGGAGTATTCCCGAACGGCCGGTCTGTTCCAGGCCGAACCGGCCGGTGGTCGGAACATTTTTTTACCCCATAAAACGGCCGCAGGTGGCACAGAGTGGAACGTCAGACTGGGTCAATCTAATATTTTGCATATTAAGGGGGGATACGAGCGGCCCCTCCCAACTTGAGCTGATCCTTGTTTCTATTGAAATGTGATTGGCTCAGCCGCTCAGTCTGTCATTAAACTGTTATGTTCCTGTAGGAGAAAGAGGAGCGGGATAAATTCAAATTAGCAAACATGTTAAAAAGAAATAAGCCGTAGAAAGAGATGGGTGGAGCAGAAAAATTAAGGGTAAGAAAGAAAAAAAGGTTCATACAGGATGCAGCCTAATGCTCCATATTAACAGAGCTTTTAGTGGTGGAGGGGTGAAGGTCAGCTCGGCTACAGTCCGCCAGGCCAGTGAAGAAACGGGATCCAGCAGCAGACCCAATGCCAGTATGTCAGGCTGTGATGGGTCGGGTTGTAATTTCAGGCCCGTTGAGAACTCTAGTTTGTGTTTTTGGATGTGTTCAGGTCACAGAGAACTAGGCTGTCCGCTGATCGGATCGGACGATATTTTGCATTTTGAGCAATTTGTGAGATCAGCATAATGTCTTAGTTCACCGATCCGATCAATGACGTCATTGTCGTGTTGAAACTTCTTGCAGATGCTACCGTTGCATAGATTGCAGATGGCTTGTGTTTTATCTGTCTCATTTACTCCGAAGAAGTTCCACAGCACCGACATGTTTGTTTGCTAGTGATGATGTTGCTAGCTAATGATTCAAGATTCAAAAAACTTTATTGTCTATACTCCTCAGAGGACAGACTTACACCGGAATTATTTGATTCATTTTTTGATAAGCTGAACTTACCAACGTTATCTGACAACGAATCTAAGGAACTGGACGCCCCAATAACTTTGGAGGAGCTACACACAGCAGTGAAATTAACCAATAGGGGGCGCTCTCCAGGAATTGATGGGATCCCTGCTGAGCTTTATTTAGAACTATGGAATATTATAGGTCCAATTTGGTTAGCTACTATTAATTCTGCTATAAGAAAGGGCTATTTCCACAAAGATCTCAACACAGCACTTATCTCAGTGCTTCATAAGCCTAGCAAGGATCCCCAGAATGTGCAAGTTACCGCCCTATATCGCTAATTAACGCAGATATCAAAATTTACTCTAAAGTTATTGCTTTGCGTCTGGACAAAGTCGTCGGGAAGCTAATCAATCCGGACCAAACCGGTTTCCTTAAAGGGCGGTTAGCATCAGACAATGTCCGCCGGCTTTTACATGTCATTGCTGATGCCAAAAAGACAGGCTCGCCAGGTGGACTCAGATTTCTTGACGCGGAAAAAGCATTTGACCGCTTGGAATGGGGATATCTGTGGAAAGTCTTGGGAAAATTTAAATTTGGACCAAATTTTATTAAAATGATACAAGTTTTGTATTCTAATCCTTCTGCTAGGGTGGTCACAGCTGGGCAGCTCTCTGATCTTTTTTAGTAAAGGTCGCGGTTCTAGACAGGGCTGCCCAGCATCTCCTGCCATTTTCAATTTGTCTCTCGAACCGCTAGCCCAATACATACGACAAAGCACATTAGTTACTCCAATTAAAATTGGCTCCACATCACACTCAATTTCAATGTATGCAGACGACACACTTGGTTACCTCTCCAACCTACAACAGTCTCTACCAAATGTGCTGAAAATCTTTAAACACTTTGGTACACTTTCTGGTTTTAAGATTAACCACTTGAAGTCGAACCTACTACTGTTGAACACAGATCTGAAGAAACTAAAAATACAATCCAGCATTCCGGTGGTGCAGAAAGCAGTATATCTGGGTATAGAAATTAGTTCCTGTGTCCAGGCAATAGCGAAATATAACTACTCCTCCATCTTGAAAAACATTGAGGATGACCTTGAGAGATGGGTAGCACTCCCCTCATCATTGCCTGCTCGTGTAGCTACAATCAAAATGAATGTGCTCCCACGCATAAACTTTGTAAGTTCTATGCTCCCTTTACCAACTCCAGCAGGGTTCTGGCAGAAACTTGACTCAAAGCTTAAAAAGTTCATTTGGAATGGGAAAAAAACCTCGCATTAAATGGTCAACATTATAACGAGATAAACTCCAGGGTGGATGGGCTTGCCCAAACTTTAAGTTATATCATTGGGCGTTCGTGCTGCGTTCCTTGAATCACTGGTTCGATACAAAGGTAGCTTCCCCCTGGAAGACACTAGAACAGGAGCTGGTTCATCCCTTAAGACTTCGGGATGTGGCTTTCTCTGGACTCAAACATAAGAAATGTTATTCTCAATTTGGCCCGATAATATCTTATGTAATACAAACTATGGTCAATGTAGAGAAATATATGGGTTTTAAGTCAAAATGGCATAAACACTCCCCTATTTGGTATAACGCCAATGTATTGACAGGCGGCGAACCATTCATTTCACAATTATGGGCTCAACATGGTATTTGGACATTGGGGGATATCTCAGGCCAAAATGCAATTCTGGATTTTCCCGATCTAGTGTCCCAATTTGGTATCTCAAGAAACTCACAGTTCCTCTATTTTAGAGTAAGGTCAGCGCTTAATTCGCTCAAGGTTCCTTGGGGGGCTGATTTGGGGATTCACCCTTTAATATCACTGATGGAGAAAGCTCCCCATAAGAAAACAGCTTCTTATATTTATAATAATCTCCTATCATACATCCCTGCAGATTCCCCCGAACGTAGATCCTGGGAGGCGGATATACCTCTAGGAACAGGGACCATTGATTGGGATTCTGTTTGGGAAAATGTCTTTCGGTCCTCTAAAAATCCAAATCACCAATTAATCCATTATAATATCTGTCACAGGACTTATTTAACACCACGTAAAAGATATATAATGGGCTTAGCTCCCAACCCTGACTGTACATTCTGTAATCAGGGCGTTATGGGTACATTGATGCATGTCTTGTGGGAGTGTCCAGATCTACAAAGGTTCTGGGTTGGAGTTGTGGATAGGGTGTCCGTTCTGATAGGGAGGAGACTCCCTTTGGAGCCGGCACTTCTTCTCTTAAATGATGACTCCAGGTTCAAGATGCTGAGGTAGAGCGTAAACTTTGGTTGGCTGGCATGACTCTAGCAAAAAAAATTATAGTCTTAAGATGGCTTCCGCCACATCAGTTATCAATAAAACATTGGCTACAAGCTCTCCTCGTGGTGATCTACCTGGAGTGGTCATCAGCTCGCATTAATAATTCTAAGCCACAAACGTTGCAGATGTGGAAAAAAGCTGCAGAAGACGTTCAAACATTATTATCATGACCTTTGAGGTTCATCTGTGTCACGCTGTATGTTTGTAATCCTGTATTTCATATTGTATTATTTGTCTGTTGATCCAGATTTTGTAAACATTTATAATTGTGTGTCCCGTGGGGATGGGAATGAGGTGGGGAAGGGGGGAGGGAGGTGGGGGTGATCCATGTGTTCCTGGGGAGGGATGGGTAGCGGTGTTGTGGGTGTTTCATGTTTGTGTTCACCCTCTGTGTTAATAATGTTAAATCCAATAAATAGTTGATTACAAAAAATACTTTATTGTCCGTCACATAGTGACAGGGCTCAAAACATAAACGCCACAAAAACATAAAACACACATTTAAACCAATGAGACGTGTTTGTTTTGCTTTTAACAAACAAACAAAGCAAAATGTTCAACAGTGTTTTCTGTTGAACACCTGTTACACCTGCATAAATCATTAATCTGCTTTATCAATTGAAAATAAAATCCATACTGGCTGACCAGAAAAACGCACAAATGTCCTTGTTGCAAAAGAAAACATATTTCAGGAGGGAGTCTGTGCTCAAAGTTAAAAAGATAATATTTTAATATATAGGCTATACATCCTGTTTTTCTGTTCTGTTTCTACATTAATATATAGCCATTTTTACCAGCTCAAGAAATATACATTAACATGAGTAATTTATTTACAGTTTGTGTGTGTGTGTGTGGCACGTTTGTTATGTTGATTTTTATATTGTATTTGTGTTCTAACACTGTGAATTATTTGCAAAAGTGCCATAACGTTTATCTTTGTTGCTGTTATTGCTATTATTAGCTGACAAGGCCAGTTTCAGTCATGGAGTTGATGCAGAGGGACAGGATAATGCCAGTAATAGGAGTGAGGAGGAGGAAGAGACAGATGAGTGTCACACCGCGGTGAGGGGTGTCCTGTCTTGGCTTTTTTATGTCTTGTGAAATTCATGTTTTATTTTGAAAAGTAATTCTCCTCTTGTTTCAGGTCACTTGCCTTTCCTCCTGTGTCACCGGTCTGGCGTCTCCCCTGATCCCTGATTGTTTCCAACGGTGTCATCCCTCCTCATGTGTATATAGTCTTTGTCTTCCCCTGTCTTCGTTGCCAGAGTATTTTGTTCGTCTTGTTGTATACCTCCAGCCTTGATTTCCACAGCCTTGCCAAGTCATTGATAAGTATTGCCACGCTTGATTTCTGTTTCATTTGCATACCTCTGAAGAAGAGTGGTTTTCATTAGTAAAGTTTTTGGTCAGTTTGCTCATTTATTGCTTGCTGGTATCTGTTTCATAGTTATTTTGTTCCTCCCTTTTGGAGCACTTTGTTTTGTAATTTTCATAGCTCTGTGCAGCATAGTTTAAGTTTATAGCCGTTTGCCTTTTCCTCCCTGAGAGTGATTTTCCTCTGAGTAACGTTTTATAGATATTAGAGATTTTCAGGTCAGTGTAGATTTTGCCTTTTGTTTTTTCCCCCTTCGGAAGCGCCTTCTGTTTGTGTTTGTTCATGTTGATTTTTTCCCGTCTGAGCAGACGAGGTCAGTTTTAGTAGCTTGTTCTGTTGTCACTTTTTCTGAAGAGGATACAACTGAATTCAGAATAAAAGCTTGTCTAAACCATTTCAAATCTGCACCTGAGTCCTCTCCTTTGTCCTAGTCTGACAATGAGGAGGGACAGGAGAAGGAGGAGGAGGAGAAAGAAGAGGAGGAGGAGGAGGAATGTGGAGCAGGAACCAACAAAAAAACAGTGCCAGGTGCAGTGTGCAGGACTGGGTTGGCAATAGGTCTTTGCACAGAATTATATTAAGATGTCATATGTTGATGTTCCAATTCCAGTCACACAGAAACAATAAGCCCGTCCTCTCCTGCAGTTGTTATAGTGCAAATAAAGTATTCATGTTAAAATTACGGTTCCACTTGCGTCCATCATGCAATCAGATAAAAGGCCTCTCCAAACCAAGCTCCCGGGCTGATTTTCAACCCCAGCCCGCCCCTGCCTGCAACCCCAACTGGCTGCATTTTGAGTCCAGCACGGTGCAGCACTGCCAGACAGCTGGAATTGTGGGAGTTCCTGCGTTTATTACATTATCCCGCATGAATGCAGTTATAGGTATGTGTTATAAACACAACAACAAGAAGGGTTCCCAAACAGATTTTTGTGCAGGCGTCAACACCAGTGTTAGGCAGGTTACTTTAAAAAACAAATTAGTTATAGTTTTTAGTTACTTCTTCCAAAAAGTAACTGAGTTAGTAACTGAATTACTCCACTGTAAAAGTAACTAGTTACCAGGGAAAGTAACTATTGCGTTACTTTTTTTAAAAAGTTTAAATATGTCTAAGAATTTGGATTTTTTTTCTAAGCGGGTTTCACAAGCCAGTTACATAGAGTAAAAACTGCATAGACAGTTACCTACACAGAACATTCAGTTCAGTCTGTGTCACAAGTTTTTGTGAAGCTGGAGCAGAAAAATCCAGCTGTAGCTGCTTGAACGGCTCTGTGTCCTTCTTTGTTAGCGGAGCTCATGTTAGCCACACCTGGCCTGCTATCATCATCAACAGTGTCAACAACGGTGTTTTTGGCCACTAGTGTTGTAGAAGTGTGTGGACCAGTTAGAGTTTATGTTGTGATTTCTGAGGAAGACCATGGAGGAGAGAATTACAGTAGTCCAGAAGAGATGTGACCAGGGTGTTTACGAGAATAGCAGTGCAGGCTGGTGTGAGTGAGGGACGGAGGTGGTTGATGTTGCGTAGATGGAAGTATGCAGACCGGGTAACATTATTGATGTGGGCTTCAAAGGTTAAGGTGCCGTCCAGGATGACACCCAGGCTCCTTACCTGGGGTGATGGTAGGACAATGGAATTGTAGATGGACATGGAGAAGGGGTTGTGCTTTGCCAGGGTGGATCTGGTGCCAACGAGGAGGACCTCGGTTTTGTCACTGTTTAGTTTAAGGAAGTTGAGTGAGAACCATGATTTAATCTCCAGTAGGCAGTTGGATAGAGCTGTGGGTGGTAGAGTGGAAGTAGGCTTGGTGGAGATATAGAGCTGTGTATCGTCAGCATAGCAGTAGAATTGACTATGGAATTTCCTGAGAATGTGTCCAAGGGGCAGAAGGTAAATAGTGAACAGGAGTGGGACAAGAACAGAGCCCTGGAGAACACCGCTGGAGACTGGAGAGGAGGAAGATCATAGATTCTCGAGTTGGAAAAATTGTGTGCGACCAGTGAGATAGGATTTCAGCCAAGCCAGAGGGATGTCAGTGATTCCAATGGAGGCCAGCCTGTCCAGGAGGGTGTCATGAGAGACAGTGTCAAGGTTGAGGAGAACCAAGATGGAGAGTAAGCCAGAGTCAGATGCCATCAAGAGGTCATTTGTGATTTTCACGAGGGCTGTCTCAGTGTTATGATGGGCACGAAAGCCAGACTGAAATTGTTCAAAAAGGTTTTAGTGAGACAGATGGTTGTTTAGTTGAGCTGCAACAGTTCTTTCGAGTATTTTGGAGATAAATGGCAAGTTTGAGATGGGATGAAAGTTGTTCAAATCATTCGGGTCTGCACCAGGTTTCTTGATAGTTGGAGTAATGCAGCAGTCTTTAGTGATTATTTGAAGCAGTCAAATCTGGTGGATGTTTTCAATTTTGGCATTGAAGAAGGTCATGAAGTTGTCACACTGTGCAGTTGTGAGTAGGTGAGGTGGTACAGCATCCGGTGGTTTCAGGATATTGTTGATGGTTGAGAATAGTGCTCTTGTGTTCCAAGAAATAGATCCTGTTTTCAGAGGTGCAAGAGTATTTAGCAGTCGCTGAAGTCCGAAATTGTAGTAGGATACCAGTTCGGCTGTTGTAGATAAATTGTCTCTGCTGGGAAAATCATCAATTCCATTAGGGAGGGCTGTCAAGTCAATATCTTTGATGTTTCGAAAAGAGATAGAGCGAGGCATGTTAGTCCTGGATAATCTTAGCATGACATCAAAGGATATTAGCTTGTGGTCTGAGATGGGCAAATCTGAGGCACAACAGTTTATGGGGGTTACACTAGAGCAGCAGATTAGGTCAAGAATGTGTCCTTTGGAGTGGGTTGGAAAGTCAATATGTTGCTGTAGTCCAAAGCTGTCAAGGCATGAGGTAAAGTCCTTTGTAAAAACGTTGTTGATGCTATCCCAGTGGATATTAAAATCACCTAGCAATATTAAGTTTGGGGACACAGAGCATAGGGTTGTTAGGAAGGCTGAGAATTCCTGTAGGAAGGCGTTATTCGGCTTGGGTGGTTGATAGTGGCTAGAATAGTGGGAGTTGGGCCCTTGATTTGTAGCTCAGTGGACTCAAATGAGGGATATACAGGCACTGTGATGGAGCACACTTTCCATATTTGATTGTATAGTATCGCTAGGCCACCCCCTCTGCCGGAGGTACAGGGTTGAGTGCGAAAGCGGGGCAGTGTGTCTGTGTGTGCAGCTTCTCCAGCCAGAGTGGGCGTGGCTTCACAGGGACAGACAGTCACAGAGCAGAGCGAGACAGACATGTCTGAAAGTGGCATGAGTGCTCCTGCCGACCATCCTAGGCTTGTTGAAAAAGCAGACGCACGGAGTGAAATATGGAAATATCTCGCTAACGTCGACAGTAAGGGCAAGCCCACGGACACCACAAAGCCCGTCTGTAAAGGATGCTTTAAATCCGTAATGACCAAGGGAGCCAACACGTCCAACTTGGCGAAACATCTAGTGACAGACATGCGGACTTGTTCAAAGAGTTCAAAGAGCTGCAGGTTAGCGATAGATAACAAATATCCCCCGGATGGAAGTCAAGCGAGGTTATTTTGTGACAGGCGAACTATTTTTATGATTATGATTATGATTAAAATGCGAACACTAAGTCATGATGATAATGTGTCGATAGTAACGAGCAGTTTCAGCTCTGAGCGGATTGAGTCCTCTAAAGCAGTTTTGGCTGAGCTCTTTCCACATAACAAACGATGGATCTCCCACGGGGGACAGAAGAAGGATATTAACAATGACAAAATGTGCCTGCAAGTGCTTAATGAGTGCGGTGAAGAGATCCCAAGATTTGTATCGCACTTCCTGGATGAATTACCCCCCGTTTCATTTAAACACATTGATGTGTCTGCGCTCCTTGGGAAAATGCAGCAAATCAATGCTGACATTGACTACCTAAAACAAACTATGGGAACTCAGGTAGCTGCCTGTGAAACATTGCGGGAGGTTTCCGCTAAACTTGACAGCCACCTGACTGCTGTGGAAGCGCACGCTGGGCCGGACGCTACTTTTCCAGTTACCTGCCTCTCTGCTGTGGAGATACAACCAGGCCCTGCACTCAGGGCGACAGGTCTCTCCTCGATCGTGATGGAGAAGCCGCCGGGCCCTGAGCCTGCCCCCTGCACTCCCTCTGGAGCTAATGGATGGGCTACAGTAACACCTGGAGGGACCGACGTCAGTCAACCAGCACAGCCTGTTGATCCAGCCCTGGGACAAACGCAGACCCCTCCATGGAGCTTGGTTGTAAGGGATGGGCGCCGACAGAAGCAGGTACGACAGAAGCAGGTATTTGAGGACACTGCCCATCGACGGCCTACACCTCGCACTGTAAAAACTTCAGCGGGGCATGTGAGATCTCAGCGTGGATGCTAACACTCAGTGAGTATCTAAAAACAAAGCTGGATCAGGAGGTGACATGTAGGAAAATAGAGACGACCCAGAGTAGATTCAGTTCTTTCTGTGTCACCGCTGAATGTAATGATGTGGCGGAGATATACGATCCACAACTCTGGCCCGCTGGGTCCTTTGTCCGGTGCTACTATGAGCCTCGGCACCCTAGAGGAGCAGACGGAGGCCCGGCTGCACGTCCGGAGGATGTGCCTGGCTCTCGAGAGGAGGGGCTGCTGCACAGTAACAGTGCTGGGGTGCCGGTTGTTTCTGTGGAGGAGGACGGGATGAAGGCCAGCTACCCCGCAGGGAGCGACAAAACAAACTAAATGCGTGTGGCTTCATACAACACTCGCGGGTTGCGAGCAGGACATACTGCTTCTGATAGATCAAGTCGTTTAGTTGTGGACACATTGCTGGACAAATGTGATATTCTGTGCCTGCAAGAAACCTGGCTGGCGGAACAAGATCTGGACAAGTTGAACTCTCTACACATGAACTTCCATGGGGCTGGAGAGTCCACTACCGACCTCAGTACGAGGCTGATATGAGGTAGGATAGCTGGGGGTGTAGCCATACTGTGGAACATCAAATATGACTCAATGGTGAAGGTGGTGCGTTTAAATGTTGACTGGGCCATAGGGCTAGAATGTAATTCTAATGGGAAGAAATGTACTGTTCTGAATATTTATACACTGTATGAATCATATGAGCATGAGGATGAATTTCTGAACATGTTAGCTTTCATTCAGTCGTTCATAGAGGACAACAGCTCATCTTGTGTCTATGTCATGGGTGATTTTAATGCCGACATGTCAGATAGCAAATCCTTATTTGCAGCACACCTGCAGCAATTTTGTAATGAGTCTAAATTAATTCTATCAAGCAAAGCCTTGATGCCTGACACAAGTTTTACCTATGTTAGTGAAGCGTGGCACACAACATCTTGGCTAGACCATATTGTGACCACAGCTGATGCTCATGCCTCTCTGGTAAATGTGGAGATTTGTTATGAACTTGCCACTTCTGATCATATACCGATTGCTGCACTGTTAAATGTTGAAAATGTCCCTCTGCTGTCCAGAACTAATAATAATAATGCTACCTCAAGTAAACTGGACTGGTCAAAACTGAGCAGAGTGTTACGATCCGTCCAAGATTATAGTTCTCCCGTTATTGTCTTGTGTATTTACATCTCCTTTCATTTCAGATCCACCCCCCCTGCTCGTATGGTTTCCCACTGATTGCTTTCCCCGCCCTGATTACGTTCACCTGGGTTCCCTGTGTGTGCTTTTAGTTCCGGGGGTCCCCCTGTCTGTTGCCAGTTCGTCTTTTGTCGTTGTACATAGCGTTCCATCCTTTTTCGATTCCTAGTCTTTTTCTAGCCTTTCTGGTTTTGGACTTTTCTGTGAGCCTTCCGACTTCGCCTCTGCCTGACCCTTGCCGGATTTGTTTGCCCCGCTGACTGCCTTCCCGTGTACCGACCCGCCTCGCCTGTCTACTCCTTGCCGGATTTGTTTGCCCCGCTGACTGCCTTCCCGTGTACTGACCCGCCTCGCCTGCCTACTCCTTGCCGGATTTGTTTGCCCTGTTGCTTGACCCTCTGTGTACCGAACCCTGACTTAAGTAAACTTTATTACTTGATCTATCCTGTCTCAGTCGTGCCTTTGAGTCCTCACAGTCGTGTGTCTAGCCCTGATACAGAGAGGATGTGACTGGATACTCACTGCGAACTGACAGTCTGTTAAATAATATTGCACTGCCTCATGACACCCTTATGTGCTCAGATATGAACTGTAAGGACAGGCAACAGGCTGATAAAATCTGTGCCATGTATGATGATATTGTGAAATGTCTCAATGCATCCAGTGAACCCTATTGTAAAAGTAAATGCAAGGTACCCAATATCAGACCTGGGTGGAATGAGTGTGTGGCTGAGCAGTATGCTGAGGCAAGAGAGGCCTTCAAACTCTGGTCAGAGGCAGGTAGGCCTAGACATGGGGTTTTGCTAGAATTGAAAAAACGCACAAATGCTAAAGTTAAGTACGCACTCCGCTCTATTAAGAAAAATGAAAACACAATGAGAGCAGACTCGCTTGCCAGAAAGCTACAGAACAACAATCTTACTGACTTCTGGAAAGAGGTCAAGGTAATGAATAACAGTAAAACTCCCCTACCGTCTGACATTGAAGGGGTTAGTAGCCCAGAAAAAATTGCTGAGCTTTGGCGTGAGCACTACCGTAACCTTTTTAATTGTGTTAAAAGTAACCCAGTTAAAATCAATCATGAACATATTGATCTTTCAGCAGATATGACAGTTAGGGCAGCAGATATATTTGATGCCATTAATATTTTGGTTAACAACAAAGCCTGTGGTATGGACTGCATCACTGCCGAACATCTAAAATATGCCAGCCATAAGCTCTGCCCTTTGCTTTCCATGTGTTTTTATGGTTGCCTGGTTCATGGAGTCCTGCCAAATGCTATTATGTCTGTAATCTTTGTGCCTGTGCTTAAGGACAAGGCTTCTAAGCTCAACAATGTTGATAATTATCAACCTATTGCATTAGCCAGTATCTTGTCTAAATTTCTGGAAAGAATACTGTTACGAAAACTAGAAATGTATGTCCTTACTCATGATAATCAGTTTGGGCTCAAAAGAAAGCATGGAACTGACCTCTGTATCTATGCTCTTAAAGAGATTGTGTCCAGGTACTCTAGCCTGAATTCATCTGTATTTCTATGTTTTATTGATGCGTCTAAAGCATTTGACAGAATTACTCACGAAAACTGTTTTTGAAATTGCTGGATAGAGGTGCCCCTTAATTTTTAGTGAGAATTTTAGTGTTTTGGTATGCCCATCAAACATTTCAGGTTAAATGGGACAATGTTGTATCTGCTCCATTCTGTGTCAGTAACGGAGTGCGTCAAGGAGGAATTTTGTCACCTATCCTATTTAACGTTTACATGGATGAATTATCACATCAGTTAGATAGATTAAAAACAGGCTGTCTTGTGGGCAGCACTACTGTTAATCATCTTATGTATGCAGATGACCTAGTTCTGCAGTGTCCATATAGTGCTGGGCTGCAGCAGATGCTGAAGGTGTGTTCTCAGTATGGCTTGGATTATGACATTAAGTATAATGCTAAGAAAAGCCATATAATGATAGTCAGAAGTGCTGAGGACAGGAAATCTACTTTCCCGACCTTCTACTTGTCAGACAGCCCTCTTGGTGTGTGTGAGGAGATAAAATACCTAGGTCATGTCATATCTGATGACTGGACAGATGACAAAGATCTCTATAGACAGCGCTGTAAAATTTATGCTCAAGCAAATATGCTTATAAGGAAGTTCTCTATGTGCTCTGACTCTGTGAAGTGTTCATTGTTTAGAACCTATATCACTCCATTGTATACTGCCAATTGTGGTGTAACTATGAGAAAAAGAGTATGCAGAGGCTTAAGGTAGCATACAGTGATGCATTGAGGTTGCTGCTTCGTGTCCCTAGGTGGCACACTGCCAGTGAATTACTTGTGTCCACCAGAGTGCCTACATGTGAGGCACTCTGGTGGACACATATGAGAATACTGATACTGAGGAAACGGAGGCGGCTCAATCCTCCTGCCCTGTCCAGTATTGCTGGTTCACTTTCACCATTGCGGTCAGTGGCTATAATAAAGAATATTCTAGCTAGCTATCTGTATTTACATAGGTCTCAAAATAGAGACAAACCTGGCAACCCGACCGCTGGAATTACTTTTTTGTTCTCGCAACTACGATCTTGAGACACTAGATGGCGGCATTCAGCTCATATTCCATATTTCACCTTTAAGTTTCGTTTTTATCGAAAGTAAACCTATCGTCCAGCAGCTGGGCCTCGCGCTGTATTCCCCCGCTCGCAGATCAGCTGTTGCCCAGTTACGCTAGTGCGTAGGGATAGGGAGGTTCTGCGGTTGAGAAAATGTAGTGCCAAAAGAAAGCGTGGTCTGACTGCAATGTAAAGCGGTGTGAATTATACCTATACAACGTACACTTGAACTGATGTAAAAAATTTTAGGTGAGCCTTGTTTTTGGTGGTTAATTTCACTTTTTTGCTGGACCCCGTTCACTGCAGTACAAAGCTGAGCCTCTGGGCTTGAGCAGCTCTCTACTTCTCCAAACTGAGGCTGCGCTGATCGGTGATTACGGTAGGAAACAGATCGACTATAGATATGTACTTTATATGACCCCACTTCAAAAAAACCGAACTATCCCTTTAAAGCTCAGCAGCTTTTACAAAAAAAAATGTTTTTTTTATTTTGACTTTTTAAGTTTCAGTGTTTTAATAAAAAGAAATAAATCATTTTAAGTTCCACATTCTGTCATCTAATATTTTATTCTATTACTTTTGATGATGTTTTAGTTTTCCGCCGTGGTATTGTTTCAGTATCGGTATCGAGATATTTTAGGCAGGTATTATACTGAAATCATAATTTTGGTATCATGACAACACTAAAATATACATAAACATACATATATATATATATATATATATATAAAAATATATATAAATATATATAAATATATATATATATATATATATATATATATATATATATATATATATATTTATATATATATATGATTTTAATATTGGGGTTTACACTTATAATGACCCAAGGTGACCAATAGTGACAGATCTGCCAACCAACCACAAGTGATTTTGCTTGTTTAAAAGTAGTGGTTTCATCCAATACTGAGTGAGAACATTCAAGCCAGCCCACACATTCTCTGGCCAGGTGTGTTTTCGCTGCTATTCATATGCAAATTGGGGCTTTTCGCACCTCCGGGAGCTCCACATACGTCATGGTTCATTTCTGACAGTATGTGGCACAGACGAACGCGACGCTCACAGGCTGTAAATTGTCGTAAACTGCTGAAAATTAGTGAGATTATCGGGCGTTTACAGGGACGAAAATCCCACTTTTCATGCAGTGGTGCTAGGTAGCCGTAGGCTTGTGGCTAATTAACAGTATGCTGAACAATCTGCTGCATGTGACTGACTATTTACTTTTTCTTCTTCCTCTTCCTCCCCTCCTTCACCTGCCCATCCTCTGTCAACAACACCAAACGATGTCCCATCTGATGCCACTAGCTCTCCCTTGTGGAAGGATCAAAATGCAGCCTTTCCTGTTCCTGTCCATACCACTAACAGAGTTAGCAATACCACCACAGCAAACAAACTTTATTTTAATTTATCTTACATCTATATACACACACACACACACAGTCGTATGCTAATCCATCCCCTGACCCTGAATACTTTTAAATGTAAGATCTCTTTTGAATAAGACATTTATTATTAATGACCTGATTTTAGATAATAATATATTGCTGGTTTTTAACAGAAACATGGCTAAACACCGATGGACCAATATTCCTCATTGAAGCCTCACCACCAATTTAGAATTTTTCATTCTCCAGTAGAATAGACAGATAAGGTAGCGGCATGGCAACCATCCACTCAGCATCACTTGGTTTTAAGGACATTACATTTGGACACTACACATCTTTTGAATATGACAGTTTACAGACCACCCAAACGATGCACTTGTTTTATTTTAGATCTTTCAGAACTACTCACAATCATTCAAACTATCTACGGGAGGGTTATTATCTCAGATGATTTTAATGTGCACATGGACAATCAGACACTTTTACCTTGGAATTTTCAAACTTACTTAATTTTACAAATTTTACTCAACATGTTACCCAGCCTAACCATAACAGAGGACACACTGTGGATCTTTTAATTACCCACGGCCTACCTGTTAACATCTCTAAACTTTATATGGACCCCAAACCCATGCAGGCCGATGACCTGGAGGTAGATAGGCCTGTTTGTTTCTTTTCAAAGAAATTGAACTTGTGTCACTTAAACTACTAAGTTATTGAAAAGAGGTGCTAGCTCTAATCTTGTTGTTAAAGCATTGCAGTTCCCTTACCAGTTAATCAGATGGGCCTTGTTTTTGCAGGCACATTGTATGGATCGCTCATCTTAATTTCTTCTTTCCACCAGCATGTTTGTTCTTTTTCCAGCATCAAACGTCCTTCGCAAACACTCCATTTTACAATTAAGCACACATGTACTCACACCACTGATTTTACTGACAAGTCACACCTCATCTTATCCTCAGTTACCTTTCATGTTGAAAATTATGCTGATATGACAAGGCAATACTCACTTTAAAACAGAGGAAAACATCTGTTTGCTATCACAAAATGTTTTTGTTTTTTTTCCTGATCACTGCTGATATTTGCTGCTGCCTGTCTGCCCCCTGCCCTTAAAGTATAAACAACTGGGAAAAAAAGGCTACCTGCGAATGGGTAGGAGCATTTCATTGGCTAATTACTGCAGTGATATACACTATATTGCCAAAAGTATTTGCTCACCTGCCCTGACTCGCATGTGAATTTAAGTGACATCCCATTCTTAATCCATAGGGTTTAATGAAGCTATAACAGCTTTAACTTCTGGGAAGGCTTTCCACAAGGTTTAGGATTGTGTTTATGGGAATTTTTGACCATTCTTCCAGAAGCACATTTATGAGGTCACACACTGATGTTGGGCGGGAAGGCCTTGCTCTCAGTCTCCACTCTAATTCATCCTAAAGGTGTTCTATCGGGCTGAGGTCAGGAGGCCAGTCAAGTTCATCCACACCAAACTCTCTCATCCATGTCTTTATGAACCTTGCCTTGTGCACTTGTGCACTGGTGTTGGAACAGAAAGTGGCCATCCCCAAACTGTTACCACAAAGTTGGGAGCATGGAATTATCCAACATCTCTTGGTATGCTGAAGCATTCAGAGTTCCTTTTACTGGAACTAAGAGGGCCAAGCCCAGCCCCTGAAAAACAACCCCACACCATAATCCCCCCTCCACCAGACTTTACACTTGGCACAATGCAGTCAGACAAGTACCGTTCTCCTGGCAGCCGCCAAACCCAGACTAGTCCATCAGATTGCCAGATGGAGAAACACGATTTGTCACTCTAGAGAACGCAGCTCCACTGCTCTAGAGTCCAGTGAGAGTGTGCATTACACCACTGCCTCTGACGCTTTGCATTGCACTTGCTGATGTATGGCTTGGTTGCAGCTGCTCGGCCATGGAAACCCATTCCATGAAGCTCTCTAAGCACTGTTCTTGAGCTAATCTGAAGGCCACATGAAGTTTGGAGGTCTGTAGCGATTGACTCTGCAGAAAGTTGGTGACCTGTGCATGCCTAGGTGCTTGCTTTTATACACCTATGGCTATGGAAATGATTGAAACACCTGATTTCAATTATTTGGATGGGTGAGTGACTACTTTTGGCAATATATTATATGTTTAAAATCATAAAATCATATCCTAAATACTCAAGGTGGTATTGTTATATTTTACTTAACATTAAAATAGCTTATTTATATTTGGCTTTTTTTTCTATTTATTATTTATTTATTTACAAAGTCTTTCATCTTCTTCTCGGAAACCCATTGGCTCTTTGTCCGTATTTCTGGATTTTTTTACTATCTTCCCAATACCAGTTGAGAGATAATCTGTCTCTCTCTTTCATCGCGTGAGTCTTCATACTTACTCTTTAAGTCCCTTAAAAGTTCTGTGTGAAATTTGAGGGTTCTCTGTGTGTCTGACCGCTCTGATGGGGTTCTCAGGTAGTACTTAGCTTTAGAAGATGGGGAAATTGCTTTATTCTTTAGAGGGAAGAACCTTTTCTTGTACTTCTCTGTTTTTTTTCTTTCTCTTATCAGCTTTTGCTTCACTTCCTCAGGTTCAAGCTGGAGCCTTTTCTCCCCTTCAGTCAAACTAAAAACAACTCAATGAAAATTCATTAAAAGAGAGGAGCATTTACTTTTCTGTTTGGCAGCTTCCTAATAAAAGGCAAATTATGTCACTTCCTGAAAGTGATGCCACTTCTGGGATGCTCATTTTCCCTGAGGGGGCGTGCTCATCCAAAGTAGCGTGTTTGACGTAAAACGTAGGGACAGTACTAAAATGTTATTTTTTTCAATATTCCAAAAAGGTCAAGAATAAAATACATGCATCATAGGTTAACTAACAATTGATGTTTTTCATAAATTAAAAAGCATTTCAGATAATTTGGTTTTATTCTCTTTATTAAACATTTACATTATTATAATTCAATTCAATGCATCGCCAAACATTCAGTTCAATGAAAACAGAATTAAAAAGTAAAGAAACACTGGTGCCATATATTTGAGAATTCTTAGCTGCAATGCAGTTGTCTATTTTGTATTCATCATAATTATACTATTAAAAATGACATAACTGATTAAACATAGTGTTTGCAGTAGTCATATGAGGCAGAAAAGGTCATGCTTGATGGCCATAAAAATCTTTGAACTGTGATGCTGTGGGTTCATGGTTTATAACTGCTGTTGGTCAGTATTGATATCTCTTATTTTACTGTGTCCACAGTGGTCCCTAACCGCCATACTTTATTTACCATTAATATTGTACAGTAGTGTCAAGCAAATAGTAACCCATGGGCAAAATAGGGTGTAGATGCTGCACAAACTGCTGACCGTCATCATGACACCTCACGTCCTCACCGTGACATGCTGATCAGACAGCAGTGTGCCTTTAGCTCAAGGGTCCTCCAACTGCAGTGCAAAAAAGGACCGTTATTTCCGTTAAGTCTTTCCTCCCCACTGCCATAAAACCAATGCCAATGACTCTATGGGCAGCGAGAGAAAGCACAACCAGACCTGAATGGTTGTTTTTGGCACTAATGAAACGTAACTCAAATAAATAACCTATGTTACATTTTTATTTGAACCCAAACCAAAGTCTTTTCTAATGCTAAAAAACTATTTTTTTGCCTAAACCTAGCCTATCTGAGACACACCTGTTGCTGATGCACTGCAATGGTCATGTTGTTGTTGAGTCACTGGTGACCTGTTCAGTTGTTTGGGTCTAAGGGTTTGGTCATTGAGTCAGGATGTTACCAACATTTTTGAGAGTCACTGGCTATCAACCTATTCAGTCATTTAGGTATGAGGATGTGTTGCTTATACTGTGGGCCTTTGCTTTCACTGTATTACGCTGAACTCCAAATAAAGTATGTTGAAAAAAATCAGACCCATGGAGACACCTGTTGCATCATTTTGAACATTTTTAATCAGCTGACATGACTCAGCTGTGGTGATTGGTCACCTGAGTAGGCAACAAGTTTGAAAATAAAAAAATCTGGGGATGTGGAATCAGAAAGTAGTGAGCTTACCAGAGCTCTGTTGCCCTCTCTTCATCTCTGTTAGAGGCAAGGGGCTACAGGCTACATTAGCCTGCTAGCATAAACCAACTGCATCTACAACTAAACTGCTTGTGGTCACGTGGCATTGTGGGTAACATTGCTGTCGGGTTTTGACAAGAAGAAGAATTCATGGTGTTACGTCCCTTTGTTATTGTCCAGGGGGAACAGGGAACAGCAACACGACAAACCAAGGATTTAAACATGACAAAGTTGATGGGTAAAGCAAAATGTTTTATGAGGATGAACTTAAACCGAAAGTTATGTATGTAACTACGGTTCTATGAATCCTGGATGACCACCAGAGGCGGTGCTTCAGCACTGAATGTCTCCATCTCGCACATGCGCAGGTTGAGTGTGTTTCCCAACTTTCCCAAAGTCACCCGTGACCTCTGATGATACCGGCTAACCTATACCTTCCGGTGACATCAGAGGATCTGTTCCTGCAGAATCTTCTTGCGAAACCACAAGGATCCTGAGTGACAGAACGCTCTGGCGGTCATTCAGGATTCATAGAACCATAGTTACATTTCGTTCTATTTCATCCTTACATACCTCAATGAGAGGAAGCAGTAGAGGTGGGCAACATGGCCACAGCCAGTGGGTGGGGAGTGGCCACATTCAGATATAATCTGGAGAAGGTAGTCGGTGATGTCCACGATGCCGTATCACAGATGTCCCCCAGGAGCCGCCCATAATGTAGAGACAGTCCTAGTAGAGTGGCATCTCACCCCAGATGGCAGGGGGCGACCACTGTGTTTATATGCCTGAGTGATGACATCCACAATCCAATGTGACAGTCGCTGTTTGGAGAGAGCACAGCCTTTCTTAGGACCACCATAACAGAGGAACAGCTGTTCTGACCGTCTCATGCTTGTGGTCGAAGTTATGTAGACTCTTAAAGCCCGCACAGGGCACAGCAGTCCTAACCTTTTCTCGCCTGCGGGGTGATAAACTGTGCCAGGTGGATAGGATGGTTAAGGTTTGACAATGACAGAACCTTAGGAAGGAAAGCCATATTCTGCCACGGAGTGACCCCCTGAGCCATGAATTCCATCTCAGACAAGAGCCGCTCACAAAGAGAGCATATAGCTTCCCAACACACTACGCTGAAGTGATGACGAGGAGAAAAGCAGTCTTAGCAGACACCCGCTCAAAGGCAGGTCAAGGTGGAAATCACCAAAGGGTCTGTGGTGGAAGCAGCCCAGTAACTGAGCTGCTTCTAGGAAAAACTGCCAACGATCGGCCCTGGGCTCTCAGCGCCTGGTCCCCCGGCCTCTAGAGGCCTTGGGGGGACGACGGGCAGTGTCAAAGGTCTGAGGTTGTATAGAGGGCAGTCGTTCAGGGGCTCGAAAGCCCTGAGCCCCTCGTTGAGCATGCTGTTGAAGCCACTGGGGAAAGTCTGTGGCTGAGAGTGGCGCTGGGGGCAGCTGAAGAACCCCCAGGCGGGGTGTTCTCTCAGTGAGAGGCGACTGTGCCAGCCACACCTGGCGGCGAGCCTGGACAAGAGGTGACATCTGGCGCCCCAGTTCTCTGGACATCAAAGCAAAAGCCTGCAGAGACGCAAAACTTGGCTGCATCCTGCATGGCTGCCAGGGTCCGGCCATCAGATGTTGCATGAGAGAGGGCTCTAGTATCCCTCCAGCATGTGTGCAACTCCCTCAGGTATTCATCTGATGGAGGCACAGTAAAGATGGCAGGGGCTGGACCACACCTGACAAAAGCACTGGCAGGAGCCGGCTGAGCTTGCAGAACATCCAACTGCAGGCGGGCCAGGGCTATACGAATGATGGCTCCCATAGAGCTATCCTCAGACCCAGCACCACAACTGTGGGCTGAGGAGTGGGAGCTCACCCCAGAGGTGTGGGAGGCAACATCCTGGGGAACCACGTCCGCCTCATACTCAGCGAACTCAGTGGCTGAAGCCGCCACGGAGAGCGCATCATCCTCTTGATCGACCATGGCCACAGGAGGAGCAGGAGCAACCACATCCCCTGCACCATTCCCAGACTGGATGGCTAGGAAGAGGGACTTCACTTAGTTTAGCTCCTCAGTCAACTGGTCCACTTTGGAGGCCAGTTTAGACTCCTTGGCCCTCTTCCCGGAGGAGGTACCCGCAGTCTCAACAGCCCAACGTTTAGATCGACTAGGCTGAGCTGGAGGCAATTGCTGGGCTGGGGTCAACTGTTCCGGCTCCGGAACATGGCCCAGCAGGTGTTCAGCCTCAGCCAGACTGGCAACCCGCACTGCCCGGGGCATGAAGCTACAGTTCATGCACGAATCCTCCGAAAGCCCCTCCCTCAGGTGTTCGAGACCAAGGTACGGAGGACACATATCATGACCATCTGAAGGCTGCAAAAAAGCCAGACAGGCCGAGCAAGATAGTCACCAAGCATGGTGACAACCAGCAAATACAAACAAACGGAGAAAAACAACAGATGCTGGGAGAGGGAGCGAACGCACTGCTTTCATCAACAGGTGTCGCACAAACGAATACAGTTAGCCTTAGTGGAGCACGTCTGCTAACTACAAGGGCAACAGCACCCGCCTATGCTGGGAGCGGGAGCGAGAGCACTGCCTTCACCAGCAAAGGTCAGCTTGCTGTGCAAAACAACAAAAAACAAATGGGCACAACCACAGGTGCCACAAAAACAAACTAAAATAGGCTGAGTGAAAACGCTGGTAAAACTACCAAAAACAAAGCAAACACAGCTCAAGATGCAGCTGTTACAGAGAGGTAATAATATACACCTGTAATTGGGAGAAGGAGCAAGTACACTGGCTTCACCAACATAAAATCATCACCTGTTCAGCACCTGAAGGAATACTAGGGGAGGGAGAGACAGAAGAGAATGAGAAAGAAAACAAAACTTATGCCCCTGCTGGGCACATAACACCCCCACCCATACAAGTCCAAACATCATGTGTTTGGAAAGAGACAACAAAGCCTGCAACCCGTCTAACTATGCTGCACTTGATAGTGCATCAGCGGTTGTATTTTCAGATCCCTTCTTATGGCTAATTTCCAGATTGTAGTTATGAACAATCAGGGACCAACGCATTAGAGCTGTCCCAAACGATTATTTTTCAAACGATTAATCTAGCGATTATTTTTTCGATTAGTCGACTTATCTAACAATTAATTTAATGTTACATGACCAAACAAAAGTAATGTAGTAACTGTAAGTGTCGTTGGTAACTTATATGAGGAAAAAAACACCACAGTTGTAGGCGGAGCAGCGTCCATCCTCCCGCCTGTCTCAAGAACAGCATCTGTCACCGGCAAAAAACTTTAACTCACTCAAGTGTTTGTGTTGATATACTGTAAAGCACCATGACCGTCAGCCCTCCCGCTCGAGACTTCAGTGAACTTTCCCCCGGAAAACAGCCTCCGTCCCTGCGAGTGACAGAGTCAGACAGCAACCAGTTTACTGATGGGGATTATGTAATTTAGCGCAAAAAACGTAACTCTTTCACTTTCCAGGATGTTTGGTGGGTCAGGATCTCAATCATGACACATTATAAACGGTCCACAAGTTTAGATTGACAGGAGGACATCTGGGAAACACCTTGTCATCACCGCTGTCATCATCATGACGTGTACCGTCACGCCTCTTTAGGAGCCGCAGTGCCAGCTTTCTGTGTGAATTACACCGCAGTTTGTCTTCACTCCAGCGGTGCTTCGCTCTGTGTGAATGACCAACGGCAGAGAATTGACTAACCGCCGCTGCTGCGTTAATGCAGCGTCTCTGTATGAGAGGGGCTATTCTCAGCTTCCGCGGGTCCCAGCACTTCCTGTTTGGGACGACGCGTCGACACAAATTATTCATGTCAACAAATGTATGTCGTTGACGCGTCGTCCCAGCCCTACAACGCATAAGACGATGGTTGTGGTTGTTCATGCGTTGAAGGAATACCAGGGGGTTGAGATCGGTAAAAACCTTGATAGGCACTTGACCCTAGGCAAACCTCAAAATGCTGTAGAGCAAGCAAGAGTGCAAGAGAGTTTTTTTCTCAATGGTGGAATACTTAAAGTGGTGTTTTTTTTTTTTACTTGTGAGAGGAGTAACTCACAGGATGGTCGATGCCCTGGTCATCCTCTTGCAGAAGCACTGCCCCAGCCCCAACTGCACAGGCATCTACTTCCAGCTTAAAGGGTGAGGTGAAATCTGGGGCAGACAGGACAGGGGTGGAACAAAGAAGACCTTTCAGGCTGTCAAATGACTGTTGACACTCACCAGACCAGACAAAGGGCTTGGAATGACTAGTTAAAGCAGTCAGTGGGGCTGCCACAGAGGAAAAGTTTCTGCAAAACCTGCATTAATAACCAGCCATCCCAAGGAAACGACGCAGCTGTCTTCTGGTAGATGGTACTGGAAACTCGGCAATAGCGGTGTTTTTCACATTTGCCAGACACACCTTTCCTTGACCAACCTGCTGACCAAGATGGAGAACAGTACCCTTCCCAAACTCGCATTTAGCAAGGTTCAATGTAAGAGATGTGGCAGATAAGTGCCTAAAAACCTCCGTCATCCTGGGTATGTTACTAGCCCGGTCATTCGAATACACCACAATGTCATCTAAATAGGCCTTACAGTTTAAGACATCACCTAAAACATTATATACCAGCCTCTGGAAGGTAGCAGGAGCATTGCACGGTCCAAAAGGCATAAGTGTGTATTGTAGGAAGCTGTCAGGGGTTGCAAAGGCTGAAATTTCAGAAGCCTGGCGGGTTAAAGGAACTTGCCAATATCCCTTTAACATATCGAGCTTGCTAACATACTTTGCAGGTTCAAGCTCATCAATGCAATTGTCAATACAAGGTAAAGGATGTGCATCAGGGACAGTGATTGCATTTACCCTTTGGAAGTCAGTGCAAAATCTTGGACTTCCATCAGACTTAACATCTAGGAGACAAGGAGAACTCCAGGAACTACAACTTGGTACTGCAAATCCATTCAGCAATAGATATTCAACCTCTTTTTTCATTACCTCTCTCTCTGCTGGACTAACCTGATAGGCCCGCTGTTTGATTGGCATAGGGTTAGTCAGAACAATGTCATGTGTGATGACTGAATTCTGGGAGGGAATATCACTGAAAAGGCTCGGAAAATCATGTATGGGTTTTGTAATGTCACTGCTCTGATCACCATGGAGATGAGACAAATAGTGAGGCAAATCAGACAATACCACAGTGTTGCCAAGTCTCGCCCCCTGTAGTGTAGTATTACGCATCACCAAGCCATCAACAGTAGCAGAAGTCGTCACCTATGCGATTGATGCCATAGGTGAAACAGTTTGGGATGTAGATGGCTTATTTCCACCCTCTCTAGGGTGGTACAGTTTCATCATGTTGACATGACACACTGGTCTGTTGCTGGCAGTCAGGGGTTTTGATGATGCAGTTTGTGTCACTCAGTTTGCTCTCTACCACATAAGGACCTGACAATCTAGTGGAAAGAGTAGAACCAGGTACAGGTAAAAGAATCAATACTTTGTATCCTGGTTGAAACAAGCAAGCAACTGCTCTCTGGTCATGATGTTTCTTTATCTTCCCTTGGGAAGAGGTCAGTGCATTCCTAGCCAAGGAGCACGCCAGCTAGACACGCTCTTTAAAGGGATAGTTCGAAGTGGGGTCATATAAAGTACAAATCTATAGTCGATCTGTTCCCTACCGTAATCACCGATCAGCTCAGCCTCAGTTTGGAGAAGTAGAGAGCTGCTCCAGCCCAGACGTTCAGCTTTGTACTGCAGTGAACAGGGTCCAGAGAAAAAGCGAAATTTAACCACCTAAAACAAGGCTCACCTAAAAAAATCTATAACAGTTCAAGTGTACGTTTTATAGAGAAAATTCAAGCGCTTTACATCGCCATCAGACCGCCCTTTCATTTTGTCAATCGTAGAACCTCTGTATCCCTACGTATCCCTGGAAGCACACATGATAGTTATAAGAAACTGATTCCCAGCTTTAGTTTTCGGCAGTGGCCCCACACAATCTACAATAACTATCAAATGGTTCACCTGTTACTGGAACGGGGCAGAGAGGAGCAGGGGGAATCACCTGATTTGGTCTACCAACCACCTGACACACATGACAAGTACGACAGTACTGCACCACATCAGATTTAAGTCTTGGCCAAAAGAAATGTTTAAGGACTCTGTTATAGGTCTTGGTGACCCCCATGTGTCCAAACCAGGGTGGGAATTTCATGGCGGTCACGGCGGCAACGCACTTTGGCCTTGATGCCCAGTAAAAAAAAAAAAAATTGTATGGCCACAGTGGCCTTTGTGCCCCTGGCCCGGTCAGCATAGTGTTCTTGCCTTGAGTTACAGCCACCTGAGTGCACCGTAGTGCAGTAACTTCAGTGAGTGAGTGAGTGAGTTCGCGGTTCGCGCAGGTGGAGTCTCATCATCACGAAGATCTAACGTGAAAGCCTCTCAAACAGCAGCAGCATCTCAAAATGGAAGAATGAAACTTACAGCACAGGTGCACAAGCGAGCTCAGCCGGTTTCGATATGATACGTAACTGACTTATGTGGCATGATTTAGTGCGGTAAAGTTGGACATATATTCACAGATTTGAACATCCCGGATCAATAACTCATAAGCGAAACATTGTTAAAACACAAACGACGACTCTGTACTACCGTAGTAAGGTAGACAACAAGCTACAACCGTATTTTCATCAAAACGAGTGGTCCTCCGGGCTGGACATTAACATTGGTCTGTATGGTCAGCCGTCTGTGAGCATGGGTGCAGGGACCGTCTACAAAGTGCAACACTGAAAATAGATATACAAAAAATATTTAATAACTTCACTATTATTCAGTGTAGTGTCACCAAAATCACTCCACACATCATTGGTCCTGCTGGTTATTATACAATTTTTTCCATCCATCCATCCATTTTCATCCGCTTATCCGGGGCCGGGTCGCGGGGGCAGCTGCCTGAGCAGGGACACCCAGACCTCCCTCTCCCCGGATACTGCCTCCAGCTCTTCCGGGAGGACCCCAAGGCGTTCCCAGGCCAGCTGGGCGACATAGTCACACCAGCGTGTCCTGGGTCTTCTTACAATTCTATACAATTTTTTGTTTGGAAAAAATGTGCTTTGGCATAATTTGGGGGAATTTCTATTGGGAGAAATATTCAATAACTTCACTAATATTCAGTGTAGTGTCACCAAAATCACCTTACCCTAACCTGACTTAAAAAAATAGTTTCTAATGTAACATTAACTTGATATTGGTATTAAAAAATGTTGTAATACATCATCCATCTCTTATTATAAATTAGGATGTTATGGTATCAATCTGAAAGGTAAATCATCAAATTTTACTCAGCAGCCTTTGTGCACGTCAAATGGCCTTGCCCCTAAAATGACGAAATTCCAACCCTGGTCCAGACCATGGGTGGTCATGAGCTAGGGACAACACCTGGTAACAAAAAACTGTAGGCACAACAACCTGATAAATCCCACCCCAATCCTCATTCTCTGAGACATCACTAGTCCAGCGGCGCATCAATAGGCAGTTATCAAGGACAAAGGCTACATTCTTCTGCTTAGCTGCTTCCTGGCTAACAACTGTGGAGTGACACTTTAAGAGCATGACATCACCTTGTTAGGCCACAATGAACTCTCCCCTAGTAGCTGGCAAGTTTACAATCCCTGGACCAAGGAGGGACGATCTCATGTCACCTGGCTGGGCCTCAGGTTGACTGTTGAACTCAGAAAAGAATCAGAAAGGTCAATGCCATATTTGTTTAATTGAGCTCTTGTAACTACACAAGCAGGAAAAATCTCAGGAAGTGGTTGTGTGATGCTCACAGACTCTAAATTTAAATCAGGACTGTCCAGTACCTCAGGAACTGGCATAATCTTGCCCCCAGCTAGGTAATTTCCCAAGATAAAATCCATATCATTAATGGGTAAAACAGGGCGCACAGCAACTTTAAAGAATCCATTGATCAAAGCAGAACCAATATGTACACCAGAGGAGGCTCGTCCATAGAGGCAGAGGAGGTTGGTCCTCCTCTATTTTTGAGAGGCAAGAGGAAGATCAATTTTTTTTTTAAGAAAGAGTAACTGGTTGAAATAAATCATTACCAAATCTCAGTATCATTTATAAAATATTATATATATATTATATCATTAAAAAAAGTTTCTTCTTTGGAAGAAAATCCACTTAAAACGGTTCAACAGCGACAGCTGCAGACGGAGGAGACAGAGCAGTCTGTGAGAGGAGCAGGGAGCAGGAAGGTGAGGGCTAGAGGAGGACGGAGGGCTTCTGTCCTCCGTAGGAGGGATCTCCTTCCATTGACTCAATGCATTTAAGATTTTTTCATGCTGATCTATGATTGGCTAAGACACGTAATTTGACGCGCTAAGGGAGGACGTCCTCCCTTACCAATCAGCAACCAGAATACAAGATTGACAGCAGGTTGGTCCAATAACAGTTCCCAAATTTCATTCTCACATTTATACAACCGTAAACAAAAAATACTTATATGTATTTTACAGCTTTCACTGCCAGCCATGCTCGGACAAGAAATATGGAGTTTTCAGCGATATTGGAATCGGTTTCAAGGAAATATAAGCAAATTTCTGAAAGAAAAAAAACTGTTAGGAGAAATCAGAGAGAAGCTTCGTTTCTTTCGTTCGTCCTGCTGGAGGACATAAAGTTAGCGGCATGACCGGGACAGCAACACAGTTACAGCGCACACAATACAGAGCAGCAACAAAGCCACTGTCGTGAAGATCATGTGCTGAGTGCTAAGGTAGCACAGGGGGTACTGCGCTCGCCTGCTATTTAGGTGACTGGGGTTCAAATCCCGAAAGAGATAGAAGTTTTTTTTTTTTTTTTTGTCTTGTATATTAGCTTTTTAATGAAATGTTTTTTAAAGAAGACTTGTAAGTCATTGTTTTATTGCTTAATTTTCATTGAATATAAGAAAGTAGGGTTAATTAGTTGACTTGTATAAAATAACATGACACCATGGACTGGTTTTCCTCTTGTCTTCCCCAATTTTTTCAGTCACCAGCCGCCACTGATGTACACGATGTTAAGGAGCAGGTATGAATCTCATTCCAACACCCTGAATGATGGCGCTTGAGTGACAGGATGATTCATAGGACAAAAGGTAATATGCCTTCTTGAATAATGGACTAAGAGCCCCTGGTGTCCCGCAGCATCTTGACTGGCTGCTGGTCTTTTGGATCCCCTGTAACCGAGACAAAACCCTCCAAAATGAAGGGTTTGAAGCAGGGATCAGGCTCACTGGCATTTTGTGAGTTCTGAATGCCTGGTGACTTACACTTAATCAGGCTTTTGGGCTGTGGCACGTGAGGCTGTAACTGTTTACACTCTAGAGGTAAACAATCAACAAGAATGTGACCTTTCTTAAGCCAGTAGAAGCATTCACAAGCCTCATGTAGTGGAGACAGTGGGCCCTTAGCCTTCTCAAAAGGAGTATAGCCAGGATTGGGTCTCACAGGACCTGATACCGGAATCCTTTCTGGACGGGAGGAGGACACAAACACATTTTTGTGGGTTAAAACAAATTCATCAGCTAAGACAGCAGCTTTAGACAGAGTGGTCACTTTTTGCTCATTCAAGAACACTACAAGTTTCTTTGAAAAAGCATTCTTAAAATCAAACTCTAACTCAAAATGGCCTTTAACCCCGCTAGCAGCGCACCATTTATCAAAGAGAACCCCCTTTTCTCGAGCAAACTCAACAAAGGTTTGTCCACTAGGCTTCTTATGGATCCTGAATTTCTGCCGGTAGCTCATAAGCACGCAAAATGGATTCTTTAAGCACGACATATTGTAAGCTTTCTTCTAAGGAAAGAGATGATACCACTTCTTGTAAAGGTGAGCTAGGCGAATCTTGAGTTTGGCATCCAGACTGGATCCATGGGACTCTGGGGAGAAAGGCTCAAAACGAGGCAAGGTAGCAGGAGCAGCCCCACCTTCAGCCATGCCGGCTGAAGATGTAGTCAATGTAACTGGCTCAACTTTGTCATCTTTAGGAGACAAAACCCCTTCAGCAGAAGGATCATCATCAAGAGACAAAGGAGTTGAGAAAACATTTAACTCAAGTAGCTTCTCCAATACTTTGTTTTTGATCTCCCTTTTAACACCATACTTTTGCACTGAAATATTTAAGTGTGCTGCAATAGCTAGTGAATCATCCTTGCGGCATAACTCTAGCTTATCAAGGCTGGGATTGTCAATAAAGTCCTTCAACTCAAAACCCATTGTCAAACGGTAACAAAACTATGACTCATCAAACCTCTGGATTATCTTTTAGCTCAGGCAACAAAGTATCCTGGACGAGCCCCCATTTGTGTTACGTCCCTTGCTTATTGTCCAGGGGGAAGGAAACAGCAACACAACAAACCAAGGATTTCAACAAGACAAAGTTGATAAAGAAAAATGTTTAATGAGGATGGACAACTTTTGTCCTGATACTTTTCAGTATGATGACGTTCAGAGTGACAACTTTTTTCCTGATACCTTTCAGTATGATGACGTTCAGAGTGACAACTTTTTTCCTGATACCTTTCAGTATGATGACGTTCAGAGTGACAACTTTTTTCCTGATACCTTTCAGTATGATGACGTTCAGAGTGACAACTTTTTTCCTGATACCTTTCAGTATGATGACGTTCAGAGTGACAACTTTTGTCCTGATACCTTTTAGTATGATGACGTTCAATGTGACGACTTTTGTCCTGATACCTTTTAGTATGATGACATTCAATGTGACAACTTTTGTCTTGATACCTTTCAGTATGATGACATTCAGAGTGACAACTTTTTTCCTGATACCTTTCAGTATGATGACGTTCAGAGTGACAACTTTTTTCCTGATACCTTTCAGTATGATGACGTTCAGAGTGACAACTTTTGTCCTGATACCTTTTAGTATGATGACGTTCAATGTGATGACTTTTGTCCTGATACCTTTTAATATGATGACGTTCAATGTGACGACTTT
This sequence comes from Sparus aurata, assembly GCF_900880675.1. Classification (NCBI taxonomy): domain Eukaryota; kingdom Metazoa; phylum Chordata; class Actinopteri; order Spariformes; family Sparidae; genus Sparus; species Sparus aurata. The sequence goes on along the minus strand of NC_044203.1, from coordinate 5,871,886 downwards.
TGTCTTGATACCTTTCAGTATGATGACGTTCAGAGTGACAACTTTTTTCCTGATCCCTTTCAGTCTGATAATTTTTTTCCTGATGCCGTTAAATGTGATAATTTTTTTCCTGATACCTTTCAGTGTGATGACGTTCAGAGTGACAACTTTTTTCCTGATACCTTTCAGTATGATGACGTTCAGAGTGACAACTTTTTTCCTGATACCTTTCAGTATGATGACGTTCAGAGTGACAACTTTTGTCCTGATATCTTTTAGTATGATGACGTTCAATGTGACGACTTTTGTCCTGATACCTTTTAGTATGATGACATTCAATGTGACAACTTTTGTCTTGATACCTTTCAGTGTGATGACGTTCAGAGTGACAACTTTTTTCCTGATACCTTTCAGTATGATGACGTTCAGAGTGACAACTTTTTTCCTGATACCTTTCAGTATGATGACGTTCAGAGTGACAACTTTTGTCCTGATACCTTTTAGTATGATGACGTTCAATGTGATGACTTTTGTCCTGATACCTTTTAATATGATGACGTTCAATGTGACGACTTTTGTCTTGATACCTTTCAGTATGATGACGTTCAGAGTGACAACTTTTTTCCTGATCCCTTTCAGTCTGATAATTTTTTTCCTGATGCCGTTAAATGTGATAATTTTTTTCCTGATACCTTTCAGTGTGACAACTTAGTTTCTGATACCTTTCAGTGTGATAACATTTTTCCTGATACTTTCAGTGTAACAACTTAGTTACTAATGCTTTCAGTGTGACAATTTTTATCCTGAGGTACTTCAGTGTGACAAGTTTTTTTTCTTAGGCCTTTTGGTCCAATGACTATTTTCCATGTGGCTGTTTGGTGCGAGTGTGACAGAACTTTTCCTGAGACCTTATACCTTTTCATCTGAGGTCTGACGCTGAAGCCTGATCCTGAGGATGTCCTAAAATGTACACCGTACCCCCCACCTTGAAGAACAGAGGAGCTGAGTGGATTCACTTCATTTTAAATGGAAATAACCCCACAACTGGAAAACTCTGACATGTGTGTGAAAACTACTGCAGACTGCTTTCCTGTGGCAGTACAAAGAAGGTTTAATGAAGATCAAGGATTGATTGATGCTCACTTCAAACTTGGAAGCTGTAAGTTTTGCCCTTTCTTATGATGCTTTACTGTTTATTTTTCATGTTAGCCTGTTGAGCCTGGCATCAGCACTGTCCGCGGCTGTCCTGGCTAATTTAGCATCGCTGGACCTATGAAGTATTTAAAACCTTACTGAGGGACAGCTAAAGGAGGATGAGGTGGTGTGTAAAATGTCTGTATGAGTTTTAAGTTACGTGAGCATGAGCAGTAGAGGTGTATAAGTTATATCATTTAGCAGCTAACGTAAGTTACTGTGCATGGCATCACAGACAGCTAAGCCGTTAGCCTCGTTGTGTCTTTCCCAGGCACAACACTATTAGCCAAAAGGTTTTACATTGTATCAGTCTGTTAGACAGTGATAACTCCCGAGGCACGTTTTAAGATGAATGCAGGACATGAACCCATCACTACCCTCAGAATATCAGTATTGCATTTGACAATGGATTATTGAGTAAGCTAAATATCGTGAACGCTTCGATGATGTCATTCTGCATAATAATGAGCCATGTGCTTCTGTTTGTTAGAACACTGGACAGATGAAGAAAGATAAATTTGCCTCAAATTAGATTAATTTCAGATCATTTTCTGTTTATCTCCAGCACATCAGAATGAATTGTAAATAAAGGGCAATATAATTGGCAAAATGTCAATTTGCCTATGTCCTCCATGAGCCATCTGACCATGGCAATAGGGAGTGAGTTGAGTACAAGTGAGCAGGTAAGTCATGGTCAGATGGCTGATGATGGACATAAGCAGCAACAATGATTAAGACAAATACTCTAATGTAAATGAGGTGCTTGGGTGCATAAAAAAATAATCAAAATAGACTTTGTTTTAAAAAAAAAATCCCCCTGCAGAGGCCAGTTTCAACAAAAAATGTATTATGGGGGGGTCTGTGTATTCTTCTGCTTGTCCCTACTGTCAACAGCTCCAAGTCTCCCCTGTTGCTGTCATGTTGTCCTGAATTGCATTATAAACAACCCAGAGCATCACTAGGAGAGTGTCAGTCACAACACAGATCATAGTCTAAAGCAAATGCTCTATTTAATCAATATCTTCCTCCATACTGGTAAACAATGATTTGTAATCATTTTTTTGCTAACTGTTCGATGCTGTTGCATATTTTTTGGGTGATTTTGGAGTAAACTGTAACTGTTCTGCACACAGGCCAACATACCACTACAATACCGACCCTGCAGACACCACCACATCTTTGACAGAGTTGACAAACATGTTGTGAGTTACTCAAATATCCCTTCTTTTCTGTATATATATTTATTAGTTGCCTGTTTATTCGCTTAAACTAACACAGTCTAATTCAGTGCTTGAACTCTCTCTGTAATATTATTTTCAGGCTCAGTGGCAGTCAGTCCTGTCTCTCAGACAGTCTTAAGTGATGTGGAGATGCTCAGCCATCACTACTGAGGCCTTCAACAGTGTAATCCTGTCATTCTGCATAAAAGCATGTTAGGTGCAACTACTGACAATATTCAAAGAAACAGAGAACACGACCATGTTCAAATAAAACAGGAATAATACTTTTAGTGCTCAAAATAATTCACATGCCTACACTAAAATAAACATACTAATAATGTTTCCAAATGTCACGACACTTTTGCAGGCCTGCCACATCAACAAAGAGTGATCCTTACAGAAGGACAATTGAACAAAGAAAGTATTTCAATGTAATTGTCAACAACATGTTGTTGTCATTTGGGTTTTAATACTGTAATCACCTTGACTTTAGTACTGAGATCACTATACCACTACATGCTTCTCCTTCATTCAAAACCAAATTTATGCAGTTGTTATGTGCATGGTTGCGACTGATTAATCATGACCGTATAATACAAGTAACAGTGGTTCTGCCATATTTTACAGATCATCAGAGTGACCTGATGATGGTGTGTTTGAGGTTTTCCTGGACCCCACCAGACTCTCCTTGCAGTATGAGAAACCATCAGAGGAGGAAGGTATTGTTGGGCGGATGTTGCTTCAGTCAAGCAAAAGCTGTCAAGACAACGGCCAGCAGCATCAGGAAGTATCAGTATCCACAGAAGAGGCATCAGGATGATCTGTGTGACCCGAGAGCTCCATTATCAGCTGACACACTTCAGTATAGAAGAAACTTGATTTCAGGACATGATCTGGACACTTTTATCTATACCTAATTCATCCTCATTGGCAATGAATAAAGTGATTTGTTTTTAATGAAAGTTTTTGTCTTCTTTGAATTCAACACTAAGGGCACTGTGGCATTAGAGAAAAGAAAGTCTGGAAAGAGTTTTGCCATTAATCCTTTAAGAAATAATGACTCTGTAAGCATCACACATCAAACTTATTATTGTGTTGACAGATCACAATATATTGTATTGAATATTCGGTATGGTATTTTGGGTTAGGGTTAGGGTTTGACACACATTTTAAAGCATAAATCAGGGTTGATATCCTTAAACGCTTGAAACTTAATGTGGTGTTTTCAGAGTTTGAAACCACTTGAAATTGTAACTGCATTACTTTCATAAAAATAGTTTCATAGTGGCTCGGCCAGGTTCTACAGGATGCCAGGTCTATAGACTGGTTACACAGTTTTGAACAAAATGTTTGGGTTTTCCTTTAATTTTTCATCCTTTTGTAGAATGCTGTCACATAATTTTGGTTTTCTGAAGGAAACTGAATCAAAGGCTGCTGGATTTATTTGTATGTATTTCAAGTACATATAAACAAATCCAGTTGCCTTCAATTCAGTTTCCTTGATATATCTATGACCTGGATGAGAGTATTCACAGGCAAAACTTTGGTTGATTATAGATAGGGATGTAAGGGTATGAACATTTCATACCACGGTAATAGTGACCAAAATGATCACAGTAATTGGTATACACTGGGATTTTTAAAATGTCTTCAAAATATTGAAAAAACACTGATATATTAAGTAATTTCACCAAGATGAATATTTAAATATAGATATTATATATTAAAATAGTATCACAGGCAAAACCTTATGAAAACAACAGGCTTTCTGTCTGTCATCGTGTCATCTGCCACCAGTAGATACTGCTCCGGTCAACGGAGCTGAAATGAATGCAGTAAGAGTCGCCAAAGTCGTATTCGCACGTTCAAACAGAGCTGCTGACTTCGACTAATCTGTCCCTCGGCAATCGTATAGTAGCCAAAATATGTACCAAAGGAAGCAACTGTCCTCCCTCCATCATGACTTTATGACTTCAATACACAACAAACCACAAACGCACGTTGCACTTTGCGCCTGTGTAGTGAGACTTTGAGAGAAGCTCTTGCGTTTTTCACACCGTGGTTCTTGACCACGGTTACCATGGTAACGGTTGCATCACACATTTACCGCGCTGTGATTGGCTAAGAAGCACAAGCGAGACCTGGTTCTTTGTCTGGTTTCAAAAGCAGACAGCAGAAAGTTAAGAAATCCAATGAAGGACTGTAAAGTATTGATTGCTTCTCTATTCCTTGAATTTTCCACAAATCTTGGGATTGAGAGAAATCCAGATAAGGTTTGAATGTGATCACAAAGTTCTCCATACAGCCTCCCATGAACAAAAGAATCTGTAGCTTCTCCATGCAATCGTTCCACACATTGTAAAACATTATTAAAAAACAATTATGTCATTTTCATTGCTACTTACTCCCAAAATTAAAAACTGGGAAAATAGGATGAGTTTGAATTGCATCATTGCATAGTTTTGCTGTGTCTGGCTAAGATAAGTTAAGCAAGCACATGTATTTCCTGGTTTGAGAGTGACTTCCTGTTTAAGGAGGGACTTCCTGTGTCCCTGAGAAAGGAGAATGTATGTGTGTGCGAGAGTGAAAATATGTGTATGTGAAAGGAGAATATATATGTTTGAAAGGAGAATGTATGTGTGTGTGAGAGTGAATGTATGTGTAGGTGAAAGGAGAATGTATGTGCATAAAAGGAGAATGTATATATGTGAGAGGAGAATATATGTGCGTGAAAGAAGAATGTATGTGTGTGTGAGAGTGAAAATACATGTATGTGCAAGGAGAATGTATGTGTGCGAGAGTGAAAATATATGTATGTGCAAGGAGAATGTAGGTGTGCGCGAGAGTGAAAATATATGTATGTGCAAGGAGAATGTATGTGTGTGAGAGTGAAAATATAAGTGTGTGAATATATGTGCGTAAAAGGAGAATGTATATATGTGAAAGGAGAATGTATGTGTGTTAAAGGAGAATATATGTATGTGAGAGGAGAATGTGTGTGTGTGAGAGGGCCAGAATGAATTATGTCTTGTACGGCCCCTCATACTTAATGCTTCTACTGCTTACTTGTAGGCTTTTTCTAGCAGTTGGCACCACCATGGTGCCACATTCACGAGCTGTCACATTCTCCATCAGTAATTCATTTGAACTCTGTGATTACGCATGACAGAGTGTGCAGTCATTTATTCTGGTTATATATTCACACAGTCAGCCCTCTTTTGTACCATAATACATTGTGGCTGAGCACAGCATTTGTCAAACATGCGCTTTCAATCACAAAACCTAACACCAGCCCTCCAGAGTCTTTGGTACAGTCTGTTACCAATTCAGCTCTGCCTCAACGCTTAGTGCTAATTGTCAGAAAAACGGTGTGGTCTTACCAAGGTGTATTACTTGTACAGCAAATCAGAATGCTTTTTAATGACCACAGGTTTGCACATTGATTCAGCACCATAGCTATATGGTGCCATTAATAATCTGGATATAGTTACAGAGTTTCTGAGTAATGCAATACTGTGAAGAATGTAAAGAAAGGTGCTTTTGTTTTTAGAACAGAGCTATTGTATTTTGCATTCACAACATAAATATTTGCTTGCTATTAGACTTTGGGGACACCTTAGACATCAAGCAGGAATATGGATGTAATCCTTGATGGCACGGAGATGATGAAGTGGTCCATCTACAGTGACAGTACAACATGCAACAATGAATACTGATGACACAGCTTCACTGAGGTAATGATGGATACAGACAGGTAAAGGTTATATACACATTGAGAAAAAACTCTTGTTACATTCTGCAACAGCGTGGTATCGGTTTCATCCATGAAAGTCTGTGTGTATATATGTGTGCGTCTGTGTGTGTCTGTGTTTGTCGTCATGCTAAAATCAGGTCCTGGAAGTACGTATTGTAGTGGAACTACCACATATGTGCTTTTTAGAACTTTGTCAGATTTGGTCAACACGGCAGCATTGCAAATTTGCAAGATGCAGTAAAACGTGGAAGATGCATGTGGTCTGCACACAGGCACCAGAACTAGGTGCTGCCCCTTCCTACTTCTTAAAAAAGGGCAGTGGACCCTTTCTAAGAAGTAGAACGGGTCCACTGCCCCCCACTTTCACAATAACAATTCATGTTTCCCAGGAAGTCATGGCAGTGTGACACTGAGCCAGCATAAACTATACAGAAGCCTGAAAATAAAGCAGCTACATAGAATTCAGCCTTCCTTCATTTTCATTATTTACACCTGTGCTCTTCCTAACATCACTGCAGTGATGCAGTCGCTTTTACACATACCAATCAACAGTTTTGATCAGTAGTATGCAAAAACAGTTGTAAAAATGGTGGTACATATACACATATATACACATGGTGGTGGAGCAGTGGTTAGCACTGTTGCCTCACAGCAAGAAGGTCCAGGGTTCCATTGACATGTTTTGGGTTTTTATTCTGTGTCTGGCAACATTACGGAAACCAACGAAGATAGACCTTTTCAATGTATGAGATCCTGTTTGTAATCAGAAACAGAAGTCTTGCTCAAGGATAAATCTCTGAAATCAAAGTGATGAGGAATAGACAGAGAGACGCAGCACAGAGAAGAAGAGAGAAGAGATAGAGAGGAGATAGATAAGACAAAGATATATAATAGATAGAATATAATATAAATATATATAAAGACATAAGACATACATAATATACATACATATATATACATCATACATACAAATATATATATATATATATATATATATATAATATATATATATATACACAATATATATATATAACATATATATATTACATATATATATATATACACACATATATATATATACACACATATAATATATATATATATATATATATGTGGTTATATATTAGATAGATACATCACAGAACATTATGTATGTAGGTTACTATACATATTATAATAGCATATGTATATAGACATACATTAGATATATATATATATATATATATATATATATATATATTATACATAACTTAACGGACAAGCAGCGCCACCTGGCCATAGCGCGCCTTCGGGTTGGTGGCAGGCAGTCAGATGTTGCTCGTGAACTTGGTGTGTCTCAAAGTGTCATCAGCAGACTTGCATCAAGACACAGAACTACTGGCAGAGTTTGTGATAGACCCAGGAGTGGAGCCCCACGAGTGACAGACCGCAATGATGACCAGTACCTAAGGACCTATGCACTCAGACATCGTTATGCAACTGCCACACAGCTGCAGGCCCAGTTACGAGATGTGAGGGGTACTAGGGTCTCCAGACAAACCATTCGAAACCCGACTCCACTGCTTTGGCTTGAATGCCAGACGACCGTTGCAGGTGACTCCACTGACACAAAGACACCGCCGTGAACGTTTGCAGTGGGCACAAGACCATGTGACCTGGACAATGCAGCAGTGGTCTACCGTCCTGTTCACTGATGAGTGTCGGGTCACCTTGCACCGAAATGATGGTCGTCAGCGTTGCTGGAGAAGGCGAGGTGAGCAATACACCGAGGACAACATGGTCCCCAGGGTTCCCTGTGGTGGAGGAGGTGCAACAGTCTGGGCAGGCATCACCAGTCAGCACAAAACAGATTTAGCTATTGTAGATGGCTCAGTCACTGCACGTTCTTACCTCAGAGACATCATAGAACCCATCATCATCCCCCAATTCCACCAGCACACCCCCAACTTTCTGTTCTTGGATAATAATGCTCCACGACATCGTGCCAGAATTGTCACAGCTCAACTTCAGGAAGTCGGAGTGCCTCATATGGTATGGCCCGCAATGTCCCCTGACCTGAACCCCATTGCGCACGTCTGGGACCAGCTGAAGCAGAGACTGGATGATCGTACCGTGACCTGGCAGACCTGCGTGTAGCACTTGTGGAGGAGTGGAGTGCATTCCCTTTAGAACAACATCATGAGGCTAGTGAGGAGCATGAGACGTCGCTGTCAAGCTGTCATTGCGGCAAATGGTGGAAAAACCCGCTACTGACATTGTCAATTTTTGTTATTTGGGGCTATCCTTGTTATTGACTAAATTTTTGGGATATTAAATATTAACCTAATGAAAATGGTGTTTCTTCTCATTCATTATTAGTAATATCAAAGGGAACTTTTACTTATTTCATTAAAATTCAGACCACATAGGAAAAGCACTCATGTAAATAACAATATCCCTAACTTATTGTGAGTAGTGTGTGTATATATGTATATATATATATATATATATATAATAAAACATGCAGTTGCATATGTGGAAGTCCACTCTGCACCATGCCACGAACCCCACTAGACCTTACCAAGGTGTATAAAGAGGAATTTGTGATGTAATTAAAGTACTGATTCTAAGACCTCGAATAACTTCATAAAGAATCCAGATTTAGGCAAAATTAAATTTCTAAGTTTGTGTTTGTTAGACACACCAGTGTGAGGAAGGTGGACCATGAGATACTGTGAAGTAATTGTCATTCCATGAAAACATTAAAGCTCTTTATCTAGCCCTTGGGCCACAAACAGAGTTGAGAGAATGGAGTACTTGATTTGCATATATTTACCCTAATGGTTTTTCCATTAGGATGAAACACTCATCAGTATAATAAAATTGCTCTAGCGGGAAAGAGAACCAAGTCACATCTGGAGACGGTCGCAGAGAAACCTGAGCCAGTAATTCAGGATTACCCAGGCCTGCCTCGAGCTCCTGCACAGTGAAATGGGAGCATTTGTTTAAAGGGCTTTGATGGGGTATGAGCTGAGTATACACTTATTGTCACTTGTCATAACCTATAACCTAAGATTCTATTAAGGCAGTTAAAACTCAACCTTCTGAAACAAACAAAGTAAAACAACAAACTCATGAACACACAAACATTAAACATAATTGAGGGCTGAACAAATTAACGGGCACTCCTTAACGAATGCAAGACACAAGCTTCACACTCACCAGGCTCATGGGTCGTGCCTGAAACATACCAATTTATCAAATTTTCATTTGAAGTTTCCCACTTCAGTACTTGCATCTGCTCTGCTGCAGGTAGCAGGCTTAACCAATAGATACAGTCTTATCTTTCTGGCGATAGCAGGATTGTTTAATTACATGTTAGTTCAGTCACTTCCTAAATATATGGAAACATTAACAGTGAAACATAGCTATGGATGCTTTGCAGGGAAAGGGTTACCAGCACTGTCACTTTCAGGAGCATTAGATGTTCCGTCATCCATTACATTGAGGGAGACGCACAGATTTATCCATGTGCTTAGACCGACTATAAATGCTGCTCTCCTAATTGGATTATAAGCTACTGGAAAATGTAGGTTGCTGTTAACGTGTCAAAGATGTTTTCTGTTTCCTGTGGGGCGAAATGAGTTTTCCTGACATCAATCAGCTCCTCAAATTAATTGTTATTCCCTCAAAACATTAAGCCATGATTCAAAGCTGCCTCAGAAATCAATGCCAAGAATTATTAAAAGCTCCCCAACATCGAAATCATTTAAGTGTGATGGCAAGTGTGAAATCCAAAATAAATCCTTTCACAGTGTGTGGTGTTGTGAAATGAATTGGGGACAATGTTCTAATTTCCCTCAACATTTTTTTTTTCTTTTTTTTTTTAATAAAAATGTAAAAGCAGTGTTTATAATGCTTATTTTGAAGCGTTGTTGTTCGTTTTTGTTTTTGTATTTGTTTTTTGGGAGTTTAAGATTTGAAGTCAGTGCTAATATATCTTAAATGCTGAGAGAGACAGGCCCGTACTTGAAACCTACTTGAAATGATTTTTATATTTCAATTTTTTTCTTTTGAAACTGTTTTTAAATCATTTTATTTATTAGCTGTTAATGTAACATAACAGTTTCTCTGTTTCTGATTTTTGTGTTATTTGAATGTATCTTTTAAACAGAAATGCTGGCTTTATTCATAAATCACTTATACACTGCTGTTTTTCTAAAGGTATAAGCCCTCTTTTTCATGGTAATCTTTTAGTGTGAAACATGGAAAGTGATAGGTAACACTGATGGTAGCTTAACTCTAAATGATAACCAAAAGAGACACAACTTGTCTAGTAAATGAAAACAGTTCCTGTTAGAAATCCAGAACAGAACAGTGATGAGAATGGCCTGACTGTGTTGGTGTACTCATGGTGGCCAGTGTTGCCAGATTAGGTGGTTTTTGGCTGCATTGTGTATGATAAAACGGGCTTAGGCAGGTGGACAAGATTTGCAGAGCTTGACGTATTGCTGTTGGAAATACGTGGGTTGTTTGCTGTGTTCCGATTTATGGACTATTTTGAAGCAGTTATTGCATTTCCCCTTAGTCCATTGTGTTTACACAGCAACACTCGGGAGCAGTCCAAAAGTTCTAGACCAATGCCAGCTTTTCTTTACTGGTCAAAAATATTACCAAGAAAATTGTGTTTCACACGGTAGATGAAGGTTACAGGACCCAATAGCGGATACCAAAAACAGGGATTTGGTTAGAATATATTTATTGAACAAGGTGAGAAGCTGGTTGTAGAGCAGAGGAGATGACTGGAGGGTCCGCAATGGAGATGAGTGACTCTCTGTGGCACAGGTAGAGGCTCAGGTGAGTGGGGCACAGAAGATCCAAGGGATGTAGGCTAATTGCAGATCTTCAGGAGGCTCAGTCGTGGTTTGGCCAGAGAGTGTCTAGGTGGAGAATGATCACTGAAGAAGATGAAGAAAACATGGATAAGGTTCACTGGAGACAAAAAGGAAAAAAAAAGCACTTGTAACTCTAGGAATACGAGTCACTGGGAAACCATGTACCACGTCTGTTTGATGAAATAGGTCTGAGAGTGAGTAAAGGAGGCCAGGGCTTTTAACCTGGAGCTGATTGCCTCAATATGCTGCAGGTGTGTGTGATCAGCAGTGTTGGGCACTTTACTTTTAAAAAGTTATTAGTTATAGTTACTAGTTACTTCTCCCAAAAAGTAACTGAGTTAGTAACGGAATTACTCCACTATAAAAGTAACTAGTTACCAAGGAAAGTAACTTTTTTTTCTTCCCCTTTTTGAGCTCGGCATTTGTTTTAGCGTACTCGGCATCTATGTATTTAGAAAATGTCTTTCTGCATGGCGGACGGGCAGCTGCTCTCCCCGATATTTTGGCAATGAGGGCTCTGAAGGAGTCTGAGTCAACTGTTGATAACGGGAGCATGTTCTCAACAACATACCTGCCTATCATTGCATTCAGTTCAGTCTGTGTCACAAGTTTTTGTGAAGCTGGAGCAGAAAAATCCAGCTGTAGCTGCTTGGACGGCTCTGTGTCCTTCTTTGTTAGCATCATCATCAACAGTGTCAATAACGCTGTTTTTGGCCACTAGTTTTGTAGAAGCGTGTGCCATTGAGAGATGATTCATTAGATTAGAGTTTCTTACAAAGGACGTGGACAAAGGAGATTAAAGTAGTGTCTGTACTTCCACTTTGAAAACACCAACTTTCCCTCCGGACTTGCCATTGCTGCAGCTCACCTCTGCTAGTTAGTGTGTGTGAGGCTGCTGTGTGTGTGTGTGGTTTGTGTGTAAACTGAACACTGCCTCTGATTGGCTTACGAACTCTACCTTAGCCAATTATCATCACTTATGCGGTTGTCCCGCCCCTCCCTCTTCCCTCACCAAAAAAAAAACAAAAAACAGCTTTGCAGCTCCTGTGGCTTAGAGCAGAGTCGGATGACAACAGCTTCAATGAGTAGCTACAGTTTATAACACGCCACATTTAACTGGCGGTAGCGGTAGAGGTAACGGTAACGGCGTTGTAACGATAGAAATAGTAAGTAGGCCTAATTAGTTAGATTACTCATTACTGAAAAAACGCCGTTAATAACACCTTTTATTTTAATGGCGTTATTCCCATCACTTTATCAGCCATAGCTTGGGCAACCAGAATCCCATGCCCAGCAACTCCACAGCATCCCTGTAACACATCAGCACAGAAAAACAACCCCAAAAACACACAAAAATAGTCAAAATGTAACAAGTAGCCTCAAAAGCGACATCCTCTTTATTTATTGATTTGTCTTCATTATGGAGCACCAGCAGAATGTATTGCTAACTGCTTTAATTGCACACTAAGTTCATTAAATGAACAAATTATCCAGCTCCAGAGAGCATCAAGACTCCGACAAGACACAAATGCCGTGATGCATGGTATTAGAAGACACAGCGGACACAGTGCTGTCGAGTATGAAAGTTCACTGTCATCTCAACACTTCTGAGCATGCTCCACGTTGTTTCAACCGCCTAGCTATATGCAGACTCATCACTATCCCAGATGCGGTCAATGACTGTTGTGTCATCTGTAAACTTCAGGAGATTAACCATTAAGTTAGTTAAGCCAGTGCTTATTGTCTAGCCTCCTGTCTGTCAAGCAGTTTGTGATCTCTCCGGGGTGTATTGCCAGGAACTTGATACTGTGACTCCACCATCCAATCACTACTGTGCAGACTCTGGCTCCGTATAATGTCACCAGCATGACATGGCAATGAATATAAAGAGTGAGAAACAGCAAGAAAGCCCAAATAGGGAGGGGGTTGGAGTGCATGGATGGGTCAAACGCAAGACTTTCCCAGCTGCCTGCTGTTCATGTTCTACGCATGTGAAACCAAAAGTATTTGTTGACTTATTTTAACTCATGTCTAATTGTAAGTCTACTTGGGTAATATACTGAACTTGTGCCACATATGTACACAAGTTCAGCAGGAAGCTTAGCATTCCTATTGTAACCCAAACCATGCTTCTTTCCTAAAACCAGCCAAGTAGTTTTAACTAAACTGTGAGCATTTACTACATGTTAAAAAGGTTTTCTGGCAGAAAGACAATTTATTCCAATTTTACAAGCACTCGTGAGAAGGGTTCATTGATTAATTAATCGGTTGAGTAATTAATTAGAAAATTAATCACATCACTTAATCACTAAAAGTAGGTTAAGTGAAGTTACTGGTTTCACTTCTTCAAGATGATGAGTCCAGGCTCAGACAAGGGCTACCTGAGGCCACAGAGCAGACACACAGCATGTGTTCTCTGGTCTTGTTGCGTTCAGTGACAGGCTGCAGAGTTGGGATCCATGGAGCCAATAAGTCTTCAGAAATCTAAAAGTTAACTCCAACAAAAAAGGAGGATTAAAAAAAATAATAATGATTATTTATATAGCTAACATCAGGTTTTGTTTGTGGCATTTAGAAATCTTTAAATTCTTTGTTCTCAGTTCAGAATTCATTCTGGGGCTTTTTTCAACCCTGATTAAAGTGACTGCTTGTTGGCCAACATGGGTAAGTAGGGGGGCTTCACTAGTAGGAGCCAAAAGAAGAGCATGATGTGTGGTAAAGTTTTTTAGTTTAGGATCGTGTTTTGTCAGAAAGAGAATCCTTGGGCCATTTTACTGTTTACTCATAAATTCATTTTGTGTGGAAAGAAAACTGGCCTCTACTTCAAGGGGAGTAATTTAATTTGTTTGAATTATGGGCGCTTGCATTTTGGAAACTAACTTGTTCTGTCATCAATATATGCAACACATCATAATGAAATAACATTGTGATAACTAACATAACAACTAAACATGTCTGCAGTTTAGGATTATATAACAGAACGTACATCATAAGTAAATCATACTGGTTAACATCAAACACACTCATGTTGTACTGACATTTCCTTTCATCATTGTGTTAAAAGGTATTACCAAAACTCAGCAGCGGTCACTGCATGAAAAGTGGGATTTTCGTCCCCGTTAACGCCCAGAAATCTCCCTAATTTTTGGCAGTTAACGACAATTTACAGCCGTCTGTGCCACATACTGATGGAAACGAACCATGACGTATGTGGAGCTCCCGGAGGTGCGAACGTCTCTAATTTGCATATGAATAGCAGCAAAACCACGCCTGGCCAGCGGATGTGTGGACTTGCTTGAATATCCTCACTCAGTATTGGATGAAACCACTACTTATAAACAAGCAAAATCACTCATGATTGGTCACCCTGGGTCATTATATATGTAAACAAAAAAAAACAAAAAGTTTTATTATATATATATATATATATATATATATATATATATATATATATATATATATATATATATATACATACAGACCCTTTCCAAAAAATGTGAATATCATGGAAAAGTTTATTTATTTCCATAATTCCATTCAAAAAGTTAAACTTTCATAGATTATAGATTCAGGGCCCACAATTTAAACGATTTCAAGTATTTATTTGTTTATTTTGGGCTTTCAGCTCATAAAACCCACAAAAACAGGAATTCAAAAAATGTGAATACTGTGAAGAAATCACCATTTACTATTCAGTTTTTGCAGAAAAAAAGAAAGAAATTAGGATCACATCAAATCAATCAAAATATGGTACTTTCGAAACGATATGTCAATTTTCAATTCTTGGTTGGGAACCCCTTTGCCTTAATCACTGCCTCGATGCGCCGTGGCATTGAGGGGGAGTTATTATTTATTGCCTGGGAGTTATGGAAGCCCAGATTTCCTTGATGCTTGCTGTCAGCTCTTCTTTGTTTTTGGGTCTGGTGCCCCTCATTTTCCTCTTGATAATACCCCATAGATTCTCAATGGGGTTTAAGTCCAGCGAGTTGGCTGGCCAGTCAAGCACTGTGATGGCATGGGCATCAAACCAGGTTTTGGTGCTTCTGGCGGTATGGGCAGGGGCTAGGTCCTGCTGGAAGATGAAATCTCCATCTCCATACAGATCCTCAGGAGAAGGAATCATGAAGTCCTCTAAAACATTCTGGTAGACTGTTGCGGTGACCTTGGCTTTAAGAAAGCAGAGTTTACCAACACCTGCACCGGACATTGCACCCCAAATCATGACTGACTGTGGATATTTCACACTGGACCTCAAGCAGCTTGGGTTCTGTTCCTCACCCGTCTTCCTCCAAACCCTTGGACCTTGATTCCCGAATGAAAGGCACACTTTACTTTCATCGGAAAAGAGGACCTTGGACCACTGGCCAACAGTCCAGTTCTTCTTCTTCTTGGCCCAGTTGAGACGCTTCCTATGTTGGCTCAGGCTCAGAAGTGGCTTGACCCCAGGAACCCGTCATTTGTAGCCCACCTCCCGGATGCGTCTGAATGTGGTGGTTTTTGAAGCTGTGACTCCCGCCTCATTCCACTCTTTAAGGATCTCTTCCAGATTCTTGAATCTTCTCTGTCTGATAATCCGCTGAAGCCCACGGTCATCTCGTCTGCTGGTGCATCTTCTCCTGCCACATTTTGCCCTTCCACTAGACTTTCCATTGATATGCTTGGACACAGCACTCTGTGAACAGCCAGCCTCCTTAGCTATTAACTTTTGTGGGTTACCCATCCTATGGAGGGTATCAATGATGGTCTTCTGGCCAGTTGTCAAGTCTGCAGTCTTCCACATATTGAACCGAACTGAGACAATTGAACCAAAGTGAAGCAATTTAATGACACCAAGGGAAACCTGTGCAGGTGCTTTGAGTTTAGTAGATGATTAGTGTGTGACACTCAATTTAAAACATTCATGCCCTGCAAAATTTGGGCTGATTTCTTCACAGTATTCTAATTATTTGAATTCCTGTTTTTGTGGGTTTTATGAGCTGGAAGCCCAAATTATGTAAAAATAAACAAATAAATACTTGAAATTGTTTAAATTGTGGGCCCTGAATCTATAATCTATGAAAGTTTAACTTTTTGAATGGAATTATGGAAATAAATAAACTAAGTTTCTAATTTTTTGGAAAGGGTCTGTATATACACACACACTACTCACAATAAGTTAGGGATATTGTTATTTACATGAGTGCTTTTCCTATTTGGTCTGAATTTTAATGAAATAAGTAAAAGTTCCCTTTGATATTACTAATAATGAATGAGAAGAAACACCATTTTCATTAGGTTAATATTTATTACCCCAAAAATTTAGACAATAACAAGGATAGCCCCAAATAACAAAAATTGACAATGTCAGTAGCAGGTGTTTCCACCATTTGCCGCAATGACAGCTTGACAGCGACGTCTCATGCCCCTCACTAGCCTCATGATGTTGTTCTGAGGCAATGCGTTCCACTCCTCCACAAGTGCTACACGCAGTTCTGCCAGGTCACGTGGGGGTGGGGTACGATCATCCAGTCTCTGCTTCAGCTGGTCCCAGACGTGCTCTATGGGGTTCAGTTCAGGGGACATTGCTGGCCATACCATATGAGGCACTCTGACTTCCTGAAGTCGAGCTGTGACAATTCTGGCACGATGTGGTGGAGCATTATCATCCATGAACAGAAAGTTGGGGGTGTGCTGGCGGAATTGGGGGATGATGATGGGTTCTATGATGTCTCTGAGGTAAGAACGTGCAGTGACTGAGCCATCTACAATAACCAAATCTGTTTTGCGCTGACTGGTGATGCCTGCCCAGACTGTTGCACCTCCTCCACCAAAGGGAACCCTGGGAACCATGTTGACCTCGGCGTTTCGCTCACCTTGCCTTCTCCAGCAACGCTGACGACCATCATTTCTGTGCAAGGTGACCCGACACTCATCAGTGAACAGGACGGTAGACCACTGCTGCATTGTCCAGGTACCATGGTCTTGTGCCCACTGCAAACGTTCACGGCGGTGTCTTGGTGTCAGTGGAGTCACCTGAAACGGTCGTCTGGCATTCAAGCCAAAGCGGTGGAGTCGGTTTCGAATGGTTTGTCTGGAGACCCTAGTACCCCTCACATTTCGTAACTGGGCCTGCAGCTGTGTGGCAGTTGCTTAACGATATCTGAGTGCATAGGTCCTTAGGTAATGGTCATCGTTGCGGTCTGTCACTCGTGGGACTCCACTCCTGGGTCTGTCACAAACTCTGCCAGTAGTTCTGTGTCTTGATGCAAGTCTGCTAATGACACTTTGAGACACACCAAGTTCACGAGAAACATCTGACTGCCTGCCACCGACCCGAAGGCTCGCTATGGCCAGGTGGCGCTGCTCGTCCGTTAAGTGACGTTGTGTGTCCATGGCTGTTTGAAAGATGAACTTGGAATGACTTACTGACAATACCAGCTTTTTATACCCACAGAATGTTGAAATTGATGCCACATTGAAAAGGGTTGTCTTTTAGTTTTTTGGTATTGGCCCCAATATGTAAGGCACACTGTACACAGTGAGACCATTACGTGGAAAACACAAAATGAGGTGTGTCTATCACCCCAATACAATTGCCTCCCTATCCCAAAACTCTCTGAAGTGAAACAAACACCATATGTATGAAATCCACTGAGTCTCTCACAATATCCCTAACTTATTGTGAGTAGTGTGTATGTGTATATATGTATGTATGTATATATATATATATATATATATATATATATATATATATATATATATGATATCATCAAGGACATGAATGAATTTATTGAGGAAAGAAACATTTGCCAGGAAGGTGTTGTTTATTCAAAGAAATTGTTTATTAACACAAACACAATCACACCTCAACTATGTACACAGCATAATCTGCCCACACAACAAACGGGAAGCTCATGAGAAGCCTAAAATCCTACAGCACCATGAAGTGTCTGTTTTTGCAGACATCTGTGATGCGCTGCACTGTACTTCGGAATCGCCTCTCATGTGACTGCAGCGTGGCACAGAGCTCGGTGAGCTCCCGGCTGCGAAAACACGGAGGTCGCACAATCCATCCAGGCACCCGCCATCTTCCTCCTCAGACATCAGTTCTACAGCGGCGCACTTCGAAAGGTCAACCTCATCCTCAGCTAGCACTCTGTTTTTACAGCTGCTGGAAGCGAGACAATCAATAAAGACGATTAGTACTGCACGATGCACTGCGTATGGACACATCACATCTATTAAGAGAGTGCCAGCAAGATGGAGCGTTGAACGGCAACTCGAATTGGAGGCTGCAACGAACTTGTCCCAAAATATATTCAAAAGAACACTCAAAAAACTCGAAATGAATCCAAATAACATATTGAAGCCTGCTAAACTGATATTAACTGGTGGAAATGTCCCCACGACCCAAGAACCGAGCAATTTGGAGGTAACGTTAATGCTGGATGATTCGGCGCGTGCCGGAGACCATGACTATGCTATGGAGGCTAGCATGGCTAACCAAACTAAACGGAAAGACGTTGGGTCCGCTCCAGCGACTCAATATAAGCCTCCAGCCGGCAAGAAAAGTAAAGGTCAACACGATGAGACGGAGGTGTCCAATCTGACCATATTGGAAGCCATTCGAGGTATGGAAAAAAACTTTGACGAGCTAAAAGAACAAGCTAAACAAACTAGCTGCATGCTTGCTGCACTGACAAAAGCGGTGCAGTTTAATACTGAAGAAGTCAAAGAATGCAAAGAAAAAGTGAAGGAACTGGAAAAACAACACTAACTCCTCAAAAATGAAATTGAAGAACTGAAAGAGAGAATCAGGGAGCCGGAAAGATACAAGATGCGGTGGTGCCTAAAGCTTAATGGTTTGGAGGAGAAAAGTGACGAAAACATCCGAGCAGACACCATACAGCTTTTCAGAAAGATCGCTCCTAACTTAGAAATGCGCCAGCTAGAAGAAGCCGTTGACGTTGTACGCAGGGTCGGGCGAAAAGAAAACAACCAGAGCAGACCTCTGGTGGTGCTGTTCATACGGAGTTTGGTCAAGGAAGAGATCTGGCGCAGAAGCAAGGATTCCCCGGTGTGCAAGGAGAGAGGCGTCTGCTTCGCGGAGATGTTACCGCTGGAAGACAGAGGCGAGAAAAAAGCTGTGGCCACAGATCGAGCAGGCTCGACGTGAAGGGAAACAAGCCTACTACCGTGGACCATACGGATACATAGAGGGTCGAAAAATTGGTTAATGATAGGCAGATTTTGGTACACAAGTATACACAATGAGTGAAAGATGGTAACATGGGACACAGTTGCTTGTTAAATAGAGTAAATCTAGCTTTATACTTCTAAGCACCTTAAGTTTTATTGTTAATTTGTTAAAGTTGTTCATCTATTTTGACGAAAATGTTCAGTTGCACAATTTCATTTTGCTTCCTTAAACGTGAGGGGCCTTAAAGACCTAGTTAAAAGAAAATCCTTATTTCTATTTTGCAAAGGGCGGAATGCACATTGTCTTTTACTGCAGGAAACTCATTCTTCTGTCACAGATGTGAACTTTTGGACTAATATGTGGGGAGATCAAATATTATGCAGTTATGGAAGCAACAGGTCTGCTGGTGTTGCTATTTGTTTTCATCGATTTCCAGGTGATATAATCACATACAGAGCAGATAAGGAAGGTCACTGGCTAATAGCAGTTTTGAAGGTTGAAAGTCATTTTCTGATGTTAATCAATATATATGGTTACAAATCTGTTGCCCGAAACAGACAAATGCTTGAAAACATTACTTCTAAGATAACAGAGCTGAAAGTACTACACCCCACTGACTTTATTTTAATGGGAGGTGATTGGAATATGGTGCCCGATGAGTGGGAGGATAGATGGCCCTCCAAATTTGATAATCATCATTTTAATCCCCTTATGGAAGAATTCATCAGAGATAATAGCTTAGTAGATATTTGGAGAAATCAAAACCCAGGGAAAAAACAATACTCCTGGTACAAGCCTAATGGTAACGCTAAATCTAGAATTGACTTCTGGCTCACTGCAGATACGCTTGGAAGACATATCTCAGTAGCTGTCATTTCCAAAGCTCCTTTAACTGATCACTGTATAACTGAAATAACATTGAATTCGATTTACAGGAAAAGTTAAAACAAAGCTTATTGGAAATTTAAGTCTAACCTACTAAAAAATTAAAATTATTGTGCTAAAAAAAAAGAAATTATAATTGAAATTGAAAAGGATAAAAGCATAAATAGTTTTTGTAATAAATGGGAATATGTTAAATATAAAATTAGAGAATTCTCTATTAAATTCAGTAAAGAACTAAACAAAGAAAGAAGAAGGGAAGGAAGCAATTTGTTCTCTGAAATTAGTCAATGTTGTAGCAAACCAGATCTGACTAGTGAAGATAAGGAAAAATTACTGCTCTTACAATCCAAACTTGATGATATCTTTCTGAAGAGAGCCCAGGGTGCTTTTGTAAGGTCGAAAGCAAAATGGACGGAGGAGGGAGAAAAAAAACACAACATACTTCAGCAGGCTGGAGAAAAAAAGACAGGAAAATAAGGCAATAACAAGTTTGTTGATTAATGGAAGAGAATGCAAGGAGAACAAAATTATTGAAAAAGAAGTTTTTATGTTCTATAGTAATCTTTACTCATCTATGTACTGTCCCATTGATTCAACCAACTTCTTTGACCAAATTGCAAACTACAAACCAAACATCGATGACATATTTAAAGAAATTTGTGATTCGGATTTAAAAATAGAAGAATTAGATGCTGTCAGTTTAAAATTGTCACAAAACAAATCCCCTGACTCTGATGGGCTCACTGCCAATTTCTACCATTTCTTTTGGAAGGATATCAGAAGTTTGTTGTTCAAAGCAATTCAAGAATGCATTGAAAAACAAGAACTAATGCCAAGTATGAAACAAGGTGTGATAACACTAATACCCAAACACAGCAAAGATAAAAGAATATTGGACAACTTAAAGGAACTTAGGGCAGGATCAAGAAATAAGACTCAATAGCGACACGACGGCCGTTTGGGTAACTGCAGCCATCAGCCAAGCCGGCGCGGGAGCGCGCATGAACTCTTCACAGCAGTGCAGTTGATGCTGTGACACGGTTATTTGTTTGCTCGCTGTTCACGCGACCGTTTACTGCAAGACTTCCTCGCATACCTCTGCGGAACTACCTTGGTAGCCTACATCAGTGAACAGCATGATGTAAAGAGACGAAGTAAGTAAACTAAGTGTTTATTTTAGTGCAGCTTTAGTATATTCCTTTGACAACATTAGTGCATCAATTCAGCAAAACAACAGTTGTAATGTAAAGTATGCTTACCTTTCACTGGCCAAATGGTTACTAAAGTTCAAATTTCACCAGCCACGGTGAATAACGAGCTAGCGATAACCATTGTTTTGTGACTGAAGCTAATGTGACTGCTAACAATGTTATGGTGTTTGACAAGCATTTGGCTTGTGGCTGCAGCTAATTTCTGACTGTGGTAATTACCAACATAGCTAATATTTATAACATTGGATAAAGCTTGCTAACAAGCTGACATTAGTGTGCAGTCATTATCATGTAACAGCAATAGTATGATTCAATATCTCAAGCCACGTGTTATGTGCCAGTGCTACTGAGATAATTTGTGAAATCATTTCCATTATAAGACAATATAAATGGTATGAATAGCACTGCGCCATAACAAAGTAAATACAAGGAAAACACAAATGTCATTAAGTCATAACTGGTATCATACTAAGTTGAATCAGAATAAAAATAACATCAAATAAAATCAAAACATCACTTTGAGGATTACTAAAGTTATTCTTAATAGTATTGTTCTCAATGTTTTTTGTTTCAGGATTTGGAATTGACTCTGGAAGGAGTGGCACACATGGAGATGTGTACTGCCTGGATGAGGGTACACTGTGGCTGGTGAGGATGACATGGAACAACATCTTTGCTCTGGAGGACAAATACCGTAATTTAACGGACAAAACGACTAAACTTATCAAGAGTATTGAAGAGGGTAGATTAAATGCTATAGATTTCTTAGTTATGAATGGTGTTCTAAAATTAAAATGGCTCAATTCTTTTATTTTGCACAAAGACTCATTTTGGTTTAGCATTCCTAATGCAATTTTTCAAAAAATGGGAGGCATTGAATTTTTGTTGCTGTAACACACGTGGGCAAACGGGACTGCAACAGTACAACATCAAACATGGGTTGCTCGTTTTACGTTATCAAACTATGCCTGACCTGATTTAAACCTCCCGCTTGCTCCTGTGGTTATCTCTCTCTCAGGTGTATGTACAGAACGTGAGTTTGTGTACCTGTCTAGGTGTGTGTAACTAACTGAGCATGGGAGTTGCTTCACTTACCCGCTCCTTCCGTACCGCTTCTGGGCCTGGTACGACCCGGCACGACCGGACTCGGCGAGGCCGTAGCTCAGGGCGTCCCCGTCGCTACACGGCCACAGCAGCTCCACAGCCGGCCAGCTCGCTCGATTCGGCACTTGGTTCTTATTTCATTTGGTGTGTGACTCCGGTGCGGTGTGTGGGTGTGTGTGTCGCCGGCGCGGTCTCTCTCTCTGTCTTCCTGGGGACCTCGTGCTCATCTTCCTGAAAAACCCTAGAAGTTATCTTCAACCTCCGCCTCACCCCAGACCAGGTGATACTGATTTCTCAACTCCACCCACTCACAGGGTTCAGTGAGCTACCTCCAATCTCGTGACATATTTCTGTGTTGTTTATTTGTGGATCAGTCTACCTTGACCTCCGCAGCCCTCACACTACACCTGCTTCATATCTCCCAGAGGAGTTCATAACATCCCTCCCCCCATAAAAGAAAACTAAACCATGTGAAATCATAAAGCACCTAATGTTTTCTATGCGTTTTGTTTTTACCAATTTTTATCTTTTTATAGAAGGAGTTTTTATTCAATTTTATATTTTTATAGAGGTTTTCTCATCTTTACACCACTTCCCCAACCTCCATAGTATTTACATAAACTCATTAAAATCTACCAGGACAAAAGGACGATCAGTGACTTTCCCTTCCATGAGGCCACAGAGTCCCACTAAACCAATCCACTTCCTGTTCCTACGAGACATAAGCTCCAAAATCTCTGAACAGACTACAATCACTCTCTGAATACACAGCAAATCAAGTTGGATCAATGGGCATGTGTGACAGAGCATCCGCCAGGATGTTGTCTTTTCCGGCCACATGCCTCACCACTAGACTATAAGGCTGCAAGGCTAAAGCCCACCTGAACACCCTTGGGTTAGCTGTCTGGAAACGGGCAAGAAATACCAACGGGTTGTGGTCTGTATAGACCTCAACCTCCTGCCCAGAATGGGACACATACACCTCAAATTGCTTAACTGCAAGTACTAGACCCAATGCCTCCTTCTCTATCGTAGAGTACGCTCTCTGATGTACATTGAGTTTCCTAGAGAAATAGGCCACTGGTCTATCCCGCCCTGCCTCATCACACTGCAGAAGTACAGCACCTACACCAATGTCACACGCATCTACAGCCAACTTAAAGGGGATGTCAAAGTTTGGTGCACGCAAAACGGGTTCATAGGCCAAGATGGTCTTGACCCCCCCAAATGCTTTCTCACATGCATCAGTCTATACAAACTTCACTGTTTTCTTTAGCAGATCAGTTAAAGGTGCTGTGACAGCCACAAAGTTTGGCACAAATCTACGGTAAAACCTGCACATCCCCAGTATTCTCAACACCTCCCGCCGGTTCTTGGGCTGAGGAAGACCCAAAATGGCCTCCACCTAGGCTCTGCGTGGCCTGACCTTCCCCTGCCCTACCTGGTGTCCTAGGTAGGTCACCTCCCCCTTACCAAATTCACACTTCGGTAGGTTGACGACTAAGCCTGCCCCTTTCAACCTCTCAAACAACTGCCACAAATGGCCAAGGTGCTCCTCCCACCAATTACTAAACATAACTACATCATCAATGTAGGTGACTACAAAGCTCATACCATCAGTCACTCCATTCATGAGCCGCTGAAACGTGGCTGGTGCGTTCTTCATCCCAAATGGAAGCACATTACACAAATGCAATCCTTCAGACGTCACAAAAGCTGAGATCTCCTTGGCCCGGGGCGTTAATGGCACCTGCCAATACCCTTTGAGCAGATCCAACTTTGAGACAACAGTCGCTCTACCAATACGATCTATGCAGTCTTCCAGCCGTGGGATGGGAAATGCATCTGCTCGCGTCACCTGATTCACTTTACGATAGTCTATACATGGCCTAACGGTCTGGTCAGGCTTAGCCCTCTAAGACCCACTGTTGTAATATGACAACGTTACCTTTAGCCACCCTAAAAAACAATCTGTTACATTTTATCTTGTTTTTTACCACATTTACATAGTCATTGGGTCCTATTGTTCAGTCTCACAATGCAATTGAATAGTACATTTGTTTATAAGTCCCGCCTCATGGCCATGAACTCACACAACCTCTCATAGTTTCCTTCGGACAACATTGCTTTGTTGACTATTGACTAAATTCATCAGATTCAAGTAAGTAAAATGTCTTTTATATTTTTTTTTGTTGTTATTACAATGTCTAGAACATGTACATATGTAGTTTTTGTAGAATAGATTCATCAAATTTCATTTAGAGCTTGTTACATATTTGTTGCAATATTACAACATTGGGTGAGTGTGGTAGTCAAAATATCAGGCTTGTTGCAGTGGGAACAAACAGGTTGTATTCCCTCCACTACACCACTGCCTGAAACAGAGTGTTTTTTTGTACATGGAAAGTATACATACTACCCTTGTGTTGTGTTCTGGTCAAATTTGACTAATTTAAAAGTTTATCTCTAAAAAATTTAGTTAATTTGATCAGACTGACCTAAAATTCCACAACTTTGTCCACAAAGAGGATATCAACAGACAATTCAGTTCTGGGAAAGGTGAACATTTACCTGAATGTGGATGTGTGGATGTAAGTGGGGGTATGCATGTTTTCCTTTTAGTATGATAATTAGAGGGCATTACAAGCAGTATTGTCATGTCAAGGCAGTATTGTGTGACTTAATGGCTGGTGATTGGGATGCACATTGCTTTTAGCATGATAAGTAGAGAGAATAGGCTAAGCCATTTACATTTACATTTAGGGCATTTAGCAGATGCTTTTGTCCAAAGCGACTTACAATAAGCAGACAGTATTGTCTGCCTGGAAAACACTGGGGAATTCACTACGTGGGAACAGCCAGGCAGGTGCGCCTGCCCAACTGTGACCTTGAAGATGAGAAGAGCTTGAAGAAAAAGGGGAGAGGAAGCGATGACATCAGAGTGGAGGGGAATCACAACATCTGTGCTGTCAAAGGGTCTGACAACAGGGCCATCACACTTGTGTCATCCTTTGCTGGACCCGAACCTGCGCAGAAGATTCAATGCTGGGACAAAGCCAGCCGAACCTACACTGAAGTTGAGAGGCCTTACATTGTTGGTGCCATCAACAAGTGCATGGGAGTTGTGGATTTGTTGGACTCATTTACAGCCAAATAGAGGTCCCCCATCAAATCCCGTCATGTACATCTTCTGGCACACCATCATCCTCTCTCAAGATGTCTAGCAAAGAGACAATGAACAGGAGACAGTTTCAGGCACAGCCAGCATCCTCTCTCATCCTGGTGAACATGGCGCTCCAAACTCCAAAGAGAGGACGACCATCTTCAGGCCAAGGGAGCCCAGCAACAGTGACATCAGGAAGCTCTCTGACTCCTCAGAAGAGACCATCCAAGAGAAGTACATACCTCCCATTGGATGTACGCAAGGACCTAGTTGCGCATTTCCCAGTGAAGACAGGGAGAGGAAGCTGCAGACACTGCACTAAAGGATACACTAACATGCAATGCAGCAAGTGTGATGTTAACCTTTGCTTTTCATAGGACAAGAACTGTTTTTGGGACTTTCACTATGAATGAAAGTCAGCCATGAAAAGAAAAAATGGAATGAAGAAGTCACTAGAAAAAGCTATTTAATAATAAAAATAATAATAATAATAAATAATTCTTCATAAAAATATGAATGTGTGATTATTATTAATGTTATATACCTTTATGGGGCTAAGTAAGCAATCAACTCTGCAAATGAACCCTTAGTTGTTCTGAATTGTTGTTCAAAGAACATGAGTACACATACAGAAATTCTGCTCCCACCTAAGCCCAACGTTGCAATATTACAACATTTCTCTAAAAACTTACATAAACATTTTTTTAATAAAATCTCTTTCATTTTTGCACCAGAGGCCTCCTACAACAATATCTGAAGGGTCAAAACATTTTTTTTTTAGGTTTTTCTATATTTGGGTCTTACAGGGTTAGGGACAAGCACCACCGGGGAGCTCCATTCGCTCTGCCCCCTTTCAATGGCACCTATCTCCAACATAGATGACAGCTCCTCCTTTAACACGTGCAGCTTAGAGGGTGGCAGCCTGTAAGGGTGCTGCTTTATTGGGGAGTAACCACCAACATCCATGTCATGAACTGCCAAAGTAGTTCGCCCTGGAACATCTTTAAAAAGTGGTGAGAACTCTACTAGCAACATCTTAATGGCAGACTGCCAGTCTGCAGATATATGAGAGGGCCTCAAGGTTTCTCAACCGGAAACCAACAGTCTCACGATCATCCCCACTACCCTCCTCAGGCACCTGACTCATAACCATACAAACCACTGCTGGAGCTGGAGATCGATTTACATATCTTTTCAACAAATTAACATGACATAAACGGTCTTTTCGCTTCCCATTTGGGGTACTAATGATATAGTTCCGATCACCCACTTTCTTGAGCATCGAGTATGGACCAGAAAAAGATGAACCCAGGCTAGAGGTCCGCTGTGGGACCAGGCCAAAACCTGGTCACCAACATCAAAGCAGCGGTCCACAGCCCTCTTGTCAGACTGCACTTTCATACGAGCTTGGGCTCCCTTCAGGTGTTCCCTTGCTACCTGGCCAGCAACCCACAACTGATCTTGAAATTTTGAAACGTACTGCAACACATTCTCATTTGTCTGTGGCTGTGTCAACTGTTCTTTCAACAATTTGAGCGGGCCCCTCACTTCATGGCCAAAAACAAGCTCAAATGGGGAAAACACAGTCGATTCATTTATTGCATCCCTGTACGCAAACAGCACAAAGGGAACTGCCGGATCCCAATCTGCAGGGAACTGAACACAATATGTCTTTAGCATTGTCTTTAGGGTTTTGGTGAGCACGCTCCAGAGCCCCTTGAGACTCTGGATGGTACGCCGAGGACACCGCTTGTGTGATGCCC
Source organism: Sparus aurata (assembly GCF_900880675.1). Taxonomy (NCBI): domain Eukaryota; kingdom Metazoa; phylum Chordata; class Actinopteri; order Spariformes; family Sparidae; genus Sparus; species Sparus aurata. The sequence goes on along the minus strand of NC_044203.1, from coordinate 5,844,560 downwards.
AACCCAGCCATGACTTCCTGAAAGACTCCAGACACAAAATTAGTCCCTCTGTCATGCTGTATCTGCTTGGGAAGTCCAAACTTCGAAAAGAAACCAACTAAGGCCTCTATGATAGTGCATGCATTAATGTTTCCCAGGAGAACAGCCTCTGGAAACTGAGTGCTACTATCCATGATGGTAAGCAAAAACTCCTTTCCCTTCCGGGTCTTAGGCAACGGGCCAACACAGTTAATAATCACTTTAGCAAAGGGCTCCTCCATAACTGGGATGGGATTCAAAGGTGCTTTTGGAACCTTTTGATTAGGCTTCCCGACAACCTGACACTCATGACAAGACCGACAAAAATTCACCACGTCCTTACGAAGCTGGAGCCAATAGAAATGACGTCTAATCCTAGCTAGCGTTTTCTTAACACCGACATGACCAGCGAGGGGAGAATCATGGGCCATCCTGAGAACTTCGCCTTGGTAACATCGGGGCAACACTATTTGCTCACATACACTCCACTCCTCGGTGGCCAGCCTGTCCGGAAGCTGCCATTTTCTCATGAGCACATCTCCCCGAAGAAAAAACCCCTCAGCCATCTCCAGACTTTCCCCCTCGGATGCCGCCGTTTCTCTCAGGAGACCTAAGGTAGGGTCCTGTAACTGCTCCTTCACCAAATTCCTCTGGCTCAACTCTGGCGCTTTCTCCAAACCACACCACTTTGCAAAAAGTATCTGCTAATTCAACCGGTGGGGCATCCTCCTCAGTTACAGGGGGGTCCACATTTGCTCTTGCTCGGGACCGAGTCACCACACACACCGGGAATGCTGCTGGAAATTCTTTCTCCAGAGCCACAGTTTCCGCTACGTCACAGGAGGTGGGGGACAGATGGGGGGTTACCCAGGGAGCCACTGCTGTTTCATCAGTTGCCAAATCATTAGCCAACAGTAGGTGCACCCCAGCAACCAGCAACTCTGGCGCCACTCCTACCTCGGCGCATCCCATGTAATGCTTAGTTCTAACAAACACTCGATACAAAGGCACGGCCAGGTAATCTGTGCCACCAAAACCCTTGGCTGGGACATACCTCCCTATTGCAGCTGTGTCTGGTAGATCAATGGTACCGGCTAACATGATTGAAATGTCACTAGCTGTGTCCCTCAACACTGTCACAGAAGCCTCAGCTGTTCCTTTTGTCACAGCAACTGCTCCCTCTGATACATATTTCCCAAACTGCTTGAGCCCAACACTTGTTACGTCTGACACTGGCTGCATGGCAGGCGTGAGTCCCAAACACACAAGCTCACGGCCTCCTTCCCCCCTGAAGGTTCTTTCTGTGCCCCCACACAAGATACTTCATGACCATCTATCCCAACTGTTGTCCCTCTCTTATGCAGCACTGGACAACGCCATTTGAGATGGCCTGGTTTGTTACAATAGTGACATATGATCTCCCTGGGAAAGGGGGAAAATTTATCATATGGCCGGTCATTTCGAAATTTCAAAGGAGAGCATCCGCCATCCCCTCTCCTGTCACCTCCATGCACTGGAGGGCGCCAGTTACCACTCACTTTATCATTTCCAGGTTCTCCAACAAGGAGCCGTGAACTGCCACTATATTTTATTTCTCATATGGGCACTTCTCCGTGCCCCCTGACCACCTACTCTGCCCTGGCCTCTCCCGCCACCCACGTTTATCAGACCTAATGTCCTTATGAATGAGAGCATAATGATCTGCAGCCTCAGCGGCTTTAGTTACTGAAGAAAGATCTAACTCACTCAAATATGTCTGAATGGCCTTTGGCAGACTTAGTTTAAACTGCTCAAGGAGCATGAGTTCCTTCAATTCCTCAGAGCTATAGCCTTCACTGGCCTTGAGCCACCTTTCGAACACCAGCGCCTGCTGCCTGGCAAACTCTGCATATGACTGCCCCGTCTGTATTCGGTCAGACCTGAAACACTGCCTATAAGCTTCAGGGACTACAGCATACTGTTTCAAAACAGTGTCCTGAACACACTCATAATTCTAACTGTCGTCCATGTCAAGCATAACAAAGGCTTCTTGAGCTTTCCCTGTAAGTGAGCTTTGTATCAGAGCCACCCAGTGCTCCTCATCCCATCCCCGTTGCCTAGCAACCTTCTCAAACATTTCAAAGAACGTTTCTACCTTCTCTGGTGAAAATTCTGGCACCAGTCGAATATTATCAGCAAAATTGAAGTCTTTCTTCTCCTTACGACCTCGTTCATTACATTGGAGGCGCAGCTTTTCAACTTCCAACTTTTCTCGCACCATCCTCTCTTCACGTTCCTGCTTCTCTCGCACCATCCTCTCTTCACGTTCCTGCTTCTCTCACACTATCCTCTCTTCACGTTCCTGCTTCTCTCGCTCCTTTTGCTACTCACGTTCCAACTTTTCTTTTTCCTTTCGCTGTTCAGGGTTAAAGAGCAACAGAATGGCCTCTATCATTTGAACCTTCGTACTACTCTCTGGCAACTCAAGTTCTAGCATATTCACTACCTCCAATACTTAGCTTTATCAATATCTTATGACGCACGGCTTCTGTCTCCTCAGCAAAAGTGTCTAAATCAAAGGAACCAGCCATCTTGGTCAGTCTCAACTGTAGGAAAGGACAACACGAGAAGACTCAACTTATGCAATTTTCCTTAATTTCCAGAAAACTATGGGGGTCTTCCCTACTTTATTAATTTACCCCAGCTCACTGCTCAACAACAGCATGTAAATATTCTCAGCAACAATTTAGACTAGCCATCATCACAACCTGTGAATGATGATAGAGCTACTTGCTAACCTGCCAATACTACACCTGTCACAAAACAAATGCCGCTACTCGGCTAATTATACACAGGAAAAAATGTTCCCTTCAACAATAGACACACGCAACACACTCAACACGACAGACTCAGACCAGAAACCCGCGCCAATTAACCAAACCACACCTGCGCGCGACCAATCCAGTTAAACGCCGCCAGCTTGGCTTTTAACGCCGTTGCCCTTCAGTAGCTAACTGAAAACTAGCAAAAGTCAGCTAACATAAACACAATTCAGAAATAAGACAACAGAATCACACATTAACAAAAAACACTGCCTATCGAAATCCTGATCCCGGACGAGCCCCCACTTGTAACACACATGGGCAAATGGGACTGCAACAGTACAGCATCAAACATGGGTTGCTCGTTTTACGTTATCAAACTATGCCTGACCTGATTCAAACCTCCCGCTTGCTCCTGTGGTTATCTCTCTCTTAGGTGTATGTACAGAACGTGAGTTTGTGTACCTGTCTAGGTGTGTGTAACTAACTGAGCATGGGAGTTGCTTCACTTACCCGCTCCTTCCATACCGCTTCCGGGGGCCGGTACGACCCGGCACGACCGGATTAGGCGAGGCCGTAGCTCAGGGCGTCCCTGTCGCTACACGGCCACAGCAGCTCCACAGCCGGACAGCTCGCTCGATTCGGCACTTGGTTCTTAGTTCATTTGGTGTGTGACTCCGGTGCGGTGTGTGGGTGTGTGTGTCGCCAGCGCGGTCTCTCTCTCTGTCTTCCTGGGGACCTTGCGCTCCTCTTCTTGAAAAACCTTGGAAGTTATCTTCAACCTCCGCCTCACCCGAGACCAGGTGATACTGATTTCTCAACTCCACCCACTCACGGGGTTCAGTGAGCTACCTCCCATCTCGTGACATATTTCTGTGTTGTGTAATTGTGGATCAGTCTACCTTGACCTCACTCAGCCCTCACACTTCACCTGCTTCACATCTCCCAGAGGAGTTCATAACAGTTGCGTTGTGACTATGATATTTGTAAACTGCCTATGAAAATTTCAGACTATCACCAGCAAGTTCTCCTCTACTGGAACTTATTGTATAAGCACAATTTTACTCCCCACAACTCACCTTTGTGGAATAATAGATACATACTGACCAATCGTAAATCATTGTTTTTGGGGACCTGGTTTGATAAAGGAATTTGGGCTGTTTCACATCTATTAGATGATCATGGCAATTTCCTAACTCATGAGAACCTTTGTGTTAAATAAATCTTTCAGTGCTCAACTATGGAGTACAATAAAATAACTAAAGCCATTCCAATTCCCTTTAAAACAAAGACTTAACAACTGGTGATGTATTCAAATGTTCCGGAAATGAGATCACTATATGTGGAGGGAGTCAGTTTAGGTAGTAAATTGTTCACTAATAAGTTTATTAGAAATATTCTGACTGCACAATACTACCCTTATCAACTAAAAAGAAAATATGTTCCAAGAGATTACAGTGTTGCGGAGGCAAGAAAGATAAGGAAACGATATTTATCTTATCTAATCCCTCATAAAGCAAAAGAGGTCACATTTAAAATACTAAATGATATTTATCCATCAAACCACTTCTTACATGTAAGATTTAATTGGGATAATAATTTGTGTGGATTTTGCGAGAGTGACATTGAAATGGTGGAACATATTTTCTTTGAATGTGAACATGTTATACAATTTTGGGTATTATTTCAAAGCTGGTTGTTAACCAAACAGATTACTCTGCAGCCGTTAAACTGGATGTCGATTAAAGTTGGAGTGCAATTAGAGGAGAAGAACGTGGACTTCTTGGTGAACAATTTGATCACGCTTGGAAAACATTTCATTCATAGATGCAAATACCTTAAGGTGAAGCCCCACTTCAACGGATGGAAGAATGAACTCAAAATATACAAAAAATCCTTGTATTACATGACAAGCAAAAATGCCCAGAGACTCTTTTCTTTATTGGATTTATTTACCTTCCTACAATAAGACCCTCACATTGTTATTTTCTTTTTTGTTTCTTTTCATTTGTTAGACTAGCTGGTTCAACATTTTCAATCTTTGTAACACCAATGTGCCTTAAGTGTTTGTAATCTGATGATACTTCATATAAAATAAAAAAAAAACGAAACATCACATCTATTAATGCACCTCAAAAATAGTCACATTGACCAAAAACGGATCTACTCTACTACGTCTTACCCCCTTTGTTCTAGATCGACTCCGAGCTGAACTCCTCACAGCTTCCGCCTGCGATGCAAGATCTGGTTGTTTGTTGTCCTGCATACTGTCTCGTAATGTCTTACAGGCAGCTGGAAAACAATTAAAAGAGAGTGGTATGGTTAAAAAAACGTCAGTCACAGTGAAATTAAACAAGAAAGGAGAAAAAAGTTAAAGTTAATTACACACAAGTGCATCATTATCAGCTTCATGTAAATCTGGACTTGCTGACATAGCTCCGAGCTAATAGGAGGTCACATAGGTTATGTTACTCCTCCTTGAACCGGCACCTTATCGTGGTGGAGGGGTTTGAGCACCCGAATGATCCTAGGATCTATGTTGTCCGGGGCTTAATGCCCCTGGTAGGGTCTCCCAAGGCAAACAGGTCCTAGGTGACGGGTCAGACTAAGATCGGTTCACTCGCCCCTAATGACAGAAAGAACAACAAGGACGTGCACGTCGCCCGGATCGGCGTCACTGGTGCCCCACCCTGCAGCCAGGCCTGGGGTTGGGGCTCGCAGGTGAGCGCCTGGTGGCCAGGTCTTTGCCCACGGGACCGAGCAACGTGGGCCCGCCCTCCCGTGGGCTCACCACTCGTGGGAGGGTTCAGAAGGGGCCGGTGCAGTGGGATATGGGTGGCAGTCGTGGGCGGGGGCCCCGGCGGCCCAATCCCCAGATGGTGACTCTAGCCATGGGGACATGGAATGTCAACTCGCTGGGGGGGAAAGAGCCTGAGCTGGTGCAGGAGGTTGAGCGGTACCGGCTAGAAATAGTTGGGCTCACCTCCACGCACAGTCTGGGCTCTGGAACCCAACTCCTTGAGGGAGGCTGGACTCTCTTCTATTCTGGAGTTGCCCACGGTGAGAGGCGGCGAGCTGGTGTGGGCTTGCCTATAGCCCCCCAGCTCAGCCGCCATGTGTTGGAGTTCTCCCCGATGAACGAGAGGGTCGTTTCCCTGCGCCTTCGGGTGTTGTCTCGGCTTATGGGCCGAACAGCGGTGCAGAGTACCCGGCCTTCTTGGAGTCCCTGGGAGGGGTACTGGAGAGTGCTCCAACCGGGGACTCCGTCGTTCTCCTGGGGGACTTCAACGCCTACGTGGGCGACGACAGTGTTACCTGGAGGGGTGTGATTGGGAGGAATGGCCTCCCCGATCTGAACCCGAGTGGTGTTTTGTTACTGGACTTCTGTGCTAGTCACAGTTTCTCCATAACGAACACCGTGTTCAAGCATAAGGGTGTCCATATGTGCACGTGGCACCAGGACACCCTAGGCCGGAGATCAATGATCGACTTTGTGGTCGTGTCATCTGACCTCCGGCCGTATGTCTTGGACACTCGGGTGAAGAGAGGGGCTGAGCTGTCAACTGATCACCACCTGGTGGTGAGTTGGATCCGCTGGCGGGGGAGGAAGCCGGACAGACCTGGCAGACCCAAACGTATCGTGAGGGTCTGCTGGGAACGTCTGGCAGAACCCTCTGCCAGGGAGATCTTTAACTCCCACCTCCGGGAGAGCTTTGACCAGATCCCGAGGGAGGCTGGGGACATTGAGTCCGAATGGACCATGTTCTCCACTTCCATTGTTGACGCGGCTGTCCGGAGCTGTGGCCGTAAGGTCTCCGGTGCCTGTCGCGGCGGCAATCCCCGAACCCGGTGGTGGACCCCGGAAGTAAGGGTTGCTGTCAAGCTGAAGAAGGAGTCCTACCGAGCCTGGCTGGCCCGGGGGACTCCTGAGGCAGCTGACAGGTACCGGCAGGCCAAGCGTGTGGCAGCACGGGCAGTCTCGGAAGCAAAAACTCGGGTCTGGGAAGAGTTCGGGGAGGCCATGGAGGAGGACTACCGGTCGGCCTCGAAGAAATTCTGGCAAACCATCCGGCGCCTCAGGAGGGGGAAGCAGTCCTCCACCAACACTGTTTACAGTGGAGGTGGGGAGCTGTTGACCTCGACTGGGGACATCGTCGGGCGGTGGAAGGAATACTTCGAGGATCTCCTCAATCCCACTGACACGCCTTCCATAGAGGAAGCAGAGGCTGGGGACTCAGAGGTTGACCCATCCATCACCCAAGCCGAAGTCACTGAGGTAGTCCGGAAGCTCCTTGGTGGCAAAGCACTGGGTGTGGATGAGATCCGCCCTGAGTACTTCAATTTTCTGGATGTTGTGGGGCTTTCTTTGCTGACACGTCTCTGCAGCATCACGTGGCAGTCGGGGACAGTGCCTCTGGACTGGCAGACCGGGGTGGTGGTCCCCCTATTTAAAAAGGGGGACCGGAGGGTGTGTTCCAACTATCGGGGGATCACACTCCTCAGCCTCCCTGGGAAAGTCTATTCCAGGGTACTGGAGAGGAACAATGCGGTTTTCGTCCTGGCCTTGGAACACTGGACCAGCTTTATACCCTCCGCAGGGTGCTCAAGGGTTCATGGGAGTTTGCCCAACCAGTCCACATGTGTTTTGTGGACTTGGAGAAGGCATTCGACCGTGTCCCTCGTGGCATTCTGTGGGAGGTGCTCCGGGAGTACGGGGTCGGAGGCCCTCTGTTAAGGGCTGTACGGTCCCTGTACGACCGGAGCAGGAGCTTGGTTCGCATTGCCGGCAGTAAGTCAGACCTGTTCCCAGTGCATGTTGGACTCCGGCAGGGCTGCCCTTTGTCACCGGTTCTGTTCATTATTTTTATGGACAGAATTTCTAGGCGCAGCCACGGGCCGGAGGGGATCTGGTTCGGGAGCCACTGGATCTCATCTCTGCTTTTCGCGGACGATGTGGTCTTGTTGGCTCCTTCAATCCAGGACCTCCAGCATGTCCTGGGGCGGTTTGCAGCCGAGTGTGAAGCTGCTGGGATGAGAATCAGCACCTCCAAATCGGAGGCCATGGTTCTCGACCGGAAAAAGGTGGCTTGCTCCCTCCAGGTGGGAGGAGAGTTCCTGCCTCAAGTGGAGGAGTTTAAGTATCTTGGGGTCTTGTTCACGAGTGAGGGAAGGATGGAGCGTGAGATTGACAGGCGGATCGGTGCAGCGGCCGTAGTAATGCGGTCGTTGTATCGGTCTGTCGTGGTGAAGAGAGAGCTGAGCCGAAAGGCAAAGCTCTCGATTTACCAGTCAATCTACGTTCCGACCCTCACCTATGGCCATGAACTTTGGGTCATGACCGAAAGAATAAGATCCCGGATACAAGCGGCCGAAATGAGTTTCCTCCGCAGGGTGGCAGGACGCTCCCTTAGAGATCGCAGAGACCCGCGACCCGGCCCCGGATAAGCGGACGAAAATGGATGGATGGATGGATGGATGGATGGGCCTTGTTATGAGGCGAGGCTAATCTGTGAAAATAAAATGCTTGCAGCGATAAGCCTCCGTGTCCCTCTGCGTTTGTGACACACTCCGTGGCGACCCGGCAAATCTCCTCCCATCAGCGCAGGCCTCCTCTCGACAATGGCCGTGCCGCTAGCCTAGCTCCTAGCGAGCCTAGCTCCTAGCCTAGCTCATGCTAGCTAACTTAGCCGAACTGTCTTCGTGTCCAATAAAACATAAACACTTCAACTACGACGGCGAGTCCAACTCACACACTCACAGCACGTCGTCCAACAACAGCTCACAGTCCGTTAGTGATAAAACACGACACTGACGACACACAGTCCACTGTTGCTCGACGCCATTAACTCTCCGCTCCCTCTTCCTCGTCACTCACGCTCTGGTCAACCCGGAAGTGTAAAATCTCTAAAAGGTCATGAACTCTTACGGAAGCGTACTTGAATTAACTTTTTTTTTTGGTTAGTTTTTCTGAGTAATTTTTTCAGTTTTTCTGAGTAATTTATTGTTTGGTGTGTTTTTCGGAGTAATTTTTTTCTTCTGTTTTTCAGAGTAATTTATTTTTATGGTTGGTTTTTCTGAGTAATTTTTTTTCTGATTTTCTGAATAATTTTTTTTTTCTGAGTTTAGAGAGCATTTGAAACAAAAGCCATATTCATTCCTTTACTGAGAGCTCAATGGAAACAATCATGACCGACTTGTTTAGTCTAATCAAGATTTACTTTGAGCTAAAGCTTAGATTGGGACCAAAATATCAAGCCCGACCCGACACGAGCCTGTGCACGTTGTGTCCGAGCCCGGCCCGGCCCGACACATTAACTGTAATTATGATCCTGAACCCGATTTAAACCCGACATTTTTTGAATACGTGGGCTGTTATAACTGACGTTCTCAAGCGTTCTTCACGCGGTAATATTTCCAAACCAGAAATCAGATTAAAGTTACTTATTCAAGTCACTGTGCGTTACTATTATTTTCGTCATTTTCCTAGTAAAAATATATTTTGCTTTCTTCTGCGTCTCGAGGAGTGACGTCACATGCGCGAGGAGTCACGTTTTCAGCACGAGGACAACTCACGTTTAACACCACACAGTGACACAAGCAATTTGGAGGGAGGAAAGAGATGCGCGTTTTCTAGCTGGAAATACAGTCATTATTTTGAGTTATTAAAAAACACACACACACACACACACACACACACAAATGCTTGATTAAGGGCAGAGAATCTAAACTCTACTTTGAGCTGGGTTTAAGACACTGGGAGATAGTCCTGTCTTTAAGTCATATCGATGGTATTACCATTAGTTTGTCAACTCTACGCAGGCACCTGAGGACTTTACGGTTGTTCAGAAGGAAAGCCCATTCAGATCTGCTAGACATAGCAATGTTTCTCCAGGATCAGTTGGACAGATATGGCAAGCTCCACGATACAAGATGACAAGGTGACTCAAGAGATGATCAGGATACTGCTGAAAATATTGGATCCTCACAGTGTGCAGCTGAGGCGCTGGAATCGCCTTCGCCGGCTTATGTGCCAGAATCCAGGCCCAAACTTTTTATGGCATGTAGACTCATATGATAAACTTAAACCGTACAGGATCTGCATCAATGGTGCAATAGATGGGTTTTCACGAATGGTGATATGGCTACATGCTTACTCTACAAACAGTGATCCCAAGATAATCGCGCAATACTTCATTGATGAGGTGTCATCAAGGAATGGAACTGCTGCCCGAATTCGTTCGGACCTTGGAACCGAGAACTGTTACGTTGAACAGATGCAGATGTTCTTGAGGCACGATCATCTGGACAACTTTTCGCACAGATGTTTTTTGTATGGATCGAGCAATCACAACCAAAGAATAGAGAACTGGTGGGGCTTTTTAAGGAGGCAATACGCACAGTTCTGGATGAACCTGTTCCAAGATTTAAAAGACTCAGACTCTTTTTCTGGTGACTTCCTGGACAAAAGTCTCATTCAGTTCACATGTCTTGAAATTATAGAGGTAAGAACTGCAATATGTGTATGTTGTTTTTTTTCCCATAGTGCTATATTATGTCAGAATAATACTGTGACACCTGCTTAGTGATTAAATTATTCAGATGTTTTACTTCACCAAAAGCAGTATTACCACCCTGTGTAGAGGGTTACTTTTAGTGTGGTACTAATATCATAGGTCTACTGATTTGTGAAAAGAGCTCACTCTATGTTGGCTATATGCAAAACCTTATTAGAGTAAAAGGACAGTATTATCAACAGTATATATTCAAAGTATGAAAAGTATAAAATGCAATAAAATGTTCCCTGTCAGTTTTGATGTTTTTAATTACATGATACAGTTTATTATTGCAGATGTTTAAGTTAGAGCTGAGTTTTGAACTACATTACTGGCTAGTTTAATGCATCATAATATCTACTGCAGTTGGTATAGCAAATGTGTGAACTGATTTTCTCACTTTCTATTTTTATTTATATTTAGAGAGAACTGCATGAAGTTGTTCACCTCTGGAACACTCACAGAATTCGCCCATGCAGAAATGCTGTGTCTCCAGGTGGGCGCCCAGTGATGATGTAGACTCTACCCCTACGTTTTGGTGCCAGAGAGTACCTGAAAGAGGTATCCCAACAAAAGATAGAAGCCTGCCGAGAGGAATGCCTGCCAAGAGGACCGTATCCCTGTGATGATACAGTGTTTGACATTTGCTGCCTTGCCATGGCAGAAAACAGTCTTCATCCACCAACCAGACTCCTTGAGCTTTACATGTTCTTACGTGCTTACATACGAGCTCCAATGTAACGATTACAACCTTCTCTACTGGATCAAATGACTGGATGTAAGCCTCCACATAAGGGTAGAAAATGTTATGGACCATGAATTTCACTGTAAAGGGTTCGAACAGTAAATAACTGAATTCTTTACTAATGGACATCTCCCCTTTGTGCTTTGTATATCCTCTTTCTATTCATTATGGGAAAATTACACATCAAAATAAGAGCTGGCAGTCCAATAGCTGCATATGAAATATCGCATCACATGTTGTGAAAAAATGGAAAATCTTGGGTGCATTGTAAAAAGAGCAGCTTGCAAAAAGGACAGTCATTATCAATAATAAATCAAATGGGTTATAATATCTTGTCCACAATGGACACAATGGTGTGTGTGCTGCATGTCAAATGTAGCTCTTACAGACAATACCTGTTAATACCAAGCAGTGAAACCTTTTTCTCTTTTGATATTTAGTTATTGTTTATTGTAGCATTTAGGAAATATACCTTCCTGTTTATTGTTTCTCTCGTGAATTTACTGTATATCATTTGCAGCCAAACAATTACATGTAACAAAATTTGGTGAATATGTATGTATTTAAAATTAGTTGGTGATTCTCATGTCATCTCTCAAACACATAAACAGATCAGATCAACTATTCTTATGTATTTGAATGAAATGCCACTCTACAAATTTATGTTGAAATGCAGTTGTCATTAAACTTTCAGCAAATGAAGGATATCATCTTTTATTAGGGAATGCATCTTTCCTTGAGTTTACACACATTTGATAACTTTAACATTTCACAATACAATCACCCCATAACAAAAGGAACATGTCAAATTTTAAGATTGTGGGTGGAAACATATCATGTCTCACAGAGCAGGACTCCTGAACTACATGACTCAACAGTAAAGACACAATCTGTTCAAAGACAGTTGTACAAAACAAGACAGCAACCTGTGATTGTATTTGTAAAAAAACAAACAAACCTCAGAGTACCTTTTAATGTAACAAGCAAATTCACAAACACTGTCAGTATTAACATCTGACATGAGGTAGAAGTTCAAATTCTATTATGATTTAACAGTGAAAATATGATGAAAGTATTTCTAATGTCCAAACATTCTCATCCTAGACTGATAACAAAAGTGTCTTAAATCAAAGCAAATTGTTAACTGTTTCTTGGTATGATAGAAAGAAAATATCCAAAATAAAGAAAACAATCTGTGCTTCTTACACAGCCCCTGAGCTAGTCACATATTCTCTTTACATACTCTGATAACAAAAAATGTCTTAGTAAGTCTGCTTAAGTTATTGTTTCTTGATATAATAGACCAAAATCTTGAAATGTAATAAAAATTATTTTGCACCAATCACACAGAGTACCTGAGCTAATCACATTTTCTCCTTACATGCTCTGTCCCACATTCACACAGTATAAACCTACATCGCTGGCACTGATGGGGCAGAGAAAAATGTATATTGTTTATAAGTCACTTAGCCACACTTAGCCACACTTATGCAATGTCCATTGCATAAGTGTTGCTGGACAGTATAGCCTCCATTTCAGCTCGAAGCTCAGGATAGCTGTTGTAAGTTGATGGCAGCTCCACAGTTGGGCCACAAGTATGGGCAATTGGCTGCCGTGCTAGCCCTTCCAAAGAGGTGAATGTGACTTGAATTTATTTTACACAGATGACATCAGACCCAGTCAGAAATCTCATCAGCTTCCGGAGACCTATTTCATCCAATCCCCTTATGTACTGATGTAGAAATCACAAACTTTGGTTCTCTGCTGGAAGTAGCTGGAAGAAGCTGTTATCATCTTGATCACCTTTCGTGTTGTTGGTTAAATGTTCTCATACAGCTTCTTCATATCCTGTACACTGGGGAAAAACTTCCTGAGTACTGGTCCTGCAATATTATCCAGTGCATATTTTGGGTGCTGGATCATTTGCTTGTGGGTGACCTGGACAAGCACGGCTCTCAAGTTATCTTGTGTTGGTACTGTTCTTACTCCCATGCGATCCATAAGATCAAGAAGCTCTTCCTCAGCCTCTTGCAAAGCAGTGGACAAGAGATCACGCTCAGACTGACTAAGATACAACATCAGGGAGTCAAACAGTAAATCAGGTGAAACAGAGTGTTCACCAAATAAGACTGCTGCTGTAAAGGCTTTTGCCAGCCGAAATGGAAAATACTTATGGTCCTTCAGTCCCTTGGCCAATATCCTGCCAACAGACTTCCATTCCTCCTCTTGCCTATTTGAGGAGATTGATGGCACCCTCACATCTGCACCTGCTGCTGCACAGTCTAGGAATTCTGTCCAGAAGGCAGCGTATACATCCCTGGACACACCATCAGCATCTGCCCCCATTTCATCAATGAAGCTGTATTTCACAGAGTAGGTCATCATTGCTTTATCCTTGAACTGGGCAATCAGTTCATCTAAGAGAGTCACTCTGTGAAGTTTCACAGTCACATGCAAAAGTTCATTGGCAGGACTTGGTGTTCTAGCAGAAGCTGTCTGAGCATCAACAGGAGTTGAGGTGTAGGTGGAGGTGTTTATTTGTTCGTCTTCTATTGCAAGGATTGGCTCATGTATGAGTGTATCATCAAGGTCACCTAAAAACGGCCCACCTGTCAAAGGACCAAAAATGACCTCTGATGTATTACACAAAGATGTAAGATCAATAATCTGAACAGCTGCAGTACTGAGAACAGCTGACATTATGGCAGTGCTTAGCTCATCATCTTCGACTGTGTGTATTTGATTTTCACTGTTATGTCTTTTCTGTGTCAGCTGCTCGACCCCTTCCATGGTGTGTTTCTCTTGTCCAGATTCTGTTGTGTTTTCATGTTGCTCATCTGTCTGTATATCAGCTCCTTCCTCTGGGTCATCTCCACTGGTCAGGGTCTTTGTGAACAAATACAATCTTAACAACCCCAATTTGTGTGTCTCGTAGTAGTCTCCCACACTAACATCCTCATCAACTTGTGCTTCCTGAAAGTCAGCTATATCGTGACCGAATTGCTTCCCACTTTTCCATCACTGACTTTTCATTAGGGAAAAACAGTTTTTTAGCTTGCGATAGAATCTCAGTTTTAGTGGCATTCTTGTTAATATCAAGAACTCTGGTTCCTCCACCGCTGCGTTTTCTGACTTGTCTGTTGTCATGTATCCACCCTAATTCTATTTTTCTTGTTGTCTTCCAGGCTCTCTTATTATTTCTTAGACGCATTTTTGTTAGTTGTACTGTATTCTCCGCCTCAAAACCTTGATTGCCTGTTGCTCATTGTGCCCATTTTCTTTTGAAGTTTTCTGAATAAGGACAGTCTTTTTTAATCATCTCCACCTCTCTTTTGTTTTTCCATACAGAAATGCCTTGTGGCAATCCTGTCACCATAGGCTGGAATGTAAGAGGCCATGGTGGCATCACCTATTTCTCCAATTATCGAGCTTTCAATCTGCAATAAAAACAAAAAGTATACATTAGACATAACACATCTTAAACTAGATTATCTCCAAGAATATTTACTTCTGTGCTAAATTCCAGGACAACCAATTATAAATGCCTAATGCAGATGATAACACAATGGACAGTATAAGAAAGTACAAAAACACCTTTTGGAGCTGGCAATAATGTAGTGCACCAATATAAACATCAGACATCTATTCCTTCTGCTAAGTTTATAATACATCAACAGTAACTTGAAAGGGTATTTAATCCTGTTCACCTATTGTTTTAGTTTAGTCATGCGGTTGTTTTAAAATGCAGTCGGATGGGATTAATTATCATTTCTACTCCATATACTCAATATCATATTATGACACAAATAATTCCACACTATAAATGTTACAATGTATTAGTTTAGCCTGATATATTTTGAAAGGGTTGTTCTAACTGTTCTTATACTATGTACATCATCTGTATGATCACGATGTAAATATTGCATCTAAGTTATCAAATGTGATTCATTTGTGCACATTATCATACTGGCAAAGAATTTGAAGAATCAAGTCTTACTTTGATGGTATAGAATACTTCACATACATCTGACACTGAAAATCTCATAACATAATTTTAAAACATGTCATATCAAAACAAAATATAAAGCAGTGAATAGTTTGTGTATTTCTTTGTATATTTGTGTAACAGTGATGTCTCTCCATTCAGGCTGCATTGTTGGAAGGGATGCTTGACAAATGAAAATATTTGAACCCCTGGAACCACATGTGATGGTCTAAAATGTATAGGTACATGTAAAATTGCTTGAAATTCAGTGAAATATAAAAAATATAGTTGAGAAAATCATTTTAAAAATGAATATAGCCTGCAGGAACAAATTTCCTGTGACTTACATGATCCTGCTGCATTTTCTGAATACTCTCCTCAGGAACACCTCTGTTGCGAAGAAATATCCACAGACCATCATCTTGTGGGCGGCCAGGGGTTAAGGATGTAGCCATTGCTGGCACTGCAAAAATGTAGGGAAAAGGCAGAATATATATAAATATTTGTTTAACCAACAATTAACACATTTAAAACTGTCAAGGCCAATTCTGTCATGATATTGTCGACTTATATGAAAATGTACATTTATTTTGTTTAAAATGGATGTTTCATGTCTTGACTGTTGACCTATAAATACTCTGTCTATATGTATAATCATTTGAAAGTCAACCTGTCATTAAACATTTTAATTTGCTCACTCAAATCACCACCAAAACTGATTTGTGTCGTGTCCTTTTGTGATGAGAGTGGTTATTCATGAACAATAACATTAATCTAATAGTACAGAAGACTAAACTCAGCAGCTCAGAGTGGCCTTTTTTTATCAGTATTATTGTTGTTATCATTATTACTACTCAAATATTCAATATAATCCAGATTGGGGCTTTGCAACATAGGGTATGAGTAGCTAATTTTCTTTACCAGTAAGCAGGTGCAAAAACGTTTTAAATTTTAAATGATTTTAGTCAACATATGGGCCTATAAAAATAATTATGTGCATGGACGTTTCATGCAGGATCCTTCCTCACTGTGTTTCAGGTATACATGCATGTATTATGAATGCATCTTTAAAATAGCCTACTAAGAAATAGCGAAGGAGAGGGAGCCCATAAGCAAACCACAGCAACCTCAGCAACTCAAAACACTCGTCATAATGCGTCAGTGGTGTAAATATATAGTGACTAGTCTACTGGCAACGTTCTGTTTGTTTACATACTTACGTGCCCCATGTCAAACAACTTATATGTTAGTATTCTCATGTTAGGTCTCTATAGTTGGTGTATATTTAGCATATAACCTAACGTTATAATGAATGGCTCGTTCTACTTGTGGCAAGCTAATATACTGAAAGAAAGGCGAGTAATTTTCGATGAGCAACAATATCCAGCATGATGGAAACAAAACTGTTAGCTTACCCGACAACTGAAAACATGCCCATATTACATGTGAATTTATTCCTTACCTGCTACATTGAGCGATAGGCTTACAATAGAAGGATGCAGTCTAAAACACGTAGTAAGAATAACTTTTCAACATCTTTCAAAACATTTAGAACCCATGAAATTATATTTTAAAGTCACACATTTTAAACAGAAATATTTATACATTTTAATATCTTAGTTATCTCAAAATATTTCATGCAAATTTTAACTTCTTAACAACTGCTGTTTTATCTCTACTTTGTTCCCAGGAGAAAAAAAAAAAGTCTTTTTTACATAACATTGGCCATTGCTAATGACATACACAGTAATTAATCTAGCATACTTTCATTAAATAAATCAATTCAAGCTAAAATTTAAGGGTCTATAATTAGGCTATACTGAGCCTCATCTATTTATACCAGAGATGTTCTTAAAATGAAGTCAACACCTTTAAGAAAATGGTCACCTGGGGTAAAACTCCCCCTGCTACAATGATTTGCATTTGTATAGCTCCACATTGAAGGCAGGACCCAAGGTTTACCAGCAGAACATTGCCCAAACCATCACACTGCCTCTGCTTGCTTGCCTTCTTCCCATGGTGCATCCTGGTGCCATGTGTTCCCCAGGTTAGCGGTGCATATGCACCCAGCCATCCACATGATGTAAAAGAAAACGTAATTCATCAGACCAGGCCTTCTTCCATTGCTCCCTGGTCCAGTTCTGATGCTCACGTGCCCATTGTTGGCACTTTTGGCGGTGGATAGGGGTCAGCATGTGGATCCTGACTGGTCTGCCCTAACCCTAGAATTGGGATTAGGGTTACGGTTAGAGGCAGGCCTGCCAAGTGAATGGGATGGATGAGAGGTGAGGGTTGACTCACTGTCAGGTTCCAAATGGCTCCTCCAGGAGATGTTGACTTGCATATTTCAGGCTGTTTGTAGTGAACCTTCAACCAAACCCTAACCCTAGAATTGGGATTAGGGTTACAGTTAGAGGCAGGCCTGCCAAGTGAATGGGATGGATGAGAGGTGAGGGTTGACTCACTGTTAGGTTCAAAATGGCTCCTCCAGGAGGTGTTGACTTGCATGTTTCGGGCTGTTTGTAACGCACCTTCACCCAAACCGGTTAGAGGCAGGCCTGCCAAGTGAACGGGATGGATGAGAGGTGAGGGTTGAGTCACTGTTAGGCCCACGAATGTGTCATGATGAAGAGAAAATCAGTGTTTTTCATTTCACGTGTCAGTGATCATAATGTTATGCCTGATCGGTGTATATATTTAGACATTTAAGTAGATGCTGTGGTTCTGACAATTTCAGACACTTGAGATGAGGAGAGGAGAAGAGTAGGGTCAAACACACTGAAAGACGAATGTTGATCAGCCCTGCAATTTATGGCTTTAGAGAGGACTAATGGCCCATCTAGCTGGATGGAGCCTCTGTCTGAAGTGCAAGCAAAGTCATTACTCTTCTAAAGTTAGTGGGATGAGGCTAGATTTCTCAGGTCTGTCTTGTCGTTCATGACATTCTGCCTCCGTAAGGTCAGAAGTCAGTGGGTGTCTCTGAGCACTCCAACATAGACACAGACAGGCATTCTATAAAACCATCAATATGTTAATGAAAAAATATGGTTTCTTCTCATATTCCTGTGTTTTGAACAGGAGCCCTGAGGGGCAAGTAAGATTTTTTAATTTTTTTTGGTAATACAAGTCTGACTCTCATCTCTCGATCTTTTTTTTTTTGTCCATCTGTTAACACTTGAAAAAATACATACATAAAAAAAGAATTCAGGATTTAAAAAATAATTATATTTTTTCCATGTGTGGAACCGAGTGAAAAAATACATCTTTCAAGAGGAAAGTAAAGCTAATTTTTTAGTTTTTACAATACTCACTTTGGCTGAGGTGCATGACTACCCTTGTCCTAAATGGGATGAAAGACATACATTTTCTTCCAAATGAGATTTAATTTCTCTCTGCACTCTAAACACATAACACTCACTAGGTTACACACAAGATAAGGAATTAAGATTATGCTGGTGTTACGACCAGGGCCTAGGGGAAACCCTGGTGCAACAAGTTTGTGAGACTCCTCCCTTCCCCATCCTCCAAGCACCAGCAGCAATAGCATTTTTAAATAGTTTTATTCAAAACACACATTTTCAACATCAATCATGCATGCTGGCAGTCTGAGTCAATGGAGGAGAGAGCCCCACAGGAACTGGGAGGAGCCGGCCTTTAAACCCATGGCTCCAGGAAGGCAGCCAATCAGCTCCACAAGGCAACCTACAATCAGACACACCTGCAACCAATCTCACACACTCATACTCACACAGGTAAAAGAGGGATATTAAAAACAGACAACTAGAAACATTTATGACCCTCTAGGGTCGTAACACCTCCCCCCTTAAAACTGAACATTTCTCCCTAAAGTAATGTTCAAGTTCATGGCATGCAATCGGGTGATGAGCAATCACAAGTCTGTTCCCCCTTAAAACCATTCTACATAAAAACACTTCTGCACAGGACCAAAATCAAGTCTGTGGGTGCCACTCCCACAAACAAAATGGCCACCACCATGAGGAGAGAACACAAAACATACACACCAAAAACAGCAACAGGTGACCACCACAACCGTGGAGTGCAACAGCCAATGCACAAAAGGTGTCACTGTGTAGCCACTACTACACACAAATGTTGCCAGCTTACTCTTAAGCTGCAACCACAAGTGATCCAACAAAAGTGGAGTCCAGTTACCACAATGAAAAGGTCACAAAAACTTTACTGCATACAAGTATTAATTAGGGCCACACATCACGTGACCAACACAAAAGCAGCCATCTCACACAAAACCACGTTGCTGTGCACATTATAAAACGAAGGGAAACTGTAGAGACACCCCGACTTTACCTGCCTACAAAAGGTGGCTAACTCACCTAGCTAGTCTTCAGTGGCTTGCCGAGCTCGAGGCGTCTTTAAACGCTGAACTCAGTGAATCACCGAAGACCAGGAATCTAGTTAACTGCGAAACACTGAAGCGTACCCCCACTCAGGATTACCACCAAAAATAAGAAAGGCAAAATAACAAAAGGTGGCAAATTCTTGAAAATGCCCAGCAGCTTACTGGTCAGGGTGCTCAGACAGACACAACATGCAGCAACAACTTAACAAAAGAGATGACCACTACACTTAACTAAAGGCCACTTACACAAACAAACTAAACCAAACCACATCTACCTCACCTCATGGACATTCAGATCCCGGACGAGTCCCCAATTGTTACGACCAGGGCCTAGGGGAAACCTTGGTGCAACAAGTGTGTGAGACTCCCCCCTTCCCCATCCTCCGAGCACCAGCAGCAATAGCATTTTTAAATAGTATTATTCAAAACAAACACATTTTCAACAATTAATCATGCATGCTGGCAGTCTGAGTCAATGGAGGAGAGAGCCCCACAGGAACTGGGAGGAGCCGGCCTTTAAACCCATGGCTCCAGGAAAGCAGCCAATCAGCTCCACAGGGCAACCTACAATCAGAGACACCTGCAACCAATCTCACACACTCATACTCACACAGGTAAAAGAGGGATATTAAAAATAGACAACTAGAAACATTTATGACCCTCTAGGGTCGTAACACTGGCATTTGAGCCTCAATGACTCCACAGTTCGGTCCACTACAAATTATAGAAGCATAAAAAAATGTGGCTTTGTGAAACTGCAGGTAACAAGGTCCTTACATGACATAACACAATCTTTTCACTTACTGTGGGTGTGTTTGAGAATGTGGACTACTCAGTGAATTTAGCTGGGAGTAGGGTGAGACCACTACATTGACTTAAGGCCCATGTAGTTTTGCTCTAAGTGACAGCTGGAGAGCACTTTAAGTCCCCCACATGGGCCCATACAATATTAACGTTGTCTTAGTAAGCAAGAGAACACATGAAAAATACAGCTGTCACTGCCTCAACAGCCCCGTGGGATTTACATACAGGTCAGTGTGGAGGCGGCCACTGCTTCAAACCTAAAGTACTCTACAGCTACATCCATATGGTATGTAGTATAGAACACACTTTTGGTTTGTTGTGTTCGCATGAATTTGAATGTAGAATCTTTTAGATTGGTTTTCTTGGTACCAAGTTTATGACTGAAGCAATGTGTGAAATCTTGTTATTTTTCCCCAATAGCTGATGGTAAACTGCTCATCTCACCACTGTTGTAATGTACCTAAAGCAGAATATCCAAAACAGGTTGAGAAGGTAAATCTTGCTTCCACCATGTTGTTAAGCTACTGACAATTTACCCATCACTTTCCATTCCACATAAAAAAGCGGTGGTGGAAAATAACAAACTACTTTCAGTTAAAACTGGGGTCAGTAAGTTTGAAAAACCGTCAAGCCCAGGCTAGATTTGCACTCAGGCCTATCTCCAAAGCCGCTCCTGCCTTTATCCGACCACTCTGTTGCCTCTCGTCTGACCCGTTTGGCAGAAAAGTTGCATTGAACACACCGCTTCGACATACTGCCAACTCCACAGTAGCGTGTACGTTCTGCGCTTGCGCGAGATGCAATAAGCCGGTGGCTCTACTGTTAGACGCTGGACTAGAGGTTTATGCACGCAACTCTCTTTACTTTTGATCAAAACGAAACTTAACTATTTCAGATCAGACAAGGTCCGCACGGCTGCGAAAGCTTCCAATGCAGCTGAACACACCGAACAGATTTGTTCCCAACCTCGTCCGAGTCTCCCCAAACGCTTCAGACGTCCAACAGTTGGGCCAGTGTGTTCCTGCCTTTAAAGCATTCTGATAACACGAACATACAGTACACCTTGGCTGATCTGCAAAAAAGTAATCAAGTTCTGAACTGCATAATTCACCAGTGGAAAGCAGAGCATCAAACTAATAACCAGAAAATGCTGAACACCCTGGACAACTGTTCACCTACATTTATTTATTTCTGTACTTCTGTGTCGAAATGTTAATGAGGAGGTAGGAGGTCCTAACCTCAGTCAAGAGCATAATTGGTCAAATCGGAGAGCCAGACAAAAGCAAACGATTCCTGATCCCAAGCCTCGCTCTCTGTAACGTTGTAAACCAGCTCTAGTTAGGCTCTAGGTTAACTGGTGTTCATTTTAACTGGCGAGGGTCCCAGATGTGCTGGTGGTGTGGTTTGAGAATCCTGTCTTGAGAGAGAGGGGTCCTCAGCCATGTCCGCTAACCAGGAAAAACATTCTGCTCATAGCTCCAAGTCATGCATATGTGTATTCATTTTGACGTGGCTTGAACACTTCTATCCACACAGAGATGCCGGGCCTGCTACTTGCAAACTACTGTTAGATGAGTGCTACAGAGCACAAATCGTCCAAAAGTGCATGTTGTCGGTCTCATATCTTTGTCGTGAATCTCTGTACTCTCAAACAACTCATGGGTGGAACAGTATTAAGCATTTGTTCACGCCGAGCGGCTCGAGAGCGGCGTGGATACCACTGTTAGCTCTTATGCTAGCTGTTTGCAGTTAGCTGTTAGCTTTTAGCTGTTGGCTGCTGACTGTAGCGCTGAGAGCGTAGTGTCCAGGTTAACTGTTTTGACACCCGTTACCATCGAGAGTGAGATACATGTCTGGGCTTTCCTATGAACCATTGTCGCTACTGGTGTTTGTATCACAGGTTGATCTGGACGTCTCACAATTTGCCACAGCTGATTGACCTCACGCTGAGCTCGGGCTGGATGTCAACGTACTCTGCAGACTGTTTGACCAGCAGGCTGTATGACATTGTACAGTTTTCACACTGACTTAGCTTCAGCTTAATAACGATGTATGCGGCTCGGAACGATGGCTTTAAGTAACCATTTGAACTCAGTGCGGAATGAAAAATACCGGATGGTAACCGGTGTCACAAGGTAACCTGGACGCTGCGCTAACAGCAAGCAGTTAACAGCTAACATAAGAGCTAACAGGGGTCTCCACGCCGCTCTCGAGCCGCTCGGCATGAACAAATGCCTCAGCTTGTTCCACCCATGAGCTATTTGAGAGTACAGAGATTCACGACAAAGATATGAGACTGACAACATGCACTTTTGGACGATTTGTGCTCTGCAGCGCTCGTCTAGAATACACATATACATGACTTGGAGCGATGAGCAGAATGCTTTTCTTGGTTAGCGGACATGGCCGAGGACCCCTCTCTCTCCAGACGGGATTCTCAAACCACACCACCAGCACACCTGGGACCCTCGCAAGTTAAAATGAACGCCAGTCAAATTCATTACTAAACCAGAGCTACATGAACAAATGTCAACAACTGCAGCTAACAGTTAGCTGAGTGGGCTTGCTGGTAGCCAGCAACATTCCTGTACAGTGTAGGTGAACAGAAATGTAGAAATAAATAAAAAGCATTTATTCTTTTATTTATGCATTTATTTATTTATGCATTTATTTATTTATACATTTATTTATTTATGTATTCATTTATTTATGTATTTATTTATGCATTTATGCATTTATTCATTTATTTATTTATTTATTTATACTTATGTCAGGTTTAGTCCTCCATAAAGGACTGCTTAAATCACGCACCCGAGGAAGGAAATGACAACAGTTAATGAGCAATCACATAGTATGGTTGAGGAAGTTAGTGCCCTCAAGGAACAAACCTGTCCAAACTTAATACCATGCAATGCAACCAACTGCAGTGCAAACCGTCACCATCCTATCTCCATCTTCCTCTGCCTCCCTACAACCAGAGGTCAAAGCTCGGCTGTGACTGCACTCCACCATGCAACTTGGTCATGGTCAAGAGCTTTTTCCATCTCCAGTAGACTCCCCTCTCCAGGGAGAATTGAGAGGAAAGTTAAATGGGAAAAGCCCAATTAAATTGCAGTTTCCTTGTTTTGGCAGAATGGGAGATTGTACTGACCCTCTGATGTACCTGGAACAGTGCCGGGATTATCTGCCTTTGAACCCCCTCATGGATGACGAACTGCCATCCTTTGCAATGTACTTTATGGCATGGCTCGCGAGTGGGGAGGTTGGAAACATCTGGGATTCTGGGAACTGGGAACATCTAGCATTAACGCTTCTGAATGAGGAGTTGTGGCGAACCATTACGGAGGACAGGAACTTTGGATTTGGCTGATGGAGGGGTAGGATCATACCTGTAATGCCAGTTGTAGTACTTTCATCTCAAAGCCTTGCCTTTCAAGCAGTCCTTGGCCCGGACTACTTGAATCTCAGTGAGCCTGCAAATAGGCATGGGACAGAATCTGTTCTGGTTCAGGAACAACAGCAGAGAAAAATATTGTTTTGAAAAGGACACTAACATCTTCAGGCCCTGCTTTCCTTTTACTCTACCATTGATCCCTGAAGGGCTGCTCATCCTACTCTCTCCAACCTGGATTCAGAGCTGTTGCACAAGGCAGTGGAGAGAGTTCAGTTGGATAGAGGCAGCAGGAGTAAGTTCTGCGACCTGCTGAAAAACTTTTTTGACGTATGCTCCTCCTCATTGGGCCGAACCAATTTACTGACACATCTTTGTTACTCAGGATATTTCAGTTAAACAATAATCCTACTGAGTCGCCCTAGCAAAACACATGGTGATAAAGGAGTTAGTGGAGGAAATGCTGACAGCTAACATCATCAAACCCTCATGCTTACCCTTTGCCCAGCACACAAGAAATTTTTGACTCAAAAATTCACCAGCACTGTTTCAGAGGTTGATGGAAATAACCTTGGTGGAGGTTAGAGGCAACATCTGTTTTGTTTACCTGAATGACCTCATCATCTACTCTCCATCTAGGGAACAGCACTTCAGGGTACTCCAGGAGGTTTTCAAAAAACTCAGAGAGGCAAGACTTTTTCCAAACTTCCCTTGAGTTCCTGGGTCACATTGTATCTGTTGCAGGTATTCAGGTGGATCCAGACAAAACAAAGCCAATAGAGGAATTCCCATTGCTGAATAACAACAAAGACATCCAGCAGTTCCTTGGCCTGTCTGGCTGGTACCATCAATTTGTCCCAAACTTCTCTCATCTGGTAGAACCCCTAAATGCGCTGAAGCATAAATGAGCCAAATTCAAGTGGACACTTGAGTGCCAGTCTGCTTTTGAACACCTGTCTGGTCTCTCCACCCATTTTAGGGCATCCAAACTTTGACCTTGCGTTTGTTGTTTATACTGATGCCAGTGACATAGGTCTGGGAGCGGAGCTGTTCAGAAGACCAGGCTTGGAACCAAATCATTTCTGGCCTATAGCAGCAGGACTCTAAACCAAGCAGAGCGAAAATATTCAGGCACTGAGAAGGAATATTTGGCAGTGGTGTGGATGTTCTTCACAGTCATCACTTACCACTCACCGCTGTTTTAAAATCCAAAGACCAAGAACACGCCTCACCCAATGGGCCCTCGGGCTACGGGAATTTATTTTCCCTGTGGTATACAGGAAAGGAAAAAAAAACATCGCTCCAGAGAGCCTGAGAGCCGCAAGGTAGCAGGAACATTGCAGCAGACCATACCTGGGAATAAACCAACCCTGGGAGATGCTGAGAGTAGACAGATGGGCCCCTTTCCTAGGAGCTCCAATGGAAATTTATATTTGTTAGTTTTTGTGGACTACTACACTCCTTTGGTGGAGCTATTTCCCTTACAAAAAGCCACCACAGAAACTATATCAGAGATACTCATCTAGGAATTGACAACTGGAGTTCCCAACTACATTCTGTTGGACCAGGGAAGCCAGTTCACCTCCTCCATCTTCAAAGCCACCTGTGACAAATGGAGCCTGAAACACAAAATGACCTCACCCTACCACCCCCAAACTAATTTTGACTGAAATAACCTGGACATTAAAAAAAAGAATGACTCCTATGCAGGAGAGAACCACAAATACTAGGATAAACACCTACTAGAGTTCCATTTTGCTCTTAATTCAGTGGTCCATGAATCCACTGGAGTCACCCTGAACTGAACCTCCAAAGAGCCATTCTGAGGACCTGCCAATGCCATCCTCAACCCCCAGCATGAAATAACTATGCCGGATCAAATCAAAATGGTGCCCAGCTACTCACACGAGGAAGAGGTTTAGTCTGTCCCCACAGTGTGCGTCGTAGTTTTGCCAACCCCTGACAAGAAGCCAAAAGTCCAAAAGCTGGCCCTGTTTGTGCTGGCTCAAGCAAATAATTTTTCTGTTGGTTTGCGAGAGCTCAAAGATTGTAATGCAGGCTCAAACTAAGTATTTTTCTTTTTGTGAGATCTCAAATATTTATTAGTTGACTATTTGTTATTTGTGAAGATTATTTATTTTGTTGACTGAACTGATACTGAGAGTCAAACTGAGTATTTTTCTGTTTGTTTGAGGAATTTAAAAGATTTATCTGTGAGAAGAACAGACATTTTTGGGGGCAATTAAATTGTGGGTTTGTATATACTGAATGTATACACTCTTTGGGTCTTGTGTTTCTTATTTACTATTGAGTTCTGGTTGGGGCCATGCACTGAAATGCATTGGTCCTTGTGTAGGGTTAATATATAACTAAACAAAAAAATATTCTTGTCAGATTTATATTCTGACTGGCTACCCAGCACTGTCAAAAAGCTACAATATACAGTACAGAGTATGAGTACACAGTACACAGTATAAATATACAATACACAGTATAATTACACAGTATAAATACTCAGTACAGAGTATGAATACACAGTACAAACTGTGAGAATGAAACAGGAACTGAACTTGCACAAACCTCAAAACCAGACAGCAAAGCAGCTGCAGATCCAGCTGTTAGTTTCTCCAGACATCAGCCTTTCAAAAAATAAAGTGATCATCCAGCAAAACTGCTTGTCGTCTCTTCAAAGATATTCAAACAAGTATAAACTACAGGATTGGTTTTAATGTAGGGCACAGACATATAAGGGTATGTTCAAACTATTTTCCTTTTTTTAAAAATATTTTTGGCCTTTATGGCTTTATTGATAGTACAGCTGAAGAGGGTGACAGGAAACAGGGAGAGAGAGAGGGGGAGTGATAGGCAGCAAAGGGACCCAGGCCGGGAGTCGAACCCAGGTCTGCTGCAGAGCCTCAGCACATGGGATGCCCGCTCTTCCAACTGAGCTAATCGGTGCCCCATTCAAAGTATTTTCACTGTAAGTTTAATCACATAAATGTCTTAAATGATTACACTGAAACCACAGTCACACATATGATATTGTCACGGTAGTGATGCACGGATCACAGGTAGGCCTACATTCATCAACACCGCGGGAAATCTGTGTTGGGCGGTCTAGGTCATAAAACTAAACATTGTGATTACTATCGGATGGGCTGCTGGTGGTGAAATAATACCATTAAAGAGGAAAACAGTACATCACCTGCATTATGAGAAACAATACAAGTGTGTCTCTGAATTAACAGAGATGTGCATGCATCCAATCTCTGGACAAGTGTTAGTTCTGTGTTCATCGTCTGTAACCGCTTTATCCCTTTTTCAATAAGTTGCGGGGTTTGTTGCTGGAGCCAATCCCAGCTGTCTCCGAGCGAAGATAATTATAGATAATGGTATTTTTGTCAGAAATTCATCAAATGTTTCTACAGCTGTTGAAGCCAACTGACAGCTGATCCAGTTTAGGTTAAATGGGATGCACTTCAAGTGTGAATGGTTGTTAAGCTGTCTGAGGAGAGTACTGTGATAAGTAATATTGTCAACAACCCCTCTTTTCAAAGCTGGTCGTTCCAGTTTGACAAAGATGGATTATTTTACTCCGATTTCAAACCATCCATCTTCCCTGGCCAGGATGTTAACATTGTTGTCCTCAAAGGAATGATTTTTCTCCTTCAGATGTAAGTGGACAGCAGAGTTTTGACCTGATGAGTAAGCTAGACGGCTTTGTAGAGTGGTCCGAACAGAATCATCTGAGGCTGAATGTTGACAAGACCAGAGAGATGGTGATCGACTTCAGGAGGAAGAAGATGCCTTCGCAGCCACTACGGATCAGAGGGGAGGTGGTGGAAGAGGTGGAGGACTACAGATACCTGGGAGTGGTGATCGACAACAGACTGGACTGGAAATCTAATACCGAGGCTGTGTACAAGAAGGGGATGAGCAGACTCTATTTCCTGAGGAAGCTGAGATCCTTCAACGTATGCAGCAAGATGTTGGAAATCTTTTACCAGTCTGTTGTTGTCAGACATTTTCGGTACACAGTATGAATTTTCTTTGCTGCTGTACACAGCAGCAAAGAAAATGACGCTGGCAACAACAGACTGGGCAGCAGCATCAGAGCCAGCGACACCAACAGACTTGATAAAATTATCATGAAGGCGAGCTCTGTACTTGGTCTCAGGTTGGAGTCTTTTGAGACCATAGTGGAGAGGAGAACGCTGAACAAACTGTTATCAATCATGGACAATGATCAGCACCCTCTCCATCACACAGTAGACAGACAGCGGAACACCTGCTCTCACAGACTGCTGCAGCTCCGCTGTTGAAGGGACAGATACAGGAAATCTTTCCTGCCACACACCATCACACTGTACAATAATAACAGCTAAAACTCTGGTCATTACACATATTGTCTGTGCACTTTGGTTTTACACACTCTGTTCACCGCTCCTTATATTTTATCTTGCACTACAGTCACTGTGCTTATTTATACATTTGTAAATATTTCTTGTACATTTACATTTGTAAATATTTCTTGTACATTTCTTACATTCTGTACATTTTGTACATTATTTTTGTATATATTACTTTTTTGTTCCTATTGCTATTTAATATATCTAGGTTGTTCCTCTTATTTCATTGTGTTGTTATTGTCTCTGTGTAATGCTGCTGCTACACCGTAATTTCCCAGCTTGGGATCAATAAGGTATATCTATCTATCTATCTATCTATCTATGCCCTTCTGTGTTGTGCCATTTGTTTATGGAGAGGTTGTTTTGTTTCAGTATGATTTAGTTATAAAGCTTGAAACTGCTCCTTGGTCACGAATATAGTGTATAACTCCATGGTATAATCTAAGTTTAAAAATACTCTTATATCCCACATTGTTATTTATTCAACAAAACATCACCCTGAAAGTTTAAGTGTAGCACAGAACGTAGAAGATCAATTGACTACAGTGTTGTTTTTCTTCACTTTTTCTACAAATCAAGTTTTGTAATGTCTTCCTGTTAGACATTATATTTCAGTGTGCTGAGTACTGAAAGACCTTCAGATTGTAATTTCCTAGTGAAAGCTATCTGTATACAGAGAAGAGAATGAATCAGTAGTTGTAAAAAAAAAAAAAAAGAAGCCTCCTCATGGTCACCAGTTTTCCCCACACCTTGTTATAGAAGGAGGTACTGCTACTGAAATTCATCAGCAATGGACTTTTTTAAAACCTTTTTATTGTGAAGCACAAAAAAAAATAAATGTTGGTTTTCACCAGCAGTAACTTAATACCACTCCTGAGATCCAAATAAACATGATTATCATGTAATTGTGAATTTACCTCATCACTGTTTAGGAAAGATAAAATAATAAAACATCCAGAAAATCAGTTCCACAGAAAAAATGCTTTGTCCTTTAAGGAACTATTTGCAGCTAAAGACAGCAGCTATGGGTGTGGTTTAGGTGTTAAAATCAGCTGCTTTCTTGGTGGTAACACATAAATGATTCCTTGAATCAGTCAGTCTAATTAATCTTCTGCAAATCCTCTCAACAGTTTCTCATTCATGGACAGTAATTAAACTAACCATTCAAAACTTAAAGTAAGGTAGCAATTTGTATAAACATGAGTAGAGGTTTCTGTAGCCTGTAGGAGGTAGGAGAGGGAAACTCGTCCAACCAACTAAACCATCACAGACAAACAGTAGGGAGTCCACGTCCAGGGAAACTGTAAGGCATCAGTAGTCATGTCACATCATTGTGCTCCAACTGCAATTTTCTGCCACTGAGTGTTGGATAGCGCAAACAGAGAGAGGTAGGGGGAAAATTAGAGTAGTCACCTCTGTGATGCAGCTCATCTATTGGCATGTTGTGGAGGCAGCAGAGACCCTGGCACAACAACAGAGCAAAGGAAGAAAGAATGCTCCATGGGACTGATGATACAATAAACACAGAATAACACGCTAAGTAGTAGATGATAACAAGAAGCTGAGAGTCAGAAAACAATTATTATCATCTTCATTAGAAGACATTGTCTACAATGATAATGAGTCTGTGATAGAAAGTATAACAAAACAGATACTGGTGAAGGTGTTTTAGGGTGGAGAAAGTAATTTTCTGAGCAAAAAAGATCAATGCTTTAGTCTAACCTCATTAAGGTTGTTTTTTTTAATAATAATACAATCTTTTTTCTGATTTATTTTTGAATGTATGTAAAATCTGAAACAAACTGGAGTCAACTGTTTACCTGCAGTGTGTACAGTAAATGACCTGTGCACTACACAGGCTGTGTCTCTGTGTTGGTGTGGTTCCAAGAACTTCACAATGCTGTTTCTGGACTATCATTTCAGTTTAGGAAAAAGCCACAAAGTCCATATCTGAATGAGCCTTGTAAAGGACTTTCACCAAGAAGACTGGGGTTCTTTTCCCCTTTAGAACCAAATATTATACTGTTCACTTCTTATTTTTATGTTAAATTCACTTGTTATATAGTGTTACTTTAAAGATTCCGGTCACTGTTTATTTAGGTTTAGGCAACAAAAATTCTTGGTTTGGTTTAGGAAAGCATTTTTGTGTTTAAACACAACCTTACGCAATGCTGACCACATGATCACTGTTTTTGAGCCTAATTTGTGGCCAGGATCGTCACGGAAAGAGAACATTTCGGAGCAAATTTTTAAGTCTCGCTCACTCTGTCAGTTGGCCCTCTCCACTCTGCTGCACGAACATTCCGCCATACACAATCATTGAAAACCCTGAATTTTTCCAAAATCACTCACCGTCATTCAAGGATCACAGTTCATAAACTACACATCATAAGAAAAAAGTTCAAATACAACTTAAATACTCAGGACTTGTGCCTACATTTTAAAGCTGGAATGGTGTTTCTACGTGAACGTATGCCAGAGCAGGAGATGTTTGAAAAATTTTTGAAATATTACGGAAAACTGAATAAGAGCACACCCCGCCCGATCGAACCGCACGTTTTGATGTATTTTTTGTTTGTGTGCGCTCAACGGTGCGGGGCGAGTTAGCGACAGAAAAATGGAAGGAGGATGAATAATAAGAAAAAGAGGCGCGAGCAATAACAATAGTGGGCTGTGCTCCACACCTACAGCTTTGCTATAGAGGTGTCCATAGTGGGCTGGCGAGCACAGCCCACTAATAAGAAGACGCGCGAGCAATAATAATAGTGGGCTGTGCTCTGCCCACTCTGGACACCCACTATGCTCTGCTATAGAGGCGAGCACAGCCAACTAATAATAATAATAATAATAATAATAATGAAATCATGATTCGATGTGGTGAAATTGGCTCTGTGTCATCATCGTCAGGCTAAGCAGATTTTGACCTGGACCGGTTTGGACTGTGGTTGAATTTGGCGGTAACAACTACAACTCTAGATTAGATAGTGAGATTTAGTAGAATTAAGTAATAAAAGTCCTGTTATTTCTATTGTTTTAAATAGGGATTATTTAAAAATAAACTTTTATTTATATAGCACATGCTAAAATACAATAAAATCGATCATAAAAAAATAAATTGCAATCATAGCCTATTAAAACAGTAACAATTTGATTGGGGAAAATGGTCTGAAATGCATTTGACATTTGAGGAAAACAACATTTATTTGATTTAATTTTTGGTATTTCTATTGGCATCAGTTTAATGTAGCCTATACATTTTTTATTTCTACTTAAGCGCTGAGCAGCTGCAGGGATAATTTTTTATTCCGAGTGAATTTCTGATTCACCCTCCAAAGCAGAAGGCGGCGCTAATGCGCATACTACACTGATTCCTTACCGCTCTTTGAAAAAACAGAAGAAGAAAAGCTGGAACGTTGCAGGGAGACGCTTGGCGGCCAGAAGCAACAGGAGTCAGAAAGTTCGACCTACGCGGCAGCAGTCAGGACTTACTGTAAGTTTTGAATGTTAATATTTATTCACTTTTACGCCATGGATTGTTATAAAGTATTTTTACAGCAGAGGCAAAACTCCGCTAGCCACCATGGTGCTAACTAGCAAACCAATTACAATGAATGTAATGATTAGCTGCCAGAACTAGCGAGCTAACATTAGCTAACCTAGGTTACAACTTGATCTCTCAGAGGAGCCAAGCTCACAAACAGTATATTTTGATATGTGATGAATGTTTTTCCCATCATTGCATCTCTCTGTTCCAGTTTCAAGAAGTCAAGACAGAGTTAAGGAAGATAACTGGAGATATGATAAAGATAGTACCAGGTAACATTAATCCAGTGAATGAATTCTTCTATCAACCGCCACTAAGTTAAAATTGGGTTATTTTTTAACCCAACTGTTTTTAGTGTGTAAATGCCGTAAATATTCCAGGTTATGTACAGGCAATTGTCTGTCTCCCTGCTTATAAAAGTTCTAAGTTAACCCTAAATCATATGACCTCCCACATACATATATCATTGTTTATTCTACTTGCCAGTTTGATCAAGGGAAAACTTTTTGCCGTATTCAATTCAACAAGCCATGAATGTGTTCTGTTCATAAATACCATCTTCCTAATTGATATTTAACCTTTTGCACTGCACAAATAATATTTTACTTAACTTTGTATTTGCTTGCAAAAAAGAAAGATGATTGGTGTAAAGAGTCCAAAATGTAATTCAAGATTTTTCTTAAAAACCTGTTAAAAACTAATAAGTTTACTTGAGCTATTTTCTATCTATAGACATTATAAATTGTTTTGAGGAAAACACTTTATCCTTTTAAAGCAGTGTTAGCTGTAGTCTGTGATATTTGGGTGAGCTAATAGTAATTAACTTGTTATATTAAGTAGTAAGTATAAGCAATTCTGTTTTAAAAGTTTTAGATGGTGGTCTTAATTTTGTCATTTTTTTCTTTGCCTTTTAGGTTGCTGGTTCCAAAATGATCTGGACGTGTAAGTTGTGCGCAGCTTCTTTCACCTCCAGAATACAGTTTAGACACCCCAGGCTGCAGCACAGCCACTATTCCAGAATCAGCCCTTGTATATGTCTCTATACTGATTGCATTTGTACATTTCCCCTTCATTAGAAAGATGATGGAGACCACATTTTCCCACGCCGACAGACCATAGTGATGTCCTGCCCAGCAGTGAACGAGCTCATGGACCTCTGGCCTGCTCTCAAAATAGAATCTGAGGTAATATGGATCAGCTCTCTCTTCTTACTCATCTGGCCGCTTCATGAATGTGTGCTAGATTCTTCAAATTGAACAGTTTTTTTAAGTGTTGTTGCTGTATTCTCCTGCTGTTATTTCAATGTAGTTTTATGCAGAGTTACAGCAGATTACGAATCAGAACCTGCCCAACACATTCTATGCTGAGCATGACCACCATCTTCCTTGACTGATGACCTTATTCAGACAGAAGGCATCAAAAACTGGGATGACAGCAGATTCTCTGGCTGAAATTTTAAAAATCCACAATGAACAGGTAAATTATTACACATTTCATAGGTTGAACCATCACAACTGTCAGGCGGGGGGGTTAAAGGGAAGACTAAGGAAAGGGGAAGGTGGACCCAAATGCAGTTATACACAAGAGGCAAGGATAGGGGAAACAAAAGGCGAGCTTTATTGCAAAGCTGAACACCAAACAGACAAAACGGGGGCAAGAGGCAAAGTAGCAACTAAAAACAGCAATACAAAGTAGCAACTAAAAGGCAGGACAAAGTACAAAGAAAAAATCAAAGTTCAACTCAAGCATCAAAAAACCAGAAATCTAAATCCAAAGAACACATACCATGGGGAACAAGGATCAGACAGGAGCAGGCACATGGACGGGAGCATAGACAAAGACAGACGCTGACAAGAACAATGACCAGACAAGGAGTGAAGGGAACACAGAGACTAAATACACAGACACTAATGACAAGACGAGGAACAGGTGAGGTAGACCAACAGGTGAGATGACGAAGGGGAGGAGCACATGGGAACATGAAGGGAACAAAGCAAAAGACAGAGGGAGCCAGAGGGAACATAGGAAAATACACAGGAGAACTTAAAGGACACATGAGGGCATGGAAGAACAAGACACAAGACAAGATACAAAGACATGGAAATCAAATACAAGAACCCACAAGACAACACCAAACAAGAACAACAAACAGATCTACAGACATGACAGTACCCCCCCCCCCTCAAGGGACAGCTCCCAGATGTCCCTCAATACATGAGTCCAAGTGAAGTTGGGAGGGTGGAGGGGGTTTAGGAGGAGGGCCAAGGTCCAAACAAACAGGAGGGTGGAGGCGAGGACTGGGATCCATTGGAGGCCGGGGACGTGGGCTGGGGCCCCCTAGAGGCCGGGGACGTGGACTGGGACCCACTAGAGGCCGGGGATGTGGACTGGGACATGGACGTGGACGTGGACTGGGACCCACTAGAGGCCGGGGACGTGGACTTGGACTGGGACCCACTAGAGGCCGGGGACGTGGACGTAGGCGTTCTGAAGGCCGGCGACGAAGACGTAGGCGTTCTGGAGGCCGGCGACGAAGACGTAGGCGTTCTGGAGGCCGGCGATGAAGACGAAGACGTAGGCGTTCTGGAGGCCGGCGACGAAGACAAAGGCGTTCTGGAGGCCGGCGACGAAGACGAAGGCGTTCTGGAGGCCGGCGACGAAGACGCAGGCGTTCTGGAGGCCGGCGACGAAGACGAAGGCGTTCTGGAGGCCGGCGACGAAGACGAAGACGTAGGCGTTCTGGAGGCCGGCGACGAAGACGAAGACGTAGGCGTGGGCTGGGACCCACTGGAGGCCGGCGACGAAGGCGAAGACGTAGGCTGGGACCCACTGGAGGCCGGCGACGAAGGCGAAGGCGTTCTTGAGGCTGGACCGCTGGCTGGGAAAACCCCCTGGGTCTTGGCTGGACCACCAACAGGGGTTTGCAGGGAGCTGGCGCTGGACTGGGCGTTGGGCTCGGCCGGTCCTCCGACCGAGGTGCAGGGACTGGGCTCGGCCGGTCCTCCGACCGAGGTGCAGGAACAGGACTTGGCGTGTGGCTCGGCCGGTCCTCCGACCGAGGTGCAGGGACAGGACTTGGCGTGGGCCTCGGCCGGTCCGCCGACCGAGGTGCAGGGACGGGCCTCGGCCGGGCCTCCGACCGAGGAGCAGGGACGGGCCTCGGCCGGTCCTCCGACCGAGGAGCAGGGACAGGCCTCGGCCGGGCCTCAGACCGAGGTGCAGGGACAGGACTTGGCGTGGGCCTCGGCCGAGGTGCAGGAACAGGCCTCTGCCGGGCCTCCGACCATGGAGCAGGAACAAGCCTCGGCCGGGCCTCCGACCGAGGAGCAGGAACAGGCGCCATCAGGGCCGCCGACTGAAGGCCACTGGCAGGTGTCGACCGGTCCGCCGACTGAAGGCCACTGGCAGGTGTGGGTGTCAGCCACACCTTTAGCGGTGCAAACCCGGCAAGCGCTGGCTGGGCAGTTGACAATGGAGTTGGGGCTCCATTGCCAGACTTCAAGGAGCCAGGACGCTGCCGGGAACATCGCTTTCTTGGTGGAGGCATTTTGTAGGCCAGGCGGGTTCCACAAAAAGGGGAGATTTCAGCTGAGGCTAGAGCTGAGGCATGGGCTGAGGCAGGTAGCTTGGCTGTGGCTGTGACTGTGGCATGGGTTTCAGCTGGCAGCTTGGCTGTGGCTTGAAAAAAAAGGTTGCAAGCTACAATTTGAGGGCCCTGCTAGCTGGATTTGTCATGAAGTCCTGGTACCAGCGAATAATTTCCAGCCCATTAACTGCTGGGTCCATTTTAGGTTCTGGTCATTCTGTCAGGCGGGGGGGTTAAAGGGAAGACTAAGGAAAGGGGAAGGTGGACCCAAATGCAGTTATACACAAGAGGCAAGGATAGGGGAAACAAAAGGCGAGCTTTATTGCAAAGCTGAACACCAAACAGACAAAACGGGGGCAAGAGGCAAAGTAGCAACTAAAAACAGCAATACAAAGTAGCAACTAATAGGCAGGACAAAGTACAAAGAAAAAATCAAAGTTCAACTCAAGCATCAAAAAAACAGAGATCAAAATCCAAAGAACACATACTGTGGGGAACAAGGATCAGACAGGAGCAGGCACATGGACGGGAGCATAGACAAAGACAGACGCTGACAAGAACAACAAACAGATCTACAGACATGACATTTTTAAGTAAACAAACTCAATATGTGACTAATGTGTACTTAAAGGTCCCATATTATGGTCATTTCTGCTTTTTGATATGGTTCCTTGAAGTCTAAATGGAATGTTAGTAACATGCTTTGGTCGAAATAAGATGAAGGATTAAGCACAGCAGGGTTCTTGAAACACCAGTTTCACAGCCCTGCTCCAGGTGGCCTGTTTCAGTGTCTTTCCCTTTAAATGCTAATGAGCTACTGTGCGCTGCCCACGGTGCCGCCCACCTCTTCCTGCCTGCGGAAGACGTGAGGACGGCATCATGTGACCATGGCAACGGCGGAGTTTCTGGAAGTAATGGCCGCCGAACAACAAGAGGCTCCAGAAGAAAGTAAGCAGCCAAGAATGAACATTAATGTTTACATCATAAAGCTTAGCCAAACCTTGGCCTGTGTTTACTGCTGTTCAGTTGCAGTAACGCGGATGCAATTTAGCAACAGCCATTACAAGACAAAAGCGTAACCCCATATTATTATTTACCTTTATGTAGCCAGGTAAGTTGATTGAGAACCTCTTATTTGTAGTGACGACCTGTAATTAGCTACTGCCAGCAATTTTCAAGTTTTCAATAAGCCACAGTTGCCCCCCATCACCTCCCTACCAGCAGAATTGTTTTTTTTTTACCAGTTACAACGGTTTATAAACTTTAGATATATTACCAAAGAAACAATGCGACATGATTAGCGATTATAGTTTCCAATGAATAAAAAAAATTCTGCATAAAAAGCAGGTGTTCCTGTGGCAATTGTGTACAAATGCCTACATAACCGGAGAATATCTGCTGTATGGAAATACCACAATGAAGTGTGAACACTGGGCAAACAAGGTTGTCATTTTGCTGTCTCTCTTTTCTGTAATCTATTGTCACTCACTCACCTTTCATAATTTCTAGGTTACACGAAGACTACAGCAACTTCCTGAGCCACCATCATGCATGGTGGACCCTCCTGGCCTGTAACCTGTCTGCCTGAATGTATCTGCACTGCAGAATGCACTGAACATTTATCGGACAGACATTACTTTTATGTTACTGCAGACCTTCACGTCTGAGGGGAATAGTGCAGTCAGCTTTTAGTCACATAAATACTATTAATTTATCGCAAAAGTGTTGATGAAAAGTACATAACTGATTCCTATTCCTATCTTACATTGCTTATAGTTTATCTTTTACTTATTACCATGAAAATTATATATCAAACAATGAAAACACAGAACAGTCAGGGAAGATGTTTTATTGTAAGAAACATTTGTAAACATGTGTTGACATGAATGAAATAATAACAAGAAGAAAATATAAAGTGAAATAGTTTGACTTTATATATCAACTTCAATATCAATATGAAAATAATAACAAAGAAAGTATCTAGTTGCCATGGGTGTAAACATTCAGTGATGACTTCATATTGAATTGTGTTCAGCCAATATAGCCTCCAGAAGCTTTGTAAGCTGGTGCTGGGGCTCTCTGGGGTGGAGAGTGAGAGTTGCGTGGTCCGAGAGGTCTTCAGGGATTATGAGTTTCAGCACCTCGTTCACATATGGGGCAGGGTCCTGGAAAACCTTCTTGAAGATCAGGTCCAACAGAGCATCACCGCAGTCTGCAGTGCAATAAACAAAAATGTATGTTTACAGGAAAATTGCAGTAGAACCAAAAAGCCTTGTGCTGTACTGTTGTGAAGTTTCTCTTATTTCTCCTAATTACTTCTTATTTATACATTCTCCTTATTATTTATTTTGAAAACCATCTTAAAAGAATTAAGATTATAAGCGTTTGTGTTCAACCTTTCGTGTGATGCCTGTGTGTCCATGTTTATTTTAATTTGTGAGGTTCAAATAAAAGATTGTAAAACTTACGGAATGTCGCGTCTGTCTTCACGGGTTTGGCTCTGCACTCTCCCTTCCTGGACTTTGGAAAGCTCAGTTTGAAAAGAGGATCCCCTGATGATGTGGTGGCTTGTCCTCCATCAGCCTTCTCACTGTAATGCAGTGCAGCCAGGTAGAGTCTTGAACAGTAAAAATACAATAAAACATGAAAACAATTGCAAGAAATGGGCAAACAATTTGAAATGTTCTCAACAAGTAATCACAGTTTAATCATCCTGCACAGAATTCCCAGATATGGATAGGATAACTCATGACAGCACTGTTGCAATATAATTCAAGCACTAAAGGCTATAACGCGTTACATTACTCTAACCTGACCTCTTTATTTCAGTAACGAGTAATCTAACGCGTTAACATTTCCAAACCAGTGATCAGATTAAAGTTATTTATTCAAGTCACTGTGCATTACAATTATTTTGGTCATTTTCCTTAGTAAAAAAATATATTCTTGCTTTCTTCTTGCATCTCGGGGAGTGATGTCACGTACGTCTGAAGTCACGTTTTAGCCATGAGGATAACTCGCGTGTAACACCACGCAGCAACACAAAAATGGAGGGAGAAGAGAGATGCGCGTTTTGTAGCTGGAAATATGGTCATTATTTTGAGTTATTAAAAACAAAAAATCACGAATACTTGGTCAGGGGCCCAGCCCGGCCGAGGATAGGGGCGGGGTCGAGCTCGGGCAGAGGCAACAGTACACTTGTTTTGCCCTGGCCCATGCCAACATATTCCAGCTTAGAAAACGTTTTCAAATGCATTATTTCACAAAATCCTGAAAACTTAGACCCGGCGGAGGGTGTGTGTATGTATGGGTTTGCATGTGGAGACCGTGTTGATGCGAACTAACTTAGAAGCTCGCGGTTAGCATTAGCTTGGAAGATCGCGGTTAGCATTAGCTGGTACTATGTGACACTGCTTGGTTAGTTCGTGTAAAATTGCTAAATAAACACAGCTAAATACTTGCACATGCAGACATTTCCCTAGGACACGCATTACATAATGTGCAAGATCAGAAATGTAATACACAGAATGATTCTGCTGTAGCACAAACTTGTGTGGTCAGAGAAGCTAACGTTAGCGGTTAGCCGCTAACCTTACCTTGTTCTCAATGGCAAAACACACAGTACATCACGCACGAGTTCAGCCTTATCTACAGAAACACACAGCACATTTGTATACTTACATGTCCTTGGTTTTGCAAGTATTCCTTTGAGTATAAGTCTGCCGACTACTCCTGCCTTGTACTGGCCCAAGTTGGTGAAACAGTCAGCTCAAAGTGGTTTGCACACACCAACAGTTTTTTGCCAACTTCAGCTAGGACATTGCAACCGCTTCTTCCCGGTCTTACATTCGCCATTTTCTAACCAAGCTGAAAAAAATGGCGCCGTTTAGATAAATCCTTCGGGTGTGGCAAACCTTCACCTGGGGCGGTGCCACCAACCTAGGGGGACGCGTCTAATCTGTCGGTGACATCACCGACAGACTATCTTCAGTCATAACCCAAAAGTTGGGTTATGCTTAACTACAATGTTGGGTTATTTTAACCCAACTATTGGTCAAAGAAGCGATAAATTGCGCAACCCAACAATTGGGTTAAAAATAACCCAACATTGTAGTTAACATAACCCAACCTTTGGGTTAAATATTCAACCCAAAAGTTGGGTCGAAAAAAAAAAAAAGGGGTTCGTCCTTATTCAACCCAGCAATTGGGTTAAAATTGGGTTATTTTTTAACCCAACTGTTTAGTGTGTAGCAACCGCTAACCTGTCTGCAAGAAATCACTGCTGCTTTGCTTCGCTGCTTTGCCTGACGGCTTTGCTGTTCTGCCTCACCTGTAAGTAAATCATTTGTGATTATGTAGATTTTGTTAATTCTATTTGATTTGCTATTGTGTTAATTATTAGAAATTTGATAAATTAAGTCTCATTGATTTCTTGTTTTTTTTTTGTGATTAGTTGTATTTAATTTCGTTTTCTCACCTGCTGTCCTCCGACTTCCCCCATTCAGGTGCTGAGCCTAGGGTGGCAGATTGGTGACCTGGTGGTGGTGTCCCTCTTGTGTTTTGCACTTTTAGGTTGATTTTGTATCATTTTTTTACTTCACATGTGGTGTTCCTGGGATCCCCTTTGTTTTGGACCAATCTCCCCCAGAGAGACTCAGGCCTGATTGGTTCCCCTTTTTGCCCCCAGTGAGAGACTTCTTAATGTTGAAGCTTTTAAGATTTTTAAATTGACTTATAAACAATATTTTTATAACTAGAACTGCTGTCTCTGCCTTAATTGTGAAACGTACCTGAGTGCCTTATTGCAGTTGCAGCTGATTCAGAATGCTGCTGCTCGAGTCCTTACAAGAACCAAAAAAATAGATCACATCACTCCAGTTCTTAGACAGGAAGCCAGTGTAAAGATCTATCAAAGAATTTCAAAATTTTGCTGCTGGTTTATAAAGCCCTAAATGGTTTTGGGCCAAAATATATTTCTGATCAAGACTGAAAACATTTCTTTTTGCCACTGCTTTTAACTGAAGCAATTTCAAATCTTGAACTGCATTGTGACTTTTATTCTAGCCTTGTCCCTTTTAAAGCTTTTCTATTTTAGCCTACTTGTTTTTATGTTAATGCTTTTACTTGTCTTTGAATGCAATTCTTAGTGTCTTAATATCTTTTAAATTAAATTTGCATGTCTTTTAATGTAATTTGTGTGCCTGTAAAGCACTTTGAGTTGCCTTGTGTCTGAATTGTGCTATACAAATAAACTTGCCTTGCCTTATTTAGTAGACATGTAGTCCTTTAAAAGGACAAAAAGGGTCCCTGGGTGAAACCTCCAGGGTGGTGTTGTTTGGCGTAAAAATGTAGTATTAATCAAGTGCTGCCCAGAGCACGCTCCTTGTGCCACCACATATATTAGGGCTGTCAAAATTTGTGGAATTAACGCAATATTTTTTTTTTTCAAATGCACAGAATGACCCACCCTGTATATCCCATAATTCATAGCACACCGTCCACTCGTCCTCGCTCTATTCTTATGGCTGATTGTGACCTGAACAAGATTGGGGAATCCGAAGAACCTGTTGGCCCGTTGGATGAAAAGCTCAAGGATAAGAAAAACAAAGATGGAACAATCAAACACGTTGTGATTTGCACACACAGCAGTTTTTTTCATTTCACTGAAGCACCTCAAGCTTCAAGTATCGCAATGCCAAGCATGTATTTGTCGGGGCTTCAACCTCAGGTGTAACGCCTGGCTGGTGGCAGACCACCCTCACGGAACGCAGGGCGTTAATTAAGTCTACTATTTTCAATCTCAGTTGTTACGACCAGGGCCTAGGGGAAACCCTGGTACAACAAGAGTGTGAGACTCCCCTCTTCCCGTCCCCTAAGCACCACCAGCAGCAAAGCATTTTAAATGTTTTTATTTAACAAATATCATTTGTCCACAATCACAAATGCTGGCAGTCTTGGACAGCAGAGGAGAGCCGACAGGAACTGGGCGGAGCCGGCCTTTAAACTTCTGGTTCCAAGGCAGCAGCCAATCAGCTCCCTGGGACAACCTACAATCATAGACACACCGGCAACCAATCTCACACACACACACAAGCACTCATACTCTCACTCAGGTAAAAGAGGGATATTAACAACAGACAAAAATTAAACATTTAGGACCTCTAGGGTCGTAACATCAGTAATAAGGTCATTTAGATTTTTTAAAAATAAAAAACAAATTTTAAACATATATATCTGCCTCCTGTCATTTTTCTTTACATTCCAACAACAATATACTGCGAAAATGTGAAATCTATGGTCATATTTAGGATTAATCAGATTAAAAATTTGAATTGTTTGACAGCCCTAATCTATATATGAAGATTCTTCTATAAAACCAAGTTTAGCCGAGCTTAACAGTAAAGCCACTGGCATGAAAAAGGGCACACCCATCAACCAGACAACAAAGCTTTCTTATTGAGTAAATCTGCCAGCTACAGTTGTCATTGGTACTGGTGAAAGCAATGGTCAATGACTGATCCTTTCACCTGCACAATTATATTAATCACAATCCAAAAATGGAGCTCTTGCACTTGAAAATTGCAAATTTCAGGTTCATGATTCCCAAATACAAATTAAACCTGCAAGCAGCGATGAACGAGCCCTCGCTCTGCGCACGTCGGGCTGTGTCGCCGTCAAAAGGTTGCGCACCTAGATGTCTGATCACCTGTTACTTGCATGTCATGTTGGAGTGTATGATGTGGAGAAAACAAGCAGTAAATGTCATGTAAATTGGATGATGTTTGTCTGACTTCCTGTGTCCAGTGGGTGGCACTATGGATTTGACACGGTATTGATGCATAGACGTATTCAGGGCGACACCCTCTACATGTGTGTAGATGGGAAATTGTATGCAGAAGTTAAAAGGACTTCCTGCTTCATGGTGAAGCATCAAAATGGAGCACACCACCACGCCCACCAGGTATGACGTAGGTGAAAGTTTTAATAACTTTTCATCTTCAAGGTCTGAGGATGATACTGACTGAATGTGAAGTCTGCGGTATTAAGTATGTAGGACGAGTTTGTTAAAGTACGCGGCATGGAAATGGGCCAAATTGGCCGCTACAATCAAAATGGCGACTTCCTGTTGGACTGATGGTTTGGGTCAATGGACGTGTCTTCTCATGACACATATGTATACCGAATGTTGTAAATTTATATACATGAATGAGGCAGAGATTCCAGCAGAGGGTGCTATAGAGTCCCCTGGCAACGCTCACATCCAATCAAGTTGAATTATCACATTTGTCAGTGCTCGGGCCCTGATTAACTCATTACTACACACTTGATATTACATGCATCTAAACTGTCTGCAGATTTTGGAATCCAAAAGAATGACAACCTTTAAAATACTTACACCTAATATTTGTATTGGATTTGTATCCTTCTTTATGTGAAAAAAAAGAAAAGTGTGTCATTGAAAATGAACACAAGCTTTACTGAAATAATCATTAAAATAACAGCCGGAGGATATGTTTGATACCCACACACCAACCTGTCTTTAGTTTCAGAAATAGATAATCAAAGTTTGAACAAAACAAAAAAAATAGGATGAGAAAATAATTTACTGTCACAGATTGTAAGAGCTCCTACTGTACAAATGTTACCTGACTGCGTTGACTCTTGTACTTGCAGCAGAGTAGCATTGACTTTATTTGAAAAGACTGTATACGCCATCTGCAATCTACTGCCTGTTGTCTTGTCTGCAGATCAATGAGGCTCATAATAGGAGCTGGTCTCCACTGCTGTGATAACTAGATGAAATAATTACACTGGAGAGAACGATCATAACAACAAAGAAAGAATGCTTTCCATTATGCTATCTGTTTTTATTGATGTATATTGTACAAGTCAGATCAAGCTGTGGAGGAGATGAGTGATGGAGAAAGCTGCAATTCAAGAAGGCAAGCAAATATGTCAGGATGCCAAACAACTGGCAATGTTATACAGAGTAGGAGTGATGCTGCAGTCACAGAGTAGCAACGGTTCAGTACTGGGATTC
The DNA here is from genome assembly GCF_900880675.1 of Sparus aurata. Classification (NCBI taxonomy): domain Eukaryota; kingdom Metazoa; phylum Chordata; class Actinopteri; order Spariformes; family Sparidae; genus Sparus; species Sparus aurata. Next base: position 5,801,305 of record NC_044203.1, on the reverse strand, counting down.
CTTTTTGACATAGCATTACCCTGTAGTGGCAGTTAGCAATTGCAATATTGAAGTTCAATTCACAACGCACTTAAATCATTACAATCAAGGTTTCTCAACTGTAACCAAGTATAACTTCAACCATTATCTTTCCCCATACCTTAAAGGTGGCCTGCAGGGTTTCTTGAAAACAAAGAGCAGTTTTTTTAATATTTAAAGCCCCTGTACAGACTTTTCATTTAGTGTTGATTTTGGCAGCCCCGGTGGACGAAAGCGGTGGTGTTTTGACGGAATGAAGACCGCATTTCCCACGAGCCCTAGCGCCCACTGTCGTGAAGATGTTTGTCTGGCCGGCGCGTGTAGATTTGTTTTGGAAACGTCGGGAAGAAGACGGGACTTGCTTTGAAAACTTTTTTTTTTTAGCAGCTATCTACAGCGTGCATACGGATGAGGTAATGTGTCTATTTGTATTTCTATGTAATATAATATGCTGCCGGTGAAACAAAGTAATGTTAAAACTTGTATCTAAGTTCCCTCTAAGTAATTGAATCATGCCTTGACCTGGACAAATGAGAATTTACACAGACATAAATCTAAGTTCAGTAAGCCTACAACCAACAGTTTAGATAACTCGGTAGTAGAACTGTTTAGTTTAGTTGTCAACTTACCTTAGTAATATTTTATTGTCAGTGCAATAACCCAGCACTGGGAAAAAACTGCAGTAGCATTGCCAACATAATATCTTACGTTGTTAGCTAACTGTATTACCGTGATGTCTGTGACATAGGCTAAACATGCAAAGACTGCACTATTGTCACTGTGTGTAATGCTGCTGTTGCACTGCAATTTCCCAGCTATAAATATTACCCACGGTGCTACAGAGCTAGCGTTACAGCAAAGTCACAGTGATTGTGATGGATGTTTTGTTCTAAGTAAGAAACTGAATCATTTATAATGACAGAGGATATTACCGATGCATTGTTGCAGGTCGGCTGGGCTGATACACACAGCTGAAATGGATGCGTGATCTAAGACGTTTGTTGTCGTTTTTACGAGTGTAGTATCAAGAGCTAATCTAGTGGTAACGTTAGCCAGCTTTGTTGTAACAGTATAAATTCATGTATTGCTGTAAACTACGTCCCGCAATACATTTCATAAATGAAATCAAATTTACATACCTGTTTAGGAGGAATCGGGCAAATTCTGGATCCGACTTGAATCCCTTCAAGCCCCGCAACTCTCTCCATCTCTCGAAGGAATCGCCAATGTTTATCCGTGTTTAGCCCTAGCTTGATCGGATTCCCTCTCGGCCTTTCGTTGGTCTTCGGTTCGAATTATTTTTCTTTTCATTGTCTCATTATTAGCCATGACAAAAGTTTTAGCTCGGTTAGCACTGGCTAGCGTAGCAACAAAACAGATATGCTGAGTGTCGTCAGTTCCGGTCTGACTGCCGTAAATCATTTCGTCAGTGGTCCGACCCGACCAAGGCCTTTCAGAGGTATAGAATTAGACTACTTAGAAAAAGCGTATCTTCACACTGATGGGCTCATTTGCTGTTGTAGGTAACACAGACACATCAGCAGAAACCAGAGACTTTTGCATATCCAGTTAAAAACTCTGTACAGGGGCTTTAAGTCCTACATTGTTTATAACCACATTTTGTAGCTTGCAGGCTTCTTCTTCTTCTCTGCATTTGTTGGTGCATTGCTGTGTTTATGTTACTGCTGTAAACCTTTAATCATTGGAATAGTGTGAAAACGGCAGCAGGGGTGGGTGTCAATCACCCACATGCTGGTTTTATGTGTGCATGATTCTAACAAATTGGCAATCCACTTGTAAACACACTGCCATAGCGCTACTGGTGGTCCCAAACTCCACAGGGTACTTTTAGTGCTTTTAGAGATTAAACATGGCCATAGAACCAGAAAAGTACAGGAATAGTATATAATAATAATAATAATAATAATAATAATAATTACTATTATTATTATAATAGTAGCTGTTGTTATTATAAATGTTATTACTAAAAATAGAAAGACTTTTGAAGTAACACTATGTCACGTTTTTACCTTAAAATAACCATTTTAATGGGCCAGGGCTAGGGAAACAGAACCTGGCAGAGCAGCTTCTACGGACATCATGATGGAGGTGAAGAGACCAAAGATGACATTGAAAGGCGACGCTCATTATGGGGGAAAGACACACTGACTAAGCAAGAGACAAGAGACTTTGTATATCTCAGGATGGCTTTTTGTTGTTGGCGACAGCTTCACTAAATAAAAGACATAGGCAGACACCAAGCAGGATTTAGTAAGTAGTAAATAATAGTAGATATTATAAGAAGTCAAAAATAATCAGATCAATATGAGACTATGTCTGGCAAATAAGACCCTAGGTAATTAATGCAAAAACTTAATAATATAAACTGACTTGCAAGATACAGTGCCCAGAAAAAGTTTTCCCCCCTTTGGATGTGTTCCCCTTTTGTTGCTATTATGAATGGAATCATGATCAAAATACAAAAGGATTTTTGAAAAATTACAAAAAAACTCTTTAATGTCAAGGTGGAAACAGGTTTCTACAAAAGATTTTCAATTAATTAAAAATATGTTGGTGCTAGTCACAATTATTGAAATGGAGATCAGCTGAGTGCAGTGAGTCTTGAAAGTCCAGTCACTGGTAAACCAGTGTTCCAGGCTTCAATTAAACCATGAAGACAAAAGAACACTCCAATATATTCTGTGAAAAGGTTGTTGAAAAGTATTAGTTATAGTTGCTGGATGGATACAAAAACATTTCCAAGTCACTGAACATCCCCCAGGGGTCAGTTAAATCCATCATTAAGAAATGGAAGGAATATGGCACATGTAAATCTGCCTAGAGCAGACCGTCCTCACAAACTGAGTGACCATGCAAGAAGACTAGTGAGGGAGGCCAACAGACACTTATCACTACTCAACTACTGAAGGCGCTTCATGGGAGTGTGGCAAAGAGAAAGCCATTCATGAAGAAAGCTCATTTAATCTCAACTAGAGTTTACCCAAAGGCATGTGGGAGACTTCAAGGTTTTTTGGCCATCAGGCTAGAGGCTATGTTTGGCTGACAACAAACACTGCATCTCACCACAAAAACACAAGATCAGCAGCAGGCCCTGAAAGGCTAAGTGAATGCAGCAAAATATGGCGAAATCCTGGAGGACAACCGGATATAGTCTGCAAGAGACTACGACTTGAGAGAAAATTCACTTTCCAGCAGGACAATGACCCGACGCATACAGCTAAAGCTACACAGAAATGGCACGAAGACAACAAGCTGAATTTTCTGGCTTCAAAGCCCAATCGTCAATCCAATAGACTTAAAGTGAAACTCTCGCCAAAAAGCAACCAAGGCTTTATTTGTGATTGAATATAAGTCAAACCTTCGTGTAAAAGCATAATTACGACAAAAGAGGCACTTGTGACCTAACAGGCAGGAGAGTAATGGTGGACCGGTCCTCAAGCCTTCCTGTTTGGTCACACTCGGGGGTCGACACTTTTTGTCTGCCATGAAGTCGGCACCGGGAGATACAGCTACTAACTTGAGTTGTTCAAAAACCTTCTTTTTAGTAAACTCTGTGTACACAATGTTCTCAATGCTCGTGTTCATTTGTCGAGACCCTGGTGATACTACGAGCAAAGTTTCATGTAGCGCCGAGCCTTCTTAGTCTTTTAAAAATAGCGATTTTGATGCTAGCGTACGAGTTCCCCCGCACTCCATTGAAAATTAGCTTGCCTGAAAACAAAACTACGGTAAATCTTAAAAGTGCCTCTTTCGTCATTATGTTTGACTCATATTCAATCACAAATAAAGCCTTGGTTGGTGAGAGTTTCACTTTAAAAAGGCACAAACTCTGTGCTACTAAATACTGACTTTTAACTTTGATTTATTTTTGTTCATCAAATAGCCAAATTATATTGACATAGTGATATGGTGATTCCATTTATGAAAGCAATAAAAGGTGAAAACATCTGAGGAGGTGAATACTTTTTACAGGCACCGTATATGCATGGTTTAGCTGATAACATTAGTTTGCTACTGTTCCGAGTTGTGTACAGCAACTATTCAAACATTCCTTAATGGCACAAATTCTGAGAATGCGTGTTTACTTAAAGATGTTTTCAAGACAAAACATTGTTATGTTAATATTAATGGAACAGTGCCTGCACAGAATTATCGGATCCAATTAAATCTATTCCCTGGCTCAAAGGATATAACCGTGCTACTTTGGGGTGGCAGTAGTTCAGTCCATGAGAAGAGGTGCTAGTTCACCTCCTGGGCATTGCTGAGGTGCCCTTAAGTGAAGCACTGAACCGCTAACTTTCTCTGCCTGTAACTTTACTCTGCTCAAAAAAACATGTAGAAGTGGAAGCAATTAGAGTTCATTTTGAATACTGATGGAATCAGTACTTAATAGCACAGGAAATTGCAGTCTTCCTCAATGTTTGTTACCCTGGATGTTTTACAGGATCAGACATTAAATTAACACTATTAGTGTTTCCTTTCTATATGTGTAAAGTACACACATATATATGCATGTTATGTGTTTGCATGTGTAGACAGACAGACAGACAGACAGACAGAGAGAGGGAGACATTTAATCAATCATACTCCCCAAAATGATAAAAAGCAATAAAATCCAGTCAAACAACACTTCTCAGTACTCAGTTTTGACACCATGACGGATTGTTATGTTCACAGTCTCTTAGATTTCCAATCTCCAATCTTGTTGCCTGAATTATTCTTGCCCTTCAAATGCCAGACACCTTCCTGTGATGCAAGACTACAACCAAGGGTTCATTCACACCCACTACCTCCAAATCATCATGCTGTCACACCTGAAACCATGGCAACAGGCATTGCAGTCGACTAACACACTCAAGCAGTTATGTGTGCAACTCATTAAAATTCATTTGCATCCACATTAATATCCCTATATTTTTGGGGATTATTCAGTTCTCCCTTTATGAATTTGCAGGTAGAAATGCCACAGCCAGGATGAAGCTGCTGTATTAATTATGAAGACTGTGACTGATAGTTGAGATGAACCAACACTGTCTTTTCAATAGGATATTTCATTTCATTTCAATTTCATGTGTTCACAACATTGACAAGTGGCAATAATTTGACTGTTTTTACCTGTCTGCATTTGTCTGTACCTGAAGCAGGGGTGTCAGGCATATTTGTCTCTGTCACATTAAGCCAAATTAGTATTTTACTTCTTGATGATTCAAACATGGCGGCTCAGTGGGTAGAGCTGGTCGACTAATGATCGGACAGTCGCTGGTTGGAATCCCGGCTCCCCTGGGGCGGAACTGAGCTACATGTCGAAGTATCCTTGAGCAAGATACTAAACCCCAAAATTGCTTGTGGGGCCCTGCAATGAGCTAGTGACTCATCCAGGGTGTACCCTACCCTTGCCCATAGAGATAACTGGGATTGGCTCCAGTAACCCCCCGCGACCCCTTGAAGAAGGGGAATAAAAGCGATAACATCCTTGTGACCCTCATAGATAAGCAGAAGAAAATTAAATGATTCAAACAAATTCTTGAGATCTAGATATTCTTTTAATTTTCTATATGTTTTACTCCTGCGTAGTTAGATTAGCATCGATGCACCATCCCAACTAAAGTGGAAGCATGTGTGAAGCCTGGAATGCCAGTTCTTTCAAACTCACTTACACATATTTTGTTTCTGCCTTTTCATCATGACTCAAAATGCAACACATCAAGTCACACACTATCACTGTGCTCATTTATAGTCCATACAATTAAAATGATACACTGTCTCGTGAAGTTGCATTGGTCTGAACTGGCAGGTGTTTATTAAAGACTTTAACAATCCACTGCTTAATGTCACCAAAACCAAGGAAATAAGAGGCAATGACACATACCCCTGTCTACATCAGTGAAGATGAGGTAAAGCAAGTGAATCCTTGTATGTTTTCTTGATCATGCAAGTAGGAGAATAGTGAGGGAGGCCACCAAGACACTTATGACTACTCTGAAGGAGTTAAAAGCTTCAGCAGCTGAGATGTAAGAGACTCTTCACCAATCAAAGCTTTATGGGAGAGTGAAAAGAGAAAGCCACTGATGATAAAATCTCATTAAATCTCAACTAGAGTTCACCCAAAGACATGTGGGATACTCCAAGGTTAACTGAAAAAAGGTTCTTTGATATGATGAGACACCACTTATGGGGCATATGGCAGGGTAAAATTAATGCAGCTAAATATAGGGAAATCCTGGAGTACAACCTGATTCAATCTGTAAGAGAAGTAAGACTTGGGAGAAGATTTATTTTCCAGCAGGACAATGACCAGGGGCCTGTTTCAGGAAGCAAGTTTAACAAACTCTGAGTCAAAACCTGAACTCTGAGTTGACTTACCCTGTAAAGTGAAACTCTGAATTTTCAGTTCCAGAACAGCTGATCTGAGTTAGGTAAGTCGACTCTGAGTATGTTAACTCTGAGTTGAGCTCGTGCCTGATGACTAGTAAAAAGCCATCATCAATGGAGCTCTGATACTGTGATTCACCATGGCAACAGGAGAGAAAACAGGAAGCAGACATTTTCTGGGAAAAAAAAAAGTAACACGGCTGCGGCTTTTATATTAGCTTTTGAGGAAGTGGTTTAATGTTTTGTTTCATTTTATTTTAGGCTGTTTTATTTAAATCAGCTGAAAATGACATATAGAAACAGTCTCACGATGGCTCCTCACTTTGGTTTTATTTCACATATTATACAAAGGAAAAGTTTATTCAGTGGATATTTTAACTTAACACACATCTGTGTCCTAACATCCTGCTGAGTAGTTGAACATGAAGTGGTGCTCACCTCCACCTCCAGCACGTCCGACAGAGTCAGAGGAGCTGGTCCTGAGTCAGGTCCCTGGGTGACCAGAGGCTGAGGGCGTCACTCACCCCTAGAACCCAACATTAGAGGCAGACACACACTTACTGTCTACAGATTGAACTAGAAGTCATTTAATCTTATACTCAATGCGGCAGCAAACTAGAAACACAGACTTTGAAATTACGTTGGAAAAAATACAATAGGCTATACTGATGGCTACTTTTGTAGTTATCTGTGGGAAATAAAGCCAAATGAAATGTGAGTTATTTCTCTTTTTCTGGCTGCTGGAAGGTGATTGATTAACCTGCAAAGTGATTTAAAAATAAAGAAAAAAACGAAGAGGATTGTTCAGATCTGAGAGCACGTCAGCGATGACGTGTAACCTGATATTCGCTGATATTCCGGAGAATATAAATGACGGACTGATGAGAAGCGGTCTGCTGTTCGGTTCAGTCCTCGTCAGGGAGTGAGAGCTCATCTAAATTCTCCTCCTGGTGTAAAACTATGTGAATTATTTCTGCTTCAACATGATCGGACTGAGAAGGAAAGGACAGCTGCTGTCAGACAGCGTCGTCAGACTCAGGGTTTCTTCAGGTAAACCTGCCAGTGAGCAGGTTATGTTCACAGAGTAAGTTACCGCAGTAACAGACCCAGAGTTTAAGTTACCTCTCTTTCTGGAACTGAAAACTCAGTTTCTCTCATCTCAGGGTTAGCAACCTCAGAGTTTTCACAAAACCCGCTTTCTGAAACGGGCCCTGATGCATACAGAGAAAGCTACACAGAAATGGTTTAAAGGCGACAAGCTGAATTTTCTGGAGTGGTCGAGTCAAAGCCCAGACCTCAATCCAATAGACTTGAAAAGGGATTTTCACGCCTGATCCCCATGCACCCTGACAGAGTTTTAGCAGTTCTGCAAAGAAGAAGGGAGTCAAATTCCAGTGTCCAGATGTGCAAGCCTGATTGAGACCTATCCACACAGACTTTGTGCTGTGATTGAGGCCAAAGGTACATCTACTTAATACTGACTTGAAGGGGGTGATGTCAGGCCTGGGCTGGAAAGAGGATTCAGATGCAGAAATAAGGCGATTCAGGCAGGCTTTTATTGTGAAATTCTCACTTGAGCTCTTAAACAAAGTGACAACTCAAAGGGCTATGAACCACAATATCTAATCTTCAGGGAGAATCACAAAACAGAAAAACAAGAAAACTGAGGCAAAACACCTCAAAGCAAAATAAAAGTAAACACAAATTCACTCCCCAAGGAGGTAAAGAAAAAGGCTATAACTGAACTACACTGGCACACTATGACTATGAAAAACTTTAAACAAAAAGTCACTCCAACGGAGGATGGCGAAAGGCTATAAACTTAAACTGCACTATCGGCTGATTATGAAAACTAGAAACGAAAGAGGCACTCCAACGGAGGCAAACAAACAACTATGAAATTAACTAAGCTTAAAGCTAAAAATACTTACAAACAAAAGGTCACTCACTAAGAGGAATCAAGAGAAAATACAAACTTGGAAACGTGGCTTGGCAAGACTGTGAACAAGGCTGGGGTGAACGAAGAATGCGAAACACTGGCAACAAGACAAGGGAAAACGAGGACTATATACACATGAGGGAAGGGGACACAGGTGGAAACAATCAGGGTTCAGGGGAGACGTCAGACCAGTGACACACAAGGAAGGGCAAGTGACCTGAAATGAGAGGAGAGTTAGACTTTCAAAATAAAACAGGACGTTCACGAGACAAAACCCTAAGTCAAGACAAAAGCTCACCGCTGTGTGACAGGTGAATACTTATGCAATCACTTTTTTGAAATTATATATTTTTAATTAATTGAAATTACTTTGTGGAAATCTGTTTACACTTGGAAAATTTTTGGGGGGGGTAAATTATCTGTCAAAAAAGCCAAGTTATATTGACCGTGCTTCCATTTACAAAAGCAATAAAAGAGGAAAACATTTGAGGAGGTGAATACTTTTTATAGGCACCGTATATTCATGGTGCGTGGTTTAGCTGATAATGTGTTATAGCCAGCTGCCTAGTTATAGCCTTGGTTTTACTGACATTGAGCAGTAGATTGATCTCTGTGCACTGCCCTACAAGATTGTTGATTTCCTCTTGATATGAACCCTCATCGTTCTGTATAATGTGGCCTATGATGGTAGTGTTGTTCGCATACTTCACAACAGAGTTCTCTTGAAAAGTAGAGGATTTGTGTCTGCCAATCAGACTTGTCTGAGGTCTTATGCTTGTTGTGTCTTTGTATGTTAATCCCGCTAACAGGTTTGGAATCCAAAAGATATACTAGATGCTCTGGGTTGCTATGCAACAATTTGCCAACATGAAGTAACAATCTGACATTGTTAACTGGACGAACAAATCTGCTTCCGTCCAATATCCAGTTGCCGAAGGTTCAAGTTTCATAAGATTATATTGGAGGCTGAACTGCAATCAACAACAACAGTCTGAAGTAGTTTTTATTATTTTGAAAGTGTGTGAAGATTGAATGGAGAGCAGTAGTTATGCATTCTCCGTGGATCTTTTGATTCTGAAAGCATATACTGGTGAGGGTCCAGGTTGGCAGGGATGTTTTCTTGGATTTGCTATAGAACCAATTCCTCAAAGCAGTTCATCAGACACTGTAGACATATCTATTTACAAATCTGCACCTTTGCAATTTCAAAGGTTGACATGTAGACTGAGCAGCATTTAAATGAGTCTTGTGCTCTCGGAAAACCTTTGTCATTAGTTCTGACGTGAACTTTAAGATTAATCTGAATTCTGTATGATTGAGTAAATATAATATCTATCTATCTATCTATCTATGAAAAGTAATAACTGGTATCATTAAGCTCACACAGTCCATAAAAACTGATGTCATTATTAGTTAATTGAATGTGATGTTGCACATTCAAGTTTTTTTTTTTCATTGTGAGATGAATGAAACATCATAGGTAATAATATTAATATGCTGTGGGTGTATTTGCATTCCTTCCATTCTGTCCTGCTGAACTCCTTTTTGTTCTTTTTGACAACACTCCCTCACAAAGGAGAAAAGATACTTACATTAAACAGGATTAAATGTCTTCAGAGCACATTTTATGAAGCCAGATCCATCCACTCGAGCCTCACAAGATTAATCTGAGTTCAATAACAATTCCAAACGTCACTAAATGACTCACACAATATGAGCGCAGGACAGTATTGACAAGGGGGATGTTTAATTATGATAAGCAAGGAAAATCTAATTTATCATTTTAGAATTTTAATTGATTAATTCAAATCATTTTCCCCTTTTACTGTCGGAGCTAGAGAATGGGTGCTGAGAGGAATATAAGGCAAATTATGAAATGAAGCTCTTGCATTTGAAATGAATGATATATTAGTTTAGAGGAGATTGGAAAGACTCATTTGTCCTCACAGACCCACAGTTACCAGCAGTGATTACACAGCCATTCACCTGACCGTCCATCCTCTTTACTTCCAAGTGAAGTTTTTATGATCTGTATTTACTCCGCATACTGTAAAGATGACATGGTCATGATTTCATTTCAAAGGTTAATTAATCCACTAAATGTATAAATCTTCCCACTCAATAAAAAAAAAAAAAAAAAAAAAAAAAAACGGGAAAAAAAAAACCACAGCACATATCACTGTATCAGAAGAGGGCTCACTTTCAACATGCTTTGTCTATATTTCATTCCACTTTTGTGGCAATGGTAAATAAGACTAAACCTTTTAAACCTTGCTAGTGGCCCCATGAGGCTGTATTGTTTATAATACTTTTGTACAAGTTTGGTACAACGGGAACGAAGTAAATCCCAACCACATAAGATTGAGTATCCATTTATTTTCAGCAGACTGTAGTGCAAATTGTGACTTTGACACACCAAACGGACATCAAAGAGCTAGCTGTTAAAGGCCATCTCTTGCAACAACTCATGTCTCCTGTGTCTCAGCCAAAAGGCAACACTTGAACGCACCGCTAAGACTACACAGCTGGTGTCCAACAAGCTTATAAGTTTTGCGTCTGTGTAAAAAGAAATACCTCTCTTCCAATACTAAAACTGTAGTTGTAGTTAAGCACACTTTTTTAAAGCACTCTTGCCGAGAGAATTTAGCATGCATATTTAGCCTCTCGAAGTTTATTTATCTGGGTGAAGATATGTGATTACCATGGCAAGTTGTCCATGAGGGATCTAAAATTGTTCACCTGCTCCACCTCAGCTCCACTCATGTAGATCATGTGTGTATCTTTTTCTCCTTTTTTTCTCAAATCATCAATCAGCTCTGCTCAGGTTGGTTTTACTGACATTGCGCAGTAGATTGTTCTTTGTGCACCACTCTGTAAGATTGTTAATTTCTTCTTTATATGATCTCTCACAAATAATTGTTTGTAGTGTGGTTGATGATGGTGGTGTCGTCCACTTCACAATAGTGTCCTCTTGATGTCTGGGAGTGCACACAGCCCTGGGGGGCTCCAGTGTTGAGCACTAAAGTAGAAGAGGTGTGTCTGCCAATCTGAATTATCTAGGCTATGTTTGTTTGTTGTGTCTTAGTATGTCATCCCGCTGACATCATTTATATCCAAAAGATATGAAACCAGGAGAGTCTGGTGGCTTGATCCGTGCACCACTCTGTATAGACCTTCTTAGGTGGTAGTACCACAAGAATAGTCATTCACTGACTCCAAGTTGTAATTAGTTAATGTGTGATTGTAGCAGGATAAGCATTTTGACTTGTTCCCCCCCCCCCGCACTTGTTGTTTACTTCTGGTTACTATGGTTTCCGTTCTCATTTCCGCTACACATTACAACTGAACTACCGCCGGTACAAAAGCGGTAATCCGCCCACCGGTTCTTCGTCTGCTCTCCCCTTGTCACTTGTCACTTCCGGGTCAGAGGTTGTGTACCCGACAGGTATGGCCGCACACTGCTTCACCTCGCTGCTCGTTTGATTTTGGATCATTATGATCAAGATATTTGTGTTGTGTTGTACGGCGATTGTGTGCTGCTCCGTGCTCCCTGTCCCTGTGTGCGCCGCTGTGATTGTTTGGCAGTGGTAAGTGTCATCTCTCTCTCTCTGTTGTGGTTGATGCTACTAGGTGGCTAATGCTAGTGTGGTCACAGGTAAATTCTGGCGGCTGCCTGGAGTCCTTTTTTCCCTCCCTCCTCTCGTGAGTGTGTGAGTGTCTGTTGCTACTAAAAAGGTATGTAGCCTATATGTTAACATGTAACCTCATCATTTTAATATACTTAGCCAATGCTAATGATGATTTTCCTCAATTAGGTGTTACGGTAGCCACCTCATTGGGCCGCTGCTGCTTTGTGTTTATTACGTTTACCATTCATATTTTCTGCTGCTGTATGCCATCACGGCCTTGTCCTGCGGCTATCAGAGGTTATGCCGCCATGTCGTCTTGTACAGTCAGTCGGCCGCACGCCGCAGGCCGAGCACGATTATTTTTATCGGGGACGGTCCCCCTTATGTTGAATGAATGAGTGTATGAATGTGTGGATACTGTTTCATTATTTTTGAGTGTGTGTTTGAGTTCATTCTGGACCTTGTTTATGTAATTCTATTGTGTTAAGCCCATTAATTGAGAGTTCTGTAAATTAGGTAACTGAGTTTTGTGTTATATTTTCTTTTCTTTGGTTATATTGGGCAGTTATTTGTTACATTAAGTCTGATCTGTCCATAAGGTTTTGTGTGTGTGTGTAACTGTAGGCCAGTGGTGGCGGTGCTGGTGACCTGGTGGTGGCATCCTCCCGTCTTGTCTTGCTGTGTCCCTGGAAGTGGGTTTTCTTCACTGAGGGGCCGTCCAGACAAGAATGCTCTTTTGCGAAAACGCACATGTATTGCATCATTTTGGCCGACCGTCCACACCAATCCTGAAAACGCAGCGCCTGAAAACGCACTTTTTTGAAAACGGTCTCAGGATGGAAAAATCAGAAAACGCAGCCCTCCCGTTTTCATGTGGACAGTGAATCCGCATACTTTCCAAAACGATAACGTCATCGCCCCACCCCTCGACCTCTGAACCCAACGATGTCTCATACCAACAACAACAACAATGGCGGACTACATGCTTGTGTTCGTGCCGCAGAAAATATTGAGCCTTTCTTGCAACTTACTCGCCTTGTAGTTGATTGTGAATCGCAGCAGCAGTTCGACCTCATTAACGGTCCACTCGAACGATTCTGGTTTCCTTGCACTAGCCATTTTCATCTTCTTGTTGTGTTCGGTTTCTCCATTGACTGTCTGTTTGTTTACAGCGCGCAAGGTTAATGCGCATGCTCCGTCTCTTCTTCTCCATTTTTGGTGAATGTCAAGCGCCACCTATAGGCCTGGAGTATGAACTACAGCGTTTTTGGTCGTTTTCAGTGGATCCGTATGGACGCAAATATTCTTGAAACGATGACGAGGAAGACAGAGGTAAAAAAGATCGTTTTCTTCCGTGTGGACGGCCTCTGAGAGTGTGTCTGCCACGTGTGCCCGGTGACTTAAGTTTGTTTCTTTATTTTGGTGGATCCCTCCCCTGCACTAGCCTTCGTCCATCCGGCCTCAGCCCTGATTAGGTTTGCCCTTTCTTTGTGTGAATGAGTTTTATTAGTGATTTTTAAGAACATGTGAAAATAAAGTGTATTTTAAACTTTGAACCACGTCTCTTGCCATCTAAGTAACTACAAACTGGTGTGCCTTGTGCTTGAGAATGATTCCCTAGGTGAAATTCCCAGGGTGGCGTTGTTGAGCTTTATAGTAAAGTTAGTTGCATATCCTTTTCACCTCCTCCGCTGCCACATTATGAAGGGAGATTGAAAATGATCGTGGTAATACCAACCTATAAGACCCATTCTGAGCTAAGTACATGAAGATTGTAATTCATGTACAAAAACTCTCTCACTATCAATAAGCAATTATAAGGCAGCTATTGAGGGAAAACTTAACCACTTAAACTGGCATTCAGAATAGAACCGATGATTATGTAGAAATACCTAAAGCCACAAAAGATAACATTTCTGAGAGACATGACCAGCAGAAAAGTCAGATTCATTGTTAGGTTAAAAGAGAGGAAAAACATCCAGGCTTTTGTCAAAACACAGCCCATACCCTTGATTAAATCATCTTACTAATACAACATGTTGGCACCATCAATGGACACACACTGAAATTTCTCTGAAGTCCAAATGAAAATTTCCAACCATGCCAGTTAGACTCTCCCTGGAGCACCAACAAAGAGAGAAAGATGTTTGTGTTTTAAATGCTCCAAACTGAAGTTCATGCACAGTTTTCCTCTTTTTGAGACAGCAGGCTGTTGGCAAGATTTCACAATGTACAATTTCAAATCCTTTTTTGAGTTGCTTCTGCTTATTTCTCTATGACTGAGGCAGTGTATGCCATCTGTCTCACTTGGCTGTTTTAATGTCATGTTGCTATACAGACCTTAAACAGAGCTGTGACTCCAATCTGTTCCCATTCCCAGGTCGTACAATATCGATGTTTTGTCAAATCCACTGGCATATCAATAGAAAAGCCTTTGGCGTCTGTGTAGTGATGAACATGTTTCCAAATGACTCTAATAGTAACCCATGGCAATATTAGATGCCCACAGCAACTGCTCCTGACATCCATTGACCCTGACACTCCCCACCCGCAGCAATAATGGATGCTTTGAGCTGTGTGATTCCTACTGATGAGCTGAGGCATTAAACACATATTCTACCCAAATAAGGGGTTCAGTGGGAAGCCCTACTGTTGAGCATATTTCATAACTGCAAATTCCACTTTAAAGAATGTGTTTATGATACCCTCAGTGTTCCTTAATTGAAAATGTAAGAATCTTTTGACAATTAAAAAAAAACACAGTTTAGGTCAGTTCTGATATGTCCCCAAAACTAGTCATTTCCAGGTCTCTTTGTCAGTGGGTCACTTTTAGTGTTTGCAGTGGACTAAAGGATCAAGCTCAAACAGTGAACTTGTGATCAGATTGCAGCTTCTGTGTATTGTATGTGTATTTTTTCAACCAATACAGAAAACCTATAATTACCTGCTTCCTCTTGCTAATGAGCTTACCAATAATTTGACATTTTTATATTTTAAAAAGAAGTTCACAACTTGTAGTTTATGGACACCTGAAGGTAAGACAGCCTATGATATAGTCGACATTCTGTAAATTGCTACTCAGGTGTCAGAATGACTACTAAGTAGTCATGGGTCAAGGCATGAACACATTGATGGCTATTAGCCAAGACTAAATTAGAATTATTATTAGTTAAAAGTGTGTTTTGTAAAAAAACCTGTATTTGAACAAAATCACCAACAGCTACCAATAGCCATAGTCCTTGAAGCCAATTTCCACTGGATACACATCCGCTGTGTTACGTCGCCGCCATGCCAGCGGAGCTGATGGGTTTCACTTTAGTCTATGTGTTAATCCCCAGCAGGTCCGGTGTGCTGCGTATGTGCTCCGTCCCAGCTCCGGCAGTCCGGAGCCCTCCGGAGTAGATACGCAGAACTTCTATTTCTGGCGGATGCCGGACCACAACGCAGCAATTCAGCCAAATTTAGTACAGAGCAGACAGGAAGTCAAGCATGGAAGCAACAATATAACATCTGGTTACTTTTCAAAATAAAACACTCTGTGTTGACACCAGCACACAAATCTCAAAAAAGAGACAAACAAGTTCCTCTGCTAATCCTTCGGTCTGGAACACTTTGCGTTGTTGTTTTTATAACACAGACTTTATAACTGCGGTCGCGAGTGATCATGTGATTATCGCGGGAACTCCTCGGCCTCGCGGCACCAGCTGTCTACCGTACTGCGCCGTGGCGAACTCAAAACGCAACCGGTGGGGATTGCCGGACGGCGGAGCCAAACCGGATCGGAGCCGTAACGCAGCGGACACGTTTCCAGTGGAAATTCTGGGTTACAACCTTAACTAATGTGTTGTTATGGGTTATATAGTCATAGTGCAGCACCCCCTTCCACCGCCGTAATGCAGCGACAAGTATGACATATATAAGTAGATAGATCTGTATATCTTAGCTTGATCACATCACGGTTTGCGCTGTATAATAAACACAGAAAAAAGAAGAAAAAAACAAAAAGTGTTTCAACTAAAAATTGAGAAGTGGATAAGTACAGCAACCTATTAGTTTGAAGCAGGTGGCTGGAAAATACAAATGCGTCCTTAAAAAGCACATAACTACATTTCTGTACAGTAGCCAATGCTTTCTGATTTTGGTATATTGCTCTGTTTGAAAATGAATAAAACTGAGTAAAAATTGTTCAATAAATAATGGTTTTATTAAAGTACTGATGGTGCATACATTAAGATATGTGTACATACACCTCTACAGTGGCAGAATCCCAAAACTAAATAAACTTAGAAACTAAGCAACGTGACCGACTCTGAATATTTTAATCTGTGCTGTTTACCTTTCCCATATTGGAAGAGAAGCAGACTTTTTTGCCAGCAGAGAGCTGAACAACATTCAGGCAATCAACCCCTCACTAGAAGGAGACAGACACCATAGCAACAGCAGAAACTTTGAGAAGTTGTGAGCTGGGAGCAGCAGCGGCAGCAGCAGTGCTTGTGTTGAGTCGTTGGACTGGAACAGATATACGTTAATTGGAAGTAAATCTGACAGCTCTGGGGGAGAAATGAGGTACGGCAAAGAGAGGGGGGAAGAAACACCATCAGCAGACACCTAGACCTAGGAATGAATTAAGCAGTAAGCTCCCAGATCTGAAGAGGGTACTTCAAACATCTTGTCCTCATTATGTATTTATTGTTTGTATTATAGCCTGTATTTCTCCCCACTTTGTATATCAAGTCTGAGAAAGAAGCAGGGGGTGCACTCAAGGTCTGCATTCACTATTATTTCCATGTTTTTTCTCAAAAAAGAGTTATGAAGTTATTTTGTTTGGCTGAACTTTGAACTTCATAGACGGCCAGTGATCCTAATCAGGAATAAACAGAATAGAAGGGTGATGCTTTCATACAGGAGAGGGATAGGAATGGGGGGTGTGTTGTTGATGAGGGTGGTGATGGGTAGAATGGGGAGGCTGGAGCAGGGGAGGACTGACATGCTGGCGATTGCCAGCCAATAACAACACAGCCTACATTTAATATTACAGTCAACAGTGGAAACGCAAAGCAGAACTGGCCTTAAGGTAGAGTTACCAGGGGTATCTTAGGGTTCATAGGGTACTAAACCAAAAGTGTTACGGTGGGGGTGTATTTCTAGGACCCAAATGCAGAGAACGGAGACAGTAAGTAGTGAGCAAATGATTTATTTGAACAGTGCTCTTCGGAGGGTATAGTGGAGGAGAAGACCTGGTTTACAGGCAGGCAGGCAGGCAAACAAGCCATTTTTAGACAGGGCACCAAGCTGCCAATTTGCCCATCCTTTTGGCGGCTCGGTCTGCGGTTTTAGACAGAGGCCGGAAAATTGGGGGTCTGTTTTGGTCTGCCGATTTTCCACCTCGGAGGGTACACTTATTTCCGCCTCCCCTGCTATATGAAACTGAGGCGTCAATGTGCCGGCCTCTGCTTGAGGTTGGCGGAGGTGTCGATGACCTGCACTGTTGTGCGACCCACAACTGGAGAGTTTTAAAGCCAAGAAATAGCTGATCAGTCCATCATTTCATCCGCTGACTTTAAGATGAGCAACTGGACAGCCGCTGAGATCCAGGAGATCCTAGCGTCTCCTCAGTCTCTGTTGCTGTTTGGTTTTGTTAGCTTGTTGTTGTGTCGGCAGGCTAAGAACGGTCGCTACTTTCAAATTAAAAGCCCCCCGCTAAGAACCCAGTTCTAAAGTCCAATGGGGTGCAATGTAAAGCTCTTATTTTGAAGTCAAATTCGTTGTCACTGTTCACAGCCCAACTTCGAGCTTCACGTCACATCACATGTTTACGCCTACCTCAGAGGCGGTTTTTTGAAAAGGAGGAATATTACGCCTCTGTTTTAGAAAGACAGGCCGGCACATTACCGTCCTTACCTTGGAGCAAATGTGATGCCTTTTCTATCTAAAAAGGGCTAGAGTTGACTGGATCCAGCGTGGAGGAACTCAGGAGAGCAGGCGAGCAGGAAACAAAACAGAACAGCATTGGTTATTCGTATGGGATGCAAAAATCTTGAGCTGAAGTGGTGGAGAGACCAGGTAGGTGGGTGACGAGTTGATCCAACTCACTCTGCTGTTGCTGCTGCCACGCCCACAGACACACACACAGGGAAGGAGCAGGTGAGGGAGAGAGGAGGAGAGAAAGGCAGAACACAGAAAACAGTAAAACAACCACGCTGCCACAGTAGCACAGTGACAGAAAGTACTTTGTTAGATTCTCAGCTAGTGACGCAGATATGTAACACAGACGACAAAGAAGACATTTCTGGACTATATAGGTTAACTGTAAAAGCCAATATTTATGACTCATATCAATGTTTCTTGTAAGGCAGCAACCTCTAGTGGCTGTAGTAAATATTACGGCAGCAAAGGAGGAAGCCAGTTGAGGTAGTATAAAGAGCAAAACGTCCATGTAGGGAGGATGTTGGGGCTGAGCGTTTGGGTCAAACAAGTACAGAATAATATAACTGCAGTTATGTCTGTAATGCAGGTATGTTTGTTACTGAAGTAACATAGTTTAATCCTAACAATGATGTTTTCCCAACACTAACCAAGTAATTTTTTTGCCTAAACATTGTTTTGGGGAGAGTTGAACAAGTGTGTTGTTTTTATTATTCTGCTTTTTAACCTGTAAAGTGTCTTTGAGTACCATGAAAAGCACTATATAAAATGCATTTATTATCAATTTTATTATGAATTGATGTATTCAATCTTAAAGGTACAAGTTTGTGTTGCATTTCAGACCGCTCAGGAACATTAGCCGTTTTTATAATGGGCAGCAAGCCGCCAATTTGGCCGTCCTTTGTGCAGCTAGATTTAGACAGAAGGCAGTAAATTGGGGGTCTGTTTTGGTCCGCCAATTTGACGCTCGGAGGGTACACTTTCTTCCACCTCCATTGCTATGCAAAATCCGAGCCGTCGATCTGCCGGAAATTGCGTGCGAGGTGGGCGGAGGTGTCGATGATGTGCACTGTTGTGCGACCGACAGCCGGGAAGTTTTAAAACCAGGAAACAGCTGATCATAGCAGTCAGTTCATCACTTCACCCGCAGACGTCAAGATGAGCAACTGAAAAGCCGCTGAGATCCGGGAGATGCTAGCGTCTCCTCAGGCTCTGTAGCTGTCTTCGTTGTCCGCTTGTTGTAGTGGCAAGCTACTAACGGTCGCCACTTTCAAATTAAAAGCCCCCGCTGAGAACCCAGCTCTAAACTCCAATGGGGTGCAATGTAAAGCTTTTATTTTGAAGACAAATTCGACCTGCTTCACTGTTCACGCCGAACTTCATGCTTCACGTCACATCACATGTTTATGTCTACCCCAGTGGCGGCCAAGTGGCGGCTTTTTGGAAAAGAAGGAATATTACACCTCCCTTTTAGATAGACAAGGCATCACATTGCAGCCTTTACCTTGCTGCAAATGTGCCGCCTTTTCTATCTAAAAGGGGCTAGTGTTTTCCCCTTGAGAGATTAACTCCCTTTGGCTGTAAAGCTATATAACACACTAAGTATAAGTGTGAAACACAAAGAGCATAATATGGCCTCTTTAAGATGGCATGATATGAAATTATTGGTGGTGGTGATGATAGTATGGTGTGTTTCTACATTTACACTGGCATGGCATTTGATTTCATTATGATGAATATTTTTCTGAGCCTTTCATTTAATGCCGAATTATTCAACAAGATATAAACCTGGCAATCAGAGTGTGGCAGGCGGTTTGGCTGTGAAATATGTTGTTTTCCTGTCATCAACACTGACTCTCACTTCCCACCCCTCGCCTACCCCTTTATCTCACCTTCTGATAAACAGTAGCAAGATGTAAACCGGTGTCACAGGAAATGTGTTCCAGCACAGGTACTTCCCTCATTTAGTTCATGTGAATATTTGATAGCAGATATGTGGCACAGCAGTTTGCCCCGGGTGTTTGTGTTTGTTTAGCTGCCATGTGGTTACACACAGACAAACACTCCACACGTCAACACAGTACTTGGCAGGGTACTTGTTCCAATTTGTTCTCAACGCTCATAAAAATGTTTGATTTGACCTACTTGAAATATTATTAACAAGGTTTCTGACCACATTTTATAGATATAATAAATATCTAATTTCCTGAAAATGAAAGTGATGAAAGAGACACAACATGTCATTCTTGTTTCTTCTTGTTTAGCATATTTTGTGAAAAACCAAAACCAATCACCATCCATCTCAAAGTTCAGTAGGAGTATTTCTATGTTCTGGCTGTTGAAGGTATTCTACCTTTTGAGCAAATGGGAATACCACAACTGTTTTTCTCTGGTCATGTAGGACCATTCAAGAAATAAAAAAATGTGTCTTGCTACTTGCTACTTTGTTTGATTTGAACCTTGTTTTTGGTTGAACTTTATTTTTTATACGAACAATATCACAACGAGGGGAAAACTAAAGGTGGACCCAAAAACACACACGGGAGGCAGGATAAAGGGAGAAACAAAGGCGAGCTTTATTTAGCCAAAGCTGAACACCAAAACATCAAAACAAGAAAAACCAAAATGGAGTCATGGGACTAAAGAAGAAGTAACTAGGGCTAAAACAATCAGCATTCAAAAGTAGAGGTTGCTAAAATCAAACAGCAGATTATCTGAACCACTTTATTTAAGTTGAACTCAGAATGCATCTAAATAAAATCTGTCTCAGCAGTGTTGGGCAAGTTACTTCTAGAATGTAATGATTTGCATATTACTAGTTACTAACATATACAAACGATATACAACTTTAAGATAAGTCTGTGTAGAGTAATGTGTAATCACAGCACTTTTGCAATACTTTTACTTAAACAACCAAGGAAGTGGAACTGGGCATTATAAAATGGTAGAGGGGAATGCTGTTGCCCTACTGTAGCCTCAGATTCACCAAGTCTCTTTTGACTATGAAACCTTTCACAATCATTCACAACTTCCTATCACATTTTTTCTTTTTATAATCGTTCAGTAGAAAACAGCTGGGAAAAGATGCCTCACACTGCAAAATCTGCACTATTTCTGACTGGGTCCCAAAGCTGTCTGTGAGGCAGGACTTTGCACCAAAACACATAACACACACATAAAATAGGTTGGCTCCCATACAGCCCTACACTGTTGGAAAGGGAAAATGATTGGTGACTGACTTGTTGATAGCCAAT
Organism: Sparus aurata; assembly: GCF_900880675.1. NCBI lineage: Eukaryota > Metazoa > Chordata > Actinopteri > Spariformes > Sparidae > Sparus > Sparus aurata. Next base: position 5,780,147 of record NC_044203.1, on the reverse strand, counting down.
AACAACCCATTCTAATATGGATGCAAAGATACATGAAAGAGCTAACTTGCCTCCCAAACTGGAACCTCTTGCAATACTGCAGGGGCTTTTCTGAGGAGATGGCTACACATAAAAAGGTGGAAATACTTTCAGGTAGCAACATAACCAAAACAACAATGAGAGATTAGAGATAATAAGATTATCTCTTAATCTAATATATCGCATATGAGATTTCTCATATATCCATTAGAGGGTCTCTGTACAACATTTGTGTTGTGGTGGAAGGCCATCGTGGTTTATGTCAGCGAACCTTATTTATAAACCAAAGTCAGCTACTGTTGCTTTTTGTTAGCAGACCAGAGAGAGGCACTGAGACAAGGTACTCAAGAACTTGCGAAAATCCACATCCTTGATGTAAATGAATTTGAGAGCACTGAGTAGCAAATCATCAATTTGTGTGTATGTAGCTGTCAATTTAATAATACAGATGACTTAAGTGGCAGACAAAATGTGAAGTGCCAAAATAATATCTTTAAGGCACTAATTTGTAAATGTAATTTGAGCACATTACAGTTTCTGCCTAATGCTTAAACACTAAAAGTGGTTGCTATGCCCAAAGAATCACAACCTCTAACTTTGGTGACCATGCCCCAAACAAAAGCACCAACCCTGCAAACACAATATATGCTTTGCACTGTGTTTGAAATTCTCCAACACACTTCTTGCAAAACACTACACGCTGTTTTGTACATAAGACATACATTGTTCAAAAAGGAAATCTCATGCAATCATTGGGAAAACACTTCTATTTAAAATACAAAACACAACTAAAATTGGAAAAACACACAGACTCACACACATGAAACATTTAAACATGAGTCCCTACTCAGTAGCCTCAATTATTAGAACTTTGAGACTGGAAAACAGGAATGTTTTGAAGTTTCCACACTAAACTGTACCAAAGAAATTACAGTATTGCACGTTGTTCAAACGCACAGTACAATACATTGCTGTATTACTGTAGGTCTATGTGTTTAAAATATGATGTTTCATTTTCTACAGAACTGCCAGACGACCTGCACAGGGTGGAAGGCAGATTATGTTCAGTGATGAACAGGAGGTGGCCATAGTCAACATTGTTTTCCTTGAACAATGTGTCTTATGTAAAAAATAGTGTGTAGTGTTTTGCAAGAAGTGTGTTGGAGAATTTCAAACACAGTGCAAAGCATATATTGTGTTTGCAGGGTTGGTGCTTTTGTTTGGGGCATGGTCACCAAAGTTAGAGGTTGTGATTCTTTGGGCATAGCAACCACTTTTAGTGTTTAAGCATTAGGCAAAAACTGTAATCAGCACCTACTCTTACTTCCTGGTCTTTCTTCTGCATGCTGCCAGATTATTATCGCCAGCTTCAGTCATACTTTTTTTTTTTTTGCAGCAACGCTAGAGTTTGTATGCCTGAAGTTTTCTGATTTTCACTCAGCAGCGATCTAATCCAGCCTCTCTTCCATTCCAGGACCAGGTCCTTGTAAGATAGCCAATATCGACTGAGTCTGTGGCCCACTGATGAAAGCCGTTGCATTTTCTGTAATAGCAACTGTGTACCACTGACAGCTGAAGTGATCATCTTCACTGCATGAAAAGTGGGATTTTCGGCCCAGTAAACGCCCGGAAATCTCCCTAATTTTCGGCAGTTAACGACAATTTCCAGGCTGTGAACATGGCATTCGTCTGTGCCGAAAATTGTCGGAAACGAACCATGACGTAAGTGGAGCTCCCGGATGTGTGAACGGCTGTAATTTGCATATGAATAGCAGCGAAACCACGCCTGGCCTGAGGATGTGTGGGCTGGTTTGAATATCCTCACTCAGTATTGGATGAAACCACTTCTCATAAACAAGCAAAATCACTCGTGATTGGTCACCCTGGGTCATTATAAATGTAAACCCCAGTGGGAATATATATATATATATATTTATATATATATATATATATATATATATATATTTATATATATTTATATATATTTATATATATATATATATATATGTATATATATATATATATATATTTATTTATATATATTTATTTATATTTATATATATATATATATATATCTATATATTATTATATATATTTATTATATTTATTTATTTATTATTTATATATATATATATATATATATATATATATCTATATCTATATATATATCTATATATATCTATATATATATATATATATATATATATATATATATATATATATATATATATATATATATATATGTTTTTGCAGACGTCTGTGGTTTTGCAGACGTCTGTGGTGCGCTGCTACTTCGGAATCGCCTCTCATGTGACAGCAGTGTGGCGCAGAGCTCGGTGAGCTCCCGGCTGCGAAAGGACGGAGGTCGCACAATTCATCCAGACACCCCGCCATCTTGTGCCGTCTTCCTCCTCAGACATCAGGTCCATGGCGGCGCACTTCGAAAGGTCCACCTCATCCTCAGCTAGCACTCTGTCTCGCTTCCAGCAGCTGTAAAAACAAAAAATAAAGACGATCAGTACTGCGCGATGCACTGCGTATGGATACAACACATCTATTATTTAACAGAATAATAGTCACATTGACCAAAAATGGATCTGTCTAATAAATCTTACCCTCTTTGTCCTCGATCGACTCCGAGCTGAACTCCTCACAGCGTCCGCCTGCGATGCATGATCTGGTTGTTTGTTGTCCTGCGTACTGTCTCGTAATGTCTTACAGGCAGCTGGAAAACAATTAAAAAGAGTGGTATGAATAAAGAAACGTAAGTCACAGTAAAATTAAACGAGGGAGAAAACAGTAACAGTTACTTACACACAATGGCGTCATTATCGGCATCGTGTAAATCTGGACTTGCAGACGTGGCTCCGAGCTAACAGGAGGTCGCGGCCTTGTTATGAGGCGAGGTTAGTCTGTGAAAACAAAATGTCCGCAGCGATAAACCTCCGTGTCCCTCTGCGGCAGCGAAGCTCCGTCCGTCGGCAACATTCTTCGTGGCGACCCGGCAAAGTTTCTCCCGTCCGCGCACACGTCTTCTCGACAATGGCCGGGCCGCTAGCCTAGCTCCTGCTAGCTAGCTTAGCTCCTGCTAGCTAGCTTAGCCGAACTTGCTTCGTGTCCATTAAAACACAAACACTTCGACTGCGATGGAGAGTCCAACTCACACACTCACAGCACGTCGTCCGACAACAGTTCACAGTCTGTTAGTGATAAAACACGACACTGACGACACACACAGTCCACTGTCAGCGGCTCGACGCCATTAACTCTCCGCTCCTTCTTCCTCGTCACTCACGCTCCGGTCAACCCGGAAGTGTAAAAACTCTTACAGGTCATGAACTCTCACACGTAATAAGAATTACTTTTCAACTGCTTTTAAAACATTCAGAACACATGAAATTATAGAAATACTTTTTTTTTTTGCATTTTAATATATTGGTTATCTCAAAATATTTCATACAAATTTTAACTTCTTAACAACTGGCGTTTTATCTTTAACTTGTTCCCAGGAGAGAGAGAGAGAGAAAAGAATAAATAATCTTTTTTACATAACATTGGCCATTGCTAATGACATACACAGTAATTAATCTAGCATACTTTAATTAAATAAATCCATTCAAGCTAAAATATAAGGGTCTATAATTAGGCAATACTGAGCCTGATCTATTTATACCAGAGATTTTCTTAAAATGAAGTTAACACCTCTTAGAAAAAGGTCACCTGGGGTAAAACTCCCCCTGCTACCCTGATTTGCATTTGTATAGCTCACAGCATTTTCATTTACATGTTAAAGCCTCCCCTAGAATCAGGGGGAGGGGGGTCATGGGGGGACAACTGCCAAGCAAGGCCCACGTCAATTTCCGACAATTCACGGAAGTTTTCAGTGTTGCCTGCAAATTGCCGCAAACCTGACATTCCACGTCAATCTACAGTGCCGCATACTGACGAAAATCCCACTTTTCATGCAGTGCTTGTTACAATGCAATTCGGCTGGGAAACCTTGGGTTCACTTGACGCGAACCACCCACTCATAGACTGTTGCAGCCAATAACACCCCTTGATGGCACTGGCGCTCCATGATGGCCATCCCACCTTGCAGCCTATGTCAAAGGATCTACCACCAACTCCCTGGTAACAGAAACCACAGGAGACGCCCCAGAAGTTCTATGTCGATGCCTTGACGAGTAAGAGACAAGTCTGATGAAATCCATGAGTTGGCCTCCATGGATCAGACTTGCTCAGGGACAACTCACAAATGCTCGTTGTTTAGGTTCCAGGAAGTTTGGAGGCCGGGTTGATATCTTTAGCCCTTTGTCATGTACCGCAAGCCAATCCTGAGAGGTTCTTCCAGTGTGGAAGGGAGCGAGGTGCCTTTAGGGGTGGTACTTGGCCTGCAAAAGTGTCTGGATGGATGGTCTGTGTCCAGGTGGCATCCACATGAATGCCAGGATCTATAATTTCACAGAAAGAACATTGCATTGTAACAAAATGATCATTGTTATTAATTTCAGCTCTTAGAGATTTTAATTTTATGGCTGTTTTGTGTATATTCTAAAGATTAGAAGATATACCATCGGACGCACTAGTTAGTCCTTCAGAGACCTCAGAATGTCAATAAAATAAGCATATTTAGACATATAATCCATCCTTTTCCAAAGATGAGTCTAAGGTCAGAGCACACTTTTAAATGACCAAAGGGATTAAAAGGGCTTTGATGTTCCTGTTTTAGAAATGTATTACTGCACAGATGGAGAATGCAGCAGACGTGTGTGTATGCATGTTAGATACACGAAGAACAGGATGGAGAAAGTTGAACTGTCTGTGTAGGGAAAGCGTCTCCATGTTACAGACAAAAAGAGAAAAAAATAATTTGGGTGTGTGCTGGACTGAAAGGTCAATCTCTCAGCCTCCATCTGCAAGAGTGGCTCTTTAGAGGAAAAAGGCAAAGGTTGTTAATCAATAGCATTTCAGATTGGTCCCAAAAGTATAGTGTGGGCCTGGAATATTGCTGCCATTTTGATTACCCCAATGATTAATTAAAACTTATGTATCCTGCAATTAAACTGAACTTAATCAATATGGAGTGCACCGGCTGTGCCAAGCTCATCTTTCACGCTTTCACTAACAAATATCACATCAAAACTTTCTGTTGTGCAGTGTGTGAGAAATTTACATAGAATTCCTTTTGTTTATCAAATGTATTGTAAGGACAGGAAGGAGAGAGAGATTGTCACACTGCCTGAGGTGTCACATGAGCCACAGGAGGGGGCACATCCCCACATTGAAATGTATACATAGTTTAGATAAGATGACATTTACTGTCCCATCTGTTAGATCAAAGGGTCACTGTCCTGGGAAGACAGGACACATCAAAATATCAAAGAGTCCTTTATCTGTAAAGAAGATGTTTTATGACTGTTTGTAAATGAACGTAACCTCCTCTCTGTGCTGTACTTAAGGGGTAACAATTTAGAGTTTGTCAGAGAATGCTTTTGCCTTCTCTCCACGCTGCGTGTATTAAATGACATCTGATTCATACGCTGAGATCTGAAATTCTTCGGAGATTTAGCACTCTCTACTCAAAGGAGATTTTCCACGACATTTTGGCGACGAGGTTATGGGATGGACGCTTCGCTGACTGCCGCCTGCGCCTGAACTGAAGGAAACTGCCGGCAGGAAAAGTTCCACTCCGACAAACGGAGGATTGGATTCCACCTGAAATTCGGGCGCAGACGTGGCCAGCGGACGCTCCACAAATAAGTGAGTACAGCGTTTGAATCATTTGCTCAAATTCTAAAAGCCTAGGTTGACTTTTGTAATACCTGTGTGGTTGAAAGTCATATTCCCCATGTAAAACCTGTGTGGTCGTGGGTGATAAAAACGTCAGTGTAACGAGACGTTCATTCCATAGCTGTGTGATTGGAATGTTTTTTAAGGTAAAGGGCTCAAGGAGGAGCACCTTTTTCTTTCCCTTGTAATACCTGTGTGGTTTTGGGTAAAAACGAGAAACCCTTGTAATTCCTGTGTGGTTTTGGGTGAAAACGAAAAAAAAAAAAAAAAAAACTGAAACGCAGCGCAAGGCTGTTAGCACTTAACGAGTACAACAGGCGAAATGAATTGATTATTATACCTACGGTGTGAAGAAAATTTCAAGGGATTGTAGATTTTCAGATGCTACTTACTGATGAGTAGATATTAAATAGTGGTCGACCGAAAACCTGATAACAGGTAAAATAAAAATATATTAGAATATAATATAATAATATGATCTTATGTGAGCTACTGTAATAATGATATGATACAGTATACAATTATACGAGGCCCCACTATGATAAAATGGGCATATGAGTGATATAAATATACGAAATAAGTATAAAGAATAAACTTTGTTGTGACGTTCAGTGAGTATACAGATTATATGCTATAAAAGGGTGCGTTGCTCGGAACGAATGTGTCATACAAACCACCTCGCTGAATAAGTTGCTCAAAGTTAGTGTGTGATTTGATGAGATCCAACCATACACTGTATGGAAAGATCAGTGTGATTGTGAAGTTTTGTGTGAATGATAAGCCCATTGAAAGTTTAAGCAAATCTGTCCCAGTGAGTCACTAAAAAATATGAGGAACAAAATGGGGAAATTAATAAATATATCTGACCCTTTTACAGGCTCTGCTGAATTAAGAGCAGACAAATGGGGAAAATGTGGTTCAGGATTTCAACTTTGGCATTTTATCACCTTTGAGGTTTTCCATTAAAAGGCAAATTAAGCACAGAATGTTTTGAGATGGTGTAGAGTATGTTGAAAGAAAAGGTAAAATGAAAGTAGGGAAGAAACAGATGGACTGATAAATTGTTTTTTCAAAAATCAGTAGCATGATTGAAAGAAATGTGAAAAGAGGGTTTGAGTAAGAAAAAGAAAGAGAGAAAAGAATGTAGGGCTAGAATTTATGAAATGGACCTCCTCCCTGCTGTCTCCACACCTACATCCTTTCAGCGACACCTTCTCCACATGTGGTCAAACACCCCAAGATGACTTCAAGAAAGAAGGGGAGGAACAAATACACCCTGACTTTTCAGCCATCTTCCTATCTCCTAAACAGCAACAAATTAACCTGCTTCTCCAAGAAAGACTTTTCTCCAATAGCAGATTCTGCTGACTGCTGGGTGCGGAGTGAAGATCACAGAAGGATGATGTTTCCCTAACTCCATGCCGAGGCAAACAGGAAAGCAGACTGTCATTGAGATCCAGAAGTGTTTGTATACAGGCCATACCAACTGAATGAAATGAAGGAGGTTGCAGAGGAGGCACCTGACAAAGACTGGAGTTTTGGTCTGCCACAGAATCCTGGACAGAGATTACAGTCTAATAACAAAAAGCAAGAGGAGACGAAGACTGAATCCACATCCATCAATGAGAATGTAACAACACTGGAAGAAAACTGATGATACAAAGGGAAGCTGATGGGAGCCCTGAGTTTAATCGGCAAGAAAGGCGAGATCCAGAAGAATCCTGACCACATGAAGGTGTCTGCTCATTCACCAGGACACAACCAGAGGAGACAGTGGAGGAAGGTTAGAGAATTTGAACAAGCACGTAGACATGAGCACAATTAGACACAAGTACTGATGACACACACACACACACACCCACACCCACACACACACACACACACACACACAGAAACACTGATTTGACTGATAAAGACTAAAAAAATTGCTTCTAACACTATTAATAGCTTGAGGCTGTAAGCAAGTTAAATTTCTGGGGATAAAAGATGCAAAATTCCCTAAAACTGTTGAAGTCAGTATTTTGTCATTCAGCCTACCATAAATTAAGGTGCCATTGTTGACTTCCTAAATCTTACCATGTACCTCCCCCATCTTGCCTAAAAGGAAAACAAATGGGGGGTGAAGATCATTAAAACACCTTAGGGTCATAAATGAAGCTGGTCAGCATCCAGCAGATGTTCTAACACTAATGTTAAACATTCTATCAGACTGGGTTTTTGAGTTATTGATTTAACAAATGCATATTCTAGCATTCCTATTCATCCTGACTCACAGTTCTGGGTTGCTTTCACTGTCAATGGGGAAAATGTTATACTTGGATGCAGATGCCATAGGGTTTTTCTTCTCCAATTTTCACTTTGGATGGCTGTAGAGCTGAAAACTTAGCATTAGCGGCCATTGTGTGTTATTACACTTTTCAGTAGTTGACAATGTTTGTGCATATGTTTTTCTATGCAGGAGCATTGTCAAACTGAGACAGTGTATCCAATTTTAGTTTTCTGGCAGAAAATGATCCAAAATTTTTGTTGCAAATTCTCTGTTAAAATGAAATGCGTTATTTTACTCCGGAAGCTCGTGAATTGGGCACCGACTACATCCACAATCTTGGATGTTTCAAAATATCTGCGAATGAAAATAATAAAAACAAAAAACGATTGCCTTATTGAATTTAGCAGGCTATTGTTGTCCATGGATTTGATAAAAAATTGTGGAGATCTCCCAACCCCTATATAATCACATATGGGGGTAGACAATTGGCCATGACTGACTTTTTGACTTGGACTCCTGACGCAGAGAAAGATTTTACTGACTTAAAACAAGTTTTATCGAGTTCCCTCTGCCCACAACTACCAGACACTCTCAAATTTTTTAAATCTTTTTGTTTTTCTGAATGTAATGAGTTTTTGTGAAAGAAAATTCTAACTCAGTCACATGGTGACAACCGACCTGTGGGATACTATTCAAAAAGAATGTCCACAACACAGTGAGATATGGTTGCATACCACAAGGCTGTAGCAGCTGCTACTGAAGCAGTGCTGGCCACAATTGATATTTTTGTTATGTGCCATTTTTAATGTACATGCCCCACATGCTGTAACGTCCTTTATTTACAGGAAAACCCGCCTACCTTAACCCAGCTAAACTGCTACACTAGCAAAATGTGTTTCTGACAATGACTCACGCAACTTTATAAAAAAGTTCTGTCTTTTAACCCATAAATTTTGGTCCTGACAGCTCAAGATGGAGAATTACACCCCTGTCTGAAAGTGGTCGTCACGGTGTCAAAACCAACAGATGCACTCTGTGACACTTTCCCTCATTAACCTTAACTCTGTTTTTTCTTTGTAGATGATTCTGCTGTGAGAAATCCAACAGATGGATCCCCTTGTGTGTCATATGAAATATGTACTAACTATGATATAGTTTGAACGTACTCATATTCTAAATAACCTGTCTGCTCTGGCAGCTGTTTTTTCTTTTCAATTTTTAGGACCGGGAATAATATCACGGTTTATACTGACTCTCAGTATGCATTTAATATGTCATGATTTCACACATTATAGGAAATCCAAATTTCTTACGTCTACAGGAAGATCTAATGCTCCTAGAAGTAAAATCATTACCCTTTTGTCTGCATTACTTCTACCTATGCTAATGTAAAGTTCATACAAGTGCTAATGACCCAGTGTCACTGGGAAATGCAGCTGCTAAGACAGCTCATCAGAATCAAAATCAAAATACTGTATTACACCCCAAGAAAAAATGTTTTTGTTTTCAGACACTCCGTGCAAAGTAAAATAGAAATACAGCATGAGTGGAAACAAGTGCTAAGATAAGGGGTAAATAAAACAGTAAAATACACTATAAAATGAAATTAGATAAAATATACAATAAAATAGTAAAGTAATAAAGTAGACAATCTGAGCATATATACAATATACAATGAAATGGTTAGCGTTTATAAATGAAAATGAGAATAAGTAATTAATATTTGTTTGTCTGTTTTCTATAAATAACCATATGAGTCCAATCATCAAGACAAGGAGTGATACAGTTTTAATGACCACAGGCAAACATGACTTCCTGCTACTTTTTCACCTGTGTCCCCACTCTACAAATGCTTTTATCTGTCCTTTAATAAAATCTATCTGCTTCAAACAGAAGCTGATGATGTAAAAAAAAAAAAAAAAAAAAAATTAGATGAAAGTAGGAAAACGTTTATTGAACTCCCATCTGACCTCTGGGTTGGTGTAAACGGCCTCCCAGTACTGCCAAAAGCCATACTTCCTTCTTTGCAAAGTTTGACACATGGTCTTGACCATGTATCAAAAGGGAGGATGTAGAATATTGTAAATAGATTATGGCATACGCCAGGATTTTTTCAACTTTTTGTTAAAAGCTTTGTTAAAAATTGTGTGATTTGTTAAACTTAAAATGTCGGCTGAGGCATAGCCTCTGTCATCCCATCCTGAACATTAAGATCTTTTTTGAGCATTAAATAATGGATTTTATTCAACTCACTCCATGTAGTACGTATAAATATTATTACATTATTGTGAAAACATTTTTTCAAAAGGGACTGAATGATTTCCACATAAATATGTAACAGCGATCTAAATCGCTAAATAATTGCTGAGGGAAATAATTGCCTGTAGATTTCTCCCCTAAATAAATAAGTAAATAAGAAATAAACAATTAATAATGAATCACACTTACAAATAATTATTATTAATAATAATAATAATAATAATGAGTAAAAATACAACATAATAAATAAAAGTAAATAATTTTTTTTATTCAAAACATCTCAAAAAACCTGCACATAAACCTAAAAATCACATTGTGTTAGCTAGTGGAGGTGCAGTGGCACACGCTAACCAGACCTTAAAAACAAAATTGACTAAATTGATAGCAGAAACAGATATGTCACATAAGATGACTAGACTGTCTCCTTACGAGATAATCACTGGCTGTCCTTTGAAAATAATTAACACCCCGCTTCCTCAAAACAGGTTAACCCTCACCAAATTGGATGCTGATAGTTTTAAGATAGTGTTGTGCATTTAACCATGTTTTTTGAAGATAATCTTCTATAGGTGAAAGCAGTCCTTCTGGAGCCTACTATGGTGCAAACTCCACAATAACCAGCCTGAAGACTGGACAGTGTTAAAAGAACCTGAGGAGGAAGCACTGGAGTCAACCACGGTGGACAGGACCACACCTGCCCACTGCTGTCCGGATAGCTGAGAGGGACACCTGCATACATGGATCGTAGTGCAAGCCTTTTCCAAGCCATGCCTCTGAAGGAAGGACAACGACCTAACCTGCAGAGTGCTGAGAGAGGACACCGTTGGACGAGTATGACTGTGGTTCTCATCCTTGTTTTTGGTCACCACAATGGCCATTATCCTATCCTGTTTTTCAACGGAGAAAAAAAATTTCAAACCACCAACTGATTCACCTGCAGTCATCAAACACACTAAAATCATCCATATTGATACTCAGACACCCCATCTCTTACAGAAGGGTAAAAATGGACTGGTTGCAAGAGCAGAAGAAGACACAGAAGAACCGATGCAGGATCAAACAATCCTGAAAGGACATAAAACTAAAACTTGACACAGAGCAAGTGATCAGGAGAAGAAGCGAACTGTTTTGAGAAGGAAAATGAGTGGAAGCCCTGGGTTTTTGATGCTGACGAACTCTTGGATGGAATGGGCTCCAGGAAACCCATATGATTTAAATGATGAGTTGATATAATTCTGTTCTTTAATACTAATGGTTTGAATGAATTTGTTTGTGTGTTTGTATTTTGTTTTTGTTTTTGTTATTCACAGTAGAAACTGATAGCTGTAAACATTTTGAAGCTGTTAAAAATTTATTTTCCTATTTTTGAAACTTTCAATGTAATTTCTCAAAATGTTGTGTTGACACTTTTGTGTCAAAAGGGAGGAATGTGAGAAATTTACATAGAATTCCTTTTGTTTATCAAATGTATTGTAAGGACAGGAAGGAGAGAGAGATTGTCACACTGCCTGAGGTGTCACATGAGCCACAGGAGGGGGCACATCCCCACATTGAAATGTATACATAGTTTAGATAAGATGACATTTACTGTCCCATCTGTTAGATCAAAGGGTCACTGTCCTGGGAAGACAGGACACATCAAAATATCAAAGAGTCCTTTATCTGTAAAGAAGATGTTTTATGACTGTTTGTAAATGAACGTAACCTCCTCTCTGTGCTGTACTTAAGGGGTAACAATTTAGAGTTTGTCAGAGAATGCTTTTGCCTTCTCTCCACGCTGCGTGTATTAAATGACATCTGATTCATACGCTGAGATCTGAAATTCTTCGGAGATTTAGCACTCTCTACTCAAAGGAGATTTTCCACGACAAGTGTACTCCCACTTCCACCACAGCAGGTAAACGGGGCTCTGCTGTTTTACACTGCATCCGGAGCTGCTGGCTTCAATATATTCACATTTACAAATTAAAGAATTATGTTTGTAAAAACTTAAAGTAGTAAAAGGCAATCAATACCATGTAGAAGCAGACTGAATTTCAAAAACACTGGTAGAGCCTGTGAAAAATAATAAAAAAAAATGAATGCTCACTATTCTTACTTGTGTACTCTTAGTTAATGTCATTGTGATCGATGAGAAATATGGCTCTAGCCTACAAAACATTTCAGTGGGTGTATCTTCAATTCAGCGTACATTGGCACACAGCAAAGTCAAGTCATAGTGCGTGACGATAGAGGGATAAAGTTACCCACAATACCCATCAGATTCAGCTATGTTGCTTCTGGCTCCTTTACAGCTGCTTAACATTAGCCATGACCAGTTCAGCCACACAATTTTAGCCTTTATGAGATTCCATTGAAAGTAGAGCTTTTTCTGTGCTTTTCTTAATCAGGGTGTTGATGTGTGTGTTATGATTCAGTGTCTTTTTGCTGTGTTTTATTTTGATTCCATGCCCTTTTGTGTCTCTTCTGGTTTTTCAGTGTGTCCTATGACCTTTCTTACTTCTGTGTGTGTCCCTCTGTGTTTCCCTTCGTTACCTCACCTGTCCTTTTCCCTCCTCTCTCACCTTACCTGTTCCTGATCCCCTCGATAGTGTGTCTGTGTATTTAGTCTGTGTTCTCCCTGCCCTCCTTGTCTGTTCATTCTGTGATGTACCCTGTGATTCCGTCAGCCTCTTTCCATCTCTCCATGATATTCTCTAGTGTCTCCTCCTGTGTCTTCCCCATTGGTATGTTTTGATGATGGTTTCTTATTTTTTCATTTGATTTGAACTTTGGTTTTCTGTTGCACTTTGTTTAAGCTGTTTTATCACTACTACTCACTACTCGATTTTGGTTGTCTGGTTTTTTTATGTTTATTGTATTCAGCTTTGTTTGAATAAAGCTTGCTTTTGTTTCCCCCCAATCCTGCCTCCCATCTGTGTCTGTGTTTGGGTCCACCTCAGTGGAACAGTGTGATGACGGAGGTTCTCAGTAATGGTGATTCCAAAAAACCTAAAACTGTTCACCTGCTCCACCTCAGCTTCACTGATGTAGACAGGGGTGTGTGTCTTTGCCTCCTTTTTTCTCTCTGGTTTTGCTGACTTTGAGAAGTAGTACATTGTTCTGCACCACTCTGCAAGATTTGCGGTTTCACAAGATAAGATGTTCTTTTATTGATCCCCCTCGGGAGAAATTCACAGCTAACAGCAGCACAGAGGCAAAGAATAATATGACATTTTGAATGAAAATATAATACAAACTATTAGAATAAAAATAAGCATACTATATACAATAAATGTCCTTGTGTGTACATGATGTATGCCATATGAAATAACAATGACTGTGCAAAGGTACAATGTGTAGAGTTCCTTAGATAATAAATGACAAAAGAACAAAAAAAAATCAGCCTTTAAGTGTCAGTGAAGTGCATGGTTAAGTCCTTAATCAGTAGGGAAAGGAGGTGTTGGGAGCTGTGGTGGTGGTGGTGGTGGTGTTGGTGGTGGTGTTGTGTAGTCTGATCACTGATGGTATGAAGTGCTTTGAGGCTCATGGTTGGATGAGTCTGTGGCTGAACGTGCTCCTGACTTGCCTCAGCTCGGTGTACAGAGGGTGAGATGAGGGTGAGTGGGATTAAACATTATAGCTTGAAGCTTTCCTCTCATCCTCCTCTCTGTCACCACCTCCACACTGTCCATTTTCTTCCCCACCACAGAGCTGGCTTTCCTCACCAGTTTGTTCAGCTTGATGGCACCCCCACACCTGTTGCCACCTCCCAGCACACTGCTGCAAAGACTATGACACTGGCTACCACAGACAGGTAGAACCTTCGTAGTAACATTGCGAGTGCACACATTGAAAGACCTGAGCCTTCTCAGAAAGAACAGCCTGCTCTGTCCCTTCCTGTAGAGGGCCCCTCAGTATTAGTGGTTGGGGGGGCTCCATGAGAACTAGAAGTCCACCACCAGCTCTTTAGTTTTCCCAATGTTGAGCTGAAGGTGGTTCCTGCCATACCATCCTACGAAGTTTTTGATTAGATCCCTGTATTCCTCCTCCTTACTGTTTGTGATACATCCAACAATGGGGGAGTCTTCAGATAACTTATGATTCAGAGATGTAGAGGGCGGAAAAAAACAATGAAAGAATAGTTCCCTGGGGTAAGCCAGTGTTGCTTGTCACCACATCTGACAGGACAAGAAAATCTTCAACAACTCAACGTTTCACTCCTTAGGTGTATTATTAGGTTTATATCATTTGTAATAAAAAAAAAAAAATTCCAGTGAGCCCTTGTTTTTTCCGCCAGTTTCACTGATGGTGTTATTATTCTGCAGTCTATAGCGTTGAGTGAAATTTCACTGAGAGAAGCATTAGTGAACTTAATTGTAAATTATTAATGAGCGAACATTCTATTTATTTACACTGGAGCCATCACCTTCCTGTTGAAGATTGTTTTTGATCCTGAGTCGTCAAAGTCTTCTTTAATATGAGCTCTATAGATTAACTATTGATCATACTTCTGACACGCACTATTGATGAATGAGATACCACTGCTGATGAAGGTTTACAGGTACATGTGATGAATGAGAGGTATGGCACTATAAATAGCCTCGCCCTGTATAACGACCTCTTATTATGACAGCTCTTCTGATGCAGTTGGAGAGTCTCACTGATAAAACACAATGGCTTACATTTCCATTTTCTTCTTTGCCGTTTTTCCCATTGACAGGTTTAATGAGTGGTGGAGACACAGATTATTTTATTACAAGCAGCATTATGTAAGGATTCAATAAGACGACAGACTTCTGAAACAGACGCTTATATTCTGGGTGATAAGCAATGGACTAAACTCTGAGTCCAACCAGGTTTTATTGAGGATCCAGTTTGAAATCAGGATGTTTTATCAACTTTGTTGCTGTCTATATTTCTGTTGCAAGTTTAACTGCTCATGTACAGTCCATTTCTGATCACGTCGCTTAGTGTGTAATTAAGTGTGATGATCCAAAATTGTTTTCTCCACAGTGCACAACTTACAGTATGATTCCGCTGATGGTGATCAACAAGCTGAAAACAGTCAAGACGTCAAAGACACAAAGGCAAACTGTGAGAAGTCAGCAACAATCACAGTAAACATTGGAGTAACTACAATAGAGGATGGCCCAAACACAAAAAATTCCTGGACAGGCCTTCCCAGCTAAGGCGCTATGTTTACAACATTAAATTGCAGTTTGACAGCTGCACGGAGCTCAGGGAAGACCTGAAGCCCAAAGGATGCCTCAAATATGCAGATTTAGTGAACATGACTTAAGCAGGTAAAGTGAAGAAATCCAGTCTGGGCATTTTCGAATTTTAAAACAGCAGGCCAGTCTGCACACTGGAGTGCTAAACACCACAGGTGGACAGGTGTTTTTTAAAGTGACAGCCAGTGATGACAACAGGGAACTTATTCTACCTCTTGCTGGAAGCCTAAAAGTATGGCTTTAAAGAGATAACATACTTTTTTTATTTTTTTATTTAGATGTTTTATATATTTGCCAGCCATGGGATAAGGGCCCCGGACCCTTTTTTCAAGTAGGCTGAACAACTGACAAAAGCAACAGCTGACAATGCTTGGGAGTAAGTTTAATAAACAAGTTGGAGCAGTTAACTACATTATAACCTTTAATAACAAATCAAAGGACATTTCTTGTCAGGATTCTGTTTGTGTTTCTGTGATTTCCAGTTGAAGTTGCAGCCCTCTTGTGTTAGGTGTTGCTTTTCAGTTCCTCCCTTTGTGTGAATTTCCCGCCCTTTTTTTATGTTCACCTGTGTCTCGTTTGTAATCAGCCCTTGTGTGTGTGTATAGTCTGTGTGCTCCCTCATGTCTCTGTCAGTTGATATATTTTTTGGTGTAATCCTCCTTTATAAAACCCCTGTGTCCCATGTTCCCTCCAGTGTCTTCCTGTTTCTCCCCATGGTATGTTTCTGGTTTTGTGTTTTTCCTGATTTGAACTTTGCTTTTGGTTGTACTTCGTTATAGCTTTCGTGTTGATACTCTATTTTTTTTGTCATTTTAGGATTATATGATTTTTGGATTCCAGCTTTTATCAACATATTCTAAAGTGATTTTTTTTATACAGGTCCAAAACAAATAATGCCCCAAATAAATGTAATTTGCTTCCCTGCCCTACTCAGTGGCTATCTGGCAGTTTATGTTTGGGGGATAAGGCATGTAATTGTAGATCCTTTTTGGTCTTTTAATCAGACACACACATACTATCCATTACATTGCCAATCACAGTTGTTGTATCAGTTATGACAATATTGTTGATGATTATATGAATAATACAAATGTGCATGCTTTGATTTCAGTTTACAGTTAATGAAAGCAATAAATAATGATTTAAACTGACATAGCTGGCTCTGATAATGAATAATTCAGAGATGCAGATTTTGTCAGAGTCATGCGATCAGGAACAGTTTGCCTGGGGATATAAACACTGAGATGTAAGTTTGTTGTAAGTTTTGAAAGCAAACTCGCATGATAACATTTATGATTTTACCTTATTCAACTTTTATTACAGTAAGTACACCGATTATAGATATTTAAGAATTCTGAAGGTGTAGATTGCAAAACAAACTGCACAAACATATTCCTGAAATGTAAAAAAAGTCTATTTTTTATGTATTCCTGTATGTGTATTTATTTCAGCGTGTTTTATTATTATACAGATACAGACTCTCACTCGTGTTTGTGTCATCTATATCCATGAAAATCTTTCTAATTGATATGTTCTTTACCTATTTAAACTGCTATCTCTTTTCTTATAATAACACAGCAGTGTCTGACACATGTCAAAATACCCACACCCACTTTTTCCTCTCCACATGAGATTGTTGAATAACAGCATGTCGAGATACACCACTTGCCTGTAACTGAAGTTGCTTTTTCAGGAAAGCACCAGTTCTATCTCATTCAGGCTCTGCCCTCAACTGAACTCTCTGGATATTGTGCTCCTACAATCACAGGTGTGTATTTGCCAACTCAGAATTTGCATGTGTTGTAGCCAGCAAATCAGAGCTTGGCTACCCAGGACATGTCTCATAACAAGGCAACTTGCCCTCTGTCTGCCATCCTTTTTTCTTCAGCATTGGCAAGGATTACCTACTGATTTCATCTCTGGGGATGGAATCACTGCCTAAAGTTGTTATAAATAGGGTACCCCTGTAAAGCGTGCATCCAATGTGCAAAGGTGGCGTCCTCAGCTGTGGCCTGGATTTGATTTCAACCCACTGCTTTTGCTGCACACTCTCCCTGTGGAGGCCTGACAGCTTCTAATCACGACAAGTGTCTGGCAGTTGGAATGTGGAGACAGTGACTAGCAGTTGGAGATCTGAGCAGGAGACCAGCAACACGGCAGAGGAACTAGAGGTTGGCAACAGAGCTGCACTAACGACTGATGAGCGAAGAGGTCTGGCTCGACATTGGCAGGGATGGACAGTATGTGCAAGACTACCAACTGGAGACATGGACAGTTGTTGCCCTTGACTGGGAACCACACACAAGAGGATAGCAGGGCTAGCAACTGAAAACCAGTAGCAAGAATCGGTAGGCATGTCAGCTGGGAACTAGTAGCAGGACCAGCCAGACCACTGATTGGTGACCAGAGGCATAGATAACTTTACTAGTTATAATTAAAATACAAGGGAAAATATAGAAACAATAAAATACAATATACTGTATGCTTAAGTAGGTATACAATAAGATGTAGTAAAGTAAAATAGAACATAATGAATTCAACTAAAATACTGAGGTAGGTTAAAGGTAAGAGGAACATAAGGTACAATATTTACAGTAATAATCTAAAGTGCATTATTTGAGTGTTGTGGAGTTAGCTTTATAAAGGCTAATGGCGCCAGGAAGGAATAACAATAACTTTAGGTAGTGGGTTTGAATGAGAAGCTGCTCTTAAGCTTGTCCAGAGTTTTGTGGAGGGGGTGAGAGGCATTGTCCATAATTGCCTGCAGTTTTACCAGCATCCTGTCCTCCACAATCACTGCAGAAATTGTTTAAGAGGAATTAAATCTGAAAATTCAAAATTCAATGTGGATCAAGAAGAACTGTATGAAAAATTTAACTTTTCTATTTTTATAGAAAAAGTGAACCATTTCTAGAAAATGAAGCGTAACATGATATAAATTGTTATAGTTTAAAGCTGTAACCCATACAGCAATGTGTTAGTTTAAAACTATGAAATCTAAATTGGAGTCACCATCAGTGTATCAAGGTATTAAACATGAGGTGGGTGGTCTTTAGCTCTGTGTGAACGGTCAGATGTATGTGTGCATTTATGAGCTTTTTTCAGTCTGAAGTCAGTTCTGACCTCCCTCTGAGGCTCCATCTTTACCTTGCTGATGGAATTCAAAGAATGACTGGCCTGTCAGACTGGCCATGGTTGGATGACTGCTGCTTGTCAATGACAGAAATCTTTCCTCTTTTCTTTGATTTGCCTTTTGTTCCAGGATAATTATTATCGGATGGTTTTGCAACAGGTTGAAAGTCTGCATGTGTGTTTAAGGTCTATACGTTTTGGTCACAGACACAGTGTATTGATCCCCATAGAAACCATATTTAAATATCATTCATATTCACTCTTAGTAGCCTAGCTACACCAGTAAAATTTTATGTAGTCAATTCAAATTGAAGCCAACACAAGTTGGCACCTCTCTATGTGCATACTTTTAACGTTAGGTTAAACAATAATTTGATGATTTTCTGTGGATTTGAAAGTGAATGTTTGCTCAGCATAAAATCACAATTGTTCACATTTGTAAATTTAGTTTTGCATTGTAGATGCATACAGAAGCTACCATACACGGTACCACTTGTTCATTACAAGCAAAAATTCATTCATATACACACACTCATCAATGGAATACACACGAGGAGCAATTTGGGATTTATTATCTTGCCTAAGGAGTGGGCTCGAGCCACTGCATTGGCTCGGGAACGAACAAGCGACCCTTTGATTAGTGGACAACCACTCTACCTCCTAAACCACATAGCGCTACCTGTAATAACAGCCATAATTGTTTCCCAAGTGACCTTCCCAGGAATTCCTCTATAAAATCTTCATGTCACTATTTACATTCAAATTATACACATTATACAATTAGACAATTATATTATGCAAGCTTTGCTTAGCCACATTAAATGGAAAGTAACACTATTTCAAAATATATGGTCTCCTCTGTGGTTCTACCTAGCATAATCTTGTTTTGTTTAGTTTCTGTGTTTTGGAGGAAATTCCTAGAATGTTGCACTGGCTTTAGTTCCAGTCATTAAAACCCTGGAAGCTGTTGTATTTTGACATGATTCATCTGTATTACTTGGTAAATTGTGTAAAGATGATAAGACTAGCGACTTTTTCTGTTACTATGACTGTGCAGCTGGTTATGTGTATTTCTCGAAATATCCTGTTTTCAAGAGCTTGTCTTTTTTTATAATGATTTCCATTCGTACTCGAGTTCTTATAGATGACCTGCTCACAGACAGACACAGACTCACCCACACACTCAGTCAGAGCATTATAAATAAAGCCTGATGATAGTAAGCAAGAGCCTCACCTTCTCCCAGAAATAACACCCTCCTGTTTGTGTTGAGGCATCAGACGCCATCCATCAAAGAGCAATCTGTGTTTGTATCAATAAAAACGCTCATGCATTTTTCAACATTCAAATACCTTGCTGCTCCGGGAACGGATGTTGCACTCCTGTCTGTCTACCAGCTCCGCCAAAGCGAAAGAACAATTCATAAATATTAGAGCAGATTAGGCCCAGCCTTCTCTTTTCTCTCATTGCTCTGTCTTGATTTACTGTAGAAGTATAGAGTTAGACCATTTCTCTCGCGGGATCTGTGTTGGGTTTTATAAACTCCCTGCCTGCTTGCTGTTTGTGACACTTCCCCTGCATACATTTACCATTACTTTGATAGCAGGTTATCCATTCAAACATGTATCTCTGAAGTGGTGCAGAGATGGACAAGGATATCTAAATAAGTAAATTAAATATATATATACATACACAACATATGTTGAATTTGATTTTAGTGGACATGCTTTATATGTATGTGTGTGTGAATGTATGTATATAAGAGGAGGCTCGTCCATAGAGGCAGAGGAGGTTGGTCCTCCTCTATTTTTGAGAGGCAAGGGGAAGATCTTTTTTTTTTTAAGAAAGAGTAACTGGTTGACATAAATCATTACCAAATCTCAGTATCATTTATAAAATAGTATATATATATATATATATATATATATATATATATATATATATATATATATATATATATATATACAGAATATATTATATCATAAAAAAAAAAGTTTCTTCTTTGGAAGAAAATCCACTTAAAACGGTTCAACAGCGACAGCTGCAGATGGAGGAAACAGAGCAGCCTGTGAGGGGAGCAGGCAGCAGGAAGGTGGGGGCTAGAGGAGGACGGAGGGCTTCTGTCCTCTGTGGGAGGGATCACCTTCTATTCACTCAATGCATTTAGGATTTTTTCATGCTGATCTATGACTGGCTAAGACACGTAAAATGACGCGCTAAGGGAGGACGTCCTCCCTTACCAATCAGCGACCAGAATACAAGATTGACAGCAGGTTGGTCCAATAACAGTTCCCAAATGTCATTCTCACATTAATACAACCGTAAACAAAAAATACTTCTATGTACCGTATTGACCCGAATATAGGACAAGGTTTTTTCGGTGAAAATTATGTGAAAAAGTGGGGTCGTCTTATAATCGGGGTCTAACCATTGACACATGCTGATAGTTGTCTGGGTTGCTACACGACCGCAACGGCAGAGGGCGCCAGCTTATTGTAGAGACATCACTGACACTGTGGCTGGGATTATCTGACAATCACAGCGGAGAAGAAGTGACAGGAGATGAAAAATGGAGAGACGCTGTGATTTTACGGAGCAAAGTGGATCAAAAGTGGGGCAAGTTAACAGACATCTGAGGCGGAGCTATGATGCGAATTTTAAGATGATGGTGATCAATGCAGCGGAGGTGCCAAACAACTGTCAGCCAGCCAAGAAATATGGAGTTACGGAGTGTAACGTCTGAAGATGGCGGGTCCAAAAAGACCGTCTGAAAACGCTAACGGTAAGAGAAAAGCTTATCGTGGTCCTCTAAGCGGCTGCTTCCAAGAGACTGACAGGAGGGTATGTGAGTTTGTTATAGAGAGATGAATTTTGGTTATCAGAGTCTTTTTCTGAAGATTAGTCTCGAAAAGAGGGGTCGTCTTATTATCAGGGTCGTCCTATATTCGGGTCAATACGGTATTTTACAGCTTTCACTGCCAGCCATGCTCGGACAAGAAATATGGAGTTTTCAGCGATATTAGAATCGGTTTCAAAGGAAATATAAGCAAATTTCTGAAAGAAAAAAAACTGTTCGGAGAAATCAGAGAGAAGCAGTCAGAAAGATAATACATAGTTTTCGTTTCGTTCGTCCTGCTGGAGGACATAACGTTAGCGGCACGACCAGGACACAATTCAGAGCAGCAACACAGTTGTGTTGGGTGATTGTGATGAGTTTGATGTCCTGTGCTGTCGTGAAGTATGTACATTGACTGCTGCGGTAGCACAGGTGACTGGGAATGGAATCCTGGAAGGGGTACACATTGGTATTTTTTTTGTCTCGTATATCAGCCATTTAATAAAATGTTTTTTAAAGAAGTCTTGTAAGTCATTGTTTTATTGCTTAATCTTCACTGAATATAAGAAAGTAGGGATAAGTAGTTGACTTGTATAAAATAACATGACACCGTGGACTGGTTTTCCTCCTGTCCTCCCCAATTTTTTTAGTCACCAGCCGCCACTGTTGTGTGTGTGTGTGTGTGTATATATATATATATATATATATATATATATATATATATATATATATGTATATATATATATATGTTGTTGTAACTGAAATGCACCTTTGCAGCAGGTCAACATATTATACAGGGTGAAAGGAAGAAGGGGATAGCAAGACAAAGAAGAAGCATCCTCAGATTTCAATTAAACAAACCTTATTGTGTTGATGTTGGAAAACACAACAAAAAAATTGTGCGAGACTTTGAAGCACACCGATGATAGATCACACAACATTTGCAGCGGTGCTACTGTGTTTTAAAATGATTCATCTTTGCATCCCTGATAGCTGAGTCGATTTTTTTTCTTTGTTTGTGTGAATTTAATCACTGCACAGACACAATCCTTGTCTCAGTATGACACTTTACTTCAATTCCTGGGGCTGAATTTGCAGATGTGGCCAACATTGTTATGGATCTCCTGCTTTTTTTTCAGAGTGATTATGATAAACGGATGTTTCTCTTACCCGCCTATTTCCAACCTATTCACCACAGGGCCAATAGAATATACAAGATTACAACAGATGCTTTTAACTTGCCTCCCAATGGAGGCAGTGGCACAGAACTCCTGCATTTAGCCTCAAGGGGCTGATGACAAGAATAACACAAGGGACAGATATTCATATGCAAACACACACACACACACACACACATATCATTTATCTATCTATCAAACAATGTCATAGAATACGTATGTCTTCTACCATACTGCCCTGTCCTTCTCGTTTTGCTGATGATGACTTCTGGCAAAATGAGTAAATTCCTGTCACATACAAAGAGGACAACAAAGACAGACATATTGTTCTGCTGCTTGAGATGGTGACTGATGTGCTGGCAAAATGCTGACTGGCCACACACGCACACACAAGTCAACCTGCCAGGTTGTGAAAAGTCTCTCTGTGTGTGCTTATAGTCCCCTTGCATGACACATGCTTTGTCTTGTTGGCTCTTTAATTTATCAGGTCTGGTCTAGGCCCCATAAGGACTAGAAAAAAAGTATTTCAGCAATGAACTGAATACTATTCAGCAAATTCAATCTTCTGTAGATATTTATGTCTTTAGCAGGATTCCAAGATAGTATTCCACTTGTGGTTATAACACTTCAACAAAGATGAGATAGGGAAACCTGGAAAACTCTTCTCTGATGAAAATAAAATTCAAGTAGTCCAGAGACAAAATACACAATTAAGCTGACCTTAGAATTAGAGGCAAAGTTTTTGTGAACAAGTGTTTTATTGAAGTTGTGATTTCACATGACAAGGTCAAACAGTGCAAACATTTTTAACATATCCCTTCCTCCCTCCCTCCATCCCCCTGGTGGCATCCCCCTTCCCTCCCAATCAGAGGCAAAGTTAAAAGAGAAATTTGAAACAATCCACGAAACAAGTCCAAATATTGGAGGGAATTTGCAATTGGCATGGATGTGTTAATGAGTCTGAATTTGGCATGTGTGTGACTTTAAGGCTAATGACCAAGAGCTTATTTGAAAATGCCCATGTTGGTATCAGAGCAAAGGTTTCCCCCTGTCCATAATTCTTAGCAGTGTTGCCTGACGTTTATTTTAAAAATAACTTGTTACATTACTGGGTTTTCTCCTGAGAGAAGTAACTTATTTGCGTTAACAAAAAATGATAGTAAAGCCCTTGTGACTCGTTGTGCATGTCGGTCATATTTATCATCACATCTGGATCTCTTTACTGCGACAATTGGTAGGAACAACAACTTGGAAGATTGGCTCTCCTACAGACGCATCACCATGTGACAGCCACTTCTGAACCAATGGACTATTTTGGAGGAAATAGCACTGTCAAACAGCTCAGTTAAAGAGGAATCTATGAAAGTAAATCTATGCCATCGGATTTTGAATTTGAATTTTTTGCACTGAAGTTTTTTACATTGAATTTCTAACACTGATTATTTATTTTTTGCATCTAATTCAGACTTTGAATTATGAAAGCCATCGAATTTCTAGCACTGATTTTTTTATTTTTTCGCCTCTGAAATCTTTTTTCAGTGTTTAATGTCAAAAAATTTGATGTCTAAAAAAGATCAGTGTAAAAAAAATGTGATATCTCAAATATCAAGTGCAAAAAAGTTCAGTGTAAAAAATTCAGAGTCAACATCTGGGTAACCAAAGAGAATCCCTGTATCAAATCATCCAACATCCAGCCAATCAAGTTACACTCCATTGGTAATGTGATGCCGAAACAGGAAGACGGTGAACCTCTGGTCAGAGCATGGCTCGTTAGCAGCTGCTCAGCTATGTTGGTAACAACAAACAGAAATGATGGCGCGTCAGTAAGTGTATTTACTCTTTATTTACCATTTGTGTTCATACAGTTCAGTGATAATTACCGGACACATTGCACATTAACATAATTTATTGAACAATATCTACACAGAACTTTTAATGATGTGGTGTTTGTTAAAAGTGAGTTAGCTATTAGCTAACGCTATGTTAGCATGGTTTATGATGTGGCTGGCAAGAAATATGACAGTTTGTTTAACAGCTGCCTATTAAGTTACTGGCTGTTTCACTTTACCCAAAACATTAAAAGGAGGCACACATGATTTAATGATACTGTTAACTGGTAACAGTGTGGGTTGTGGTTGCTAATATGTTAGTTACCATTCACACTGCCGTTTGGATGCAGGGATCCTATGCTTATTGTCCACCTCCACCTCAGTTTGAATCTTTTGGAGGCGGTGAAGGGTAAAATGTCACTCTGGCGCTGATCAGCCCCTGGAGGTAGTTTCAGATCATATCAGATCAGGCACATTACTGGCAAACCGAACCAGTGTGAATGGATAAGCCGGCTGCGAGTATTAAGGGTGTGTCGGTCAGATGGTAAGTTAACTACACAGGTCCCTCACTCAACTAAAAAAAGAGAAATGTCCCACAAAGCAGGGTTACATGATCGAACAAAAGTAATTTAGTAAAGGTAACTGTCTTTTACGGAGCCCTGGAGGTGACATGGATGGGGTTTTTTTTATCTCGTGAGTGCAACTTACTATCTCGCATGCGCCAGTCACTATCTCACATGCGCGTCTTACTGTATCTCGCGGGCCCGACTTACTATCTCTCGCGCGAGATACAATAAGTCGTGCGCGCGAGACAGTAAGTCGGGCCCGACTTAGTATCTTGCCAGTGCGAGATATTAATTCAAGCACATTTTGACAATTAAACAGTGCAGTCGGTTAAATGCAGGCTTATTATCATGGATCGAGACCATCTCAGAATTTTAATTGATTAATTAATTAATTAAAGTTAATAAAGTGTCTTATTGTTATTGTGTAACGGTAAGGGGTACATGTAACAGGTATTTTGATGATCCACGATGAGTGTCCAGGTGTTTTAATAGCTATTTTAATGGCTATTATGCTAGCCATGATGGAGGAGTTGTAAAGGTAATAGTAGTTGGGTTATAATTTATTTAGGAAATAACGTTGCAGCAGTCACAATTGGCAATCAGGACAAACGATTAACAATGGATGCAGGTGCATATAGTATCATATTCATGTGAAAGTTGTGACAGAAAACCTACATTTACTAAAATACCTTCAATTTTCCACAACATTCTCACACAGACCGTATTCTCTCGGCTTTCACAGTACACTAAACGCGTGTGTTGTCTTCTGTTATTATATAAAACAGATATACTATTGCTCGACGATACGACGCTGCTACTGTGTTACTATGTTACGGTATAAGTTGTTGAGTAAACGGCACTTGTTCATGATTCCAGCGTCCCATCATTGTTGAGTTAACACCACAACGTTTACTTCATTCAATCATTTGAGCCAGAGTGCCACTGCATCTTACTTACTATCTCGCGAGTGCCAGTTATTATCTCGTACGTGCCAGTTAGTATCTTGCGCGCACGAGATAAAGCAAGTCGCACGTGCGCAATAGCAAGTTGCGCGTGCAAGATAGTAACTGCCGCATCTGAGATAATAAAAAAAAACCCTATCCATGTCACCTCCAGGGCTCCGTAGTCTTGGGCACCTTAAATGAGGAAAAAAAAACTGCAGCTGTACGAGGAGGAGTGTCTGTCCTCCCGCCTGTCCTAACGACTCTTCCTCACATTTCTGCCTGAAAAACAGCGTCTGTCACAGGCAAAAAACTTTGACTCACCAGGTGTTTGTAAGGAAAAAAAATCTCTGCAATGGTCAGCCCTCTCGACCGTGATTTCAGTGAACTCTCCCTCGGAAAACAGCCTCTGTCCCTGCGAGTCAGACAGTGTCCAGTTTACTGTTGGCGATTATGTTAATTTAGTGCGAAAAACTTAACTTTGTCACTTTCCAGGATGTTTGATGGGTCAGGATCTTAATCACAAAACATTATAACAGCATCCGTGTGATTATAAACTATCCCGGGGTTTAGATTGACAGGAGGACACCTGGGAAACACCTTACATGGAAAAGCCTCTGTCCTCCTGTCTGTCTGACCGACTCTTCATCACATTTCTGCCTGAAAAACAGCAGCTGTCCTCGGTAAAAAACCTTAACTCACTGTTTGTTACGGTGAAAAAAATCACTGCGACAGTCAACCATCTAGACCAGAAAACAGCCTCCCTCCCCACGCATAAAATAGTCAGACAGCATCCAGTTTACAGATGGTGATTATGCACTTATGTAATTTAGAACGAAAACGTAACTTTGTCACTTTCCAGGATGTTTGGTGGGTCAGGATCAGTGTTGGGGTAGTTACTGAAAAAAAGTAATCCATTACACATAACTAGTTACTTCTTAAAAAAAGTAATGCCTTACTTCACTGTCTTACTCTCTGCTTAAAGTAATTAGGTACACTACTAGTACAGGAGTACAGGGCACTGGTAGACAACTTTGTGGAGTTGACTAGACAGAATCACCTGCGGCTGAACATCAGCAAGACCAGAGAGATGGTGATAGATTTCAGGAAGAAGAAGAAGACGGCTTTCCAACTTCTGTGCATTCTGGGAAGGGATGTGGAGGCGGTGGAGGATTATAAGTACCTTGGTGTTACCATCAACCACAGACTGGACTGGAGATCTAACACTGAAGCTGTGTACAAGAAGGGGATGAGCAGACTTTACTTCCTGAGGAAGCTGAGATCCTTCAACGTGTGCAGCAAGATGTTGGAGATCTTTTATCAGTCTGTGGTGGCCAGTGTACTTTTCTTTGCTGTTGTTTGTTGGGGAAGCAGCATCGGAGCCAGCGACACCAACAGACTCAACAAACTGATCAGGAAGGCTGGCTCTGTGATGGGCTGCAAACAGGACACTCAGGAGGCTGTGGTGGAGAGGAGGACACTGAAAAAACTGTTATCCATCATGGATAATCCTCTCCACCCTCTCCAACTCACACTGGTCAGACAGCGGAGCACCTTCTCCGGAAGGCTGCTTCAGCTTCGCTGTCGTAGCAATAGATACAGGAAATCTTTCCTGCCACAAGCCATCACTTTATACAACAACTCTCTCACCTCTGCCTGACAGAGAACTCTGGTCTCTCTACTGTTTTGTTGTATATATTATTATTGTTATAGTATATTTTGCATGTATATATTGGATTCTATTTATGTTATGTACAAAGTGTTTTATTTATGGACCCACTACTGCTGCTGTAACAAAATAATTTCCCAGACTGGGATCATTAAAGTAATTCTATCTATCTATCTATCTATCTATCTAGTTACATTACTTTTGGATTACTCCATGACATCACCTGAGATGCACCGTACCTTAATTGCCATTAACACTATAAAATTAAACAAGATGCCTAAATCAGCATGAATCTTTATTCTAAAAAGAGGACATGCACAAGATCTCTTTTATGCTCGTAGGGTTAGGTTGTAAAGGTTTTCCTGTCTGATGGCGTGCGTCCACTCCGCATTATGTGTGTTTTGCTCAGTATGTTTCGAAAAGACGGCGATTCCACTGTGGAAACAGACAACATTTCCTCCACAATATATGCAGCTACAAGCCTACCTATCTCCGCTTTTGTTGCTAATCTTTGCTCAAAGTCAAGCCTTGCCTGTTTTGTTGGTGTCAGACACAGCAGCATCTTCTCTTCAGCATCACTCTGATATGATCCGATCTTTAGCAGCCACTAGCTTCATGCTAGCATATTGCTGCTGCAGGTGCTTGGTCAGGTTAGAGGTTGTGTTTGCAGCGGTGGAAAGCTGTTTCTGCCCTGGGCACAGCTTATATTTCAACAGTCAACAGTTTTTTCTTGTCTTTCTACAAGTTTGAAGTAGTGGCCGAATTTCCATCTCTCAAATGATGTTGTTCCATTCTGTCGCCTCTACTCTCCTTCCTCGTCTTCTTCGTCTTTCGCTCCTCCTCTGCTCCTGCTTGAGTCACGTCCACATTATGGTCACGTCTACATGTCACATGACATGACATGAGTAAGGTCAAACCATCAGGTCAAATGAGCGTTGCTTAAGCGCACATAGGGACGTTTGATTTGTGTTTTCGGTCCTCCTGTAAAGAAGTGCAAGTAACATTCATAACTGTAATGTGATTACTGACGTTATCAACAGTAATGCGTTACATTGCTGCGTTACTGACAAATGTATTCTGATTACATCCAGGATCTCAATCGCAACACATTATAACAGCATCTATATGATTATAAACAGTGAGCGGGTACATGTTTAGATTAACAGGAGGACACCGGGGGAAACATGTTGTAAAATCACACAGACATTACACTCTGGTTAGTCTTTTACACTGGAGCTGCTTGGTTCTGTGTGAATAACCAACGGTGGGAAATTGGCAAACCCCCGCTGCAGCGATAATGTGGTCTCTGTCTGAGAAGGACGAGTGATGAAAGCTACAACCAACAAACGCTGTTTGTAATGAATGAGACAAACAAACTGTAGCCTTGCAAAGTTATGACTTGGCAGTGCAGATAAAGCCCATCTTGGGATTTTTATAACAGTTATCTTCAATTTAAAAGTGGCCTAACCAATCAACTTGTATAATAATTAGTCTCAAATGTGGCATTGTTATGTGTATTTACACAAATTTATAAAATAATTTCCCAGTCTGGGATCATTAAAGTAATTCTATCTATCTATCTATCTATCTATCTATCTATTTTCTGTTCTGGTTTATCCTTTTGTTCCTTTCATTGTGAATCACTTTGTAACTTTTGTTCTTGAAAGGTTCTATATGAATGTACTTTTCTTTGAGCCAATATATTTTTGACATGAATTAAGTGTTGGGGTGGTAAAAAAAACACATTGCAATGAAAATATTTAAACTTAGCTTTTTTCAAATTTTACAGCATGTCCACTGTATTGGACAACAGCATATATGATGTACTGTTCTGCTTACTTTCCAACACAAGCATAAACTTGAGGAGAAATATTTTCCTGTACCGGCACAGCGGTGACAGCAGCCGATACCTCGCGCACGAGCTCCTCAGCATCCACGTCGCCAAGTGTTTCCTCCATGTTCTTGCAGCTTTTCTCAAGTGTACCAGATTCCATGGCCTTCATTTCTTTCCTCCTGTAAATGAACCTGAACAGACTGTGAAATGACTCCATCAGCTTGAAATGCACACTAGTGCCCATGATGGCAGAGTCCACCAGTGGAAGGAAAAGGCTTGTGTTCCTACAACGTGCATCTCCAGTTCGCGCCAGCTGTCCATAATGGAACGGTGGACATTTGATTTCTCATGATCCTGGAGTGTGAGAGTGAGACGTTCCCACATTCTTAAACCCCTGCCAGTGAAACTGTGATTTCGCTTGCCAGATATGGTACAACAGAAACAGAAAAGTGTGTCTGATGATTTTGAATATACTAACCATGACCTGCGTATTTTTTCTCCATTTTTCATCATGAAATATCTGTCCTCGGTGAAACGACGATGTGTTTGGCTCTGTGGGAAGTTTAAGTCCGATCTGAACTGGACCTCTCCGAACAATATCAATCTGCTGGTCACTCGTAATATGCTCTGGCCAGCATGCGGGGTCTGTCTCTGTTAATGACAGTGGGACTTTCTTCCTGGCTGTAGTGCTGGTAGTGGCATCTCTCTCATCCGTTCCAGTTGTGTGACTATCATCTTCAAAGGATTCTATTTGGTCATCATCATTATCAGATGGGTCAGTAGAAAGGTCATTATTTTCACCTTCGTTCATGCTTTCCGCAGTTCCAGTTGTTTGGCTGGCATCATGAGAGGGCCTGGTGCTGCTGTTACAGGTGCAGGGCGAAAGAAAGAGGCCACTTTTGGTAGACTACTCACAGCTTTCCTTTTGTTTTCTGCTGTTTTTCATTTTTCAGCACCACTCTGGTATGTGCGCTTCATTTTTGGTGGATATGTTATGCGCAGCGTTGCCTAGGTGATGAATTATTGTTTACAGCCCACTTTTTCTTCTTTATTTCTCTCTTACATTCTGTGGTACTATACCGTACATTCTGTAGTACTTTACCACACATTCTGTGGTACTTTACCATACATTCTGTGGTACTATACCATACATTCTGTAGTACTTTACCGCACATTCTGTGGTACAATACTGTACATTCTGTGGTACTTTACCATACATTCTGCGGTACTATACCGTACATTCTGTAGTACTTTACCATACATTCTGTGGTACTATACCGTACGATCTGTGGTACTATACCATACATTATGTAGTACTTTACCATACATTCTGTGGTACTATACCATACATTCTGTGGTACTATACTGTACATTCTGTGGTACTATACCATACATTCTGTAGTACTTTACCACACATTCTGTGGTACTATACCATACATTCTGTAGTACTTTACCACACATTCTGTATACTGTATTACACATCCTGTGATACTATACTATATCATATACTATACTATACACAACTACAACAAATCTAAACACAACCTTTAAAATTATCATTTTTTAATAAATAAAAAGAAAAGGACACCATATTCTCAGAGGACATATTTTATTTAAATCTTAAAATATGCAGTATGAGATACAAAGAATAAAACATGTATCATAAGTGGATTTAGGAACAATGAAAATAAACCAGTGTTTATAAATTATATGTAACAGAGACCACCGGAATAAAATGGAGGGGATACTGAATTTACATTCTCTGCTGGCCAAACATAAAAAAACACTTTTTTTAGAGTACTTTATTTTCCTTTTTAACAGTTCATTCAAAATATTGTTCCTGTTATTATTATATAATAGGAATATTATATAATAATATATTATATTATTACATGTATAACCTGTTATTATAATTATTGTCATAACTATGTTATGACAACAGCGGCGCGTCCAGATGCAGCGGCTTAGAGCTCCCTGTTATTTTGCATCTTTTTTGTGTTTTATATGTCATTTTTTTGTTCTTCTGGCACACACATGCCACAGAGGCCCATCTACAGTCGCCAAGACCTGATAAGAATTGGCTTTCAGGCAAAAATAGAAATCACGGGTGCCTTCGCAGGGACCCACGGCATCCCACCGGAGATAGCGAGACCGCCGGGCACCCCATGGATTGTCCAGCAAGCACTGTAGGCAGCGCAGGGAGAGGAGGCAGAAACGAGGATGCCAGGCAGGACTACTAAATCAGCTTAGGAACCACCCACACAGACCTCCGATACCATCTATCTTCCTCACAAACGCAAGATCCCTTGCGAACAAGATAGATGAGCTGCAGTCACAGATCACCTACAACCGCCACATCCGTGACTGTTGTCTTTTGATTGTTAGCGAATCCTGGCATATCCCCAATGCTACCGTGGAGCTTGCAGGACGCACCTTTCACCGCTGCGACCGGACTGAAGCCTCCGGTAAGAGCATGGAAGGGGGACTCTGTGTTTATGTGCTTGAGGACTGGTGCTAGGACAGCAGAGTGATAGACACCCACTGCTCACCGGACTTAGAGGCCATGTCTGTTCAGTGCCAACCCTTCTACCTGCCATGGGAGCTAACGGTTGCCATAGTAACCGCTGTTTACATCCCTCCCCATGCTAACGTTAGTACAGCACTCGGCCAGCTTGAGCTCATGGTATGTAAACAACAGAGGGTTCATCCGGATGGAGTGCACATCATTGCTGGGGACTCTAACAAAGCATGCCTCAAGACTGTTCTCCCCAAATTTCACCAGCACGTCAAGTGTGCAATCAGGGGAGAAAACACACTTCATCATGTTTATTCTAACATCAAGCATGCCTACAGAACGACCCCCCTCCCCCAACTCGGACAATCAGACCACATCTCTCTACTCCTCTTCCCTGCCTACACCCCCCTCAGAAGGCAAACAAAACCAGCCACCCAGACCATCAAAGCCTGGCCTGAAAATGCTCTCAACCAGCTGCAGGACTGCTTTGCCTGCACAAACTGGAGCATTCGAAGATCAAGACCTGGACACACACACCGAGTCTGTCCTCTTCTACATCAGGTGCTGTGTAGATAACGTCACCGAGGATAGACGCATCCGGATCTTTCCAAACAGAAAGCCCTGGATGACAAAGGAAGTCCAGACCCTGATCAGAGCTTGTAACTCGGCCTACAGCACTGCCAGAGCTGACCTGAGGAGGGGCATCAAACATTCCAAGGTCTCCTACAAGAACAAAATAGAAGGATACCTGACGGACAATAACCCGCGTCAGATGTGGAGGGGCATCCAGGCCCTAACCAACTACAAAGGCAACTCTCCTCCCACATCCTCCAACAGCAGCAGCACACTGGCAGAGGAGCTAAACAGCTTCTTTGCCCAGTTTGAGACCACCACCACACACCTGCAGTCACTGCCTCCCCCTGGTTCCAGCACCCCACCTCTCTCTCTCCAGGAGCACGAGGTGAGAAAAAACTTAAGAGCAGTGAACCCCAGAAATCTGCTGGTCCTGACAGTATCCCAGGGGCGGTGATTAAAGCATGTGCAGACCAACTGGCAGGGATCCTCACCAAAATCTTCAACCTCTCCCTGACACATGCCACCGTCCCCACATGTCTGAAGGCCTCTTTCATCGTCCCCATCCCCAAAAAACCTGCCATAGACAGCCTGAATGATTACAGACCTATCGCTCTGATGTCTGTAATCATGAAGTGCTTGGAGCAATCAGTTTCCCAGCACATCAGAGATGGTCTCCCTCCCTCCCTCGACCCCCACCAGTTTGCCTACAGGGCAAACGGTTCTACAGAGGACACCATCTCCCTCACACTCCATACAGCGCTGAGCCACCTAGAGCACAAGAAGAGCTATGTGAGGATGCTCTTCGTGGACTACAGTTCAGCATTTAACACCATAATTCCAGACATTCTCATCACCAAACTGCTGGAACTACAGATCCCCCTCCCCACCTGCAATTGGATTAGAAACTTCCTGTCGAGTCGCCCACAGTCTGTGAGACTCGGCCCCCACCACTCCACTGCACTCACACTCAGCACTGGTTCCCCTCAAGGCTGCGTTCTGAGCCCTCTTCTGTACGCCCTGTACACCTACGACTGCTCTCCAACTCACCCAACCAACCGCATTATTACAGTTTTTTTCAATTGCTAAGACGCATTGGTCGAAACTGAAGCAACATGTTCAAAACTCTTAACACAGTCTGCATTTCCATCATGCAGCTCAGCTCAACAGTTAATCTCATGCCCAAAAGTGTCTCTCACCAACAAAACACTTCATACTTGTCTCAAAAGAAGCTCATTCAACAAAACACTAGCACATTGTCTCACTTTGGAAACAACACACAATCACTCTTAACAAACGGAACGACAAAATACTAACAACAAACAACATTACATCAAATACATCTTATATTTCAAGTTAGAATGATTTTTGTCTGGTAGATCAGTATTTTATAAAGGATCTTTTGCACTTTAATGGTTCTAAATGATTGTACATGCTGTAATATATTGCAACAACACTGAATCAGGAATGCAGAGATTTATTCAAGAACATTTGTGCTTTTGCATAAGTACTTCAGGACCATACAGAAAATAAAGATTACGTAAACAGAATAATGCAGAATCTCAGAATTCCAGGGGTAGAATACAAATTACAGTAAGAGATAAAACAAAAAAAACAACACATGTATACTGTAATATTCAGACCCTGTCATCTGCATTCGGCCACATGTTTTCCTCGACGTCACATCTTATATCTTCTCTGGCAAGGCACATGTCTGATCCATCCCTGGCAGGGTTCGGGAGAAACATCTCCACAACCAGCATTCATTGCATCCAGCAAGGAGAGCTGGTTGTGTGGAGAGCCTTCCTCTCCTGGCTGCTCTTCTCTCTCTACCAACTTCACCTGCTGCTCTTTGATCCATACTTGCACAGGAAAAAGAATCAGAAGCCACTCCTTTTGTATATGCTTTCTAATGAGGCCAAATGCAGATCACCTGAATCAGTTTTCAGCTGAAAACTACCATTAGCTGTTTGGAATTGCATCTTCGTTTTATTTATTTTTATTGTCAATATTTTGATATAATTTTCAATAGATTTCAATGTGGCTGCAGCAGAAATTCCCAGGATTTTTTCCCCTATCATTCTGTTTTGAGTGTGTTTTTAACTGTTTTGAACAAAGTGTGTTAGCATTTGAAAAATGTGCTGTTAAAGCATAGTGTTTTGCAGGTGTGAACTAGTGAATGAGAAAGACTTCATCCATTTCGGTGACTGTGGTCACTAAATGCACTTCGTCTGAAAGCAATGAAAAGTGAGACACAGTTTAGCCCACACACATTTCTGTTTTGCAGACTGTGCTAAGAGTTTTGAACCTGTCGCTTCAGTTTCGACCAATGCATCTTAGCAATCGAAAAAAACTGTAAATATGCGGATGACACCACAGTGGTTGGACTCATCCGAGGCGAGGACGAGACAGCGTACAGGGCCGAGGTGGAGGAACTGTCGCTATGGTGCTCAGACAACAACCTGACCCTGAATATCCAAAAGACAAAAGAACTCATCATGGACTTCAGGAAGAACAGACATGACCACACCCCCCTCCTCATAGATGGAGAACAGGTGGAGACTGTCACCACCTTCAGGTTTCTGGGCACCCACATCTCCACAGACCACTCCTGGACATACAACATCAGGGCCCTGGTTAAGAAGGCTCAGCAGCGACTACACTTCCTGCTTGTCCTCAGGCAAAACAAACTGGACACAAAGCTGCTGCTGGCCTTCTATCACTCCTCTGTGGAGAGCGTACTGACGTACTGTCTGGGTGTGTGGTACGCAGGCTGAACAGCCGAGGACAGGAAGGCGGTGCAGAGGGTCATAAACACTGCCCAAAAGATCATCGGCTGCCCTCTGACCAGCCTGAAACACATGGCAACATCCTGCTGTCTCAGGAGAACCAAGGCCATCACAGGAGACCCCTCACACCCTGCCTACCCCCTGTTTGATCTGTTGCCCTCTGGGAGACGCTACAGGTCAACAAAGTCCCACACCAGCAGGCTGACAGACAGCTTCTTCTTTACCTGGGCCATACGAACTACAAATATGAACGGATACACTCACAAACCACCCCCCCGACAAGAACAAACCCAATCTACCTCCCTTTAGCACCTTAAAGGGCTATATATATATAATTTATTATATTTATATTACTATTTGTTCTATGTGTTGCTTTTATTTAATTTGTTGCTGCGGGAGCACCCTCAATTTCATTGTACTCTCCTGTACAATGACAACAAAGACTATTCTATTCTATTCTATTCTATTACTGCTTCTTGAAGGATATGCAGAGGTGTGCCACGAAACTGGGCTGCAGCTATTGCTGAAAAAGAGGAAAGACAAAATTACTTAGAAAATACCTCATAACTTCAAACTGTAACGTTAATCCTTTGGCTGGTTATAACATGCAGCAAATCTTAATGGGCAGCAAATAAATTGTTTTTTTTATTTATACTTATTCCGTCTGACAACGGACAGAGACATGTGTAAAAAAGAATATCTTCATTGACACTAACAGCAATTGCCTTTGCTAACACTAATTCAAGTGTTCATCTACTAATGTTAAACAGGGTTCTCCCCAGAAATTTTTAGTGTAGTGCACTGTCTGCAGGGGGAAGAGACGGTCGTTATAGCCGGGGGACGGACGGATAGACGGACGCTTGTTGCCGGGGGGGGCTTTTGTACGAGAAGACCGCAGCAGCCCACAAACACTCGCTATAAAGCAGCTAACATTGAAAATGAGTATAGCGGCGAAGCGCAGCTGTTCCACCGTCTGGGGAAAACCATGGTTAAAACAATAAGCGCTAGAAATGTAGCGACGCTAACGCTAATTCAAGTGTTCATTTGCTAACCTTAAATTAGCGCTGGCAACTTATGCTAGCAATGTAGCGATGCTAACACTATTTAAGATGTTCCTTAATGCTAAATTAGCGCTAGCTAAATGAATTTAAGAGTAAGCGGTAGGGCTTCATTGGCTTATTCATTCTATACGTTACAGCATTTACCTAATGTTAGCTATGACCACACACATTAGCCAATTTAGCTAATCCATCTTTGATGAGAAGAAGGCTAAATTGCATATTAAAACCAATGAACTTGACATCACCTAGATTTATTAAGTCAATACTTACCTTTGCCAGTGTCCAGCTGTGCCTTGTTTGTCGTGGTATTGGTACATTTATGTCAGAAAGGTATGCTTTATCGGCCTCTTACAGTAGTCATTTGTCCATGACGCAGCCGTTTTATGAGGCGTTGGTGTAGGATCATTAACCGTTGGTTAAGGTTTTTTTTGTTTTAAATCTTTATTGACAACTGAGTAACATTACAATCATGAGGTCGGATCAAAAGAGATTTCATGAAACAAATAAGTGTCATGAAGCAAGAACTAATCAGGAGAAATAATAATAAAAAATAATAATAGAACATTTAAAAAGAAAAGAAAACAAAATACATATGGTCACGCAGAGAATACGAAGTACATAAAGTCTGTACATTCACTGATAAAAATAATTTAAAAAATCATAGTTATTAGATAGATAATAAGACTATACATTCATCAGGCTGTCAAAATATTGACGAAATTGTTCTCCCTGATTTGTTATAACTTTTGGTAGTCTATAAAACTCCAAATGTTTTTCACGGTCTGACCGATTGGTACAGCCAAAAACGCGGCAATAATTTACTATTTCTTTTTGTTCGACGTTCGGGATCTGCTTGAACCTTTGCCCATCAATTGTTGATTTTGACTAAAGTATATTTTTATATGCACTGTCGATAAAAAATATCAACCAGTCTGGACTATATTATAGCCTAAAATAATTCATAATTGACTATTAATTTACAGTCTTTGTTAAGTCATTGTTATTGTATTGTTGTGGAAGAGAACACACAGCGTAACACTTTCATCAGAGCACAGATTTATTAAAGGGAAACCACACAGTTATCAGAGAACTTAGCTTATAAACTATACAGTGCTATAAATGATAGCATATAGTATATACTATAGTACGATAAACTAACTGTAAACACAATTTTGTATGTAATGTGAGTTTGACAAAAAATTTTGTCAGTATAGCATTACAATATCTCACTAACTCACCAACATTAAAACAAAGTGCCTGAAGTGCATAGCTTCAAAGTCCACTAAAAAAATAGTTTTGTTTTTCACTTAGAAGGTTTCTTTCCCAGAAACTGAGGTAGCTTTTGGCACTTTGGGCAATACCATTTTCCTTTTGGTGCAACCTTAACATTAATGCACGAGTAGTGAAACCACTTAATATGACATTTTGCATTGTCAAACAGAATCATCCTTCCAAACTCAACCTGGCCACTGGTACTTGCAGCACAATCAGAGCCATGTGATTCAGCCGAGGCGGATACTCCAGGTTGTGAGGACACATTGGCCATGGTAGATGAGAGCCCTGTGTAAAACTTGCCAACTAACTCTGGCATAATTGCTGTGTCAAAAATGTTCTTGCTTTTCTGACATATCATGTCCCAGAACTCTTCATCAAATACAATTTGCTCAACATGCAAATCCTTTTCTGTCCAAACAACAAAATAGGCAGATTCCAGTTTGCACACCCCACGTTGAGTTTGCACCTGGTAGAAATACTGATGGTTTCGGTTAAGCGTTAGTTTCCCTTCACTGTCCTTCTCCAAATAGGATACAGTGTCTACCTTGTCACTTTTCACACAAAATGGACATTTCACTTCAATTACACTGACACCACAACAATCACAAGAAACAAGGCCATCGGGAGAAGCACCCAAGAATGGCACACTTGGATTTATGAAGAAACCTGTGTCATGTACCCAGGTAGTTGCTTTTGATGTGAATTTGTATGACTCAGGATAGCACACACTTTTGATGAAGCTCTGAGCTGGTTGATTTGGATCAGTGCAACATGCAGTTTTCATTTTAGATGCTGTAATTCGACCAGCCCAAAATTGAAACCACAGTTTAGAAGAAGCTTGATCCCTTGTAGCGGCTTCAACAGCCTTTGCTTGCTCTTCTGATACTGAAATTTCAACATCTTTGCACATGGACAATATATCACTATAGTCCATGTGAACTGCTTCATCGTTTCGCAGTTCAGTCAACACAGGAGGAAAATTTTCTCCAATCACTTTGGGGACAAAACTGTCAGAGTAAGGCTCAATCAGGGACAAAATAGCAGACTTTGATCCAGTCGCATTAAGAGCACTGAATAATGATGACAGTTCATCACTGTTTGGCTGTTGTGTTTTCCCAACTGTAACAGTACAAAAATCACTAGCGCTTCGTTC
The DNA here is from genome assembly GCF_900880675.1 of Sparus aurata. Lineage (NCBI taxonomy): Eukaryota > Metazoa > Chordata > Actinopteri > Spariformes > Sparidae > Sparus > Sparus aurata. Next base: position 5,741,249 of record NC_044203.1, on the reverse strand, counting down.
CTCAAGTGACTGTCCATGAGCAGCACATTTCATCTTGCCAACTCTTTTACTTGAGATCTCTTTGTTACAGTGAAGTCAATCTTCCGGCATTCCCTGTATTCCCCCTTTGACAGTGCAGTAGGTAACAGCCAATAAGCCTTTTCTTGAGTCACTGTCTTTGAGTCTCTCAACTTCACTGTTTCTTCAATGAGAAACAATAATGCAGCAACATGCGTGCACATCTCTCCGAGGCCAGCCATACACGTGCAGTGGGCTCCAAGTATCCGGCCAGACTTCTCAGCGATTATCCAGGGTTCCAGGGGTGTTGCTCGGATTGATTGAGAATGGAGTACCTGAATAAAAGACAAAGCAACAAAATAATACTGTAAGAATAACAAAATAGTTTCTCGACATTTCACTTTAAAAAAAATAAAAAAATAACAGGTAGCCTTATCCGCATCACTTGTTCACAATGTAAGGTCCAGGCCCCCCAGGGGTTTTAAACTCTGAAAGTGATAAGTGCTATGTACTTTATAGTGTACAGTGTATATAGAAATGTAGACTGTGCATATCATATACTGATGCATATCAAACTGGAGGTCCTTGAAATGAAAAACTCCTGGCTAACATTACACCTTGGGTATTCATGATATCATACAGGTAAGGTTAGGTTGATTAAAGACTTATTAAAGAATTATTGCATTACTTACTTTGGCATTCACAACACATCTGTCGTTGATGACTTGATACTGCATCTCCCTCACCCATCCACACACCAACTGGTTATAGGCCTCCAAACTTTAAGGTCTTCCGCTGTGTATGGGCTTGGCGAGAAATCCAGGTAGTTGACGATATCAGGATACGCAATAGACGGAAGACTCTCCGGGTCGTCACTGATCCAAGACGAGGGAGCCAACTCGTATGGATCTGCACCACAAATAAACCGTAACTTTTCCAAATATCGTGCCCTTTCCTGTGGACCAAGTCCTTCCCTGTATGCCTTTGCACCTATAATGCATTTTGAGGAGTTTTTTTGTGGTTTCGGACATTTATCCATCGCAGTGTTTACCTCTGAGTGCCTCCAATATGGCCGCGCATCCGGGTTACCGCCCAGAACGTCACGTAGGTGAAAACCCTCTGTTGGAGCATATTCTGGGACACATGCCTCTGGATCTGGACTTCTTAGAGCAGTGGTTCTCAACCAGTGGGGCCCGCCCCCCTGGGGGGCGCGGTCACTGTCCCGGGGGGGGGGGGGTGCGAGTAGGCTACAGAATGGGAGGAAAAGAAAAATCTGGGGAAAAAAAAAAAATCACGAAAATTCCCCCCATGTCAAAATGCAAGTGGTTGGACTGTTAAAACACACAAGCAAATCGTCCTTCTGGCGACTTTTGTTGTCAAAAGCGACTACCGACAAATCTAGCGACTTTTACTGGTGTTATTGGAGACTTTTGTGGTGTTTGGAGACTCTGACTTGAAAGCACGTATCACTCGGCAGTTACTGTGCTCAACAAGCACCGGGTGCTGCCGTGAGTCCCTCCCCCGTCCAAAAGCACTCACAGGCGGTCAGTCTCTCAGTAACCTCGTGCAGCAGTCCAGCCTGCAGTCAGAGCAGAGAGGCGACACACAGCACTCCGCGTCCCGGATGCGCATGGCCCCCGCCGTTCCCGCCCTGGCTTACAGAGCGGGGTGTAAATGTACCTTATATAACCAAATAATAGCCGGGTTTCAATTAACCGCAGGGTCCCCTTTAAATGCCGGGTGCAGGTATATATATTGATAAATAACCGCCGGTTCCAAATAAATGTCGGGTCTAATTCATTTATTTTTTTTTAATCAAGGAAGAAGACGTGACCACTGACACTGCACGTTTTTTCTTCTTCGCCTTTTTCACATATTGTGCTTGCTTCCTGTCAGTCAGCATCACATTAATGATCGCCATGGCTCCGGTGCCGCAACAAAATGGAAGGAAGAAGGCTAACGAGGAGCCTGAGATAAACATGCGGGGATGAGTTATCAGCAAACGGGCACGCCATGAGAGGATGTCCTGCAAAATGATCAGGGCGCCACCAAGAGTGACAGCAGAGATGAGGAGTTATCTGTGAGTGCTGGTTGGCTGAATCGTTTCCTCCGCCACAACAACTTCACTTGCAGAAGACAACTATTGCCCAGAGGGATGCTAGAGAATTCACAGAGAAGCTGGCGAAGTTTGTGACATTTTCACCCCGGATTTTTAAGAGGAAGGAATTAAACGCCTGTCCCAAATTGCCACCTGGTCTGTTCAGTGATTGAAAAAAATAAATGCCTCGGCGTTATTTGGTAATTTACGGTATGATAACTTTCCCGGCCGGGGAGAGATACATGCATCACAGTGCTCAGCTGCTGACACATCAGAGGTGACGAGACGCGACTCATCATGACTGACAGGCATCAAGGCCACTCAGCATTACCTTACCGACCCGCTCCCAGATCTTTCATTCACAAAAACAGGGGCCTGTGGCAGTTCTGTACAGCGTTTTTTTTTTCTTCTTTTTTTTGTTCTTCTTCCTTCATGGGCCCCTGACGGCGTCTGTGTGTGTGTGTGTGTGTGTGGGGGGACTGCAAATAACCAGCTTTGGGGGGGGCCCAGTTTGCAAAAGGTTGAGAACCCCTGTCTTAGAGTTCACTTGCACACAATAACTTGTGATTTTATATGCTGTATCCAGTCAAGTAACTGTATGTATAGCTATTTTGGATTCACTGACACAGCTACAGTCTTATCAATTTGGAAAGAGACAAAAGGGAGCAACACATTATTTTGAATTACTTCAACTTACAGCTTCGTTTTCTGTCGAATGCAATTTTGGCAGATGGCAAAACTAAAAGCCAGTCTGAGACCATATTTATGCAGGTTAAACAAGAACATTGAGTAAGTCGACCCAATCAGCTCTTACTACAGTCAGTCCAACAGATTGAACTGCTTAAATACTTCAAGCAAATCAGATGTAGTGCATTTCACAACAAAGTGTGTTATGATATTAATAGATAAACAAACATCTGCCAGAGGACAGAACAATCGAAACTATCAAGTGGGTTATTAACACTTTAAATCCTGAGGTTGCTGAAACTTTGCAAAGTGCATTCGACAATCATAAAACACATTTTATGCTAAATAAAACAAGTCAGAGCAGAGAACATCTGAGACCATCATCTCAGTCAGTTCCACAAAATGAAGATAGTAAATATCATTGCTTTAAATCCTGAGGCGAAGCGCCAAGTTTTCTTCAGTGAATAAAAAAAATGAAAAGAAAGAACTTTTGGAGGCTGGTTTGTGTTGTCAGAGAATTTACAATAAACGTCTTATATCACATCTTAAAAGAAAGTTCCCCACATTTTAACAACACAATTCTGTATTGAACAGTTGACGCCATTAACCCTCATTCTCAGTCCAATTTCATGAAGTGGGACAAGTGTGTTTTCCTTAGCAATCTCAAAAAGAAAACCCTGAGACAGTAATGATTTTTTACAGTATATGAATTCAGCTCAGTCCTGAAGGGTTTGTTTCCACATGAGAAACTGAAGTTGAAAACAGAGGACAGATGTTACAGTTTGTACCTCAAGATTCTGTTTTTCAATCCGTGTACTCAGGCCAAGGATTGGTCTGGTTTGACCTTCAAAGGGGTACTTCATGGCATCTGGATACTATGAATACTGGAGTCACATCATTAATGTTGTGAAGCACACCGGTGTCCAGAACCACAACTGCCACATTGAAGATCTCATGTGGAATGGCCCCTTGTTCACCTTTATAGCCGATAGATTCCAAGCTGCATCCCCTTAATGGCTTCTTCCAGGTTCTGAGCATGAGCCTTGAAAGCAGAAATAACTTCTGACCATTTTCATCCGCAAGTACATCAGCTTTACAACACCATGTCAAAATTAAAGGTTTGGAAAAGCAGAGCATAGTAATGCCAAGAAACAGATCGATAAACTGTTGAGGATGAGGCCAACAACAGGATATTTTAGCCAATTCTAACCACGTAAAAGTCCCACCATAAAAGAATCAATGTTAGTTCAAGTGCACACCATATTTAATTTATTTTTTTAATAAAAAGAATATTCTCACATCACACATCCTGATGACATTTGATGGATCTTTGCCTGATATATAGTATGGCAGACCAAGCAGAGCAGCAGCCCTTTTTCTCTCATGCACATGCAGTGAGATGAAAATGTTATCACAAACATAACAAATGGTGCCTAATTTTATAGTCATCCCCTCTTCCACTTACATCTGTCACAAGGCAGTCCAACATGCCTTTTAGTGACTGCTTCTTTCCAGACTTGGTTGCTGCTTTGTACACCTTCAGCAGTCTTGGGACCAGACCATCAATTCTAACCCTAACCCATACTGATCAACATTTCTCTCAATAGGACACAGTACAGTGTCTGACATAACATGACTCACCCTTTGGTTGTCCTCAGGTCAAGGAAGGATGGGAGGACAAAGGAAGGAAGGAAAGAAGGGAAGGAAGTGTAGGAGACACTACTCTGATAGAAAGAGTAATCACTGGTGATTAACAATACACTTTTAGACGGGGCACCACCTCCGATGTTTCTTTGTGCGAGTAACTCGGAGACAATTAGTCGAAATATAAATTCCACGTTTGGCTTGAACAGAAAAAGATCAGTCTTGAATCAATCTGAATTTCAATATCTATATTTGCTCCTATTCTGAAGCCGTAAATTCTTTCCATGATCCCATCGATTTTCCACTTCAAATTAAACGAGCACAGACAACGACATAAGGTTAAATATGTTTGACTAAATAAATGCAGAGTAAATGATATGAGGTAATGATTCAAACGGGTGACAAGTAACAGAAATTGTGAAGATGGTGAAATAAAATACTGACAAGATGAATTCTAAATGATGGTGGATTTTAGTGTAATGAACCAATAAATCACCACTATGGAATTAATATCTATTCTAACGAGGCGATATGGCAATGCCATAGATAGATATGACGCTTCCAAAAACACCGACTCTGATTTCATTCAAGTGTGACTCTTTTTCGTGTGAAATGTTTAGCGTACTTTTGTTGAAGAGAAAAGGGTCCCGGACTCCGAACTGTCGGTATCAGCTTTGTCTCTTTGCAGGGAGGCAGCAGCGGTTTCAGAACCGCGGGAGAGCGATGTCTTCTCAGGTCAACTGAGGACAGCTTCTGGCCCAGCACAGTTTTTGCTTGAGAGCGCTGGAGGCAGTTAAACTGCACTGACTTTATAATAGTTAAGAGTTCTGATCCGAGTCTCGCTCTTGAGCTGGTTATTACGGAACTCCGAACATATATCGATTGGGCTTCTTGCATAAAAATAACTGGGAAAGAAAACGCTGGCCGGACTTGTCTTAGTCACTAAATCCAAAAACAAAAATAGCTTCTTCTGGCTTACTTGGTTACGATACTTTAGGATATAACAAAATACAAAAAGGATTAATCTCGTTCTTGCTTCGGTTTCAAAATAAAAGGTATTTTCAAAATAACGGCGCGTCACTTGAATAAGGTTCTATAAGCGATTCAAATCTCTGGAGCTCAAAGGTCTCGGAGCCGCAAACTAAGCAATGTCCGGAGATTAAGTGTGAAAAATAATAGTTTACACGTGTTGCAGAAAAGATTAAGCAAGTAGGGGTTACGGAGAAGAGAGGAAGAGGAGAGGAGTGAGAGCGAGCAACGTGAAGTTCGCTCTTTTAATGTTTAAGCTGAAGGCGGAATCGAGGACAGGCTGGCACGTCACTTCCTCCCGTGACGTCATAGCTCATATTATGGATTTAGCTCCATCAAACTTCCAGACATTAAACCTGGGGTCCCTAACTGGAGTTTCCTTTAACTCACAAAAAGGAGGGAAAGAGTATGTTTGAGGTTTCATCAAGCTGATTAATAATATTTTGTCTTGCAAAGGATAAGATTACAGTTCAGTAGTTTTTTAGCATTACAAAAGAAATCAAGGCTCTTCTTTTCTCCTGCTGTGAATGTAGAGACACACTGGCTGGGTTGAGTGTCATAATTTACAAGTGTGAAATTTTGATAGCCCATGCCAGATGTGGAGAATGTCTGTTGGTGACAAGCCTGTTACAAAAGAGGGAAACCCGATGTGATCCAGTGACCACTGCGCACTGAATTATAAACAGTCCGTAAAAGAAAATGCAGTCCAGATGCTGAATGAGACCTTTCTGAGTCTCGGATGCCCATAGTCTGTTAATATAGGCTCTATACAACTCAAGGAAGAGGGGAACTTAGGGTGACAAATGGTCATCCTCCCCCCTTTAGTGATAGGCTTTGGGGGTCTGGTGACTTATCTCGTGAACTCAGCAGACAGTCTCTTCCCACAGGCAATGTTTATTGCCCAGCACATGTTGTTTTCCCACTAGTGGAGTGTGAAGAGGGGAAAGGAGAAAGAGCCAGGCCATTATGGTGTCACAGAAAGCAGGTCAGAGGGGAATCTACATGAACATGAAGATTGCATCTCCTGTGGTGCTAAGAGGAGACAAAAACATGTTCCTACAGAAGGAAGGGAGGGAGGAAAGGAGGAAGGAACAGTAGGGTCAATTTGACCTTGGAGGACAATAGGAAGGTTAAAACAAGGATTTTTGGGAAGAGACTGCCGAGTTCACGAGATAAGACAAGTTAAAGACCTGAATAGAGCTGGGTTTTCTGACATAGGACACGTGCACTTCTGCTGCACATTTCGTTCACTGAATCGCCACATATGCAGAAACCTACTTTTTCAGACTCCTCCTTGGGATTTTGTCCGATCTGCATGAAACTTGGCACGTACACTCTTCAGCTGGACCTGATCTAAAGTTATCAAAGAATTTTGCTCGGTCAAAAAATGCGCAAATTATTAAAGAACAAATGTCTGTAGCTAGCTATAAAAATGTAAACTGTTTGATATCTCGGTCAAACTAAATGATATTAACACCAAATTTGAGATCCTTGGTTGCCATGAGCCGAATTTGGCGAATTTTGGCCACTAGGGGGCACTAAAAGGCTAAGACGTTTATATCTCCTCAACGGCTACGCAGATTTTTACAAAATTTAGTTGGTATGATGTAGGGCCAATCCTGAGGCCATATCTTGAAGGTGGTCATGACTGGTCAATGTGGGTGTGGCTTATTAAATAAATCCAAATAGGCACACATTCAGCTTTTGCACTTCCAGTGCACTTCCCATTACAGCGAATACCACGGCTCAGACGTTGGCCTGTGTCCTCAGTTTTGCCCTGAGCCCGGCATCCTTTGGGGCCAACTTCGGTGGGCTCTGCGGTGTGCGGGGTCCGAGTCGCGGGTGGGGGTTTTGGCCCCATTCATAACTGCTTGCAGTTCTAGTCTTTAACTTGTTCACAGAAGAGAGAGAGAGAGAAAAATAATAAATAATCTTTTTTACATAACATTGGCCATTGCTAATGACATACACAGTAATTAATCTAGCATACTTTAATTAAATAAATCAATTCAAGCTAAAAATATAAGGGTCTATAATTAGGCTACTGAGCCTCACCTATTTATACCAGAGATTTTCTTAAAATGAAGTTAGCACCTTTTAGAAAAAGGTCACCTGGGCTAAAACTCCCCCTGCTACCCTGATTTGCATTTGTATAGCTCACAGCATTTTCATTTACATGTTAAAGCCTCCTCTAGAATCAGGGGGAGGGGGGTCATGGGGGGACAACTGCCAAGCAAGGCCCACGTCAATTTCCGACAATTCACAGCAGTTTTCGGTGTTGCCTGCAAATTGCCGTGTGCAGTCGCAAACCTGAAATTCCACGTCAATCTACAGTGCCGCATACTGACGAAAATCCCACTTTTCATGCAGTGCTGGTGATCAAGATCTTGTTTTTGCATTTCAGCCTTGATTATCTGGCATTTCTCCTCCATGTTTTCAGGACATTGTCCTTCAGGTGGATCAGGACGGAGGACAATAGGAAGGTTAAAACAGGGTTTTTTGGGAACTGGGAATACAATTGTAGTCATGTGAATACCTGCGTCTCATGGAGCGGAGCGGCCATCGGGAAATTACTTCTGCGATGAGTGGCTGATCTCCAATTATCTTTATTCTGCGCTGAGAAAACATGGCAACCATCAGGTTCTCCAAAAGCTGGTGATCAGGATCTCGTTTTTGCATTTCAGCCTCGATTATCTGGCATTTCTCCTCCGTGTATTCAGGACATTGTCCTTCAGGTGGATCAGGACAGTAGTTCACCTCACTCTTCTCTGACTTCTTGAAACATGCATTCAACTTTTGCTTTTCCGATTGTAGTGAACCTTTGTGAGGTGTTTTTGAATGCAACCAGGTAGTCAGCCAAGCTCCTCCCTTGGCTCCTCCCCCTGCCCAGGTGCAGTATAAATGGCCTTAGTTGGCTCATTTCAGCCTCTTGCTGGTCCCTGGTGGTGATTATCTGCTGAAGGTGGTGAGTAGGGTGCCCATGTTTGTTTCATGATGGTTCAGAGTTGTCCCCCTCACTAACCATGTGCCTCTTTGTGTTTTAGGTCACCTGTTGCTGTTCTGTTTTGTCCTGTTTTTGTATTTGTTTTTGTTAGGTTTAGTCTTTTCTTTTCCCTGATTTTCTTTTGGACCAGCTTCATCTGTTTTGGCCTTATCTGTCTACGTTGTTCATTTTTGTATGGTTTTGATTAGTTTTTCTGGATCCAGATTTATTAAGTTTGTTAAATTTTAATACATTTGTCTGTTGACATTGTTTATCAATTGGGTTGTTTAACTTTTGATTTTCTTTGTTTTAGGAAGTGTCTTGATTTTCAGTGTGGCCTGGGGGTCCTCATGTGGGAGGCTCCGCATCGTGGTGGAACCTCACTCCTGTTGCATGCAAGTTGGCACTGGGGCTCTTTTAGTGCATGTTTGGTTTGTAATGTTTGTAGTGTTGTCCCCCAGAGTAGTGAGATGGTGGTTCCTTGCAGTAGTCTGCCCCTGCTGAGGCCCCAGCCCCCTGATTTTAGTTTTATACTCATTTCCTTTGAGTCTTAGTATTGGTATAGTTGTCTTCTTTTGATTATCTTCTGTTAATAAAATGTTGTACTTTATATGAAATCTCCTTTTTTTTTGGTTTCCTTCACAACATTATAAATAAAAAACATTTTTTCTGTTCATCCACGGTCTCTGCCTCCTCAGTCTCGACCCTGTGCCATTTATACTGTTTGGTTCTTTCACATCCTGGGGTGCAAGTCCCCAGGTGGCGTTGTTGGTCCCTAAATTGGTTTCTTCCCTATTTATCTTTATCTCCCCCCCCCCCCCCCCCTTTACTCAAGCTTAAATTTCAGGCTGTGAGCATGAATACCATTACTTTTCAGACCCTGGCTCTCACAGACAGATGCTTCTCCACAAGTGCCTTGGCTACACTCTAGTAGTGGTCCCTCTTAGGATAAGCAGTAATCTTCGACATACTCTCTGCAAGTATGTCAAGGATATCAGTCTTTAAACCTTCAGGAATCACCGTCAGATCCATCCCTAGTGTATCTACAGTTTGCTTCTCTCAGTTGCACCTCCACATTATGTGAGAACTGTGGAATCCCCACTACTGATTGAAGAAAGGCTGCTTGTGTCCAATGAATCTGAGGAGTTATCAGCTGTGGACAATTCTTTTTCAAAGTTGCCCACTCCACAGGAAGGTCTTTGATGTCTGTTAAATTAAAATCAAGATCCTCAAACTGGAAAATAAATCCCCCCCTAAAACCAAGGTTGGTTCGTAACACCTGGTACAGCTCCTTGACACTTGAGGGAGTGCCTTCAACTGGAAGACATCTGATTTCATTTTCTGACACTATGACACAGAAACATTGGAGACAACTCTTACCTGAAAGAGAAAAAATACATTTTAAATAAAAATATACACAATAGACTATTTGCATGACTCCTTACACACCTGTCCTTAAATTGTCCCCGTCTGGTCTGCATGTAAAAGTTGACCAAATCATAATCCTTTTTTCCCCCCTTCTTATGAGCACATAATTGTTTTCATATAGATAGCACAGGGAATCTAATGTTTCTATTATATTTTGGCCACATTCATATGTGGTCCTAAACCAGATGCTGACCCCATTATTTTTATTATAATTTTTTTGAGGAGGAATTCTTTAATTCTTTGAGTTTTTGAGTGCTACTGTTGTACTGAGCTACATTATTTTAAGATGTTACTAGTAGAGGTGTGACGGGACAGTCAACTCCCGAGATGAGCCGATACAGATACAAATTATATCAGTACTGCACTTTGGCTATAAGAAAAAAAACATTCAACCGAAACAGGATGCTGCCACTTCCTTGAATGAACTAAAACAAACCTAAATCAGGGAGGGGTGGTTGGAGCAGTTTTTCTTCATCACTTACAAAGGCATGACTGTGACAAGGTTTAAATTAAACTTAGCATAATGATGATATTGGCTGTTGTTGGCAGTAAAAGTTGAAAATACACTAGTCTTAAAAGAGCACAAATGGACAAAGTACAGTCTCGAGTTCTCAAATGTCTAAAATATAGAAAATTTTGCTTTATGATGGTTGTTGCAGAAAAAGTAGTTCACAGCGTAGTTTAGCAAGTGGATTCGATCCCGTTTTATGCTCCTTGATATGTTTTGCAAACTCCACATGGGTTTTGAGCAAAGTTAGACAGCTGAGCCAAATGCAGCTCAAGTCCCGTCTTCCACGTCCATGTCTACCTTTGTAATGACTCTATTGTTCCTTCACTGTAAGTAGCAAAACTGCAAAACTTACAACGCCACTTCATCCACAGTTGTAGCCAGACTTCAATGAATGGACTGGCAGAACCTAAAACACACAGCATACATTATTAGAGTATGGTATAAAAGCCTTAGTCATGTGAACTAGAAACATGAGCAAAAACAGTAATAGTTAATTTTTTTAAGTGGGGTCGTATGAGGTTCTAATAGCCACTAGGGCTTTGACTCTGAACTTTGTTATTTGAATATAATTCAAATATTTACAAAAATAAAGATATTCAAACTAATATTAGGCAGCCCTTAATATTCAAACCTGTTATGGGTATTATTTTTGTAAACGTGTTTGCTTGTAAATGTTTTTAATCCAGATTCCAAGGCTTTTTCACACATTGTGAAGTTGTAAGTCGCGAGCTCATTTGCAAGGTTATTATTCATCTGGGCTCCTGTAGGCGACGTTAGTGTCCTGGTTAGCGCCTATTTTGTATACCAGAACAATGGCCGCGCCAACGCCTACAACAACTAACGTTACACCTGAGGAGTTCGAAATCTACACTCCAGACCATCCGAAAAGCAACGCTACTTTGAGTTGCCGAAGGAACAGGGAAAAGTCACGACTCAGGACAAAGTGATATGTAAAATATGTAGGACCAAACTCACATACCACGTGACAACCACCAACTTGAGAGCCCACCTGTCAACACTACATTTCAGCAAGCTGGAAGAGGAGGAGGGGTCTGACTTTTAATAAATATAATTAAAAAAAAAAAAACAGTTTTTCTTCTGAAAACATCATTGCCTGCCTATTGACATTGACTGATACACTGCCCTCTGGTGGACAGAACATATACAACTTAAGTTTGATACCAATACAGGTCTTACTGAAGGCATTTAAAGGTCAAAATATTATGAATAAATATTTGAATATATTCGAATATCAATAAATTAACTTTGAATATGATTTTTGGCCAAAAGTCAAAGCCCTAATGGCCACCAAGTGCATTAGCGACAGACAACCCTCTGCTCTCTCCCAGTATGTCATACCAGCACACAGTGCCGGACAGAGATACAAGCAATAAACAGCAGTGAACAGTCCCACATGTGACAGTGTATTTTCACTGCCTGAAAGATGCCCTACCTCAAGAAAAATATACCAGTTTAAGTGTACACTATACACATTTTATTTATTTATAAATGGGTGTATATGCACCATCACAGCTGACCTCTTAAAATGGCATACACCTAGTCTATTACATTTAGCAACTGTGTGTAGAACACTTTTTTCCATACTTGCATTATGTTATATACAGTTGACAATTTTCTTTTTTTTTTCCCCTTTCAGCTACAACACTGTTGTCTTTGGTGGCATTTACGTTTTCCCATAAGGTAAGCACAGTTGTTTAGACTAGGAGTACACATTTCTATAATCATTTGATACTTGAGTGTCTCATAGACGTGTAATTGCATTTGTGCTGCATCAACCACCCTGGCTTTCTTCCTAGAATCTGCTAAGAAGTTTGGCCTTCCTCTCAGGTAAATGCATATTTTAAACTAGAAGTTTTACACCACAACAGTACAATCAGTGGCAGAAAGTAACCAAGTAAATTTATTCAAGTACTGTACTTAAAGATCACTTTCAAACAGGTGTTAAGATGTATATAAAATACTTTACTTTGAATAATATTTAATAAAGTTGGATTTTCAACAAACTCAGGAACTTTTCACTGTCAGCTGATGAATGTGAAGCCTCCAACAGATCCATGCACCAAGCAGCGCTCGTCCTGCCTGCCCGAACTCATCTGAACCATGTGTTGCAGAGTGTGCATGCCTGCATCAACCTGTGACCAGTAGGTGGCAGCACAGAACATGAACTAATACAGTTAAGTCCATTTTTTGAGGCTTTCATAATCATTAACTTATTAAAATGATTAACTTGAAGGCAGCAAACATATCGTTCTGCAAAGTGAAACACTAACTGGCAACAAAACCAAACAGTATTGTTTGATTAGAGGGGGACTTTTAAGTACAAATTTTAGGTACTTGTACTGTACAGTGGTTAAGTATTTCCATGTGATGCTACTTGATACTTCCACTCCATCTTCAATGATATCAGTGCACAAATTGTTTACAAGGAACATAATGAACTGCAAAACTTGAGATATACACATACCACATTTTTATGTGGAAGCAGAGTGACATGTTTTCTAATACTGCAAATGACCCCAGTAACAGCGTGGAAATATATTCAGTACACAATAAGAACTTCTTGGATGTGCAGAGATTTTACAAGGAATATTTGTGGGAAGTACTCCCTCAAATTAGTTCCCTTCAGTCTTTAAACAATGTTTTAACAGAACAGTTAACAAGTTTAAAAATAAACGTATTTTACCAAAAGATCGATCTTGTCAACAAGGGTAAATAATACAGGCCAAATGTCACCCACAAGACCAAATCCTGTATGGCAACTGCAACTACAGGCCAGGATGTCACGTTAAAAAGATGTATTTTCCTTGTAATGCCCTGGGATGCACTAGGCCTCAAAGCAGGTGGAGGCTGTGGGGTATCTGCTCTCGACCAATTCCTTGGAGAAACTTGGTGGTAGAATCTCCCATTCGATCCAGAATTTGACCAGGTTGGCGTTGTTATGGAGTAAATTAAAAGTTATAAAAATATTTTGATTTTATTAGTCATCAGGATAAATGGCCAACTATGGCACTCACAGCTTACACTAAATAGAAGATTAGTCAAACCCTTGAGATAAGTTTACAGAAAAATATTTTTTAGAATTCGACTTGTTGGACTCGACTATTGACTAGAAAACGCCAACATGACTACTTTTTTTTCCCCCCCAAATCGGGTGGATTTTTAAAAAATAATTCATGGCATGTTGCCGTTTCCAGCTCAAAAGTGAATGTGGGAAGTTCACACTGAATATTTAAATAGCTATGCAGCTTTTATACTACTTTAACAGGTAACCAAATCATATTTGAATAGCACTTCCAAGTGTCTCTGCACACATACCATTAGCAATGAACTGTCGAGGATAGCCTGATATGTGGCATTTGGGGTCAACTGAACAATCATTGTCGCAATCCTCACGAGGTCATGCAAGTCCCTGAAGAAGTACCTGCATTGAAAAAAAAATAGGACGAGAAAGACTTGTCATTTTTCTATCTTAAAATCATAACTTTTGCACTCTTTAGTTCTTTGATCAAATATCACTGGTTGGTAGCCGTGATGTCGATTATGGGTTATGTATGTGGGAAAACAGAAACAACAAGAAGACTGAAAACAGACATTAATAGATGCTGACCAGGTATGAACCATAATATTTACTAGGAACGTAACATCACAAGATAAGTATTTAAAATTAACCTTCCTGCTCCCCTCTTTAGGAAAAAGCAAGGCCACTGTGGCAAGTCTTTGGGTCATCAGTTTCTACATCGGGGTTTCTTTAAGACCTTGTCTCAGCTGCTTAATTTGCCTTGTGACACATCCTATTACCTGTTAATAGTAATAAGGCAGGATAGAACACATAACATCTTTTATCTTAAAAGCTTGAAAAGCAATATAGAAAAACAATTCCATTTGAAATAATTATGCTTCAATTCACTTGTGAATGAGGAAATACTGTTCTCCTGCAGACTGATACAACTCCTTGCATTTGCAGTATTACAGACCACCCACCATCGTTTTTGTTTCTAGGAAAAAAAAAAAAAACTTGGCACATGGGAAGGGATGCATTTGCAAGTGACTTTTTTTTTTTTTTACCATGGGAATAAATTAATCAGAAAAAGTGCAACAATTTAATTTTGTCAGACTTTGTTATTTTAGTTATTTATTTTTAGAAACTTAGCAATGTGCATTTATAACCAAAACATCACAGGATAAAAAACAAAACAAAAAAACAACATGAATTGTGGCTTTTACTCACAGCATGGATCAGTAGCTTCTCAGAAAGCCATCTCCTGTTTTTCTCAGTTAGGGAAGGGAGTTTCCAGGCATGGGCCAAGTCCTGGACACACCGTTTATCCTTATCTGACAGTATGGATCCCCCTTCAAGCTTCAAGACAGAGTGAAACCAATTGAATGAACAAATCATTTACTCAGGGAAGGTCAATTGAGAGGAAGCTCTCTTTTCCAATGACACCCCGAGTACAAAATGCATAACAGAAAACACAATATCATAAATTACACTCACACTACAGAACATTGAAGAATAGGCATTTGAAACCATTTAAAGAAATATGATTTAGTTCAAGAGCATGCTGTAAGTCATTCCACTTCTGAGGGGCATAGACCTGAAAAGCAGTCTTCCCCAATTCAGTCCTTACAGTGGGAATATTTAAAATCAAGGACTCTTGTGATCAAGTGTGCAAATTACATGTTCTAAAGGAGATAACGTTGATGAGATCAGGTAAAACATGCAGCAGGGCCTTGTAGATAAAAATCATGCAGTTAGGAGATCGAAAAAAAATATGTGTAATGCCAGATACTACAGATGGGGGACAAATTAAAGAAAAAAACTGAAATACCTACCCCCCGGTGAGGGGGGATTCATCCATAGGGGTCGCTGAATGGTTTTAATGAAAATATGAATTTCACCCCAGGAAATATCTTATGGAAATGTGACAAGACCTCAATTACGTACTGGACAACACAAGTTCATTTAACTGAGACAAGACAGAGAGGTGGTTCCAAAGTAAAGCTACATTTATTAATTGAAGTGAAGGAATGAATATATGGAAATATCTGTGGAGAAGGGGATTAATAACGCAGGGTAAATGAATCAAATTATGGCGGAAGAATAATATTAAATTTTATTTAAGTATTCTTTTGTAAAACACATATTCTAAAATTAACCAAAACAGTGGACAGAAGCCAGCTAAAGGGAGGCATTCTACTTAAGGATGTGTTCCAGGAGTGCAACAACTTACCCACCACACATGCTCACTGCAATCAGCAATCACTGCAAACGGTGAATCACTGCAAACTGTGTCCCGGTGAACTTAAACACTACAAACAGTGAGGGGAACCACTCTAACCTGCCTAGCCTCCACTATGAGCCGTCTGACGCCACTGAAATAAAGGAAAAAGGGGCAAAAGAAATATTACAATTAAAAACGCACCAGTTGGTCCAAGCCAATTATATAAGAATGTACAACAGAACAAATCAAAGGCAAACTAGAGCAAAGCAAAACAGCAGCTGACAATGACCTATAAATTCAAAAAGGGCAAGTTAATAGTGAAAATATGCAAGTGGAATTTCAGTAATATTCCTGCTTACAGTTAAATTATGTACCTTAATAAAAAGGTGTACAGGCTAACCCCACTTAATGTGCTACAATGGAGGTGAACTATAAAAGAGAAAAGGTTTGGATTTGTTAATACTACTTCACTTGCACATCATGTATTGGCAGTTTACAACATACCTTCATTTATAGGTAGATGCAGACACCACTATGACAAGGCAAAAGAGAGCAGCTCAGAGTCAGAGGAGCCCACACGGCGAGCAGGGAGAGACAAAGAGACAGCCTTGAGGCCACAGGTGCCTTAAATGCCTTCAGATTAATCAGGACTGAGTTGGGCAGAGGGGTTGGGAGGGGTTGGCCTGAACACCAGGGTGTGTTCAAGAGCCAACAGCCTAATTAACATGAGGAAACACTGGTTTCTCCATCACAATTGCATAAGGCCAGCCATATATGCCATGGAGGGCAGAGACAAGTCAACCCTCAGCTAATGCTCCTGGTCCCAAAGAGGGTCAGGCAACGGCATCTCCTTCCTTCCAAACCATTACAGCAGTTTATGGACACAACGCTGCATCTGCCTTTGGCAGTCCACTACCACAACAGTCGAAGGGGCCTCTCACTGCCAGTTCCTGGAAAGGACACTGTTTCAGCATCAAAGCATCAAAACCCATACTGAACCTGTGGACAGGCATTCCCTTATACACTTAGCACAACCCCTTCTCCACGTCAGTGCATCCAAGAGGGTGCACCAGTTTTCCATTTGCTGTCTCCTCAAACACTGGTATGCAAATTGAAATGGCAGGGGGTTCTTGCTGGTTTTGTGGGGAGATGGGGAGGTACTTTTTCAAAACCAATCAATCCAGCACACCTATTGCTCTCTCCTTGGCAAATGTGCCTTGGTTTATACAACATCCTTCACCAGACCTATTGGAAAAGGCAGCTCAAGGCTCACACCTGAAATGAGAAATGAAAGAGAGGCTTAGAGAGATGCTGCAATACAATAATGATGTATGTACCAACAAAGTAGGAAGCACTGATTTGATTACACGCAAAACATTTCTGACTGATGATGTGCTGATAAAAAAGAAATCTTACCATCTTTAACCACCAAAACAAAAGGTGTTAAAGGAGCTTCTGGACTAAATGTTGGAAAGCAATGTGATAGAACCTTCATCTTCAGTGTGTGATTCCCCATCGTTTCTAGGAAAAGTGGAAAACCCAGCTTCTGTTTGGATTACAGAAAACCCAATGCCAAGACTCATATGGAATGATATTTATCCCATCCCTACCATCCTGGGAATCCTTGAGTCCCTTGCTGGAGCCACAGTGGATACTGGCAATTGGAGATGGATCTGGATTCCCAAGCTAAGACTGTTTTCATCTGTCCATACAGTCTATACCAGTTCAATGTAATGCCCTTTGGCTTGAAACATGCCCTTGCCCCCTTCCAAAGGCTCAGGAATATAGTCTTGAGAAGACTTAAAGGGTGCACTAATGTAGTTTTCGGTATTCACGTGTGTGACATCGTGAAAAGAAACAATTCATTCACAGGAAGCAATCTTGAGACCTGACAACAAACAAATCACTATGGTACCCCTGAGTCAGCGGAAGCCTGGTGAGCCCTTGTTTTGCTTAATTTTTATCTTCCTTTGTTCTGCCCTGAATATGTTTAATATGTTTAAAAGACACTCAAAACGACTTTGAAATGTTAATAATATATAATATAAAGCAGTTGATATGTTGATACTAATATATACATGGCTGTTTATTAAGACATTTTTTTGTATCTTTCTTTTCTAGTTTTACACCAAATTAAGTGCAGTCAGAAATGCTGACTTATGTGTAATTAGATAATAAAGGAGCGAGCAGCTCACTTCATGGCTCTTGAATAAGGAGTTTGGCTGGCTGTTTATCTGTGTTCACGCAAGAGCAAAACACTCAGGGAGAACAGTACATCCTTCGTTTTCTTGGGTTTATGAATTGACTGGCGTGTTCTTGTATTGTGGACTGGCTGAACCTAACTTTGATTTCTTTCTTTCGTTTGTCTAAACCATGCAAACACACAAGAAATGTACTCTAACCACTTTCCATGCAGTTTTCCCAATGGATAAAAATCCACGGGACGAGACTGTGCATACTGGTACACATCTTTAACACCATGTGCAAGATTCAGGCAGTCGTTTCCGCCTAATTTGCAACATTAGTAGTACAACAGGTGGACCCAAAAGTGACACCAAACACATCCAATCCTAACATGATTGGTGTGATGATGTGAGTTGACAAAAAATGAAGAGGTAATTGTTAAGTTTATTTAGAGCTTGTTTATTTTTTACTAAATTGTGTTAGGGTTAGTTTATAGTTTAAAAAAAAAAAAAAACATTCACTATGATCACACAGTAATGTTCCCTTCATTTCAACTGTCCTCTCTAAATATATTTGTCAGTGTGCATTGTGCTAATTATTATAATAATAATAATCATAATAATAGATTTAATTTATATAGTACCTTTCAGGGTACCCAAGGACACTTAACAAAGTGAACTTGCGTCTGGAGGCTCCGTGCACACAGCGGGGGGCGATGCAAGAGACCCAGAGATCCAGTCCCAGCAACGGAGACTGGGGCGAAGCGACAGCAGAAGTCCAGGAGCTCCCGCGCTGAACACCCGCAGACCCCACCAGCCAACATCGCCGCGAGCCGGGAGAGACCACAGCAACAGAGGAGAGCAACAATGGAGCCAGGTGGTGAATAACCCCAAGGATGTGGTGGAGGGAGGACCAGCGGAGCTGCGATGGACAGTCCGCAGAACATCGAGTACGTCTGCTTATAAGTTAGTGTTGTTATGCTAACAGCTGATCGGTGAGGCTAACAGCTGATCAGTGGAGAAAGTGAGTCCATGGAGCCAATTCTTCAGGTGTGCAGGCTTCGAAGGTAGTAGCACAGCCTCAGAGCTTGTAAAGACAACTTGGCTTTCTTCTTTTAACAGAAAAAAGCCATTTTGTCACGGATCGAGAAGCAGCGATATTCACGCCAGCGTCCTCTCGCATCCGGGTTGCCATGGAGATCCAATTATCAATCATAATTATGATGATAATGATCCTTATATAAATATACAAATACATGCATGACCTTTATATACATAAATTAAGATTATTTTCCTGTATGATTGGCGAGTAAGATTACTGTCAGGTGTGCCACGTGATACAATAGTTGCTTTGGTATTGCTAGGGGACATTGCAAATGCGCAATTTAGGTGTGAGACAGTTTTTTCTGGGAACGTTCCAATGTTGTGGCCCATGATGATGAAGATAACTGCCCAGCAAGTGGCAAGAGTACGGGGATCAAGGAGCTCACACACTCTCACTGTGTGCAGAGATGCATCTCATGTATGAAGGGCTGTCAGGGACATAATTTAGAATTACATCTCACACACACATATGAAATGCTCTTATATACACTACTGAAACGCTCTCATACATACAAGTGAGTGAAACGCTCTCATACACACTACTGAAACGCTCTCTTACACACTACTGAAACGCTCTCATACACACTACTGAAAAGCTCTCATAAGTACAAGTGAGTAAAACGCTCTCATACACACTACAATACAGCAATATTTAGGTAGTAATGGTGGTTAAAATAATATTTTAGTCATCTTCAGCATCAGTTAATAATTTCAAAGTTCAACTGGTCATTTATCATTTGTTAGCCAACTCAAAAAGTATAAATTATGCTTAGACCATGATAATAATAACAAGCTTAATAACCTTGATATATTCCCATTGAAACGTGCATTTAAATGAAAACATTTAAAAATATACTGACTATAATATGTAATAGAATTTTTGTATTGTAGTTGTGTTATTGTTATGTTCTAAACAAATCATTTGATAAAAAAAGATTGTTCTATACATGAATAAACTTTGCTCAAATCCTGTCCTGGTTTTTAACTTATTAATAATTTAAAGGAACAATCACAAAAACACGTCATGAAAATTCATTCAGATTTAGCAATTTCATTAGACTCAGCAGGTGGCAGTAGGCAGATTAACGCTTCATACTAAAATATGATTAATTATGCTTAAAGCCCTGCCTCTAAAACAAGCCTGCTTTATTAAAGCCTGTTACCTTCTACAGTTGAGGTAAGTAAAGGCCCCCATTACCATTTGAGTAAATACATTAAGACACGCTACTACATGAAACCATTGGATCTCCAGTATTACATTAAATAAACTGTAAATTAGTTCAAAAGCTACAAGTTGCATGCCAAAATCACTATCAATTAAAATGGCTCACATTATGAATTTTTAGAAAAGCCAAGCATTACCAGTACTGTCAAGAGCCAAGTTCTTGCTGTTTTCTTTTCCCTCAGACATTGATGACCTGGCAAAGTCTCCATCAGCGGCCTCAAGAATTCCCTTCCTGGTCCTCCTAGATCAACTCCTTCTTCATTTATCCTCATGTCATCTGAGAATTTTTCACAGGTCATCAAGTTGGGGTCATAGGATACCCTTTGGAAGCCCCACACGATACCCTCCCAGACAGCAGAGCGATTTATATCAAATTTGCACTGCCGTTTTGTGCTAATTTTGCTTGTCAGTTCCAGCAGTTTCTCTTGGACCGGGACCTTTTCTGCACTATAAACACAAAATCAAAAATGAATGATTAGACAACAACTGAAATTTTTGGTTGTAAGCAACCATTTCATCCAAAACGTGGATGTGATAATATAAGGGATAAAGGATTCCATTCAATTATGAGATCACATAATTCTCGAGAGTTATCCTGATCTCCCACGTTCACATACTCTGTGTGTACTACTCACATTTGACTCTCTATACTGGCAATCATGGCTTTGTTTAATTCCTCATCATCTGAAGAGTCAGGCGGAAGAATAGTATCACATATGAAGCATAGTCACCACATGATCAGTTGTGCCAGGGTTCCCATCATCTCTTGCAAGGCAGCCTCCATCTTCACCACTAGTGCTGATGGTGTGATTGGAGCAATAGCTGTCTTCATGACCAGTACTAGTGCCAGGTTTGCCATCATGACTGCTAGTACTGGGATACTCATTACTCCTCATAACTCTAAACCTGGTAGCAGCCCTGGTGGTGCCATTACTGCTCATGTCTGTAAGAATCTGAGGACCATCAACTTCAAAACAATCATCATCGCTGCCCTTACCCCCAATTTCCACTGGACACGTCTCCGCTGCGTGGCGTCTGCGTGGCGTCTGCGTGGCGTTTCACTTAAGTCAATGTGTCAATCCCCACCAGGTCCGCTGCGCTGCGTATCTGCTCCGTCCCAGCTCCGGCAGTCCGGCAGCTCTATATTTGTGATGTTGCTTGACGTAAGTTAAAGTTAATAAAGTAACAGAAATTCAACTGCTTTGCTAGGTTTTAAGTTTAAGTTTCTGTAGATTGGTGTCTGTCGGGGGATGGTCTTGTACTTTACCCTGCCTTTGTGTTGACCCCTTTTCACAGGAGGTGTTACTTTCACACTTGTAAATCTTGTGACGGGGCTGACAACTATTCCTCACACAGTTTTTTGAAAACCTTTTATTTTAAGTACTAATCACACACAATTACAATTACAATTGCATTCTCAACAAACACGTAAACTCCAAACTTGACAAAACAACAGTATTTACAGTTGCCCAAAGTTCTTTAAACTTATTACACCATCCTGTCCTGCCAAGACACACTGCCTACAGGGGAGGTGAAGAAAGTTGCAAAGCACTCTCTCACAGCACAGGCCTCTCTTGAAGCCCTGTTTCCTCCCATCTTAGGCACCGGTGCCATTTGTCTCCCCCCCTCAGCCTCTTCCAACAGCCTCACATTTTCAGAGGGGGAAAGTAGGAAATTGTGCAGGATGCAAGCTGCCATCACGAGTGTGTCCACATGTATGGGGTGCAGGTTGATCCTGCGATGGAAAATCCTCCACCGGGATGCCAGAATGCCAAAAGCATTCTCAACCACCATCCTCGCTCTAGAGAGTCTGTAGTTGAAAACCCTTTTTTTTTGAGAGAGATTGTGTCCAGGGTATGGTATCATCCGGTAGGGCTTCAGAGGGAATGCTGCGTCAGCCACCATGGCATAAGGCACATCCCCGAGGTGAGCAGCATCGGGCAGAGAGGTACTTTGTGGGACATGTAGTGTTTTGCTCTCCATTCCTCTTCCCAAGTCCGATCCTGCATAAACCCCGCCATCACTTGTTCTCCCGAAGTCTCCCACCTGAATGCACCTGAATCTGTAGTCAGCATCCACAAGTCCCAAAAGCACAATAGAAAATGTCTTTTTGTAGTTGAAATACTGACTACCAGACAGTGGTGGTGCTTGGATGACAACATGCTTACCGTCAAGTGCTCCCAGGTAGTTTGGGAAGTTCCATTTTTCCCAGAACCTTTGCGCAACCTCCTTCCAGGTGTCTGGGGTTGGCCTGGGTAGGAACTTCTCCACCATTCCCTTTTCAATAGCTGCACAGACCATGTGGACCGAGTTGGCAACTGTTGAGTGACCCAGGCGGTAACTGAAAGCAAGGCGGATTAAGGAATCCCCAGAAGCCAAGTACCTGTGAGGGAATAAAAAAAAAAAAAAACAAGTTACATAGGAGATCATGTTATTAACCTGTCTCTTTTCTTTTTTTCAGTTGATGCTTGCAAAGCAAAGTGGAGGACACTGAGGGACAGCTTTGTAAAAAATAGAAGAAAGGTTTCAGCAAGCGGCTCTGCGGGAGGTCAAGCGAAAGAATGGAAATATAAGGACATTATGTCCTTTTTTTTGCCCTATCTGCAGCCAAGAATGTCTGTATGACATGATCTAACAGTAGCCGTTTTTAAACAGCCTCTCCGCATTATCTCCGGAGCGGTGGTTCGCCAATTCTCCACCGATGGTGATTCACACAGAGTGAAGCATCTCCGCCTTCAGGTGTGTAATTCACACAGAAAGCCGGCGCTGCGGCTCCAAAAGAGGCGTGACGGTACACGTCATGTTGATGTCGATGGTGATTCCCAGGTGTTCCCCCGTTAATCCAAAATCCGCGGACAGTTTATAATCATATGAATGCTGTTATAATGTGTAGTGATTGAGATCCCGACCCACCAAACATCCTGGAAAGTGACGGAGTTAAGTTTTTCGCGCTAAATTACATAATTATACATAATCACCATCAGTAAACAGGACGCTGTCTGACTCACTTGCGGGGACGGAGGCTGTTTTCTGGGGGAATTGCTCCATGAAGTCTCGGTCAGGAGAGTTGACGGTCGCAGTGATTTATTTTCATCACAAACACTCGTGAGTAAAAGTTTTTTGCCGGTGTTTTTTGAGCAGAAATGTGAGGAAGAGTCGGGAGGACAGGCGGAGGACAGACGCTTCGGCACTTACAGCTGTGGTATTTTTTTCCTCATATAAGTTGCCAAAGACAGTTACAGTTACTACGTTACTTTTGTTCTGTCTTGTAACGTTGCTTTGTGGGACATTTCTCTGTATTTAGTTGAGTGAAGGACCTGTGCAGTTATCAGACTGTCAGACAGACCAACCTCGCTCCGCGCCTCCGGATTATCCGTTCACACTGGGACGGCTCACCAATAATGCGGCCCTGACACTTCCTCCAGAGGCGGATCAGCGCCGGAGCGAAATTTCCCCCCTCTCCACATCTAAAACTTTCACACAGAGGCGGGTGCGGAGAATTGGCAGGATCTCCGCATGCAAACGGCAGTGTGAAAGAGGCTAGTGATAAAAGTATTGATGATCAACAGTATCAACATTGCAAATAAACTGATCATCAAATCCCTAAGCAAATAATAAGAATCAGAATCAGTATTCCTTTAATGTAATATTTTTACTATTACATAAATTAACTTTAGCCTTTTTTGTTTTTTTTCTTTATAGTTCAAAAAGTAACCTCAGTGCCCCTCCAGCTGATGTGGAGTCGAGGTCTGCGACACCACTGTAATTTTGTGGTTCGGATGACCAGGCCAGCACCAGCGTACAGCCACCAGCATCTGGGACAGCAGAACCGCAACCCTCCACTTCTGTGGAGAGGGCTCAAAGGTCCCGCAGCCCCAGGCAGACAAGGGCTGAGACCAGGAGGAGCACTCGGCCACCATCTTCGGACACTGAAGAGCACCTCATTGAGGCCCTTCGACAGCCGGATCCCAAACCTCAAACAGCGCTTGATGAATCTTATCATTTTGCCTTAAGCCTCGTTGCCTTCCTTAATAAGCTGGATGATGAGAAGAGGCAGCAGGGTAAAATTGGGATTTTTAACTTGCTGGCAAACCTTCAAAAGAGCACTGCACCCCAGCAGCCACCCACACAACCTGTTTTTCAACCTGGCCCCACTCTGCCCACCCCCACTTCACGCCCAAGGCAAGGAAGGGTTCAACAGCACCCCCCACCAACCCAGAAAAGGAATCCAGGGTCGTTTATGCAAATGCTGACGTCCACTGAGGACCCACAGTGGGATGAGAGTGCCTTCACAGGTCTGTGAGGCAACATTGCCTTATGTACATAGTTGTTTTTGTGTGTTTTTGTAATTCTATTTTAATATTTGTAACACAGAACGTGTGCCTGTACATTTATATTTTTATTATATTTTTATTGTTCTAAATTAAACCTTTTTTCCAAAGCTTGTGGTCAGTGATTTATTGTCTATAGAATGTAAAGCTCACCTCAGTGCAACAGCCAGTCTCTGCTTAGGTTCTATGGCTGCTCTGTAATTGGTAGACTGCCTGGTGATTTCAGGTCCAATGAATGATAGGAGCTCATCCATTTGCTCTGCACTCATTCGGAAATACTGGTGATGTCGTTGACTGTCCAGCCGCAGTTCAGCCACAAGATGATGAAAATCCCCTTGTTGATGCCTGCGCTGGTTCAGTGGATGGACCCAATGCAGACTCCTTCTCCTTCCACCCCTCCTCTGCAGTCTTCCAAGCAGGAGCTGGAGGGCTATTGTTCTCCTCTTAAAAGCAGACACTGAAATATACAGAAGCATTTTGATAATTACTACATTATTATTGTGTAAAAACAAAATCACATTCACTAGATTGTTTCCTCTTGTAAGTTTACTGTAAACTGCGGCAACTTTGATTTAGTTAATATTTTATTGGTGCAGTTTTTAACTCTTCTCTGTTGGCTGTAGCTAAAAAAGGTGGCTGGGACAACAACAACAAAAGGTAAACTTTATCAACAAAGTACTTTCTAGACGGATAGAAAATCTAAAAGAAACACAAAATAATTGAAGAGCATTTAGATATAAAACAGGCTACTTACCCATAGTGGAGAGACAAATCCAGAAAGTCCACCCTTCTTGTACTCCTTCGTTGGGAACACTGACCTTTGTATCTCTTGCTTGTTGTGTTTATACACATACCTTTAACTGCGGTCTCGCGCAATTATGTAATTATCGCGAGAACTAATCGGTCTTGCGACGTCACAGTCGTCCTACCGTACGGCGCCGTGGCAGACTCAAACCACAACCAGTGGGGACTGCCGGACGGCGGAGCAAAACCGGATCGGAGCCGCAATGCAGCGGAGACGTATCCAGTGGAAATTAAGGGTAAAACAGTCTGGCGGTCCCAGTCCTTCTGGAATTTAAAGGCACTGAGGATGTGTCCATGTTTGTGTGACATGTTTTTGGACCTTGTTTGCACACTACTCCCCATGATTCAGTAGTATAGTAGTATAGTATTTAGTATTTAGAGTAGTATTACGTCCTTGTTAAAATGGTCGTGCTGCTGTGTCCTGACTCTGAAATAAGAATGTAACAATCGGACCACATGAAAACAGCAAACACAATATAAGTCATGCTGCTATAGGAAATACAATACAAAATACTAACCCCCAGCCCCTATCAAAATTATATCAATAATGGGTAGTGGTTATCAATATCAGTTACATTTTCCCCACTAATACTCATATTTACGTCAAATATATTAATTTTAACCCATTTTATCACTTCAAGCCCTGAACACTCTTATTTACGTGATTTCTCTCTGAGACATAAATCTACCGTGAAAAACCATATTCTGCCCTTTCCCTTTAACACAGACTCATAAGCTATTGTAGGCTGTGGACAGGGCATGGAAGGTCATAATTTGTCATCTGATGTGTCAGTCGAAAGGTCAGAGTTCACCAGCCACCTTGAAATAGGACTGTTTTTTCTGAGTGATACAAATGTAATGTAAAAAGGGAATATATAATAAACAGTCATTCCTTTATGCTCAGATATATATGATAAATAAGCAAAAATAATAATAACAGGATTTACAGACTGTCTGTAAACATTACTGACTGTAACAACAGTCAGTAACGTTTAAGACATGGCACTGGTGAAGTAAACAACCAATAAGGCCAAATAACAACATTAGAATATGCTTGGTGCAACAGCAGTGCAGAAATGACTTCTAACATAATGGAAGGGATGAAGAAACATTTAGTAAATGGAAGTTAGGCTTTGGAGAGAGATATACAGTACAGTAGACATGTGAATTGATATTCTTTTAGGTGAGCTTTAGTTACATTTCAGTGGATTAAATATGTTTAGCTGCAGCTGCCCTCTCACACAGCAGTTACGTTACTTTTATAACTTCCTGCAGCGGTGCTCCTGCTGCTTCTCCAAACTGACCCACATCTACTGTAAGCTTTGATTTTACTGTCTGCTTTCACACACCAGGTGAAGAACATCTGATTTTATTACCTGCTGACGTACCACCAAGTGACTCACATTCCCACATGTTACCATAGCAACAACCCTACAACACTACAAACAATACTAGCTGGCACAAGCACAGAATTCGACAGTGTACCTATCTGGGCCCCCTGCAAGACATACGCCAAGTTTGCAGTAGATCCGAGACTCTTAGGACCCGCGGAAACCCTGCATCACTATAGTGAGGGCTCAATCCCCCACTTGTTTGTAGTGGAGGCACAAACAGCTAACTGTTTAGATCACTACCATGCCTTGTTGCATTGCGATACGTTACGCTGGATTAAAGGAGTCATCACCTGGTTTTTTACATATCCAGTCCCTCTTGGATCGCTTTCGATCAATTCTTAAAACTTATTAGAAAAAAAAAAAAAATTAAAAATCAAACACAGAGCTTGGTCTGACACTTTTTCATACCACGACTTTCTCACGCGAGATTATGCGCGAGGTTTTGACCGGTCCGGATGTGCATTGTATTAATATGTAATGAGGCGCGCGTTGATTGGCCGCAGGAAGGACAGAGCCGGAATGGGGGGCGAGCCTGCATGCACACACAGACTCCAAAACATAAACAGCCCCTTGTCATGGCGCACACACTAAATGACGAACCTTACGGAATTCAGGCATTTATGTACGAGCCGGAGTCGGAACCCGAACGGGAGAGTGAAGAGGCAGAGACGGTTGAAGAGACACGTTTACAGCAGGATGTCTCTGAATGGTAAATTCTTTTTTTTTCCTTCTTACTTTTCACACTCGTGTTTTACATGTAAGACCTGAGTTTTAATGCTGGCGGTCACGATGTATGGCTTGAAAATGACTGAGAAATAAGCAGATTCGGCGTGCTCACTCAGAAAGTCTGGCTGAGGACGGCTGTGAGTTGATGCATATGCAAGTAGCCTCCTGTGGTAACGTCACCACAGGAGCAGAGTCAAAATCTCGTGCTTTAGGAACGCGCACTACTGTGCGCTATTCCTGTTCGGAAAAAGAGCCAAAGTGAAAAAAATAAGCCACTTTCAAACTCCAGCTTTTCAGGCAGGTTTCAACAGAGGTCCAACACCAATATGCATGATTTAACGAGAGAAATTGCGATTTCCGGGTGATGACTCCTTTAAACAATAATTTAGAAAGAAAAAAACAATTATAATTACCTTTTCCTCCTCGTGCCTGATGTCCAAGACCTGAAGCGCTGCGCTTGGTAACACAGCGCACACTCTCTCCGGACTGGAGTTGGCAGTGCCATGCTGCTGTGCTGTCCGGAGGGGAAAAGTGACGCTATGTGACTGTCCAGCGTGTCATGGCTTGGAGTTGCAACAGTCAGTTGCTGCCCAACTGTTGTCGCATTTGACAAGGTTCTGGGCTCTCCGTTTTTTTTGAAACACTTCCATTTTCACTGAAATGTCTTCTGTTTTAAGTGAAATCTTATCACACATTATAGTGAAATATGTTCACATAATATACTGGAATACTCTCTTTTGTGTGAGATAATAGAGCACATAAAGCTTTTTTATGGAAACTTTTTTCAGTGTTTCTACAAACCATGAATTGTATTTTCAGATGTGGAGGCACTTCAGATTTGGAAAATAGCAATTTTGCTAAAGCCCGGTATAGTACATCTTTTCTTGTTTTTATACAAGGTTAATGTTTTCACAGGCATAAATAGGCTATATTTCATTGTTGCAGGAGACAATAAACAGTATAATTTCAGAGAGTGATTCCTGAAGGGGACAGAAAATAAACTGACTTATTTTACATCTTTTACAAGTCATATGTCAGTAAAATAAATAGAACCTAGAACCTCCATATCCCTACGCATTAGTGCAACTGGGTAACAGATGATCTGGGAGCGGTGAAATACAGTTTGAGGCCCAATTGCTGGAGGAGAGGTTTACTTTCGATAAAAACGAAACTTAACAGACCGTATCCCTCCGTATCCCTCCGCATTAGCCTAACTGCGTAGGGATACGGAGGTTCCACGGTTGAGAAAATGTAGTGCCAAAAGAAAGGGCGGCCTGATGGCAATGTAAAGCAATGCTAATTTTCTCTATACAACGTACACTTGACCTGTTATAGATTTTTTTAGATGAGCCTTTTTTAGGTGGTTACATTTTGCTTTTTCTCTGGACCCCGTTCACTGCAGTACAAAGCTGAGCTTCTAGGCTGGAGCGGCTCTCTACTTCTCCAAACTGAGGCTGCGCTGATCGGTGACTACCGTAGGGAACAGACCGACTATTTTATATTTTACATTAATGTTTATTTAACAGGGACGATGCATACAGCATTGCCACAGAAAATGGGAAAATGTCATGCTTATAAGATGTCTAGCTTCAGCTAATTTGCAGTCTTTGTCCCTGGTCAGGCTTTAGGATAGAATACAATATTCTGAATACAATAAATGCGATTATACAAAAGCAGTGGATAATACAGTGAATATGTACAAATAAACACAGCTGCAGTTTTAAATTTCAGATTAAAACACAAGTTAAATTTAGCATTAAACATAGAATACAGTACTGTATGGACAATGACGTGAGAGAAGTTAATGTTCACATTTCTGCTGCTGCTTGAGCCACAGTTGAACTTTCACACTAAACGTCTGTAGTTCTGTTTGGGATTTAATTTCTGATGGTAAAGAATTCCATAGGTGTATACCTTGCACTGAGAAAGATGATTGGCCAAATGTTATATATAAATGTTATAGATATGTACTTTATACGTATGACCCCACTTCAAAAAACACGAACTATTCCTTTAACAATACAGTTCCTTCACACTTTGTTGATAATAATAGTTCAGTTTGTTTACTGTTTAAAACCAAAATTCTGGCTATATCTCACATCTCACCCCTTTAACCAAAACAACTCCCTGCTGGAAAAAACCAGCATAGACCAGCTGGTCTATGCTGGTTTTTTCCAGCAGGGCTGTCACTCACTAACATCACTAAATGCTTTGAGCTATCCAAACAAAACAAAGATAGTTAATCATACTGTATGTCAGTCAGCATATGGCCTTGAATCATCTAGTTTCAGGCCTTTAACCAGAAGTTGGAGCCTGGCTGCATTCAGACATCAGAGCATTAGAGAGATTCTAACACTGATGTCTGCTGATATAGCCTGGCTCACAGTGGGCGTTCCAGTTAATTCCAAAAATGTTGAATGGGTTTGACGTCAGGAATCTGTGCAAGCTGGAAAAGTTCTTCCACAGCCAAGTGGGATAATATTTCTTTATGAAGCTGGCTTTGTGCATGTTGAAACAGGAACACAAACTATTGATATTAAGATGGAATACCGCATATTTATTTTTTTGAAAATTGGATGATGGCTCTGTGACTCAATGTAATTTATTACATGAGAGGCATTACTGGAGCTAGGACTAGACAGAAGCTGATATTGTAGAAAAACAAATGACATACAATGACAGTGAATGTTTCACAGATACTCACTGTATAAACATGTCCCAATCATTTTGGAATGTTGTGATGTTGTTGATGTTTTCTCTTCGTGTATTCTCTATTTATGTGACATTTATTTGTTGTATTTAAATAGAATGCAATTTTATGGGGACTCAACTGCTGAAAGAGTGGATCCGTTGTGTAATGCTTCGATCAGAGGGTACAGGTTAACAGTTCATCCTAGGTTTTATACATTTATATCAATTATGAAGGGCACGTCAATCAATTTTAGCCGAACATAAATATTTGATGTGCTGAATGCATTTAGAACATTTCCTTTTTAGTGCTATATAATAAATGAGCCTAGTGTGAATGACAAGTAAACTAAGTTTCACTCAAGTGTAAGAAATGCTGAAAAGGTTTTTTTTTTTTTTTTTTTCCCAAGGAAAATGATTCATGTCACTTTTCCTTTTCAGATGAGAAATACTGCAGACAAGGTTGTTCTTTGAGTAAAACACAGAGCTGCATGGGCTCATAAAGGAGAAGCATCCATTTGGTGTGTGTTCATAATCACTGTCAGACGGCTGTGACCAGATGGCAGAGATGCTACTTTGGACAAACTCCAGAGCCACTCCGGTTCTCTGAGGAG
Organism: Sparus aurata; assembly: GCF_900880675.1. Classification (NCBI taxonomy): domain Eukaryota; kingdom Metazoa; phylum Chordata; class Actinopteri; order Spariformes; family Sparidae; genus Sparus; species Sparus aurata. The sequence goes on along the minus strand of NC_044203.1, from coordinate 5,710,560 downwards.
ATTTCTCTGTGAAATCTAACCTTGAATCTGCCAAAGATTTTTTCCAAATTCCGCGTATGCCCACAAAAATTTGCTGCTGGCTTTGATGTTGTGCTTTCAGGATCGTATTCTGTCAAGTGAAAATCATTCACCTTCAGTGATCAACTTGAATGCCTGCCATCTACTCACCACAGGGCTTCAGAGGACCTGGAGAGGAGTCCAGAGAGCATGCGCTTCACACTACATGTGAAACAAAAAAAAGAAGAAGAAAACGCTTTCAAAGAAATGAGAAGGAAAACATTTTGCTGGAGATTGCTGACTCCCAGAGAATAGGGTTTTTAAACAGTTTCCTACCAAACTTTGTCAATTTTTCATGTCATTAGTGATCTTAAAATTGCTCCAATCTCCAAGCCAGTTTTACACTCAAACATAATTTCATCTGCTCTGAATGAGGCTAAAAATCTTTGAATCAAAAAGGCTTTTCTCAAAGGCAAGTGAAGTCAAGGTTATTTGAGATGACTTATTATTTTGATGACGCAGAGCACTCTAAGTGACGTTGTGATGGGGTTTCATGCCTGTCCTACAGAGTCCTTGATTAAAGGTGCCGGGAGAAAGCAATAACAGCAAAGCTGTGCTCCAGCATTAACCCCTGTGAATTAGAGAGGAGAGTCAGAGACAGAGGAGACAGAAGGCTTATTGTCACATGCAGCCACGTTTAGCATTCAAACTGTCTTCCTGTGACAACTGTTCAACCCTAAGCCTGCCAAAATGTTTTGGCTCTGATTAACATACATTTGGTTTACAAAAATATTGAAAAGAAATGATGTGACATACTTCCATCTTTCCCACATATTTGTGGGAAGTTTCCTTAGTTTTCCTTTTTTTTTTGTCACGCAAGCCTCTTTATGACACACACTTTAGGGCCTGTCTCCTGAAAATGACATACAGTACATTCAGGGTTAAATAGTTTTGCCAGAGATGCTGTGTAGGAAACACAACTGCTGCCTGGATTGTGTTAACTGGCAGCTTTATTCTATTCCAAGTCTTACATTCATGTATTGCAAATCAGTCAGCAAAGAAAAAAACAAAATTAACAGATACTGTCCTGTTTGACTCAATATTTTGTCAATATTTAACCTGTTCACACCCACCTATTTTCAGTAACTTCACCTATTTAGCATACCCAAATGGAAAAGCTGATAACACAAGAACTACAAGTCCGAGATGGATGTATGATACGCCATTTGAAAGCTGACAACCTCTAGTTTCTGTGGATGTGTTTATTTAGCATGTACCATACACACAACCAAAATGACATCAGTTCAAACATGGCTCTGAAACATTTTTTTTTGTCTTCGAAAATAATAGGTCATATTTGAATAACAATAACTAGGATGTGCTTTATGTGAGGCATATGGCAATATAGCACATACCTTCCTCATCTTGTCAACTACACCTGGGTGAAATTTTAGACTTCTAGGCCTACCCTTATGGGAGTTATGGAGGTTTTAGTTTGTGGTGTCACTGGCGTCCACGAACCTCTCCAAAACGTCTCCAAATGGCCAAATTGTGCCAAATGCTTTTACTCACTTCTGTGACACTGGAAACATTACTGAAGCATTCTGGTGACTATAAAACCTTTCTCCATGATTCAAAACATAATTTATTCACACATTCATTTGATGGGTGGTTGGAGGGGTTTCCACACGCTTCTAGGTGGCCATATTGAGATATTGTCATGTGACAAGACACTACAGAATAGTTACCATTATACAAAAATGACAGACTATACTGAACTGAATTTCAAACAAGGATTGTATTATCTATCAATACACTATTACTGTATGTATAACTGTGCCAATATCAACAAAATATTAGTGTTTGCCATCAAAGTCCCAAGCACTGCGTCGGTGAAAAACAGTCTGAAAAACTGCAGTGGACTGGTTGCCACTCTGGTCTCCTGCTGTGGTCCGGGCTGTCTCACCGGCATGAAGGCAACTTGAGCAGGCTCAACGTCGTCATCCCCCACATCATGCCACTGTTGTTCCTCCGTGTGGGAGCTATGTGCTCTGGAGGATCCTCCTCTTCTGCCCCTCCCCCGGGCACGTCTGGCAGCACGGGAACGTCCAGCAGTTAGTGTAGAAGCTGCAGCGTCCCCTGAGCCAGAGGGGGCAGTGAAAGATGCAGCGGGGGAGGTAGCACTGGTGGATGCAGAGGATCGTTGCCGCTTCTGCCGACCACCTTCAGCAGGAGATGGGGTTTGGCGTCTGAATGTCCTACTTTGAGGCTCCCAATCCACGTCACTGTCAGACTGTGACCTACAAAACACAATGCAATGCACAAATGTTACCAAATATAATGAAAAAATATATAAATGCATTTCAATGGGGTGTTATTTACATAGGAAACAAATAAACACGGAAATGATATTATATATTACACAAAAACATCAGGGAAATAACTGTACATAAACAGAATAATTGAATTGGGGGAATATTCCCAGTGTCTGGTCAGTGAAAAAGATCTAGTTCAATTTGTTTACAAGCTTTAGAGCTTTAGAGGCTGAAAATGAATTACATTCATTTTGAGCCTCGTCGCACCGTCTGTCCTTGGGGGTGGGGGAAGAGAGAGACACGGACGGACGGACGCTCATCGCCGTCAGCCGGGTGACGGACACTCGTCACCGTCACGCGCGGAGTATAGCGCCGCTGACCTAGCGGTATAGCGGTGTAGCGCCGCTGTTCCCACGTCTGGGGAGAACCCTGCTTAGGCGGGAGGCAAAAACGCTTGGGCGCCGCGCCTAAGCCGTATAATGGCAGGGAAAACCCTGACATTATAGAATAGGATTACAAGGATTACATAACTTTAGTTGAGTAGTTGAGTAGCTAGCTAGCTAGCTAGGCTTAGCAAGGCTAATTAGGCCCTGGGGCGCTAACCATTTAGCATCATTTATGACATGCTAATGTATACTGTACTGTTCACTGTAATCATAAAAAAAAACCCCACCCACTAACTTTCATTCAAATTTCACTCATGGCTAAATAAAAAAATAAAACATGATCAAAGATAACGTTACTCACCGATCTAAGATGTCGTCAAGTCCCTGAGCGAACATCTCCTCTCTCTCAGAGTCATACTCACTGTCTTGACTCTCATCAGATGAAGCTTTAGTCCATTCCTGGTCATCTTCTCGGATATATTTGGATTTCTTCCTGGCTTTCGCCATTGTAAACTCTGAAAATGCCTACGAAGAAATGTAAATGTTTGCTGCGTCTCTTCACCATGCGTCTGCTGCGTAAAGTCCGCCCAAAGTCGCCAGACGCACGGAAACCCCTCGGCTCATAAATACCTGACCTGGGCACGCCTGCCCTCATTAGAAAGGTAAAATAATTGGCTAGAAGCCTGAGTTATTGACATGTCGATAGCCAATACGCTATTCCTATACTAAGGCAGCGAAAAACAGTAAACAAAGTCTATTGGTCCTTCAAACAGGCAGCGCTCGATCTACTTCAGGGGCTCTGCTGGGGTGAAAACTGAACAGAAAAAGATGGGGACACTTTTATTTTGTAGCCAGCAAAGTGATGAAAACAAGCATACCCAACATCACCATACAGGAACTAGAAAACATTTCGGTGCGGCCGGTAAAGTATGGACTTTATTTGCCGGACAAAGTTGGCAGACGGTAAACAAATGGACTTTACAGGACGATATTCACAAGCTGGAATAATTTTATGAAAAACCATTTTGATGCTTTTGATCAGTGGATTCTTACGGACAACTGGAATATAGATAATTGAGGAATGGACACATATTACGGCTTTATGGCCGCTTCAAAGGTAGGGAGTCGCCGTGTGTTTCTTGTGTCTCACGTTTACCATGCTGGTGAATATCAATGATTTATGGTTTGGTGCTCATGATTTCTGCAAAATCAACTGGATGAATGAATTGCGGAGATTCTCCCCTTTCTAACGACGTATAGTATGTCCATATTGATGAAAGATGAAGCGGGATATGTCACTGCGCAGTGTAGACATACAGTCATTTATCTGAAATCGCCCGTCGGTGGGCGGGTGGGTGCGGAGAGGTAAACACTTTCTTGCTTGCTGTCCACTACAGTGGACATATATTTGGTGGCAGACCAAAGCCCTGTCCACGATTCTAGTTGATGATCACCCTTCTATGTCTTTTGTTTTGAGATATGACTTCATTAATACACAATGGCAGAGGGGTAAAAAGATGCACCAAGTAGCCTACCTCAAACAATTCATCCTCTTATTTTCAGAAAACTAGATGGACAGGTTTTGCCTGCCCCAGCAAAGGGCCAAGAAGCTAGATCTAACCCCTCTCAGTCTGACTGGGCCACCGTGTGAGTCCTGACACTGGCTAGCACCTGTTTGTTTCAGGCCAAAACAGCTAGCTATTGTTCTAACTCAGAAGGTTCCTATAGCTTGTGTCCTTCATTGTTTACAACTTTTGAGACCAACATAATTTTCCCACACACACTCAGATTGTATTTGGGTCAAAGCATAACTAACCTTGAGGATAGCTGCAGACTCTCAAAAGAGCTGAAAAAGAGGGACAGCCTTATGAACAGCTTCATTGACACCACTTCTGCCCAGGCCAAAAAGACATTTGTGTTGAGCTTGTCAAAATCAGATGGCATACTGTGGAATCCAGTAACCCATCCCTGGCCTTCCTCCTGCTCACCTCTCAATCCCCTGGTTACCTTTACTGAGGTAGTTGAGGTAGAGCGGTCTGCTGCTCATACATGTGGGGTCCAATGACGTCATTAAGCAAACCTCACACATCATCCGTGCAGCTGTTTATCTCTGCCCTAAAGGACACTGGGAAACACATTCTCTTATCTGGTCGAAAACCATCCCAGGGGGGTATTTCCGTGGGTGCTTTTCCCGTTTATTGTCAGTGCGGACCTGGCTGAAAGGAAAGCCAATGCTGCACATAAGAATCTCAACTTTGTTGAAAATTAAGACCTGTTCTGGAACTGTAGTCAACTGTAGCCAACAGGTCCAGATGTTACTTCATCCAGACCTGCTTGGTGCAAAGCTCTGCAAATATTGACTATGCATCAGTTAACTGGTGAAATGCTGTCGGACTGTCTAAGACAAGCCACGCCACCAGGTAATAAGGTAATAAACACACATATGTAATAAACACACATATGTAAGTCACATCCCAGTCTGTACAACACTTAGACGCCATCATTTTATTTCTGGAGAATCTTGTTCTGTGGATTATGACAATCTTCTAACCATTACATGTTCTTTAATTGCATCCTTACGTCCCCTGTCCTCCACATTAGGTCTTCTAAATGTGAGATTACTGTCAAACAAAACATTTATCTGTCAAGATTCAGTTTTGTCCCAACATATAAACTGTTTAGTTATCACTGAGTCATGACTTTCTCCAGGTGATCTCTCCCCTCTCAATGAAGCTTCTCCCTCAGGCTACTCTCACTTTCATCAACCCAGGTTGCACAAGGTGGTGGGGTTGCCTTAATTCACAAAAGTGCCCTCAAGTGCTCCATTATTTCAACTGGCCCCTTATATTTTGAATCTCTGGCTAATGTAATAGATATAGTAGATGCTCCTGCGACTATAATCTTCTTTTCTTTTGTTATTGTCACCTTCCTTTGTCTTATTTTGTTTTCATCTGCGTGTTGTAAGGCGCTTTGGGTCTACTGTGTTGGTGCAATATAAATAATGTTGAGTTAAGGTCTTAACTTTATATTGTGTATTACAAGCTACTCAGCTCAAGCGGTAACCATTACTGGCCTCATTCTGATAGATGAGCCTTTTCATGTTATATCCTAGTTTATGGTTAAAATGGTTACTGTCAGTTGCAGCAGTACTTATATTGTGTCTTAAAGACCAACAGTAGTAGTTAGCAGGGGGCTTCAGGAGGGGGAGCATGCAACTGGAGCTTAGTTGTGGAAACCTGGCTTTATCTTCACAGTTATTTTACACATGATCTGGGGAAAGTTTGTGTTCCCGCATCATTCATTCAATTTAAAAGGAGAGTCCATTTCCAGGACTATAGGACCACTACCATAGGATTGCAACAGAATCACCCCCACATACATATTTAGTGTGTGGATCTGATTTTAATACTATTCTTAATCCAAAACCTGACTCATCTGGGACAAGAATATCTCGCCACCAAAAAATAACGTAATAAATAAAATAAAATTAATACACTGGAGAAAAAATGGAGACACTACTCAAATCTTTAAATCTACCAAAACTAACAGAAGCAGAAAATAAAGCACTAGCCTCACAAATGACAAAAGAAGAAATTCACTCGGCTATTACCAGACTGAAAGCGAATAAATCCCCAGGTACGGATGGATTCAGCCTGGAGTGGTACAAGAGACTGAAGGAGGATTTGACACCTATTTTATTAAAAGCAGTCATCTGGGTTCTGACTAATGGGGAGACCCCAGCTTCATGGAAAGAAGCGATTGTATAGGTCATCTCTAAAGGAGGTAAGGATAAATAAGCCTGCTCAAATTACAGGCTAATTAGCAGGGGCGTTTTCTTGTATGGGCAGCTGCCCAGGGTGGCATTCGTGGACTGCCCATTAAAAAAAAAAAAAAAAAAAAAAAAAAAAAATATATATATATATATATATATATATATATGTATATATATGTATTAGGTCTTTTTTTATTTGTTTGCATTCATTTCCTCTGGTTTTTGTATTTTTTTTTTGGGGGGGTCATTTTGCTGTGTGGGGAGCGGGCAGCTGGGCCCCCTCTATTTTTGCTATTATAGCTGATACTGTGTGTGTGGTTCCGAATTTCCAACAATCACTTTCATAAATAAGTTATTTTTTCTGTCCATTTTTTTTTGGGGGGGGGGGCACGACAAACAGGATTTGATTTATCACGTCAAACTCACGACAATATCAGAAGATCTCTACATATTATCAGATATATAAATCAAAATAAAATACAGGCTATGGTGCTTAGTCTGGATGCGGAAAAGGCATTCAGTTTGGTCAGATGGAGGCGTTATGGAGAAATTCGGTTTTAACCAAGTAATTATTATGACACTAGAAGCCCTTTATAAAACCCTCATTATGAGGAACTGTTCATCAGGCAGATCATCAGTGACAAAAAGCCGCCTCTAGCCTCTATGCACAGTGATGTAAACACAGTCCACCTCTCCTTGTCCCGCTGTAGTCGGGATGAGGCGCTCTGTCGGCTCAGAACCTGCCCCATCCATCAAGTGCAACAGCTTGATCTGACTCGGTGGCGGAGACAGGTCTCTGGAAAAAATGTGGCCATTGCAGTGTTTGTTAACGTTGTTTGACCAGCCTGAGCCCCATTTCTCCATTTCCTTATCCCGTGACCAAACATGTGCCAGGAGCAGCCTTAAACAAAGCTGGATTAGCATGGCTCTTACTCCGACTTAACTTGACCAGATGACTCCCTGGGGTGGTCTGACTGTGTAGGTTGGATGCTCAATAGATGCCTCTAGCAGTGATCATTTCAAAGTCCCCTGCTCTTAATCCAAAACAACCGCTTTCTTCTCTGGTGCTGATGAAAGGTTTTTATGCCATAGGCAATTAATTTTTAACAGTTTAAAAACAACAAAAATGTAGCTGTCTCTACAGGATTTGAGTGGCTGCCTAATGTGAGTAGCGCTTGGACAAACCACATACAGAACTGCAATAGAAGCGGAAATTTGTTAAGTTAGTTTATGATTCTAATTGCATTTGCTGATTTTCTAAGATAGCGATGAACAAGAACATACAGATACAACATGATACAGCCTATGTATTGTTTCTTGTATTATGTTTTCTTATTGTTATCCTATTGGTTCAAGCATATGTATGAGCTATAACAATACATGATGTTATTTTTAAATTTGCCTATATAGTTCCATGAACAATAAATATAACACTTGGCAATGAATAAATAAAGATTAAAAAAAGAAAATGAACTTTGGATGGCAGTGTGTTTGCGGACATAGCTTTTCTTTTTTTTCAATTCAATTCAAGGCAAAGGGACTTGCCAAAGCACCATAGTATCATTTATCCAGACATTTTGACCGTCCACAACAGCAATATCAACATCAAAAAAATGTGCGGGGACACTGTCCAAAATATTTATTGTTAGCAAGTGTAGTCACAATTCGTGTTGCCTTAGTGACAGGAGTACCTGGATCTGGATCTGCATCTTCATGTGCTACCATTGGCAATTAAATAAATATAGAGGGAAAAACTAAATTAAAAAAAATGAAGAAATAGCAAACTTATAGGAGCTTGTTTGATCTTGTTGCATTTAGCAAATGCTTAGGGTGGAAAACTTGTCCTCAGGACTATAGTTGACTTTGTTGCTGCCCGATTTTATTGCTCTTTTATTGCTGGTACCGCCAAAAAATGGGAAGCATTTTGACCAACCAAAAAATAAGAACTGATATTTTTGAAAATTCACTGCAATTAGTTTTAAAGGTTTTACTTGCTACTCCTTCATGTTAATCTCTTGTCTTAGTACAAGTTATTTTTTGGTACTGGGTTGTCACGTAATAAAACAAACAAACAAACAAAAACACAAATGAAGAAATATAACATTTGGACACATATTACATTTGGTGCTCAACCCTGACTATTTCAGCGGAATTAGCACTTCTTAGTGGGGCATGTTTTCACCAAACTCAAGAGATAAAATGTGAATAAAGCATTTAATTGTTTGTTAACATTGAGCTTCCTATTAACATAACTTGAATTGATTTATGTACTGTTCATTACTGGAGGTTGATATAAATGTGACCTGCCTTTCTTCATATCCTACATTAACTAATGGCTTGGTATTTTTCACTCTGTTTGGATACGTTCAGACTGTGTGCAATGAAACAGGCAGCAAAATTCATGTAGACATTGACAAGGAAAAATAATAGGGGATCTGAGTTTATTAGACTAGAAGAAGTGTCCCATGCACTCATAATGGTCATAATTGAAAGCACAGGGAACTACAAACAAGAGCAACTGTGGTTCGGGAGGTAGATTGTGGCATTGGACTAATCACAGGGTTGGCGGCTCAATCCGCTCTTCCTGTTCACATATAGAAGGATCATTGATTCCTAAAAATAGCTTATGATGGTAAGACTAGTACCTTGCATGGTAGCTGCCATTGGTGAAAGTGTGAATGGCAGATTGGAAAGCGCTTTGGGTAAAAGCTATGTAAATGCAGCCTTTAAATAGACTTTCTGCTGAAAAATAACTTTTAAAATCGATCAATGATGCCACCCTTGACACCCTATGTCCTTCATATTTTCATTGTCCAACTCATCACGCCAGCAGTAACGGTGCAGTCAGTGCCAAATATCACACAAGCTGTAGCCATAACTAGTGTCTGAATAGAGCTGTTACAAAAAGAGAGCTATATTCTAAAGCCATTACTTGAACAAATTAAGCCATCCATGTGTAGATAGTGCATAGTGAGACCAAGCCTAGACTTATATGCAAGTATTTTTCCAAAGTGATAGTGACCATTTTGACCATCGAACAACTGGATGTGTTGTTTCTGCTTGTGCTGTGATATGAAGGATAAAATGGAGGCTGAAACAGCTCTTTTCCTTTGTCTTTGCCATGATCAAATACCCATCCAAGCAAGAAGCAGCTAATGATTAGCATAATCACTCAGTCCCCAGAGCACTCAATCACCTCCAGTGGCAGTTTATGATGCAGAAGGGCAGACATGATGGAGAGGAGCTTTTCTAGCCCATAATTGTGTGTAAATATTCTTCTATATTTGTCTATTTAGTGGCACAGATACAGCTGTATATATGCCACCTTTGAATTGTAAATATGTGTGAGCAGAGGGAAATGTGGAGGATTCACTTCTATGTTGTTTTCAGGACAGTCTTCACCAAACAGGTGTTCGGGTAGATAGCTCATCCCAGAGGTAACCAGACACACATTTGGATTTAATAGCAGTCAGGTACTAAGAACCAAGAACTGTTTAGAGTTCTGAGGTCTTTGTATGTGGGTAAGCAATGTGTGTGGCAGTTCCTATCTCACACGCAGGCTTGAACATTCACTAAGAGACTGTATTAACAAAAAGGGGGAGCAAATGATAAAATGATTCCGCTCATGGAAACAACAGCCGAACAATGAGGCATTTGGGAAGAGTGCAAGATGTCAGCTTGTATCCACATTCCAACATCATTAGCGTTAATGTCAAGCTAATGTACCCAAAATATCCTGCTTTGCCTGATTTGACATTTTCAGAGCCTATGTCAGAGTATACACGCCCGAGGAAGCATCAGAGAACAATTCCTCACAGAAATGAGCAAAGTGAGTTTTTTTTTTCAGTCCCCGTGGAGAGATTTATTTATACAACTGTCATCTAACTCTGTTGCAAACACACACACACACCGTCTCACAAGCCGGTCTGTATCTGCGTTGGTCCCCCAATGGAGCTGCCCTCTACCCTGCCTATCCCTAGAGAAAGAGGTCAGGATCCAGCCCAATCCTTTAGGGAATTGCCTCGTAAGACGCTGCTGCACCCCATCTCACTGCTCCGGTATCTACACACTCTTGAGCTGCAAATTAAATATAGCTGAAAAAACAAACAAATCTCAAAGAACATCTCTGAGGGCCCTCGGCCCTTATGGGAGGAGGAATAGCACTTCTCTCACATAACCAGCACCGGCAGACATGACAGAACACCAGGCCGTTGGTCACCTGCCACTCGCTTGTCAACACTGACTCAGACAGTCTCACACCTCCTGTGAGTGGCCCAGACCCACTGATAAGAAATCATCTTCACTTCTGACACAAAAGCTTGTGGCTGAGCATTGTGTGAAACAGTCATCCCATTCATAAATCAATCACACTTCCATCTTAAGCGCTACAATCCAAGTAAGTGGTGACTTGTCAGATCTGCAGTCTGGGAGATGAAGGAAAGGATTTGTCAAGCACAGCTTTCACATAACTTTGCCACCCACTGAAAAGTAGATGGGTGTGGACTTCAGCCTATTTGTTAGAAATACGGCGTCACAAGTTGGCTGCTGTTTAGGATTCTTTTGCAAAAAACAACATGTGTGCCAGTGTTCTCACACTGCACTGCACTGTGAAATCTCAATCTCTTTTTTATAATTAAGTCAAACATGAATTTGTCAACAATTTGTCAAAAAGATCTTAGAATTAGTTTCATCCAGATTGTAATAACATTGGGCCTCATTCACCAATATCTTCTTAAGAATCTTCTTAGATTCTTTCTTAAGTTGTTCTTAGGAGGTTCCTTAAGAAAACCCTACGTCAGATTCACCAACTCGTTTGTAAGCCTCAGAATTGTTCGCAACTGTGTTCTGACATTGATGAAAGCCGCAGGAGCAATATATATGCCATTGTTTTGCGGGCCTTGGATAGAGAAATGCCATGTATAAATAGGGTGGGGGGTTACTAAGTGATGGCATGTTTCCAATCTACTTGATTTATCTTAAATCATTGGCACATTTAATTTATTTTAGAATTTAAATTCTTTGTAAATTACCGAAAATATGAAATGAATAAATAAATGAATAAATATGACAGAATTATCACTGTAATATTGCATTTTATTGAACTACACAAGAGAAGAAAACACAACTATGCCAACATTTCGGCACTGAAATATGCGTAAGAACACTCCTGAGTGTTCGTAGGATTTGTTCTTGCCTAAGAAAAAATCCTAGATAAGAAAAAATGCATGCATACCACAATCTTCGTAAAATCTTCGTAAGTGGGACTTAAGAACAAATTTGGTCGTAAGAACGGTTCATGAATGAGGCCCATTTTTCTTGTACATTTCTTTCTGTGACTGAAAATACATCTGTCCACTTCATTGGAAGTTGTGCACCAAAAGGAAACATTCTACAGTGACTTGCAAAAGTATTCACCCCCCTTGAACTTTTCCACATTTTGTCATGTTTTAACCACAAATGTAAATGTATTTTATTGGGATTTTATCTGATAGACCAACACAAAGTGGTGCATTATTGTGAAATGGAAGGAAAATAATACATGGTGTTATTTTTTTTATTTTTTTTTTTTTTACAAATGAAAAACAGAAAAGTGTTTGGGGAGTGAAGGGGGGTGAACCACCTTCAGAAATCACCTAATTAGTAAATGGAGTCCACCTGTGTGTAATCTAATCTTAGTGTAAATACAGCTGCTCTGTGAAAGCCTCAGAAGCAGCATCATGAACAACAAACAGCATCATGAAGCCCAGGGAACACACCAGACAGGTCAGGGATAAAGTTGTGGAGAAGTTTAAAGCATGATTAGGATATGAAAAAAATATCCCAAGCTTTGAACATCTCACAGAGCACTGTTCAATCCATCACCTGAAAATAGAAAGAGTATGGCACAACTGCAAACCTACCAAGACGTGGCCGTTCATTTAAACTGACAGGCTGGGCAAGGAGAACATTGATCAGAGAAGCAGCCAAGAGGCCCATGATAACTCTGGAGGAGCTGCAGAGATCCGCAGCTCAGGTGGGAGAATCTTTCCACAGGACAACTATTAGTCATGCACAAATCGGGCCTTTGTGGAAGAGTGTCAAGAAGAGAGCCATTGTTGAAACAAAGCCATACAGTTTGCCACAAGCCATGTGGGGGCACAACTGCCATGTGGAGGAAGGTGCTCTGGTAAGATGAGACCAAAATTGACGTTTTTGGCCTAAATGCCTAAATGCAAAACGCTATGTGTGGCAGAAGACTATCACCCTGGACACACCGTCCCCACCATGAAACATGGTGGCGGCAGCATCATGCTGTGGGGATGCTTTTTTTCATCAGGGACAGGGAAGCTGGTCTGAGTTGATGGGAAGATGGAGCCAAATACAGGACAATCTTGGAAGAAAACCTGTTAGAGTCTGCAAAAGAGTTGAGACTGGGGCGGAGTTTCAGCTTCCAGCAGGACAATGAGCCTAAACATACAGTCAGAGTTACAATTGAATGGTTTAGATCAAAGCATATTCATGTGTTAGAATGGCACAGTCAAAGTCCAGACCTAAATCCTATTGAGAATCTCTGGCAAGACTTGAAAATTGCTGTTCACAGGCACTCTCCATCCAATCAGACTAAGCTTGAGCTATTTTGCAATGATGAATGGGCAAATATTTCAGTCTCTATATGTGCATCGCTGGTAGAGACTTACCCCAAAAGACTTGCAGCTGTCATTACAGCGAAAGGTGGTTTTAGAAAGTATTGACTCAGGGGGTTGAATACTTATGCACACCACACTTTTCTGTTTTTTATTTGTAAAAAAAAAAAAAAAAATTAAACCATGTATCATTTTCCTTCCACTTCACAATTATGCACCACTTTGTGTTGGACAATTACATAAAATCCCAATAAAATACATTTACATTTGTGGTTAAAATGTGACAATACGTGGAAAAAGGGGGGTGAATACTTTTGCAAGTCACTGTATGTATATAGGCTTTATATTTTAAACCTTATTTTATATGGTTTATCAGACATTATGACAATAGTTTACATTTGAATATACAGTTTGGTGCACACAATAATGCCCACAAGAGTGGACAGATGTATTTTCAACAACAGAAAAAAAAGGAGCTACAAGAAGAAATTATATTCAATCTGGTTGCCATTTCAGACATATTATTAAGTTGAAAGAGAGCGATTATGCATGGTATTCTCTATAGTCTTTAAAACAATCTTTGTCAGGGCTAGGCATGTAAATCAGGCAACACATTGTTAAATAAGTTCATGTTACAGGGCTGGTAATTTACATTATTGCAAATGTTAGCGTGATTAGTGAGGATTACTTTTTTTATGGAGCATAAGGTCTGGTTTCACTTCTGGATCAGGACTAGGGTGGTCTCACAGTTGGAGGAATAGTCACCCTATGTATCAGTGTTTCCAATTCTCATCTTTTAATTCAAAATCTTTAAGCACCTTGGACACTCTGGACACTCATTTACTGTATTTGTTCACCACTCTAAAAGCATGCAACATTTGAAGTGATAGAGACACATTTTTTCCCCGCTGTCACTTGGCCAAGTCAGTGTAAATAAGAACAATGCATCTTTTGAGAACAGGATTGCTTTTGTTTTGATTTATTTCCATCGAAAGCATCTATTTTAGTCTAGGAAAGGTGTGCAAAGCCACTTGGCTCTTACTTTCCTCAACATTTTCTTAGCAGCCTCCCTGCCTTTCTCTCAGAGCCGATTAAAAACATTGCCACCACACAGGTACTGATCAATGCTATCTGCTGCCTGATGAAACAGGAGTGTGATTGCCCATGGAAACACTGTGTTTAGTTCCTTATTAGCATGTGAGCTAGCACTCTCGGCGGGGGGTCAACTTCATCAGTTCCGACTCAAACTCTCAGCAGTAACGGTGGGGTGGTAGAGCCTGTCAATAGGTTCTTTTGACCTACCTGTACAGCTACAGAAGTGTTCTTTGAAGAATGTCCTGGTTCTTGTGATGATAAAAGCTGAAAGACACATTTTCTGTACAAACAGGATCCCACATATCACATGTACATAACTTATGGTTATTATTAATCACAAGCTTAGCAAATTCTAATTTCACAGCTTGTTGTTAGCTCTCCTTCCTGTTACACAATGACCTCTTCCCTGTGTGACCAAGTTGAATGTACTGGAAGACAGTGGTCATTAGCAGTGTGTAATTAGCTGCATGAACATATGATGGCCTTAGGTGTATTTAGAGGGGATGCCATCTTCCTTTTTAGTAAAGTAACCATGATGCAGAGCCCTTGTTGTCAAGTCTTTTCCTTTTCCATCCCTGAGACACAGACAGAGAGCAAGGGCAGCCCAGCCACCAAGATAAAATGTTGGCACCGAACATTTCTGCGAAATACTGATGTGCTTGCATTTATACATGTCATAGGCTACATACCATCCTGATGTTTCTAATAAATATGTCGTATCACGTTGACATTACATGTTTCTGGCTTGATTTTCATGTCTGGAGGTGGAGTTCCAGAAAAGAAAGCTGCCAAAGCTGCAGTTCAAACCATGGATATTTTTGACAAGGGGCCACAGTGTTTCAGCATTTGCATGCATGACATTGTGTTTGCGTCATCAGAAAAAAAATTCTGACATTAAAGGAGAACTTAGGTTGATTTAAACATGCAGCTTCATTGCTCAAGCTACCCTTGACTTGCCAGTACCGAAGACGCGAAAACATTTGGTCCAGCCATTACAGAGCTCCGTGAACGGAGACTTAGCATTGAACGCTAACAGCATGGGGTCAGAACTTTACACTGTGTTTTAAGCGTATTAACATGCTCCACATCTCACACCAAAAGTTATGCAACATCAGCAGACACCTTAGCACACAGCACTGTAGCGTGTATGACTCAAACTGAATAAAAAAGTAGTTAAAACAGTGTGTTTGTGCAAGCAGCTACTTACCTATTTGTTGACATCCGTGTCTTCCGGTAGCTAGACCAAACTAGTATATCCACCAAGTGTGCACTTAACAGGCTTAACAGGCTATTGTAAGGCTCATGGCTCATGACAGGCTGTAACATGGACATGTACATTATGAACAGAAACACGAAAATGCTGGAATACGTTTCCGTCTCCGCCAGTGAGGGAGTAAGCGCACGCTCGACGGATTGACTAGTTTGGTCAAAAAACGGAAATGGTAAAAAAAAAATACTGCCTGTAGTTAAGCCTTTTAAATGCAATATTCAACCATCATGGCTTGATTTGTTTCAAAATGAACAGACTTCAGTCAGATTATTTGGTCCACGTGTGCCCTAAAGATTATACATCATTACAAGTAATCATTACAAATGATCTGGGAATTGTAATTGCTGTTTGTTTGCACCACAATTACAGGATATACTTGTGTATAATAAATACTAAATTGCCTGCTGAAGAATTGCATTTCGCAACAATAGAAACAATCACCTCTATCTACCAACAAAGCAGGTCTGTGGTCAGTTCAGGCAGGATGGGCAGACACATAAAGAAAATGATTAGCATCAGTAAATATTTGATTGTTTGGTCTTTCGCAGATGTTTCCATCACTGCTGCTTCTATATAATATCTTCACTTGAGTTTACTTATATTGTCATGTTTTAAATGATTTTTGTATTTTTATCTCTTTATCTGTATCTCTTTTTTTAGGTCTATATCTTTGATGAAGTAGCCTTTGACTTATTAGAAAAACTATCCAGAAATTGTTTGGCTGATCAGCATCGTCACAAGTCATTGCATAAAGGCTAAAAAAATGTTGCCAGTTAAAATAGAAATACTCTGTTAAAAATATATGTTCTCAAGAGTTGATCAGTTATTGGTCCGCGATGGGTTGCAGTCTGGATCCGGAGCAAGACAGCAGCCTGCCTATTTTAATGGAGAGGGATGACAAGCTAACAAGGCAATGCATTTTGGTCATTTTGCAGACAGAGGACATCCTCTCTCACTTATTTAGTAGTCTTTGTTATTTTGGCAATTAACAGATTTCCTGCAAACTTTGTGTATCAACACAGGCATTTTAAAACCCATCTTTTTGGAACTATTTAAAACATGGAGCCCAGACAAACCTTGTGACCTTTTCGAAATAACATCCCTGCTTGCTCCCTCTCTCTGTCTCTGCATGATAGAATCAGATTGTCTTTTCTGAGGGTTTAATGAGGGTTTGGGTGAGCAGAGGAGCATCTTCTTTCTACAGTAGGCATCTCTGAAGATACAGAAGCCTATAATTAGACATTTAAACATGGCCATCATTTACTCTGCCTCTGATGTCTCTGTCTTCCTCCACCTTATAAATGCCTTCTCACTGACACTGGGGAGAAGCTGAGACAGAGAGAGTCATTTAGAGTTTTAAAACTCCCCATTAGTTTTAAAACTCTCCATCAGACTGTGAAGCTGTATTTGTGTGTTTAATGGACAGATCATTACCACACTGCCATATGACATAATGTTTTACAAAATTTGCATGACCTCTACTCTGACATTGTGTACTTTTGAGTTTGATTTTGAGTGAAATCTGCTGAACAGCTTGACAGCATAAAAAAAAGAAAAAGAAAAAAAAGAAATAAATAAATAAGAGGGTTCTGTAATAGTGCACATCCAGGGCTTCATGTCAAGCTTTGAGCGGCTCGCACAGTGGTGCACGAAGGACAGGTTGGTAAGAAAATCACTCTGTTTACAGTGAAAGCCTTGCACATGGCAATGGACAAATGGGGAAGAGCAAAGATAACCAGGAAGGAGTCTAATGGTTTGCAGAAAAAGCAACTACACTAAAGATCTATGGCACAACTAATGGCCCCAGGAGGCTGCAAAGTAGTCTGAAAAACTTTCCTTCCACACCTCGCCAACACTGTAATCGGGAGAATTTTTGTAAACTTCTGTAACAGACAACCTTATAAGCATTCTCTCGCCAGGTGAGCAGGAGTGTGAATGTAAACTAACTCTGAAAATCTCTCTTAACACATGGTAAACCAACCAAAGCATCATCATTCTGCAACCTAGTTTGTTTAAAGCATATAATCCCTACTATTTGGACACCAGATGTCTGAGATTAGTGAGGACATTTTAGGAAAAAGAAGGCAAATACAAATCCCCCGGTCAACATCAGTGGAGCTGTGGTGAAGAAGGCGAACAGTAGCCCTTTTTAGCTAGAAGAGGCGGCACATTTGCTCCAAGGTAAGGACGACAATGTGCCGGCCTGTCTTTCTAAAACGGAGGCGTAATATTCCTCCTTTTCCAAAAGCTGCCTATGAGGTAACCATTAACATGTGACATGACGTGAAGCTCGAAGTTGGGCTGTGAACAGTGACAACGAATTTGACTTCAAAATAAGAGCTTTTCATTGCACCCCATTGGAGTTTAGAGCTGGGTTCTTAGCTTTTGAAAGTAGCGACCATTCTTAGCTTGCCGTCACAACAACAAGCTAACACAACCAAACAGCTACAGAGACCGAGGAGACGCTAGCATCTCCTGGATCTCAGCGGCTTTCCAGTTGCTCCTCTTGAATTACCGACACCGAGAACCTGTCTTGGTCATCGCACATCACCACGCTGGTTAAAAAAAAAAAACAGATTTGGCTTAACTTCCTTCAGAAACTAAGGAAGGCTAAATTCTGGAGCCATTCTGGTCAACTTTTACAGAGAAGCAATAGAAGGAATTGTGACTGGAAACATTACAAACTTGCACGGTTCTTTGTGACCCAGGACAGGAAGGCTCTACAGCGGGTGATTAAACCACCAGAACATCACTGGTACCATCCACAGAGCATCAGAGAAGTGAGATGTCTGCTGAGATCCCAAAGATACTAAAAGACAACACCCACCCAGCCACAGTCTGTTCACCCTGCTGCCATCTGATACAGAAGTATCTGCTGCTGTACCACCACACTACAGAGCAGCTTCATGCTCCTGGCTGTGAGACTTCTCACCAGTCCATTTTCAAAAATAGATGTAGCAGGACACAAACACTGTTTTGATTTTGAAATCCGTGTGATTTAAAAAATTACAATAAGTTTACCTTGCAACCTTGTCACATAGTGTGGTATGCTATTTTCGTGTGGTTGCCACAATTATTAGAAGACATTTCACACCTGCAAGAAGGTGTGAAGATAAGTGTTAAATTCAAGGTAGGTTCACCAGCACTTTGGAGATGGTAAAATGGTCACTGTATCAGATTGGGCATTTATAATAATAAATTACTGCTTTGAAACAACAATAAATGTTGTCTTTTGTGACCTGCATAATGTCTTCTGATTGACCAACTTCCAGCATTAAGAATGTAAACAAATAATGGCATCCCAACTGTTATGTATGATAGCCCAACCCGCTCGCCAGAAGAAATGTTGGCAATGTATATGTTACTAAAAACACCGGATATGGTGAAACTTAACATTTCTTTTTGTTGCATCTCTCAGGGCTATTAGACTATTTAGACAGTCCATAGCACATGGTCTGAAGCGCAGTGCACTCATGTGTTTAGGGTGTGTCCATTTTGGTTATTAAATGGTCCTGATCAATAACTGGTGGGATGAGAGGGCAGAAATGCATACTTAATGAGGAAAATATTAATGACATTACCTGCAGGTCCTCCAGCATGTGTATCTCTACATTAACATGCACATAAGCGCACAAGGAAGAACTGGTAAACTTAATTATTTAAAACTCCTGACTCGTTTCTGTTAGAGAGTTTATACAGCTTTCAGTTTTATTGATTAAATGTGCCACAAGACTTGTTACAATGACATACATGACTGTGTTCATGGAAATGTTTAAAATAACTGAAAGCAGCTCTCACACCTTTAAAGTGTGAGTGTATGAAGGGTCTGAGCCACCTGTGTGGGTGCATCTAATGCATTCTTTGAATAGCAGGAGACAGACTGCGCTTTTGACTTTTGGCTAGACCAACTTTTTGATGGTCCATGGCTCAAGATAGCAATCCACCATCATTGTGCCTGACCACGCCTCACTTTAATACCAAGATGCCATTCGGGCGCACAGGTGGGTGCAGGTACATTTACTATTTACACAACATGGGCACTGGGTGTGAAACTAGCAATGACACTTGCACTGGACTGTCAGATAGAGTCCTAGGTGTCATTGGGTCACATTGTTCATTGAATGTTATTACAATGCTGTGCTTAAGGCCTGGTTATGTTTAGGCAAAATTAGCACCTCATATAAAGGAAAATATCTAATTTTGGCTCGACATACCTACACACAATGTATAATACACACACAAAGCTGGAGATGTACGGAGTTCTCGTTAAAAAATCCCAGTTTTGTTGCCACAAACAGCTGGAAAATGGCATGAGAAGTCCTTGAAACCACTAGGTAATGTCATACTTCAAACACTTGCCTTTTTGCCTTTAACTTTACCACACTGAAAAAAGTGATACTTTGGATCAACTTAAAAAAATTACTGTAATTTGTAATTTATTAGTTTTTCACAAATTAAATTTATGATTCAGTTGAAAATGTACATTTTGATTTGATGTAAATAAATTTTGTATTTTAGGACAAAGCAAAACATTTGCTTTCATTCAAAGTAAAAAAAAACATTCATTACAAAGACCATAAACTATGTCTTTTGCTTTTTTACAACTTATTTTTTTAATTTGTGAAAACCTAATATTTACCATTACATCCAATTATACATTTTAATTTGGAATAAACTAATTGAATTGCTGTAATTCTGTTACACCTAAATTTATTAGTTTTTCACAAATTAAATGTATGATTCAGTTGAAAATGTAAATTTTGATTTAACGTAAATACATTTTGTATTTTAAGACGAAGCAAAATATTTGCTTTCATTCAAAGTAAAAACATTATTCATTAAAAAGACCATAAACTATTTCTTTTGCTTTTTTACAACTTATTTTTTTAATCTGGGAAAACCTAATATTTACTATTACATCCAATCATAAATTTTACTTTGGAATACACTAATTGAATTGCTGTTATTCTGTTACACGCAATTTTTTTAATCTTAATCAAGTTAAATTTCTGATTCAGTACAAAGTATTTTTTTTAATTATACCATAATCAATATATTTTATTTAGTCACAAGCCAAAGTTTTACTTACATATACAATTATATTTTTTGCCTTTTTAAAAACGGATATATCACCATAAACAAAATTTTATTCCCTATAATATAGGACTAGAATTCACTGAACTGATTCACTTAAGACAAAAAACTTAAAAAATACAGGAAAATTCTCTTCGAAAGACCATTTATTTTTGATGACTTTGAAATAGGCATCACCTCAAACTCAAAACAATCAGCAGCCAGGAAAGTATGTGTTTTACACATAAAAATAAAATTTGGTCTTTTCAGCCAAAAAAATAAATAAACCAAGGATACACACAGTTGTCATGGATGCAATTATGAACAAAGGCAGTTCAAGAAAAAAAAAAGGAACCATTACTAGTGCTCTTGCTGATCATTCTGGATTTAGCATCATTCACATTTTCAATGTTAACATCAGCGGCACAACACAACAGAAAGAATTCTGTTAACAGAGAATATCAGGGGTCATTATAAATAAGAGAAAAAAACAAAACAAACAAAAAACAGCTTTGATTCAAAACAGGCTTTCATTTCTCACTGGGATGTATTTGAACACAAGCACTTAAAAACAGATCAACATGCTGTATCCAAATGTCTATCTTTGAGCAACCCCATATTTAGAGCTTGACACTCAGACTGCACACTCTGCGTGTCATTTTCTTTGGCTCTATCACCATGAATATTTTCTGCGGTGCATCGAAAGTGTGTTTGAGCTCAACTGGATAGCTCAAGTTTAAAGCATATATGAGGCCAAATAAGAGGGCACAACCATGTGCAACCGATAGCAGTTCATTAAGCACCTCCACACCATCAATGATGATGCCTACGTCACGTGGTGGCTGTAACGGATCATCCTCCTCTCTGATGACAAACACTGCCATTGGGCACTGCTGAAGCTCTCTTTCGGCGTCATCCTTCTCACGAACCTGACAAAAGACAAAAAATGTATTGTATAAAAGATTACTCTGTATGTACGCACCCCTTTGTGTAGCAGGAAGTGATTTAATCATACAGCAGAAGACCAAAGGACTTTTTCTCTCAGCTGTAGTACACTTGTAGCGGACAGTTACTCAGTTTCTGCCTATGATTTTAGATATTTTCCTTTGGAAGGATGCTCTTGTGACACTCTGAGCGTCAGGTGAATAAAGAAAAGTAAGTACCATTTCTGTTGTTCTTACATTGTGTCGCATCTCATTAAATTCCATTCTTGTATTTCTTCAGTGATAGATAGAAATATTTGTTATCATTGCATAGTTTTACAATTATGACGGTCACGGGGGGCGGGGGAGAGAGATCGCTCCTCGCCATCGGGGGGGGGGGGGGGGGGGGTTTGCTCCACATGGGCTCCCGTAGTTCATAAAATGGCACTGTCTCGTTATAGTGGCGCTGAGCTAGCAGTATAGCGGCGTAGCGCCGTTATTCCACCATCTTGGGAGAACCCTGCCACTTTTGCGGTCTGCACTTGATGCGAGGAAATAACAATAGCGGACTTCAACTTCGAAAAGAGCGGTCCGACGTGACGTCACATAGTCACGTGATAGGAAACCGTTTGGTTTGAAGTGAAAATACCATTTGAGTAGAGGTGCTTCTTTTAATTTTATCCACAGGTAGTGACATTTGCTTTGAAGCAAACTGAAAACATCAGGTTTGAAAATGAACCCACCATTTTTCATTAGACCAATTTAAAAATACACTTTAAAGGAATTACACAGTAGTTTTACTTTTTTCAGTGCACCATCCCTCCACCTCCCAACGTGAGAGATGTATGGTAGAGATGTCAGTAGAGCATGTAGCCAACAACACATTCAAATGTTTTCCTCTGTTTCACAGTTCAACTGAGCAGCACTCACAGCAGGTCAAAGAAAAAAAAAGATGGATGGACTTAATATAGTAAAATAAGCTTTTCTCCAATTTTTCAGGCACCATGTGTCAACCACATGCCTTATAGTCACCTCCTGAGATCACCACTTTATCGCTAATAATGTTTTTCTACAAACTTTTTACAGTGTAATAGTAAGTTTTTATTTTCAGCCAGTACATTCACAATCCTTATCCTGAGTAAAAACCTCCACTCCTTTTAATGTGCTGCACAACCTGTCAGTGTTTCCCAGATAAGGGGGGTGGGGATGCAGTTTGCTCATTACCACAACCCCCTGGATGCTGTCCCACCGCCGAAGCTGTGTCGCAGGTACTTCTTCATGCGCAATTTGATTAATAGATTAATTCCAAAGTAACATGCTCTTATTCATTGTTTTCTCTGGTGGACTCGATAGCGGAAGTGTTGATTAATGGGATTGAGTATGGAAATGGTAATCTGCACTTTTGAAATTCATGACCTACTTTATGCACTACTTAAAAAAAGAAAAAAAAAAAAAAACAGCCAGCTCTCTTTGGCTGAGTCTTTCTCATATCGTATCTGCGCTAACAGACTTCTATGCATAGACGCTGCAGCATAATTCCCCTGGGCCATTTTGTTTATATCTGCAATAAAGTGCTAGTGTCACATTAAATATGGTAGACTGGAGACAGGGGAGAATATATTTAGTGTGGAGCCTTCAGTGAGTGAGTGTTCCCGGGCCCGGCCGTGGTTTCCCTCCATGCATTCTACACTAATGAATTGGTCCAATTAGCGGACCAATTAACAACACTACAAACTGTGCTATCAATTTTCCAGCTTTGTGAGAAGAAACTCCACATATAGTGTACTGTAAATACTTATTAGAATGGTTGTTTCTTAGGTACTGATTTTTGGTTTGGCGAGAGTCCTGAGCAGAGACTAACGTCACACTACCTCTTTGTGTTTTTATTATCATTATTATTATTATTATTATTATTATTTTTATTGGGTTTATATGTTTTTTTTTCCAGCCACACGTGCATGTGAGTGAATGTGACTCCCCTCCCTTCAGAATTGTTGGGTTGCCTAATTCATGGAAGCAGTGAGTGGGGTTGTGTGTGCTCTGGCTTTTGGGACAAACACCAGAGTCAAGGCTGCGTTTGCATGAAGATAGGTCTACCTAGCCTTTAACACATCAAGAGTAGTCCATGTCTGCAGGAACACCATGGACGTGAAACTCCCATAAAATCATACCCACCACATTATTCTGGTGTATGTTTTTGTTTGTAGAGAAGTAGAAAATCCTGTTGAAAATATGAGTGTAGTGTAAGATTTCAGCTTATTCACTAATTTTCTGAACGAGCAATACTAGTACTACTTATATTTTCCATTTGTGCCATTTCAGTGTGTTGGCTGGTCATTTCAAAACTTGACATATTCTGGATCAATTGCCATTATATTTCACTTTGGTGATTCCATGAATTTTCACATTGCATATTGATTTTTTTTTTTGTAAAGTTGAAAAATTAAACCTATAAATTGGATTAGATTGAATGTTAGTCTCTTTGTAAAAAAGCGGCTGCCAAATGAACGTGATGTAATGTTACTCTGTCCCCAAATGCTTGACAAAAAGGGACGGTTTGGGTTGGTTCAATACATAACAATTCTAGATGTTAGTAATGTGACAAATGATAAATATTTACAGAACAGCCAAGCTGTAACACTGTTTCTAAAAGAGAAAACAATGTGTTCACTTCATGTACTTGTCGTCAGTTAACTACATTACTAGTTAAAATACTCACCTTTAACTTTTGGTTTAACACTGGACATCAACAGTGTCCTGGATTAAAGTTCTGTGTTTGTTCAACTACACCCTGTCCCCTTCCCTTGGCTGACTTTCTCATGCTACTACTTTAAGCTACTTCCTCCTTTGCTGCTGTGATAATTACTATGGCCACTAGAAGTCACTGTCTAACAAGGAATGTAAATATGGTTCATAATTAGCTGCTCTCACAGCTGACCTAGTACCTTTTCTGTTGAGGACTAGCCGGACAGGTATCCTTGTGTCGTCTCACCGCATGTCAAAATAGCCCACTACTCGCATACAACCCATCAGCCTGAAAACTGCATGGTTCTCACCGAAAACATTGTGATAAGACCATTAAAATATTGGGGTAGGGACAATTAAGCACCACTTTTGGTAGGGACAAGTCCTCTTATAAGCTTCCCATGATGCAGCATGAAGGCTGTAATCTAAAATAAATTCTACTTAGAGCAGTTTAACAAGCCATAGACACAGCAACAACAAAAGCAAGCATTTGGCAAAATTAAAAAAAAAAATTGCTCTTGTATGTTTGTGCTTTTAGCAGCTCTTTGTCACATACATACACATTTCACTGTGAGCAATGGGTTCATACAGTCTGTCCGAATCAGACACCTATTAGACGCTTGCTCCTGAGGGAAGGAAAGAAATCTTCAAACAAGAATTTCTTGTGGAGAAAAGCAAGGACGTCCAGCAAGTAAATCCTGTCTCATTACCATATCAATTAAATCTGCAGCTCAAGATGGCACAGGCTTTAAAGAATCTATGAGTTTGCTTCAGCTGATGAATATTCCTAGTGCCTGATCAGCTCCAAGAAGAAGAAAAAAAAAGGAAAACCTAGAGTAGCAAGCTGAGGCTGACCTTGGATAGCGCAACTGCTGACCCCTGGCTGGACTGTCCAATCAGAGAGTGTTGTTCCCTATGAGTGGATGAGCCAATCGCAGTGTTCAGTGCTTGAAGCCATGTGTCCTCCACTGAGATGTGTGACCGATCTGAAGGTGATCACACACATGCAAATGATGCAGAGAAACAATTAAATGGTGGGTGTATTATCCACAAATTTACTTAATAAACTACACATATTAATGTTACAGATTAAGGAACAAGGATAAATATAAGTATGTTCTCTCAAGAATCTTGATTTACAGACTATGCTGAATGCCTCTGATATGTTAAATCCCAGTGTCAGATTTATGACGAGAGCTATTTGTCGTGTAGTTTTATGATCGTTTTTTTATAATCCTTGCGTGATCACATTTCACACTTTTAAATATAGCCAGCATGTGTGATGTAAAGCCTTTCGTCCCTCCTTTTTTTCACTCTGTCTTGTCCTTTCAGTGATGAAACCTTCCCCTCAGCGGACACCCTCTTCGAGTTGCTGGGAAGAGAACAAAAGCTGTCATTCACTGATCTCCCCATTACATACAGCAGGCGCGTCCCTGCCATCGTCACCTCTAAATCCTGCCCTGCCTTTAGCTGGGCTTTTTACTGCCACAGAGAAAAAGGGACAGAAATAGAGGGGAGAAAAATCAACACCAGATCTCTTAACTTTTTTTGTTTTTAGATTGCTGTGAGACAGATCAATATTTATACTATCCTGCAGTGTGCATGTTTTGGCGGATAGGGAGCTAATTGTGATTCCCTTATCTTCCTCCTCTCTCATCTGTAATATTATTTTTAAGGAGGCCAGCCTGAATCCTGCAACCGTTTGTTGAATGCAGAAAAGCTTTTTGAGATGGTGTTCTTGCATATTTTGTGTCTAGGGCGAGGTGCTGAATTATGAAAAAGGACAAAAGAAGATTTGTGTAGAAACACCTCTGTGCTGCTGTTTAAGAAAAGATAACAGTTAGTTTGGAGGTGACTACTCTAAGGTGGACGTAACATTAATCTTAATTGTCTTGACTAATATAAACACTTATCGTTACAATAATTTGATGGGTGTACATTAAAGAAATGGCCAGAATTTGAAAAACTGTGGGGGGCAGCATAACTACTACCTGCTGCTCACCATACTACAGCTAAGCTAATCTTAGCTTGTAAAAAGACAGAAAAGAGTCTCTCTCTTTTTTTTTTAAACAAACTTAGAGGGGATATCAGACTTTATTAGGAGACAGGATAGGCTGGGGCTAGCTGGTTAGCATGCTAACTTCAGTAGAAATCTCTGCAACACAGTAGATAGACGTCTTTGACATAACATCAGCGCTGTTGTCTTTTCACACTCTTTCATTTATGTCAGTTCATTTTTTTTGAGTGTTTGAAACTAAATTTCTGTTCAGATCTTACATCCTACATAAGAACAGTCACACCTCCTCCATCCTCCCAACATCATGCTTACCCTTTATGTATTATTATTTATTTATAATTATTGATAATATGTATTATTTTTATTATTATACCCTTTATTTTACTGTTACATAACAAGTGTACTATTATACTGAATATTGTGATACTCTAAAGACACTCTGTTTCTTGGATCTCAAGGATATCATAAAGCCTGATAAATCTTGTGCTTTTGATCCAGATGATGATAAATTACAGTACTATAGCAGAAGAGTGTGTTGCTGTTTAAATCCTATGATCCTTGGTTGGATGTTAGTGTAAAACCATTTTGTATCAATTACTCCTTTTTTTCCCTGTCATGTTAGTTTAAAGTTGTTTTTAATGGAATGACAAAGCTGTAGCTGATATGCTACACATACACTTTCACCAGATGGATGCTCACATGCTTTTAAAGTTTTATTTCAATTCATAACTTAGACAAGCTGTCACTGCATGTCACCAATGCAAGCAGTGTGAAACGTGTTTAATGAGAGAAACTCATTTAAAAACAGTGGCTGAATGTGCTGATGAAAGCAGGTAGTGCTTACACAACCATTAAACAGAACGGATGCATAAAGCCTTCATTTACTGTACTAAGCCTAAGGCACAGAATTAAAACAAACATTGCAGTAAAGGCAGACTCACATAGCCTGGGACACTTCACTGCAAGAATAAAACTGAGTGCCTAACTAAAGTGTAAAAACTAAGGAATGTAATCTTCAGTGTACCATATTCACCACCTACTCAGATAGTATTAACGAGTTCCTCACTGAGGCAATACTTAGTAATCTTTGCAGATTCCCAACCAGCTTTGTATCTCTACATTGTTAAACAATGTTGCATGATAGATTTGAACCTGTTTTTCAGCCAAAAGAGGTCATATTAACCACCATATTTTAAGCCCCATTCCCAACTCATCAAATACTGAAGCTTTGGGATGGTATGATGGGTCAGCAACCATCCCAATGTGTCAGTATTGTACTTATTGTATGTCTGTATGTCTGTCCACCTTGCTATTGTGACAAGTACATTTCCCCGATGTGGGATAAAATAAAAAGTCTAAAGTCAAAGTCAACCATCTGTCTATCATCAGAAAACAACCCCTTTCATCAGAGATGGATCAGCTGAATCCAGGCTGAAGCAGGTAGGATACAACTTTATACACAGCAGTATTGACTTATCAAAAGAAAATACAAGGCATTAAATGCATTACTACCTTGGGTCCTCAGCAACAAACCTGCCAAGGTAGAATTAGAACAGTGCAATAGCTGTTGAGATTTGTGAATAACCTACAGACAGTAATTCCTTGCTTTATAGTTGACAACATTGCTAAACATGATTAAGTTTACTACTGAATTCAGTTGTGACCCCTCCACACTTCTACACTTTGAAAAAATGAAGTCAGAGACTTCTGTTAACTTTACACTCATGCTAGAACAAAGAAGCCCCAATAGGAGCTGCTGCAGCTGTTATAGTGATAAAGTTGGCATAACATACATAAGTAAGGTAAACTACATATTTTAGGTTGAACAAACTGTTAATGAAGTCTTCTGGGTTGTCGGTTGTCCCTCCATTACTGATGAGCGCTGCCTTATGGACGTTTTTCCAGTCATACAGTGTAGCTCCTCTGCAAAGAAGTAAGTCAAAGCAGGAGGCCAGCCAGTTCTCCAGAGGGAGGCTGGAGTGTGACTCGCCACAGTCTGTTTGTTGTTCACCACACTCAGTCCACAAAACAAACTCATCAACGGCCAAATCAACACAACAGGCTGTCAACTCATCAGCTGAGTGAAGTCACTCAACTTTCCTTCAAACCCTGTGACATACAACTACAATGTGAGCAAAAAGACAAGGAAGACACAGTACCTTGATGGTTATTTTTGTGTTTTGTTTTTATATATATATATATATATATATATATATATATATGTTTTAGTGTTTCAGTGTACCTGAAACTAGAGAGGCAAAATTGTGTTTATTGTAACAAGCAAGACGCCACACGAAATGGCCTATTACTGCCCTACTGCCCCTCCCAAAGCACCATAGTCATACCTTGACATGCAGTCTGAGAAGTCAACTATTGTTGTTTAACTATTTCATGTTAACTGCCAAATTAATTTAGTGACATGTTTCTAAGGATGACACAGTTGGTTAGTCAACTGTTTGAAAATCTCTCCACTCTACAGAAAGGTGTCGGGGTCATCATCTGTGTTTGGGGTAACTTGTTACAAAGAAATGTATAGAGTACTGAGATTAATTTTTTGTTATAACAAGTAACGTAACCCGTTAGTTCTGCAATTCGAGTAATCAGCTATTAATTACTTGTTTCATAAAAGTAATCCACTACTTGAAAATAATTAAATGTAGCGAGATGGCACAAAGGACAGCATTAACTTTATGGAAAGTATAAATAAATATTTATTTTTACTAAGGAAAATTACAAAAATGACAGTAATGCACAGTGAATTGAATAAGTAACTTTAATCTGATTATTGGTTTGGAAATATTAACACGTTAGATTACTCATTACTGCAAAAAAGTGATCAGATTAGAGTAACGTGTTACCGGCATCACTGATTGTGTAGCCTAAGAGCAACATGGAGCTTGAAGATGTAAAGAAAACAACAGGAGAATTTACTTTAAGCAAGTTTGGAGGAAAGTCAGAGGTATGGACCCATTTTAAATAAGTTGTGGGCCGTGACAACATGTGTCGGCTTTGTCGAGTGCATTAAGTGCGATTTCTGCAGTTCAAACAACCCGGAATTGTGGTTGAGAACGTCAGTTATAACAGCCCATATATTAAAAAAAATGTTGGGTTTAAATCGGGCTCAGGCTCATAATTACAGTTAATGTGTTGGGTCGGGCCGAGCTCGGATACAACGTGCACGGGCTTGGGTCGGGCTTGATTTTTTGGGCCCGATCTAAGCTCTAATACAGACTAGGCCAGAACAAGCTTCTCCTCCATTTACTTGGTTACAGGGGTGACAGGTGAGAAGTCGTTCAATCTAATATACGACTGGTTTGATGAAAACTTTTCAGAAAAGGAATTTTCAAGCACTCAGATGAGCCACACAAAAAAAAATTGGAGCACTCTGAAAAAAAGGCGCTGGCTGCAATGTGAAACTTTTGTTTCCCCCTTGTGGCAGTGAGATTACCCAAATACAGTCAACACAAGCTAATGACGTATGCCACTACCATCCTAGTGGCTGTCACCTACACCATTGCTATGGTGGCAAACCAATTTTGCTGATTAATGTAAAACAGACAGCTACTAATGTGCCACCACTGACTCCAGATTTTAAAACTCTGGTATACTACGTGATACAGAGAGATGTATCAGCATTATGTGAACGCTTTTGGCAAGTGCTTCAGTTTAATGGATTTTCATTTGGATGTAAGAAATCCTGAACTTCAGCTTAAAACTACCTTAATGGTAGCATTCATTTTGCCATAGTATCAGCAGAGTGCTTTACAAACTCATGTTCCACTCGATGAAAGTTGAGTATGGCACAATGAAAGGAAATGAAAGATCCACACTATTTGGGAATAACAGTCTTTTTGTATTTTAGAGACCTTTCCACTCCGAGAGGAAACTGACTCCATTGTTCAAGACACATCTGCACAATGCATTATTTGTGTGACAAGATATTAACTTTTCAAAAGTGTTTTGCTATAACTGAAAATTCAGAAATCACAGCAGCAGGTCTGCAACCTTAGAACAAACAGGCAACACATCTAGTAATAGGAGGAAAAAGGGAGAGAGGCAGAACAAAAACAAATCCAGCACAATCTTACTCATCAAACCGCTAAAAAGCGTCAGAAAGAACATCTTGGATTATTACAGCCTTAGAGAACAGAGATGCATTTTGAAAATGATCCCCCTCTAATCTGTAAACATGCTGGAATCCTTGTTGTCAAAGGAGAAATCCTCAAATCATCTTAGTGCATAACGGCCTTTTTAGCAAAACTGGGTCGTTTTAGTTAATTTACCTATTGCACTTTTCATTTCTTTCCAGAGGCAAATGCTCAAGTGGGATTTCTAAAAAAGGAAATGAAATCTGGACCAGCAGCTTAACAGACGTGCAGAAAGGCACATGAACCAAACCACTACAGGGAAGGAATGTAGGGTTCTCAAACATTTGTCTGATACTTTTGTATAGGTGACAGCAAGGACTGATATCAAAGAAATGGAATGTGATGCCAAAACATGCAGAATCTAATGTAAAAAAAAACCTGATTAGATATGGAGTATAAGAGGATTGTCATCATCTGATAACAAAAAGGAATTGGCGCTGCACAGCTACTGTAATTATCTGAGATCCTTTAGCACAGAGAGAAATCTACACTTAAACACCTACATTAAAAATGAATTGCATCTGCAAATCTGCCATTCAGGAGCAGTGCAGTGAGAACAGCACTGCAGAGTGCCACAGCTCAGTACAATTCAACCCTCAGCATGCTTTCACTGGGAGAGAAGAGGGACAACATGATGCCTGTAAGCATATAACACAGGTCTGAAAAAGCTTATGTTAAATGTTTAATTAAGCCACAATCACGTTCTCTTAATAATGCAAGACTAAATCTCTGAAATATTCCCTTTTTTTAAATGCACCTCCATCCACCACAGCAAAAGGAATTTCAGACAACCTTTGTGAGGAGCACAGCCGTGACCCTTCTTCAGTTTGCTGACAAACTTGCTTGTATTTGCTTTAAATTTGAATTGTGTGCTAAATTATTAAGAGTGTTAGAGCTTGGCTCTGACTCCCCAGGCTGCAAGCTAGCCATGCAATAGCAGAGCAACAGTCTATTCCTATGCACAGGACCCTTCGCTGTCACCATCTCTGATGCTTCGGAGCCATGTTTTGTTAAAACCTGATAAAATACTTTGAAGTTTAATCTGATAAGGCAGGTGCCGCAGTTAATACACCAAAATAAGTCAAAAAACTTTTGGAGAAACTTGCACATAGTAAAGGAAACCTTTTTAGCATTGTGCTCTCTTCTTCCCAGGACTGCCTGTTGAGGAGCAGCGGCATGGGCACACTGACAAACTGAGCCTCTAATCTTTTTTGTGAGAACATCATTTGCACAGTGCATTTCCCGTCTTTACAACTCTTCTGGCTTTGACAGTGAATAGCATATTAAAGGAAAAGCCAAACTTTTGGGAATATACTATGATAGTGTTTGTTGTCTTAAAGGACTATTCCCACTATTGAAAGTGGATATTCAAGTACTTAAAACCATCTATGTTACTTACTGCGGTCTCTGACTTTCATTTTAATGTCTTTCCAAGAGTAAGAAAAGAAGCTTGATATTAGTCTGTTAAATTTGGAGATAAGCTGGCTGATTAACTGCATCTCAATAGTTGACACAAACGTGAAATGTAAAAATTAAGCATGGGCAGATTGAATAGTTGGACAGGTTTTATTTCATATTCCCTGATTGTCTCTATTGAAATACACAATATGTTTCCTGATACAGGTGCAATTTTGACTGTTTCCCCTGCAATTAGACTGGTTCATCCAGTTATCTAAATTATACAGCTGGTGTTTTCATCCAGTCTTGTTAGCATTGGTATGTTGTTATATTGTAACTGTGCTGCCACCTACCAACAATGAAACAACACTGATAAATCACCTCATTGTTTCTGTCTAACAGCAGTCGATGCTCTTTGAAACAGCCCATAACACTCCATATTGTCAGTTTGGACCCCATTAGCAGCAGTAATAGAATACACATTCTTTCAAATAGATACCTTAAAGCGAAACTCTCGCCAAAAAGCAACCGAGGCTTTATTTGGGATTGAATATGAGTCAAACCTTCGTGTGAAAGCATAATTACAACGAAAGAGGCACTTTTAAGATTTACCGTGGGCACGTTAACTTTGAACGGGAGTGCATGGGGCAAGACATGCTAGCATCAAAATCGCTATTTTTAGAACACTAAGAAGGCTCAACACAACATGAAACTTTGCTCGTAGCATCACTAAGGTCTCTACTCATGAACAAGAGCATTGAGAACATTGTTTGTGTACACAGAGTTTATGAAAAAGAAGGTTTTTGAACTACTCACATTAGCTGCTGCGCTCCTGTGCGTCGCTGTCATGCCAGACAAAAAGTGTTGATCCCCGAGTGCGACCTGACAGGCAGGAGAGTAATGGTGAACCGCTCCTCAAGCGTGCCTGTCAGGTCATAAAACGCGAACACTTTTGGTCCACCCCTAACAGGGCTCTTTGAACGGAGAGTTAGCATTGACAGCTAACAGCATGGGGTCAGAACTTTACACTGTGTTTTAAGCGTCTTAACATGCTCCAAATCTCACCCCAAAAGGTATGCAACATGAGCAGACACCTAAGAACACAGCACCGTAGCGTTTATGACTCACAATGAATAAAAAAGTG
Source organism: Sparus aurata (assembly GCF_900880675.1). Classification (NCBI taxonomy): domain Eukaryota; kingdom Metazoa; phylum Chordata; class Actinopteri; order Spariformes; family Sparidae; genus Sparus; species Sparus aurata. Next base: position 5,677,654 of record NC_044203.1, on the reverse strand, counting down.
GTTAAAGCAATGTGTTTGTGCAAGCAGCTACATACCGTTTGTTGACATCCATGTCGTAGACCAAACTAGTCGATCCGTCGAGCGTGTGCTTACTCCCTCACTGGCAGTGACGGAAACTTGAATTTTCCAGCATTTTCGTTTTTCTGTTCATAACGTACATGTTCATGTTACAGCCTGTCATGAGCCATTAGCATTACAATAGCCTGTTATGAGTCTATTCGCTCTGCACCGAGAGCTAGCTTGTCTGCTCATGCTAATGGTTCTTACAGAGAGGAGAGCAGAGAGTCCGTGATGATCGAAGCAGCGCTAGTTACTGAAAATGGTACGAGTTTGTGCAATGCCCAATTGTGGCAATAGAATGAAGAAATATAAGAATATAAGCTTCCACCGTTTGCCTCTGTACGACCCCAAAACATCACCGTTGTGGCTGGTCGTCCTTCAAATAGACGTGCAAACTCCGTTTGAACTCTGTGCGGGTGACACACTGTGCGCTATACTGGGACACATTAGGCTGTATAATGTCCCACTCCTTACAGCATAGGCTTTCCTCTTCTGTATCCATTTGGACACAACATCCACAAGAGCACCACCAGATCGCCGATGTCCTTGGCCATGAAGCCGCCTCTGCCTGTTCTGCTCTCTGCGCCTCTCTCTCCGCTCTCTCGTTCTCTAAAACGAAAATGCTGGAAAATTCAAGTTTCCGTCACTGCCAGTGAGGGAGTAAGCGCACGCTCGACTGATCGAATAGTTTGGTCTCTGACATGGATGTCAACAAACGGTATGTAGCTGCTTGCACCAACACATTGTTTTATCCACTTTTTTATTCATTGTGAGTCATAAACGCTACAGTGCTGTGTTCTTAGGTGTCTGCTCATGCTGCATACCTTTTGCGGTGAGATTTGGAGCATGTTAAGACGCTTAAAACACAGTGTAAAGTTCTGACCCCATGCTGTTAGCTGTCAATGCTAACTGTCCGTTCAAGGAGCCCTGTAAGAGGTGGACCAAAAGTGTTTTCGGTACTGGCTAGTCAAGGGTAGCTTGAGCGATAAAGCTGCATGTTGAAATCGACCGAAGTTCTCCTTTAATGTGGTTGTGTTGTTTTTTTTTTGTGGTTGTGTTTTTCTTTTTTTTAATGTGTTTTTGTTAATGTGGTTGTGTTTTGTTTTTGTGAATGTGTTTTTGTTAATGTTGTTGTGTTTTTCTTTTTGTCATTGTCGTTTGCACTTCAGGGCCACTGTAAAATTCAGCACGGAGCAGACAGGAAGTCAAGCACCAAAACAACAACATAACATCCCGATAATTTTCAGAATGAAACACGTGTTGACACCAGCCCAAAAATGTTAAAGGAGTCATCACCTGGGGTCCGTTTCACAAAGCAGGTTTAGTGAAAACTCTGAGTCTGTTAACCCTGAAATGAGGGAAACTCTGAGTTTTCCGTTTCACAAAGGGAGGTAACTCAAACCAGAGAAAGAGGGGTAACTCTAGCCTGTTTCACAGAGAGAGGTAACTTAAGCTCTCGGTCAGTTACCATGGTAACATACTCTCTGAACCTAACCTGGTCGGGACCAGGTTTTTCTCAACAAACCTCGAGTTTCTCTCTGTCTCCGCCCTCTTTCAGCCACACACGGTATTTGATTTCCTCATTCATTCAGTCAGCAGGCGAGTTTTGGCGTAGTGTAGTTCTCATTGATCATTGCAAAAATCAGTCAGTAGGCCTTCATTGAAAGTTATATTAGGTGGCGACTATTTTCACTACCATGGCATGTCCTATTGATAATGATCCCGTGGATGAAGGTGCAGCATTACTGCGCAGAGAATTAAATATTCGTCGGGAGATGATTATCAGACCGCGCATAGATGTTCTCGCATTTCCAGACAATTATGTTTTTGAGCGGTACCGTTTCACGTCACAGTCCATCATTTACATACACAACCTGATCCGTCCTTACATTTCCAACATTACCAACCGAAGTCATGCTCTCACATCCCAGCAGATATTGTGTGTTGCGCTGCGTTTTTTTGAAAATGGGAGTTTTTTATACAACGTCGGAGATGCAGAGCAGTTGAGCAAGGCAACTGTATGCAGAGCGGTCAGAAAAGTGTGCCTCGCCCTGAAACGGCTACTACCATCTTTATCATTTTCAGCTCCTCTGCCTCCGTTAGAGGTGGCGCTGCTGGGCCACCACCCGTTATACGGGCATCTGCTTTCTTTCTGTTGGCTGAGCAGAAGTCTGTGTTAGTTTAAATAGGCTTAATTATTTAACAGAACATGATATAGATGAGAAGACATTTATGTGTGTGAAAACAGCATTATGTTGGGGATAAAACAACTATACAGTCAAACAGCCACTTAATATTTACTTTACAATGTAAAACATGATCAAAATGAGGTATCCCCATGAGATTATGCAGAGGTCGAATGTTTTTATGTTTCATCTTAAGCTGCAGCCAAGTGCGCTTCTCAGCCGGGGTTGCACCTAAATGAAATAAATTAATAGGCTACCACTCAAGCAGTTTCCCCCTGTAATATTACTGTGATTGGAAAGGACTACATTTAAACTTACACACTGACCCGAGCAGCAATGTTCTCCCACGCTGTCTCCCTCTCTTTTGCTGCTGCAGCGGTGTTACACTTTCTTTTAAAAACGTGCTCAAACTTACCGTATGAGCGCATTAATATTTCCAATTCCAGTGGGGTGAAAAACGTAGCCCTCCTCTTCCCTGTTGCCGTGGTGACTCGTCGAATCGGGGCTCCATTGATGCTGTCTTTTTATACTTGTGGTGCACGTGCTTAACTCCAGGTTAAACTACTCCGAGTTGATCAAACTAACTCAAATCAGCTGTTCTGGAACCGAAAACTCAGAGTTTCCTATCTCAGAGTAGATCAATTCAGAGTTCAGGGTTAGACTCAGAGTTTGTTGAACCTGCTTTGTGAAACGGACCCCTGGTTGTTTACGTATCCAGTCCCCCTTGGATCGCTTTGGATCAATTCTTAAAACTTATTAGAAAAAAAATAAATAAATGAAAAAATCCAACATAGAGGTTGTTCTGACACTTTTTCATACCGCGACTTTCTCGCGCGAGGTTTTGACTGGTCCATGTAATGAGGCGCGCGTTGATAGGCCGCAGGAAGGACAAAGCCGGAATGGGTGGCTAGCCTGCATGCACACAGACTCCAAAACATAAACAGCCCCCTGTCATGGTGCACACACTAAATGACGAACCTTACAGAATTCAGGCATTTATGTACGAGCCGGAGTCGGAACCCGAACGGGAGAGTGAAGCGGCAGAGATGGTGGAAGAGACACGTTTACAGCAGGATGTCTCTGAATGGTAAATTCTTTTTTTTTTCCTTCTTACTTTTTCATTTCGAGTGAGTGTCTACTCACCTTGCCTGTAGTTAGATACAAGCACCTCAATATGATAATTGCTAATTTATCAACAGTTAGGAGTTAGCAGTTAGTTATGCAAGTAGCCTCCTGTGGTAACGTCACCACAGGAGCAGAGTCAAAATCTCGTGCTTTAGGAATGCGCACCCTTGTGCGCTATTCCTGTTTGGAAAAAGAGCAAAAGCGAAATAACTGAGCCACTTTCAAACTCCAGCTTTTCAGGCAAGTTTCAACTGAGGTCCAACACCAATATGTAAGGCATAATGCCCGACGAGGTGTCCATAAACAGGAGTTAATGGACGACGCGGAGGCCTTTAACTCCTGTTTATGGACACCTCAAAGGGCATTATCCTGCTTATACCATGGTCACTTGCCAAAGAAAAGAAATTCGGACCATTGATTTACATTTTCATGCGTATTACAATCAAAATATAACGTTTTTCACAAGCCATAACTTAGTTTCCCTGGTAACGCCTGAGGGTTTGACTAATACCTGGAACAATCATTACTCTCACGTAAGATTCTTATGCAACGGAGACGTTGTTCACTCCTCCAGTAAATAGGACGGATCATAGATACAACTTGGCAACGGGAGATATTCTGGTCCGCTCAGCGATGAGCCAGAAAGCTACCGCTATGCTAGCAAGATTCAAAGTCAATAACATTGCATACCGTTGACAAACAGTAAATATAATTTGACAGTATGCTAGCTAACACGATTAGCTAGCTAACCAGTCATGTCATTGTCCCCAAATCAATAGCAAGATTTTCACGAACAAATGACCGGCCGTGTGTAACGTTGCTGTGGCCGCAGCCTGAAGCAGAGAGTTGAACATCGAGGGGATGTGAGATTATTCGCGTATCAGTAAATTTAGAGGGGAAGTGTACTTTCTGCAGCTTGTGTGTTACAGTCGCCACCCTGTGGTGTTCAGAGGATAAGACACTGAAGGACTGACAGTCAGACTGCACTCAGTGCTGGAAATAAAATATTCAGATTTGATACACCAGCTAGCGCATTAATTTACAGCTGTGAACAGTCAATTTGACTGGAACTACTTAGTAGGTGTCCATATATCAGGGGTTAATGGACACCCTGCAGCCAATCAGAATCGAGTATTTCCCCAGACCATGGTATAAGCATGTTTTTACAAGAGAAATTGCGATTTCCGGGTGAGACAAGATCTTCTTCTAATCCTTTTGTGGGGAACACGTCTTCTTGTTGAATTAATAACGACATACATACAACTGCGGTCACACGCGATTCTATAATTATTGCGGGAACATAAAAAAGTTGACATGAAAAATATTTAAATACGTAAGAATATGTCAAGAAACAAAACATTAAAACAAGTTTATAGAAAGGAAAGCAGGCTAAATTAGAAAAGGTTTAAAAGATTCAATAATAACTGAATGTTGCTTTTCCATGTTCAGTTCTGGTGCTAGGGATTAAAAGACATGTACCTGAAGATCTCAGAGGTCTGGTTGGTTCATAACGTGGCAGCAGATCAGACATGTATATTTGCCTGAAACCGTTTAGTACTTTATAAACCAATAATAGCAGGATTTTGAAACCAATGATTTGACAGACGGGAAGCCAATGTAAGGGTCTTAGAACCGGAGTAATGTGATCCACTTTTTTGGTTCCTTTTAGGACTCGAGCAGCAGCGTTCTGAATCAGCTGCAGCTGTCTGATGGAGTTTTTAGAGAGTCCTGTGAAGACACCGTTACAGTAGTTGAGTCTGCTAAAGTTAAATGCATGGAAAAGTTTTTCCAAATCCTATTGAGTCTGAGTTCATGATTTTCATGGTTTCTGGCTTGGTTTTTAGTTTTCAACATCACAGACTGAAGCTGAGCAGAGACTGTTAGTCGTTCTTCCTTGGCTCCAAAAACAGTTATTTCAGTCTTTTTTTATTTTTGCCGCTGTTCAGACTGCAGGCAAAAGTGGCCCAAATCAGATTTTTTGGGGGGGTCAAGTGACCAGGTCAAACTTCTTCAGAAGTAGTGTGAACACTCAAATCTTGGCCAGATCTGATTTTTAAAAATCAGAATTAGACCACTTCCGTATGTGGTCCTGAATCAGACCCAGGTCTGATTTTTTTAATGTGGCCGCAGTGTGAACAACCAAGACAGATTTGATGCGACTTACGTCAATCTACATCGATATTTGTCACAATTATGCGCCGGTGAGTACAGACAGTAAAATTAAAAAATTTGACTAGGCCTACAAAATGGAGAACTGTGATGGAGCAAGTCAGTGGGGGGAGACTGAGGTGTTAGACCTTATTAGTATATGGGGAGATACTTCAATTCATGCAAAACTAAAAGGATCATACCGTAACTGCTTTATTTTTGAAAAAATAGCAAACGAAATGGAAGAACCAGGACACAAAATAACATGGCTGCAGTGCCAAAGGAAGATGAAGAGCCTGAAAGCTAAATTTAAAGAAGCAAATTATTCCAATAACTGAAGCGGTCGTGGTGGCACCTGCCCATTTTATAACAAGCTTAGCCATGTTATTGGTGATAAACCCAGTTGTCAGCCTTTGGAGCTGCTGGATAGCTACGAAGCAGGTGAAGAGAAGCCTGAAACTCCGAGGAGTTCGGCGGACAGCCTGGGTATTGATGGCGAGACAGGTAAGTTTTCACTCATGTAGAAAATCTTGAGTGGAATCATACTTGATATAAAAGAAAAGTTAGAAAATATCGCAAAGAAGTTTTATATTTGGAGACTAGAAAGTTGCCGTGTTTATTAGAGGAAAATTATGTTAACAGCATAGATGAGCCGGTCTCCCAGTTTTCTTTGCACAACTCGGAAACCCATCAGAGAGGCAGAGACTACCCTGTACGTACCTGGAGAAAGCTCATCAGCTGCAGGCATTACAGAGACCACTGGAAGAAGCCCAACATCCACCAAGTCCTTTAGAAGTAAGAATAATCATGGTTTTATCAGGCTGTTGCTATATCACTAGTAACATATTCGCTTGGCTAACCCATCGATTACTATTTTGTATTCTGTTATTACTGTACTGTATTACTGCTAAGTTTTTCCTTATACTCATGTCTACCCTCCAAGCCTCACTGTTTATTTTTGTAATTGTGATACAGTGGCTAAACACTTTCTCCTCTTTCTTACAGCTACATCTGCCAAGAGCAGGAAAAGGAAGACCAAGATGGAAGCAACACTGAAAATCTTCACTGAAAAGATCAGCAGTGCCCTCAACAACACAGACAACACTGAGCTTCAATTGAAAATGCAAGCAGCACAGCATGAACATGAGCTCAAAATGCTCTCAATGTTCACACAATTTCTGGCAAGGTCGAATTCCCCATGTCCACCTTTCTACCAGGCACCAGTCCAGCCCTCACAGTACAACCCAAGACAACTGCCGCCTCAGCCTACCTTTTACAACTTTACTCAGCCCCCCTAAATTTAGCCTGGATTCACCTCAGCCTCCACCATGTAACGAGACAACCAAACAGCCTCTATATTTTCTGCAAGATCTGGATCAACCTCTACCTTTCACCCACCCCCCTGCACATCCTCCAGATCTACCTCAGCCCTTCAGCCAGGTGTCAGCACACCCTCAAGGTCCAGCTCAGCAGCCCTTCAGCCAGGCCTCAGGACATCCACTATTCTACCGACCTCCAGATGATGAGGAAAAGTAAATCAGATCACGATGTTGTGAATTACTTTCAGTATTGTTGGTCAAGCAATGCAAAGTGTATCCATCATTATAAAGGTTAATTACAGTTCAGATTATATTTGACAGTTTGATTTCAGGTTACAGTTTTTGTGAGAAAGCCCTACAGATCAGGGCCCAACAGCACCCTCTACTGGTGCAAACTAAGACAACAAGCAGTATACGTTACGTCTATAGTTATGTTATATAATCAGAGGGAGGAGCAGTGGACCAGTCAGTAAGCAGACCAAGCTGCATGGACTCTATGTGTGTTCTCCCTTGTTATGTGTGCATTTTTGAGGATATAAGTAGTTTCTGTTTGTAGTTATAGGTAATGTGTTCACTATTGCAGTTTTTGTTATTTTACATTGAAATATGTTGTGTGTGTTTGAGTTAGCTCAGTAGCTTGTGTCTCAGCAATAGTTAGCTGCCCTTTGTTAACACCACAGCTACATTTGGATTGTGACCATGTTTATTGTTAATTGAGTTTATTTCCTTTTTTTATTTTCAGACCACACACACACACACACAGACAAAGACGTATGTTGTACAGTTACGTAGAGTCCAACAACTTCATTAAAGAAGTCAAATCTCTCTCTCTCTCTCCAAGTGCCTTGATTCTCTGACCGGAACATTTCCAGAGTATTTATTCAAAGTAGAAGAGACATGAGCAGGTTTTCTTATTTTTTATGCCTGAGAACAATCCCTGTGTGGTATTTTTGATGACGATTTTTATACGGATTAGTTGTTTACATAAACCTGCACAACTGAGAATTTTACAGGGATGTATTTCACTTTTTTTTTTTTTTCTCAGAACAAAACTGACCATTTCATCATTTGTATTTCAAACACGATTTTTGTTACTCCACACTTTGAGAATGTTATGTTTAAACATTGTCAATTATAGTTTTCTTTTGTGAATCAGTGTTGGCTGTAAAAAAAAAACTCAGTATGTGCCTCTCTGACTCTTGTTGGCTCAGTAGCATCTTGTGCCCCTCCTTCTGCTGTTGTCCTGAAGAATAGCTGGAGCAGGTTCCTCATAGGCCTCACCATGCTTCTCACACACATTGTGGAAAGTGCAGCATGCACTTATGATGGTAGGGACAGTGGAGATGTCCACATCCAACCATTTCCCCAGTCATCTCCACCGACCCTTCAATTGGCCGAATGCACATTCCACCGTCACCCTGGCTTTGCTGTGTCGCTCATTAAAGTACCTTTGCTGCTCTGTCAGGTTCCCTGTGTCAGTGTACCCTTTAAGCAGCCAGCTCCGCATGGGGAACGCTGGGTCACCAAGCAGCATGATCGGTACTTGGACACCGTTGAACCTATTGATCAACGGTGTCCAAGGATTTTCCATCGACCTTTGGCAAACATGTAAATGTTGAATAGTACAGGTCCCAGAATGGAGCCCTGGGGTACTCCGCTTTTTATTTTCACCCACTGAGATGTGTAATTACCAATAGAAATGAAGTAGTCTCTATCATTTAGATAGGATTTAAACCAATTAAGTGTTGTACCAGAGAATTTTTCAGTCAGTCCAGTGGTATATTATGGTCGACTGTGTCAAACACAGCACTGAGATCCAGTAATACTAAGACTAAAATTTTTTCACTGTGTTTAAATGAATGTCATTGAGGACCTTGACGAGAGTGGTCTCAGTGCTGTGATGTGGTCGAAATCCTGAAAACTTTAAAACAGTCATTTATTAATAAGAAATTGTTCAGCTGTTGAAAAACAGCTTTTTCAATGATTTTACTTAAAATTGGGAGATTTGATATGGGCCTGTAATTATTCATTACTGATATGTCTAGATTTTTCTTCTTCAGGAGTGGTTTAATGATGGCAGTCTTCATGGCTTGGGGGAAGGCACCTATCAAAGTTGGTTTTAAATGGACACAACGACAACACACCTCCTGTACTTGGTACAGTGGCCCTGACTTCTTGTCTTCTTGTCAAAATTTTGGCAGTGAAGAATGATGCAATTCATTACAGGCCCTGGTAGATAGATGTTAACAGGCTACTGGCGCAGGATTGTTTGTTAGCCTGTCAACAGAACAGTAGCAAACAAGGCACATGCATTGTTATTGTTTTAGGTGATAATGTCTGAGAAGAAAGACTGCCTTGACTTTTTCAGTTCTAAATTAAAAATGTAAAGTCTCTCTTTATAAATGCAGGGCTCGTACCATCATGGCGCGTACCAGCATGACTCCAAAAAAAAAAAAACGTGTTTACCCAGAGATCTAACATACAGTTCTCTGGATCTAGCAGAGGCGCAGCATTCATTCAATCGCTACTAGCCAATCAGAAAGATGGTGGGGGAGGGCCTTTGCCAAACAGATTGATCCAAAGACCAGTCGCCAGTGTTGCCAACTTGGCGACTTTCTGGCTAGCTTTAGTGACTTTTCAGACTCTCTTAGCGACTTTTTTTCTAAAAAGCGACTAGTGACACATTTTAGCGACTTATTCAGATCATCAGGGCAAAGGCGTGAAATATATTGTATTGTAATTCACATGCAGCTCAGAGTCATCGCAATCCACGGCTCCTCTGCAGCAGCGCTGGGTCTCTCCCGTCCCCTCTCGCGCAGGCGGCAGGCCAGTGTGGGGGGGCCGGCTGGGGCAGACAGGAGCGGACGCTGCAGCCGCTCGCTCTGTGGATTTGAGATTGGATAGCTGCGGTTAACTCTGATTTGATCTCTTAATTCTATGATTTCTTAGTCTTTCATGGATTCACTGGTACTTTACCGGTGATAACCTTAAACTGCTGAGTGTAGATCTTGTTTGATCTTCTCTCTCACTCTTTCTCCAGATGAGGATGTTCCTCTATAATAATAATAATAATTATAATATATTTAATTTGTAAAGCACTTTACATTTAGGTAAATTGTTTAGGTAAAGTGCTACAGGAAAAGCACCAATAAAAGAAAACATTAGTAAAAGAAAAAAAGAAGAAAAAAAGAAAAAACACCTGAAAGTCAATAGCAACTTAGTGGTCATAGGCTCTGCTAAAAAGGAAAGTTTTAAGTCCTTTTTTAAAACATTCAACAGTCTGTGGTGCCCTCAGGTATTCAGGGAGGCTGTTCCATAGACGAGGGGCGGCAGAACAGAATGCTCAGTCCCCTAAGGTGCGGAACTTAGTCCTGGGGGGGTGGAGACGGTGAGAGTTGGTCGAGTGGAGGGGTCGAGATGAGGTTTGTGGGGTTAGCAGTTCTTTAAGATAGGAGGGGGCGTTGCCATGGATGCACTGGTGAGTGAGGAGGGAGACCTTGTAATCAATCCTGGCGGAGATGGGAAGCCAATGAAGTGAATGCAGGATGGGTGTGATGTGTTCATACTTTCGCACTCTCATCAGGATCCTAGCAGCACTGTTTTGCACATACTGTAGCCTTTGGATGCTCTTGCTGGGGGTTCCAATCAGTAGTGCATTGCAGTAATCCAGCCTGCAGGAGACAAAGGCATGGATGAGCTTTTCGGCGTCAGGAAAGGAGAGTGAGGGTCAGAGTTTGGCAATATTTCTGAGGTGATGGAAGGAGTTTTTGCAGAGACGTTTGATGTGAGCCTCAAAGGTGAGGTGAGGGTCAAATATGACACCAAGGTTAGTGACGAATGTGGAGAGGGGAATGACCTGCCCGGAAAACGTGATGCTGGTTATGGAGGATGACTGGATCTGGTGAGGGGTGCCAACAAGTATGACTTCTGTTTTGGAGCCGTTTAACTGCAGGAAGTTGTGCTTCATCCACGCCTTTATCTCCTCCAGACAGGTGGTGATAGTAGAAAGTGGTGATGGTGGAAGCAAAGTTGCAGAGGGGTTTGAGTCCATTTTAATTTACAGTTGTGTGTCATTTGCATAACAGTGAAATGAGACTCCAAAGCGACTGATGATCTGGCCAAGGGGGAGCATGTAGAGTGTGAAGAGGGTGGGGCCAAGAACTGACCCTTGAGGGACCCCACAGGTGACAGTGTGTGTCCCTGATCTTGCAACTCCAATGGAGACGTACTCTGTCCTGTTGGTGAGATACGAGTGGAACCAGTCGAGAGCGGTGTCAGTGAGTCCGATGGTGTGATGAAGCCGGTTGAGAAGTATACAGTGGTCGACAGTGTCGAATGCTGCAGACAAGTCAAGGAGGACTAGGAGAGAGGGTGAGCCAGCATCCGACGTCATCAGCAAGTCGTTTGTGACCCTCATCAGAGCTGTTTCAGTGCTGTGGGTGGAGCGGAAACCAGACTGAAACCTTTCGAAAAGGTTGTTTTGTTTCAGGTGATCCTGTAGGCGGGCAGAAACAGCTTTTTCTAGTACCTTGGAGAGAAATGGAAGGTTGGAAATGGGCCTGTAGTTGGCAAGAATTTCAGGGTCCAAGGAGGGTTTTTTAAGGATTGGTCTGATTATGGCAGTTTTTAGGGCAGGTGGAACATGGCCAGCTTGGATAGACTGGTTTACCACTGTGGTGATCAGAGGACTTATGATAGAGATGTTTGTTTTCACCAGGACTGTAGGAAAGGGGTCGAGGGCACAAGTAGAGGGTTTCATCCTCCTGATGATGTCCTCAACCTCTTGCTGTGAGACTTCAGGGAAGCAGTGGAGAGGCTGGGAGATCACAGACTGTGGGTCGACAGTCAGGATAGGTAGAGTGGAGAGACAGCCAGATAGGATGGCATGGATGGAGTCAATTTTGGAGCTGAAAAAGGCAATGAAATTGTTGCAGTGTTCTTCTGTAGTTTCTATGTGTGGGGCTGTTTGTGGCTTGAGGAGATGATTAATGGTGGAGAATAGCTGCTTAGAGTTTCCAGTATTCTCTTTTATTATGTTGGAGTAAAATTTTGATTGTGCTTCTTTGAGGGATTTTGAGTAGGCCCTTTGATGTTCCCGATAGGCTTGTTTATGCACAGTGAGTTCTGAGGTTTTGTAACGCCGCTCCAAAGCACGCCCAGCTGTCTTCATTTTCCGCAGTTCGTTAGTGAACCAGGGTGTTGAACGGGAGAAGCTGTTCTGGTCCTAACGGGTGCATGGAGATCCAGGATGTTATCCAGGGTTTTATTATAGAAATCCACAGAATCACTGGCTGATGAGAGCTGAGCAGAAAGAAGGCACTGGAGGTCCACAGTCAGATTTTCTTGGTTGATTTTTTAAATCTATCTTGTAAAATGTAAATAGTTTGTTTGATCTTCTCCCTCCCTTTACTGTTTTTACTTCAAATTGTCCCTGTAGTGAGTTTGTGATTTTTTGGTAAAGATTTCTCTATCAACCTTTTGTATATATGGCTTAAAATAATCTCCCCCTTACTGCAACAGACACAACTAGTAAGCATTATGCAAATGAGTATGTCATTTCGTCATTGTGGCAGTGGGGTGTGGTTAAGGCGCCGGCTACTGGAGGAGAGGGAGGAGTGGCTCAGCCAGTGTTCAGACAGCTGGACAGAATCAGATAATCAGTCAGCTAAATAAGCACGCTTGTAACCTGGTTCTGGTCTCTTGCAGTAGGCTGGGTCCTGTGAGAGGACCGGAGCGGAGACGGGAGCAGAAGCACCAGAGCCTCCACCGTCAGAGTTATGGCTGTTCATTTTGTGTTGTGTTTTGGACTTTATGTTGAGCCACGTTGTCTGTCAAGCTTCGAATAAATGGTCAATTCACTGAGTAACGCCAACTGGTCCTTCCTTCCCCCGTCCTGTGAGCGGTGAGGCTCACAGTCATCAATATGTAAATGAGCGTATGGCTCCACGTGCTGTTGAATCTGGGTTTTCCGTACTGGCAACGCACACCGTAGTGTCAGAATGGACCGCAAATTCATGAAGCCAGGGGTAAACACTAAAGATTTCCACAAAGGCATTAAGAACAAATGGCGCTGAGCTTGGATAGAAGAGGTGTAGCGATGGAAAGCCCTTTGGGAGCTGGTGCTACGGTAATATTGGCTCACATTGGATTTTTTTTTTAACTCATGTCTGAATATTGTCCATTTCCACAAAAGTCACCAGAATCTATCATTTAAGGGGCTATTTTTCAAAAATGTCTCCCACAGGAACACACCCCCAGACCCTCCTTGACGATACCATAGATCTGACATTATTTTTCATCAAGAACACGAAAACTCGTAGCTTTGCCCATAGATGTGCTCTGAGATGGACTATAGGTGATACGCCTTGTAGGTACAGGAGGGTTATGGTTTCCCCGCCCCCTCCCCCCTCACGTACACCCCGTCGGCATGGAAAAAAGTTCAGGCTCAGAATTTATTTCTGCAATCACACCTGTAAATGTCAAAATGAACCTGGAGATTTGTTTTTCGTCACCTGCGGTCAGCTTTTCGACATTCCTTTTTTTCCATTTTGATCAGTGTGGCATTCCTCCAAGGAGATTTTTTCTTACCAGAGGCCACCTTCACTAGTGGGTGCAACGGCATCAGTAACATTTTTAATTTTAGAACTGAAATGATGTACAAGCTCACTGACAGAGAACCTGAAGAGTGAGGGTGTGGAAGGGAAAGCCTCAATGAATATGTCACATAACAAGCTGTACTTTGTATCAAATTAGAAAAACAATACGCTAATAAGACGTAACAAGCTGTACTTTGTATCAAATTAGACAACTACAAATGATGTAATCTTAATTAGACAGTAAACAAGAAAAGTTATATCGTAATTAGACACCATATAGCCGACCCAAATTATGCTGTAATCAGAAACTTCATAAGAAGTCTTCTTAATTAAAACATCTTCCTGTGACCCAGAGGAAAAAAGTTTGCTTTTTTTTGCTTTTTTTTTTTTTTTATAATTTAAGTGTTATGGTTGAAAGAAACATGTTGCAACACATTTTTTTTCAAAAAAGTTTTTTATTAATTTTTTGACTGGCCCTTGTAGAGAACTTCGGGACTTCATTCATGCAGAATGTAGTGATGTAATTTAATGATGAAAGATGTGAAAAGATGAAAGATTAAAAGATGCCAGCCAGCAATTAGGGCAACAATGTACAACAACACAACAATAAACATTTGAACAAAAATGTATTTATAACACTGTTTGAATACTTACATTTTCAACAAATTAACACCGAATACAGGACAACTGTTTGTTTTAGGTCACACCAGGGCACCAAATCACCGCCCACAGTTCATTAGTGGTACAGCAGGAAACAGTTCTTGGTCTTTGAGACACACAAGAATGTTACATTTGATGCACTTCACAAAGGTTTTGCCTTTGCATCCCTCTCTTCTGCACCTTGAAGAATTTGCGGCCTCCCCATCATTGGCAAGTGAATTTTCCCTTTTTTGTTCACACTGTCGTCAGGCTGATGTTCAACAGGCCTTCTCTTTTTTGGTGGAGGGTAGTCTTCATCATCAGAGCTCACCTCATCATCACTTGACACATTGGCAGCCTGTTGGCCTCCCTGTGCCTGAGTGATCAGCTCCTCAGCCAGCAGCAGCTTAAAGTCGAATTATTGCAGCCTCTCTTTCTCTGGTTTTCCAGACACTTGGTGGTTTGATTTACACTCGATCCAGCTATTTGTGGCGGCCAGCTCAACGAGATGCAGGAAGGTACGGATGGTCCACTTTCTTGTTTGGCTCGACATTGGGTAGAAGCTCAACATGCGGTCGCACAAATCGACACATATGTTTTTGTTGTATTCTGCTACAACAGCTGGTCTTGTCACAGTAACATGATGCTTCTCTTTTGCTGACCATCTCCTGCAGCTGTCTTCAGGCTCTATCCCATGGACAGTAGAGGCCATCAGGACTGCTTTATTATCCTGCCACTTTGTCACAGCAACCTCGGATGGTTTTCTTACAACCATTTCAGATTTACCTCTTCCCTGATTTTGTAGTTTTCTGTCATTTGTGATCTTCGATTTGCATGGTGCAGGGATTCTATTCTTCATAATGGTCCCTGTTCCCAGGAGACCATTTGCTTTCAAGCCATCCAGTAGCTTGATGGAGGTGAAATAACTGTCAAAGTACAGGCGTGTTCCTCTTGGAAGAGATTGTGTCATCCGAGCGCCTGCATTGCCTCCAATTCCAAGTTGCTGGTCAGTGAATGTATTCTTGCCCTTGTAAACCTCGAAATCCAGTACCAGACCATTGGGACTGGCAAGGACAAATACTTTGAGTCCTGTGGGGTTTGGTTTCCCTGGTACAAACTGCTGTACAGGACACCAGACTGTGAATGGAATCATTTGTTCATCTGCACAGGCCTTCCCTGGCCTGGGCAGATTGAGGCAGCCATGTTGCACTCTGTTTAAGAGTGGTCTCACCTTCCAGAGGGGGGTCACTCTTCTTCTCCTCATCAGAGACATCAAGGTCATGTGTGACTTTGAGTGAATGTCTGATCTTGAAGAATCTGTCGTGACTCATTGCATCAACTATAACTGGGACCCTTGTCTTTGTTGCTCAGTACATCTGGACCCGAGGGTATCCCAGGCATGCCATGTACATAGACATGCCAAAGAATGTTTTTAGCTCCTCTGGTGTGGTCTTTAGACGTCCTCCAGTGATGAACACCTCACGGTTGTTTGTGTATTCTGACATGTCTTTAAAAACTTGGTCATCAATGTATTGTTGGAAGTAGTCAGTGGGCTTCCAATTCTGATGGTTGGGTCCGGTGTTTTCATTACAATTACTCTCTTCGACAATGGGGTTGAAACTGAAGTGATAAAGAAAGGAGAGGTAAGTTGAATGCACTTTTAGCAGATGTATTTTATGTGTATCAACAGGATCAATAATTTGCCAAGTCAAGTTTTTAACCACTTAATGAACGCCCCCATTTTAAGATTCTTTTTCCAAAACGACATATCGAAATTAAAAGCAGGACAGCTCCCACATAGATTGAGACTCAGGGATGTGCTTGGTACCATTGGAAGGGTAACCCCCTCAAGTTTTTTCTAGAAGTATAAGTGTGATTCTATGACATACTGACACAGAGTTACAGAGGTTGGAACACAGGTTTTGGTTTCCGTCCAATTCAAATGTCAATAAACTGACTAAGATATAAGGGCTCAGGTATGTCTATGGACACAGCAGACACAATAAGGCCACAGCCACAGGTCTCAGCTTGCTACACTCAACATTTGAAGTCAAAAGACTGAAAAATTGATTTTTCACAATTTTTCTCCTAAAGGCATGTCTGTGAGTTTTGCTTGGGTCCTTTCTTTCCAAGAGCGCCTACTGAGATTCAAAGGCTTATAACTTGAGAACCCCTTTACCTAGAAACATAATCTTGGTCTCAAATGAAAGCTAAGACGCTGGGGTTTCTTGCTTGTTCGACACTTGTAGCTAGTTTTAGGTAAAATGACATGGATATTCCCATTCTATGGACTCTTGGCGAACTATGAAAAAAAAATTGTGGCATGACGTGTAGCTGTGGAAAAAGGGAACACTCCGAAGGTATGTAGGCATTCTTGCTTCTTGCGGTAGAGGGCTCTTTCTAATATTGTGTCATGGTTAGTTTAGAAGGCTATTACATGGTCTGGAAATAACTTTTTTGGGCTTAAAATAATCATGACAGTCTCAGCTTTCCAACAGTGAGTATATACTGTTAAGATCAGATGCTTAAAACTTTTAGCAAAAAAAACTATTCGTTTTTACGAAGGGTGTTCGTTTAGTGAAGGGTGCTCCTATGTTGGAACGGTGTTCCTTAAGGGGTTGTGTGTGTGTGTGTGTGTGTGTGTGCGCGCAGTAGCATTCAGATAGATTATATAAATGATGCTTGACATAGAGGTCTCAGACTCATGTCCCCCACAGAGGACAAAAATGAATTGCCAGGTCTCAGGATAGGTTACTATACTTAGCCACTATTATACCAAATTATACTGTAATAACATAGCTAACCGGAGATGCTAATACACTATTAGACACCATTTTACAAGTTCTTAGTCTAATTAGAAATCACAAACAATGTCATATCATATATAAAATATGCTATTTAGAAGCTATTCTACCCTCATTAAAAAATTATACATGTAATGCTACCAACATCAGCCTATAGCTTAATTAGACGAATGTACATATTATATTGGAAACAGCCTTTATAATAGTAGGACAAAACACACAGTTCAAAAGAAAATACATTTACTTGAATTTTATTTAACATAGTATCACTTTGTAACAGAGTCATTTATTGATCATTAGAAGAAAATGTACCTGAACTAAAGTCAAACCACATCAGTTCACATCTGGTCGCTACTACACACGTCCCTGGATGTTCTCTGGAGTCCTTTGGAGTTTGTTGGTGGTTTTCTCGATGCTCTACTACCATAGTTAAAACATAAGACCATTTAAAGACATGTCACTATCCAACCCCAGTAACATTTGAACAGCTATTGAAGCTGCCAGGACATTTATCTTTATTTCCCACTGTTAGACCCGGTCTTATTATACTTAGGCGGTAATTTGTTACACATTACAACAGAACTGCACTGAAAAATAAAATGGTCCTTCTCACTGTAAGACCCTTACTACAATCTTATTATACTTACTTGGGGGATAATTTGTGACACATTACAACAGAATAGCACTGTAAAATAAAGTGGTCCTTCTCGTTGTTAGACCCTTTTTAGACTTTCTTGGAGGGTCGCTTTTCTGACCCTTGTGGGCGGCCTCCAGTGCTCCAGAGCCCTGCGAGCACAGGGCTTAAGGACGCTGTGCGGCTCACGATGTGTCACTGTGACCCGCTCTTCACACAGGGCCCTGGGACCTCCACAGCTGTTTGTAGCCGAGCTCCAACTTCAAACACACGCTGCTGGTGAGGAGCTGATGGTTGCTCTCTGGAAGTCCTTCTCTGGAGGTTTGCTGAGCTATCAAAGCTGGCAGAAAAACAACATTATCTCCTTGATCTATGAACATGTTACACACTTGAACAATGATAACAGTGTCTGTCCAGGTGCCAGTGTCTTCATTTCACAGGAACATACTGTGAATACTGCTTCATCAGCTGCTTCACTTCATGAACTGATTCGTTCCTTTCTCAGTTCAGTTGAGCTCAGCCGCGAGCATGCCGGCCAGGAGTGGGACTGCCGCGACTCACACAGAGAGCTGTGAGGACGTGATTCACGTTCGCGCTGTGATTCGTTCATGATTCGCGAACCTACTGCACACAGAGAACTGTCGCTGAGGATGTGATTCACGTTCGCGTAACTGTGCTGAAAGTGGCGCTGTGTCACTCACTCAGGGCAGAAGAGTTGATTCACGTTCAGTAACCGTACTGCTAAAATTAGCGCTGTGTTGCTAACATCCGTGTAGCATCACATTAAGTTATTTTACTGCACAGTAAAAGTCACTCACGTTCGCGAACGTGATTCTCAGCAGGTCGTTCATTGAACACGAGCGTGATTCACGTCCTCAGCAGGTTGTTCGCGAACAACCTGCTGAGTAGAGTTGAGCCGGATACTTGGCTGAAACGAGTATCCGGTATGGATAGAGCACTTTTGCCGAGTACGGGTATTATACGAGTAATACGAGTCAATATCTGTGCACGGATTGAATGAAAATCCTCATTGGGTAGCTGACTGTGTCTGTGATAGGCTAGTAGTCACAGCGCCCCTCCCTTACACACATACAAAGGGGTTTTGTGTCCCGCTCTGCTCACTCACACACAGAACAGCTGTCTGTCTCTCCCTCAGTCATTCAGGTTCGCGGTCTTTTCCGTTAACGTTTAGGGTTTATTCAGCTTCTGGTTTGTTTTTACTTCGGTTTGTACTCACTTATTAACCAGTAGAGTTCTGGTAAATGTGGGTTCGTTCAGACGTGGTGCTTGGTAGAATGTGACTCGCGATGCGTCTCTGCCTGTCGGAGATTTTTTTTCTATTTCATTTTTCAACCGTCAGCTGTCTCTCTCTCTCTCTCTCTCCCTCTCCCTCTCTCTGCCGGTTGTCCGAGTTTTTTTTTCTTTTTCTTTTTTTTCTGTCAGCTGGCTCTAACCGTTTTTTTTGACGTCACACACTGAGTGTCTGACACTTTCTTGCTGTGTTTCATAAAAAAATAAAGGTAGTAGTGGTATAAATAATATTACAAATTAAGCTAAACACACACACACACACACACACACACACACACCTAGTGTTGAAATAAAAAAAATAAAAAAGAACCAAAAAAAATTTTAAAAAATCACACTGATCATGAAGAAAATTTAAAGTTAAAAAAAGAAAGTTATGTTGTGTATGAATACTCTTGTTCATTACATTTTACTTCATAATTGAAAACGCATGTGTTGTATTCATTGTTGCAAAAAATTCATTGTTGTTGCAAAAAATGTAAAGTTAAAAAAAGAAAGTTATGTTGAGTATGAAAACTCTTGTTCATTACATTTTACTTCATAATTGCAACTGCATGTGTTGCATTCATTGTTGCAAAACTTGTTCTGTAAATAGTTTGTTTGCTATGGTGATCAAAACCATTGATCTGAAGCTCAATGATGATGCTGTCCTGTAAATAGTTTTCTAATCAGCAATAAATATAACATTTTCTGATCAGCCCATATCAATTGCATGCTTAAAATAACATATCGGTTAAAGCCACGCCCATTTCAAGACAACTCGACCACGTCCAGGTTAAACCCCGTCCACTTCCGGGTTAGGTCCCGCCCACTCCAAGTACAGATACAGATACAGATAATTCATATGGTTAACAGATACAGATAATGCTGTACTCGCTCATCCCTACTGCTGAGGACGTGAATCACGTTCACGCCGTCACTCACGTTCCCGAACGTGATTCACGTTCTCAACAGGTCGTTCGCGAACAACCTGTTGAGGACGATCCCATCAGTATGTACGTAACGTAACATACATTGTACATTGTTCAGGAGGTTAACTAGACCAAGCAGCCTTTTGGTTTCTGCTAAGTACTGTATAGAATAACAGGACTGGGAAGATGGTGTAGGTTTAAGGCTATTGAATATCTCCTAAATTTCTGAACAGACGTCAGTCAAATAACTGTATGGACTATAGTACACAGTCATTCGCGGGAGACGCAGCGCTGCTTTGAGAGGTATACATGCACTAAAATTATTACACGGTGAAAGTGTCCTCTGTGCACAGTAAAATCACTTAACATGATGCTACACGGATGTTAGCAACACAGCGCTAATTTTAGCAGTACGGTTACTGAACGTGAATCAACTTCTCTGCCCTGAGTGAGTGAGTGACACAGTTCGCGAACGACCTGCTGAGGACGTGAATCACGTTCACGCAGTCACTCACTCATGATTCGCGTCGCTGAGGATGGGATTCTCGTTCATGTACTGTGCTAAAAGTGGCGCTGTGTCACTCACTCACTCAGGGCAGAAGAGTTGATTCACGTTAACCGTACTGCTAAAATTAGCGCTGCGTCTCCCGCGAATGACTGTGTACTATAGTCCGAGAACGCACCGTCCCTCAGTAAGTGAACGTGAATCTCAGGGCTGAATCATGAACTGAATGACGGATCGTTTGGCTGCTTATCAGTTCAGGGAGTTGGAGAGCACTGAACAATTCGGTGAATTAATCTTTTTAACAAATCATTTTAATGAACGGATTCTAGAGATTCAGTACAGTAAAAAGAACTGCCGTTCCCATCACTACTACACTTCGCAGCTGAGCTTACTTCTTCCTCGTTTACACGGATTGCAGTGCCAGTTACTCGCCTTCAAAAACCTATACTGACATCTATTAGCGAAAGTGGATATTGCCCAACAGGTACATAAAGAGAAACAGGTGAGCTTCTCTTGTGTTTTGCTCTGACACAAGGCGCTTTAAATTGAGTTAATGTAAAAAATAATGGTGTGTGTGTGTGTGTGGGTGTGTGTACTTCTTCTAGACATAGTTATCTGACTGACGTCTGTTCATAAATTTAGGAGATATTCAATAGCCTTAAACTTACACCATCTTCCCAGTCCCGTTATTCTATACAGTACTTAGCGGAAACCAAAAGGCTGCTTGGTCTAGTTAACCTCCTGAACAATGTACGACGTATGTTATGTTACGTACATAACAATGGGATCCTGAAATTAGGACAGAGAGGAACAAAGATGAGATGAATAATAAAATGTAAAAATGTCAGATTGTTTATAAGTGATATCTTCACAGACTATGAACTCACCACATCAATAAACAGTCACCTTAAACCTCTACAGCAGCAACACTCAGGACAGCAACACAGAACATTTCCTCAAACATGGCAACCTTTAAAAAGTGAAAGGAGACAAACAGAGAAAGGTGAGAAAGAATGACACCTGATGGATTTGCTCAGATGATCACAGTACTGGTATCTTCACTCTAGAAAAGTAGTTGAATCACGTATTCTATACAATTCTTACTTAGAGGAAACCATGGCAGGCTTCCAAAAATGAGTGACAGCATTCTATAAGAGACAATGAGAGGTTAAGGCTAGAAGAAAACAGCTGTTTGTAGATACAATACCTCATTCTTATATTTATTCAGCGTAGTGTCTTATGCATTAAGACTTATTAAGATGCACTAATTCAAATTAATTCTAATATAAGCATTTTCTGAGCACTTTACTTGTTTGCACTCAAGTTAGATGCAAAACCTTTTCTCTGGACTGTACTTTGTGCAATGATAATAAAGTTTAATCTAATCGTATCTGATATATTATAATGAGTGTTTTGATTTGATTTGATTTTACATCATCAGGCTACAAAAGCAGCTTTCTCAATAGCTCACTCTTCTCAGCTACCCTGTCAATGACCATGTTGGAGTCCAATGACATGAGAATGTCCTTTACAGTGGCCATCAGAATAAACACCTCCTGCCTGTTTGCAGACAGGCTGCTTCGGAGTCTGCTTTTAATGAACTCAAGTGTTGAGAATGTTCTCTGCTGTTCTGGTCTTGTACTCATCCACATGTGATGCCTTAAGTCTGACCCACTGTCCAGCAACACTTTTCAGTTCTGAAGGTTATTTACTGTTGCCCTGCTGTCAAATTTGAGGAGACATGTGCTGAGGTTTTCAAGTGCATTACTAGGAAGAGAAACAGCTCTGACCTAAACAAACTTCCTGGGGTCCAGCCATGCCAAATCAACAAGGAGAGTGCCATGTGTGACAAATCGTCTGTGGACTGCCTCAATAGCTGTGTCCAGGATGGTGTTGTGCACTTTCACCTCATACACTTTCTCAGCACTGTACCTCATCTTCAGCCATCTCTGCAGCCCTGCTTTATCTCTTCTTGGCTCTCTTCTCAGGTAGTGCGGCCTCCACTTCCTTGTCTGTGTTGTCCTCCCTCTCCTCCAGTTTCTCATTTGAACATTTCACAAATGTGTCTGCAGCTGCCTTCACAGTTGTGAAGTCCCTGCCAACGCTTTTGAGGCTCTCTTGTGTGGCAGTCACCATGCAGTGGGCAGAGAGGATCTCCATTCCCTTTGGCTGGAGGTACTTGGACAGTGGAGTTGTTTGCTCGAACACTCTAAGGAAAATATGTGCTGTTAACACAGTTTCATGTTTCAACAGACACTCTTTAAAGCCTCATGCTTCGGCACGAAAAGCTGGCTTTTCTTTTTCCCACTTTTCGATGGCTTCCGGTGTGAGCACTGCATCAATGAAGAGGCCATTCTCTGGTTTTCCAAAATGTCCAAAGAATTTTTGGAGAGCATAATGCTTGGCCCACCATCGTGTCTCACCAATTGGACTGAGGCGTCTGTGTCTGGTCTCTTCTTGGGTTTGTTTTCCAACAGATTGACCCTCTGATAGGACTCCTTGATGAACACAGCTATGTAATTAAGTAGATTGAAGAGTGATACACTTTCAATGACAATTTGTGTTGTGTTAGCAAGCACAAGATTAAGTACATGTGCATAGCACCACACATGCACATGAATTGGAGACTGAGAGGTCATCAGTGCTGAAAAGCCTTTGTACTGGCCCTGCATATTTAATGCCCCATCTGTTGCATTCCCGATGCACATGGCCTTATCTGGATTCAGATTCTCTAAAACTCCTGAGAGCAAGTCCACAAAGTACTGCCCTATGGACGCTTCACACCTCACTATGGCAACAAGCCTCTCCTTCACAGCCTCAGTAACATTCCTAAGGATTAATGAACACTGATCATAACATCTTATGTCCTGTCCTGTGTGTAGCCGAACAGAAAACATTCCAACTTTCTTGCTCTCTTGCATGAGGTGTCCAAGTGTCCAAGTTTAATCCAATCCAATCCAAACTGTGTTAGACTCCCTCTCGAGAGATCAAGTTAGCAGACCGCTAATTTACGGAGCTTTATCAACCTCAGAAACAACCGCACGACAACAATACATTGCAGTAAATGGATCCAAATATAAACCGCCACCAAAAAGCCAAAAATATTGCTCAGAACAGCACCAAACTTCCGCAACAGTACAAATAGGGTCTCAGCACATAGTCCGGGGCATCTAACCTCCGCTAGCTTAGCTGGATTTCTATTGGGAAGCTAAAAACAGATTTCTACTCTCCTCCAACAGCTTTCGGGTCGTTGAAGTCCCGACATGACGATTACCGAGTGCGGTTAGAAATGCTCATTTCCCTTCTTTTCCCTGCCCGCTCTCGATAATAACTGGTATAAACTGGCAGGTAAGACACATATGAACTTTGATTGCTTTTCCATGGAGTCATAATCACACATGAGCCGCGGAACTCTACTGCACTCGGTAGTCGAGTCGTCAGGACTTCCCGTCGACGGGAAGCTGCTGCAAAAGGGAGGTAAATTTTGTCAGCTTTTCAGTAGAAATCCAGCTAAGCTAGTGGAGTTTTAATGCCTCGGACTATGTGCTGAGACCCTATTTATACTGTTGCTGAAGTTTGGTGCTGTTCTGAGCATTATTTGTGGCTTTTTGGTGGCGGCTTATATGACGGTTTGTGTTAGACCATGGATTGAACTTACACCGGAATATCCCTTTAATGGTGTTTTGGAGAGTAGGGTGATGAGAGACCCTCTACCTCTTGATCCACTGGACTGATGCAACTTCCTGCTTTTCTCGACACAGTCATTCAAATGTTCTCTAAGGCAGATGTCACCCTTGCCTCATAACAACCAGTTCCAAAATGTTACCATGATCGATGGTGTTATCATTCAAAGTGTATGCTGCCTCATTCTCCACCTGCCTTTGACCACATCCACTACTTGCTCTAAAACCTGGCCTCTCTTTTTCACTTGTTCCCTATGAGCTGACATCTGACTGCCAGCGAACAAGCTGCTGATGTTGCTTTTTGAGCACCTCAGGAAAAAAGCTTCAGCACTGGTCTGTTGTGCAGTGCTCTTTTAATGCTCCTCTGTGCGCAGATGTACATGTCACTAATCACTCATGCCTGTAATAAATGCGCTGGTATCAGTCCTCCTTGCAAATGTCTGACACACAAAGCAGAGCAATAAATGGTGTTCTTTGCAATAAGTGAGCCACTTCCTGCTATTGCCATATTTACATACATATGACTATACTTAACTAACTAAATGAATAAAATAAAATTACTGAAGCACTAAGATCACTATCACTAGTATAACATCATAGAAACCGCCCAGCAGTAGAGAAACCCCTTCATGCTAGCAAGCATTCACAGCTAGCTAAATTGTTAAAAGGCCTACTTGTAACTACTGACAGTGTTAAGAGTTAGCAAGCAAAATGAAAATAAACTACACCCAAACTTGATTCATATCTGACCCAGGTAGACTGCAGTTCATTACTTCTTACCTTAAGTTTAGATTCTACTCCACTCACACTGGGGGCGCGGCCATGTGTCTCTCCTCCTCCTGCCTCCTCTTCCCCTCATCCACCTGATGGCCACGTCTGCCATCATTACCTGCGGCTGCTTCGGATGCTGCTGCTGCTGAAGATGAAGCTCTGCCATAGCCACCAGCAAACATATGTTATTTTAACACATTTGGCAGCATCTGCCTGACGGGCTTGTCTCTTTTTCCGCTTCTTGCTGTCCTCCATTGTCGTGATCACCTCTCTCTCTGGATGATTGATTGATTGATTGACAGCCAAGGCGCAAGAGGGAGGGGGGCATCGGCCCTCGGCTGTAATTGGTACAGCCGAAAATCAATCATGACGAATGGGTCGATCTACAAGTTTTGTGTACCAATAGGTATCATGACTAATACCATTTCTTTAGTCCAACATTGAAGTGGAGAGGGCAAAGAGTTGGTTGGGGTTGGTGGAGAGTGGAAGTTCCCTCTTTGTCCCTCTGTTGAGACTGGGGGACACTCCTCTTTGGGAGGCGAAGATGGCGATGTTGAAGACTCCTCCTCCTGGCACAGCTGTCTGCTCTGTTCGAAGCTTATCTCAAGCAGTAGTAGTTCTTTGAAGGCTGTTTTATCAGCTGTTTTGGTTTCCGTCGCCTTTTGTCCTTGGAAGGAGGAACTGATGTGTGGTGCACTGAGTAAAACATGTTGGAGGTTAACAGCCTTACTTCTGACTTGTTAAGGCAAAATTCATCTGTCTTAAAGAGGTTTCTGCGTTCCCAGAAAATGTTAAAGTTGTCAATAAAGTTCACTGAATGAGCAGCACATGCAGCTTTGAGCCATTTGTTAAACATCAACAACCTGCTGAAAGTGAACAAGGGGAACTTTTAAGTGTTTATGAAACAGTCTTGTGATACTTCTGATGATTATAAATCACCTGTAACAGCATATGAGACCATCAGTGAAAAGACTGATCTTTGCAAGAACAGGTGCAGGTGTCATACCGCTTTTCTGAAAACGGGATACTAGACCAAAAAGTGAAATTTCCTCGAAGACACATTTACAACTTTTGTTTAAAGGTTAAGCACCACCCACTTCCAATTTTCATAACATTATAAAACTGATTTACCCTTAAAAAATGCTTAAAAATCAATTTGATGGTAGTCACTTATGTCAGTAACTGGTAAATGGTGTGTTTGTTCTAGCACTATGCCCTGCTTTCACTTATTTTGAATTAAGCTGTATCATATTTTGTGATTTTTTTCCCCCAGTTCTCCCTTGATGTCCTCTGACTGCTCTGTCTCAACGCCTTGTGTGATTTCCAGAGTTTCTTGACAGTAGCTTGTTACTGCTACAGACTGTAGCTGCAGGTTAG
Source organism: Sparus aurata (assembly GCF_900880675.1). Classification (NCBI taxonomy): domain Eukaryota; kingdom Metazoa; phylum Chordata; class Actinopteri; order Spariformes; family Sparidae; genus Sparus; species Sparus aurata. The sequence goes on along the minus strand of NC_044203.1, from coordinate 5,651,588 downwards.
CTCTGCTAGCCGACTCTGATCGGAGCACAGTGGGGAGTTATAGTGTTCACACTGTTTTCACTGCAGCTTTTGACCACCAGGAGCTGGATGTTTTCAGGTTCAGGGCTGAAACGTCATCAGAAGCAGAGCTGCATTAGTGGGCAATGGAACCGGCTTCAGCAGCCTTTATGGAAATCATAACAGAGGGGGAGAAGTGCAGTGGACATTGACGGAGGAAACCAAGATTAAAAAAAATGTAGCCAGGTGAATAAGAGACCAAGACTGTTTTCAGACTGTTAAGACGGTGTTTTATTATTTTGTATGGGATTATTACTGTTTTAGCAGTTTCTTTTTGTTTAGGTGACACTGTCATTTTAAGAGCTGCGCAGCAGTAGGTTGCGTGAGATCGCGGGGGATCATGGGAGGTCACGGAGTTCCCAGGCAGAGTTAGCGTCACGGAAGTAGCAGTAGCGGGACTGAGAGGCAGACTACTGAGGTGTGTATTTTGATGTCGCGTGTGATAAATATCCCTATTAACATTGATAAAGTACAAGAATGGCTGCGAGTACCAGTAAATGAGGTGACGATTAAGCTAACCGACTAAGGTTCATAAAGAGTGTTCATGCATTTTTGCCGATTCCTGTAGATTGACAACACGAGTAAGGTGTGCGATAGCTCCAACACGCTGTGGACAAAACTGAACAGCGGGGTCAGCGTGAGTGTCAATTAAAGCGAAATTCTCGCCAAAAAGCAACCAAGGCTTCATTTGGGATTGAATATGAGTCAAACCTTAAAAGCATAATTATGACGAAAGAGGCACCTTTAAAATTTACCGTAGTTTCGGTTTTGGGCACGTTAATTTTGAAAGGGAGAGCTAGGGGCATGACACGCTAGCATCAAAATCACTATTTTTAGAACACTAAGAAGGCTCGACACAACATGAAACTTTGCTCGTAGCATCACCAGGGTCTCTACTCATGAATACGAGCATTGAGAACATTGTTTGTGTACACAGAGTTTATGAAAAAGAAGGCATGAGTAGTTCAAAAACCTTCTTTTTCATAAACTTTGTGTACACAAACAATGTTCTCAATGCTCTTGTTCATGAGTAGAGACCCTGGTGATGCTACGAGCAAAGTTTCATGTTGTGTCGAGCCTTCTTAGTGTTCTAAAAATAGCGATTTTGACGCTAGCGTGTCATGCCCCTAGCTCTCGCATTCAAAATTAACTTGCCCAAAACCGAAACTACGGTAAATCTTAAAAGTGCCTCTTTCGTCGTAATTGTGCTTTTACACGAAGGTTTGACTCATATTCAATCCCAAATAAAGCCTTGGTTGCTTTTTGGCGAGAGTTTCGCTTTAAGTACATTTATGAATAATATCATCACTGTATGTTGTTTACATCAGTGGTTCCCAACCGTTTTTCCTTGAAGCCCCCCTTGCCTGTGTCGAAGAAAAGCCAGGCCCCCCCAACCCCAACCCGCATACACTAAAAGAATAAAGTGATTAATTACAAACTTTTATTTGCAAAAATAAACAACAGTTGTAGGTTTTTTGCTGTTATTCTCCTTGTTTTACAATGTATATAGATACATGTCTTCCTTTTTTGTGTCATCAGGTGTATCACACACAAACACACACACACACACACAGTTTACCTACTTACCTGCCTACCTCATAGGGGTGTTGGTGATAAATAGCTTAATGAATTTAAATGTGGACCAAAAATACGTACAATTTGGATTATACAGACTTTTGATTATCCAGTCGGTTATGTTATTGGGATTTTATACATTTAATGTGCACAAATATAATTCTGGTAACCTCACAACCTCAGAGCAGACAAATTTGTGCGCCCCCCTAGGGGGGGGCCCGGACCCCAGGTTGGGAACCACTGGTTTACATGACTGTTTGCATGAACTGTTCCAATTCTTATGTGTTTGATGAATTTAGAAGGGAGATAGAGCGCATTGCGGTCAAGGTGTGTGATGGGCCACGCGAGCTGCACACGGGAGTGAGAGTGAGTTTAAGACTATTCACAAAATGTGTTTTAAACTCATGCAAGGATGTTCACTTAACAATGTATTTTGTTCATGAGTGATTTACAGTATGTTTTCTGTGAACTAAAGAATAAGCTGTAATGTGACTATGAGTTATGTGGCTGGAAAAATGTATTTATTTGTGTTTTTGTTTTTATTTTAGTTTTTACAGAAAGAGCTACTACTGTTGTCTAGAGTCCAGATTGTCTATTTGGTTAAAGAGTGTTTTGTGATGTCTGAAGTGGCCTGTAACTAGGACAGGTCCCTAGGAAACAGAGATACATGTTTGAAGTTCATAAGCTAACTGAGGTTTACCATCAGTGTGACATACAGTGAGGGAAAGTTTTTTGTTTGTTTTATGCTGATTACCTCAAATCCTCAAAATTGCAGTGTTAATGGTGTTTCTATTATAAGTTGCAGTCGGGGAAAAAAAGACCCACAAATATTTATTATACCATGTCCGGTCTCCTCATTTAAGGCCTGGCCACAAAAATGAGAATGACTACAGGGTGGCCACAGGGTTGTAAAAGGTAGTGAAAGGTAGTAAATTAAATCAAGCCAAATTAAGGCCAGCAAAAAGTAGCAAAAAGTAATAAAAGTCATCTGACGAGGTAGTACATTTTCGAGCCTCCATCCAACTGGGCCTATGCTTTTTTCAATTTGTGTAACTTTCGTGCAGACCATTAAATTATTCAACTTTCGTGAATTTATTTCTATGTTGCGAGCTGGACCTGAGTGGTAGGAATGATGTCACGTGCATTGGTCACGTGCACGCGCATTGACAGCAAACTTACTAGTAGCCAGCTAACGTTAGCGTGTTCTAATGTTGGTCTGCTCGTTTTGCTAACTAACGTCAGCTAATTGGCTTGCTGGCAGTCACTCATGACAAGTGAACAGATAGCTCTACTGTTAGCTGCGCGTCCGCAAGCCTGTCAAAGTGCCCGCGCAGGATAGCCTACTTCTTCTCAGGCTGTTGGTGCACTCTGCACTTGGTGAAAATAAAGACAGAGCGGGTGCCCCAGAAACAAGTTCAACAATGTTTATGAATGGCTGGATGAAACTGTCCAAACAGACTCTATGGCCCAGGTAGGAAATAACTTTCAGATAGCCTACATTATGAGAAAGAGTGGTCCTGAACATTCTACTCGGACGCAAACGCGAAAGGTCCGAGTGGAAAGCGTAATTTGACAATGGAAGATCACATTGACGCATTAAATACATTGTTTTTAATCTTGTCCTATTTGAATTACCGTGACCCTCGCAATGTCGCACCTCTTCTCTCCCTCACTCTCCTATTGCTCTGCAGCCTGCCCGGTCCTACTTTGCGTGTTTAAAAAATAAAAAAAAAAAGGTGAAGACTACAGGCTAAATCGCTATTAAATTTGGTTAGCAGCGCACACATCAGTTATCCTGTTCATGCAGGATAGGTAGGCTAGTCCATTATTGTGGCAGTGAAAGTAGCAGTAGTTTCACAAAACTTGAGGGTTTGTCCCCATGATATTTGGCAGCACTGTTTATTGAATGTTACTGACAGATTAAAACCCAATTGAAAATGAGTGAGTGTTGCACGACCATTCAAAGATATGCTTAATAAAAATGAATGTAAATGGGTGGGGGGTGTCCCTGTAAATGAATCAAAATGCATTTTATTACAGACCAGGACTGCTATTAAAAATGTAGAACATGTCAGGGTCATCAAAATGTGTGTTTAGGTGTCACGAAAGAGGTTACAGTTAATACCATAGTACCGATTTTTTATTTTTTTATTTTATTTTATTTGCATTTGAACATTTGAACTGCATTTGAACAGGCAGCTTAAAGCAGACCCATGGGGCATGGGGCAGTGCTAAGTGCTAACTCCCCCATGTCCCCTTGGGTCTGCTTTAAGCTGCCTGTCCATAACTTTGTCTATGTTGTCCCAAATTGTCTCATTCTTTCTCCTATGGGCTGCCTGTGGTGACCTTATACAACAGGACTATGGGTCAATTTACACCAGACTTACACTTAAAGTTTGCTCTCTCTCTCTCTGTGTGTGTGTGTGTGTGTGTGTGTGTGTGTGTGTTGGCCAGTTGTTGTGCCCAGTTTTGAACTTAAGTTATTTTTTCTTAAAGTGTAAGTCTTGTAATTGTTATGCAATTGTTTTTGACATTGAGTAAAACCTATGGACCAAGGCCTGTTGTGACATCTTGATTAATTCAACTCCTATGGTCCAGCTGGCACCATCCAGCTCTATGCTGGCTGGTTTTGGAAAGATATTTCATTACCATACTTGTCACTTTACTTCACACTTTACACTGCTATAGTTGTAGCATAAAGTCGTGCTGGTAGTAAAACATTTTGTGAAGGTAGTAAAAAGGTAGTAAAAAGGTAGTAAATTAATCTTAAGAATCTCTGTATACACCCTGGACTAAGCAAGAGGCAGAAAAGAGTAATCTCAGACGAGGAACAAGCACTGAGTTGAACTTCTTGCTGATGAATGTAGGTATTGTTACCTGCTTTGCTGACTTATATGTCTTGTGTTGCCATGACGACTGCTACTTTCACTCAAGTTACATTTCGTTTCGTTTCATTTTCTTGCGCTTTCTCCATGAGATATATACCACCTTTTTTCAAGGTGGAGCAGGGGTTACTGGGGCCAAATCCAGTGACTCTATGGGTGAAGGCCAGGGTACTCCCTGGACAAGTCGCCAGCACATCGCAGGGCCCTCACTGCCACAAAGGTGCCAACTGCACATCAGGAGCAATTTGGGGTTCAGTATCTTGCTCAAGCATACTTCAGCATGTAGCTCAGTCCCGCCCCAGGGAGCCAGGGATTCGAACCAGCAACCTTCCGGTTACTAGTCCTCAGCTCTACCCACTGAGCTACAGCCGCCCCATGTTAAAGTTACATATTTATTATCATTTTTTTTGTCGATATGATCCTTTGGCCCTACATCAGAGAAGGAAGTATAAGGTTTGGATTCATGTGCAGCAGACCACAGGAGAAGATCCAGCAACCGATCGGCTCAACCAGCCGCATGAAAAATCTGGCCAGAAAATTCACTGATGTTTTTATTGTTGCTGTATTCATTTCTGCAAACTCAAAATACACACTACTGGAATTGTATGTCATAACAAAACAACTACGTAGATGGAATTTTTATTGTAAATAGTGATTTCGATCAATCAGACCTCAGGGAGCCTTAATAACAGGGCTTATGCCTGGTCTTAAGTCTTTTGTAACTTGGCCTTGACTTAATGCACAACATTTGCCCAATTTAAAAGATGGGACAAATAAATAGGGTTTGTCACAGACAGCTATTTAGTTTATAAAGTTTCCCCTAATTAAACAACTCACAAAACCGAGTGATTTTTTTTAGGTCCTTTGTTACTACATTATAAAGTGGAATCTGCCCCAGGAATCTGCAGAGAAAAAGTTTGATTCTGCGGAGAGCAATTCTTGATTCTGCAGCTTGAAAATAAAATTCTGCAAACATTAAAAAACATACTTTTTTAATGTAATAATGAATTAAATATTCTCTTATGAAATTAATTGCAAAACTAGAACACTGTAAAACATTGTAGAACCTACTATTACTGGTTTTAAAATAATCAACATCAACTTTTTCTTTGTCCCTGTTGGGCAGATTTATTTGCAACATAAAAAGTGCAAAACTTTTCACCAAACTAGGGGTGAAGGTTTAGGAACAGAAATTGCCTTCTGCATACTGCAGATAGTACATTTAAACATTCAGTTACAGCAATGAAATGCTGACATAAAACGTGCAATCAAGTCCAAATTATAAACAGTTTTTTTCTTTTGTAAATGTTTCCCGCGTCCACCGGATGCAGTGAGTAGTGTACTTCTACTGTGGGTCTAGAGCCCAGTCTACCTGACAGCGACATAAACGGCCGTGATGAAAACTACATGCAAAATGTGATATTCAGCGGAAGGTCTTTGAATCCACTGATGGCCGGAAAATCTGCGGTAATTTCCACGATCGCGGAAAAGCGGATTCCTGGGGGGACTGATTATACTGCTTGACAGTCGATGTTTTACTGTGGTGGCTATACACCTCTAATAATACAAGACTCTGCAACTGGATATTGGATATCCTGACAGACAGACCCTAGAAGGTACAGACTGGTAGTCAAGACCTCCTTTATGTTAGTGCTTAATATCGGAGCCCCCCAGGGCTGTGTGCTTAGGCCCCTCCTGTTTACACTGTACACCACTGACTGCACTTCCAGAAATCAGGAGAGCCCTATTGTGAGTTGTGTGAAACCAAAACCAAGGAGCCGACTTTTGATTTTAGAAAAAAGGAGGCAAAGACATAACCCTTTGTACATCATTGGTTCCTGTAAAACAACATCACAGCACATGGTCATTGCACATCACTACCCTGGTAACAAAAAACAAAAAAATCTCTACTTCTGGTGACAAATTAGAGAAAATCACCGGTACCATCTACAGAGCATCAGTGACATTGGTGAATTGAGATGTCCGCTCAGAGCCCAAAGATACTAAAAGACAACACAGCCACAGTCTGTTCACCCTGCTGCCATCTGACAACAGATACAGAAGTATCTGCTGCTGTACCATCAGACTACAGAGCATCTTCATTCCTCAGGCTGTGAAACTCCTCAATTCATCCTCCACACTCCACTCTGTAGAATAGTTTTTGTCTTTTCTGTGATGTAGGATAAAGGGAGTCAACACTAGGTTACAATGGTAAATAAATAAAGCTTAACCTTGGAATTGTATCAGATTTGGCTGTATTAGCATCATTATAGGCCAGGTCAGTCCATTTAGACAGACGTTTAGTTTGTAGCATGTCATTGCCAGGTGTTATAGGCTCTGGCTCAGATTATGTTAGCCAGGCATTAACATGAGGCCTACAACACTTGTGCAACCTTTCACAGTTGCATGGCAAAAATACTTGAACGTGCATGCTTACTTCAGCATATAAGTTTTCAAGACATAATATTGTCACAACATGTATGAGAGGTTATACATCTGATTGATTGTTACAGACATCCGTGATTCATATTTACGACAGCTGTAATGCATACACAAATGGAACTAAATTGCAAAAAAATATTAAAAATAGAAATTCCAACATAATGTTGCTTTAAGCTGGATTCAGATACAGATAATGATGTTCTTTCTCAACTCTAGAAAGTGGGAGAGTATTGGCAGGAGATGGTACAAAGACACGCCTTCTACAGTCATAACCCTTCACACACACAATCCTCTGTTGCACTATTTAATATTAAACATCAACATTATTCTCAGAGAGTGAGACATGGAAGTGCATTTAGCACTTTATATATTAATATTTGGGGTCACTTGTTGATGATGCATATTGCTGCATGTCTTTTAGTACTTGCAATTAGTCGTAAAAGGCCTCAAGTCTGTTTATCGGGGGACAGCAAATGTAAAGCACTTCATTTTCTTGAAGAGCACATCTCTCTGTAACCCTTCTCACCATTTCAAAAAAAGTTAAATTAGTGTTTACATAGACTCATCCTAGATTGTTTTCATGCACATCTGAGCACTTTCAGTTGACTTTTTTTTTACTGGTAAGTGCCATGCTTTACTCTTCGTTTTTCTTTCTTTATTTTTTTCTGTTTTATTGCTGTTTTTATGTGCCCCTTTCCAATTCAATCTGTTCGGCTCATTCCCTCCACATTGGCCACATAGTTTTTTCTACCTTAGATTCACTCAGCTCAATCACTTCAGCACTGATGGCAATCATCAGGGTGCTCATTTTAACAAGGGAGGACACACTATCTGCAGAATGGATTTGGATAAGAAGCAGCTTTTAAAGGTACAGGCTTTAACTTAGTCACCGTCGATGAGGGGAACTCAGCGCTTGTGTTTTCTGTGTGAGGTAAAAAGCTCTTCCTGATACCCTCATTAATATGGAAATTTAGGCATGTAAGTGCACCCTCACACCATTACAGAGTCATCAAGCTCCTTATCACACATTTTGTTAACGGAGCGTGAAAATGACAAAAGAAATGGAAACACATTTAATGGTAAAAAACAACAACAACAACAACCATTCACTGAAACTTTACTGTTTACACAGACAGTCTAGAGTGTACTATCAAAAACGAACTTGACCCACAGTTTTAGAAAGTGTAGTTTAGATTAATGTATGTTACTCTCAGAGTGACTTGAGGGAGTCAAAGAAAAAATGCTGACGAGATTTCAAACTGTTTACTTGCAATGATGTCTTATCAGGAATGCTACTTCATTAATTTCAGTATATAAACAAGTTCAGCTTTGAATCTAATTTACTTTTATTTTACGCTAGTCATTGGTGTGAACTCATGAGTATTATATCAATTTCATAGATAATGCAGATTATTAATTAAATAACTTCTTCACCTCATCCTCTAATCCTTTCAAAGTTTGTGGCAGATCAGTGTAAACATAGGCCCACAGATTTAAGAGTAGTTTAAAAAAAGTGACATCCAAAATATAGCCTTGTGTGAATTTCAGGTGTATAGGTATGGAATATTTGTTTATCTGATCTGATGATTTAAGCTCATTCATTTGTTCATTTTTTGATTTCATTCACAACCAGCCTGTCCAACACTACAATGTAGGTTTATTGTGAAAGCAGCCCATTACGATCCATATTTACGTTTCTCGTTAGGTGGGGACCTCTAGTGGCTATAGGAATTTTAAGGAGCGACAAGTCCACATCAGTGGGGATTGGGAATGGATGAATGTGTTTAGCAACCACACACCTTTAAGGAGACAGCTGTTTTGTGTTTTTAGTGTGAAATAAAAGTAAACATTGAGTTACTTAAACCTACTAACATAGTAAAGTTAATCCATGTACATAGCTTAACTTCAATTGTAAAGAGATATAAGTAAGGGATAATGCCCGACGAGGTGTCCATAAACAGGAGTTAAAGAACCGTCCGACGCGAAGTCCATTAACTCCTGTTTATGGACACCTCGAAGGGCATTATCCCGCTTATACCATGGTCACTTGCCAAAGAAAAGAAATTTGGACCATGAATTTACATTTTCTTGCGGTTTACAGTCAAAATATAAAGTTTTTTACAAGCCGGAACTTAGTTTCCCTGGCAACGCCGAGGGTTTGACTAATACCTGGAACAATCATTACCCTCCCATAAGGTTCTTATGCAACGGAGACGTTGTTCACTCCTCCAGTAAATAGGACGGACCATAGATACGACTTGGCAACGGGAGATATTCTAGTCCGCTCAGCGATGAGCCAGCAAGCTAACGCTATGCTAGCAAGATTCAAAGTCAATAACATTGCGCACGGTTGACAAACTGTAAATATAATTTGACAGTATGCTAGCTAACACGATTAGCTCGCTAACCAGTCATGTCATTGTCCCTAAATCAATAGCAAGATTTTCAAGAACAAATGACCGGCCGTGTGTAACGCTGCTGTGACCGCAGCCTGAAGCAGAGAGTTGAACAGCGAACGGGATGAGAGATTATTCGCGTATCAGTAAATTTAGAGGGGAAGTGAACTTTCTGCAGCTTGTGTGTTACAGTCGCCACCCTGTGGTGTTCAGAGGATAAGACACTGAAGGATTGACGGACTGCACTCAGTGCTGGAAATAAAATATTCAGATTTGATACGCCAGCTAGCGCATTAATTTACCGCAGTGAACAGTCAATTTGACTGGAACTACTTAGTAGGTGTCCATATACCAGGGGTTAATGGACACCCTGCAGCCAATCAGAATTGAGTATTCCCCCAGACCATGGTATAAATAACTGTATAACTGATATATTTAATGCAGTTATTTTAAACCAAAACCACACTGTTTTCCTAACAATGAATCATGAACAGATTATCAGCGTCTTCCCAAAACAACATGACTATTTCAGCATAACAGTAACAGATGATATCGGTTTGGTTAGGTTTGCGCAGCAAAACTACTTTGTTAGGTTAGAAAAACATTGTGGTTATGGTTAAAATCAGTAAATTACTTGCAACTTCCATTACAAATGTACCTATGATGCCTAAGAAACTTATGTTACATTACGTATGTTACACACTGGACAGTGTCCTGAATTAAAGTACTGTGCTTGTTTAACCCAGCTGTCCTTCCCCAACCTCCTCGCTTTATGGTCTTTTCACTCTTTGTACTACATCTACATCTTAATCTTTTAGCTTTATTCAAAGTCCCTCCTTCAAACCCTCCCACTTCTGCTGTGGGGTAGATAAGAGATTAGATTATTTTTAGATTGCACTATAATTACCTGTTGATTGGGAGATTACAGAGTGGACATCTCTTGATCAGCAGACACTTTATCAGAGGATTATCAAGAGGCAATCAAACAAAGGCCCATCTCTCTCAGGGGAGAAATCGCACCAAAGTAAAAAATACAAATGAGAGACAGAGACAATTTATCTCTGCTTCTCTTTTCCCGGACGTGAGGTAATTTTGAGCACTCCACTGTTGATAAAAACGTCTATATATTTTCTTTAATACTTTAGCAAATATAACTATGCAATATACAGTTTGGGTTGATCAACCTGTTCCTTAACAAGTACAATCAAAGAATCATCTAAATCCCCCTACAGTATCAGGTCAACACATTCTTACACACAAATCATCAGAAACAGCATCTTGGTCAGTGGGCTCAAGCTTTAAACTATGACGCTCCGCTGACCCCCTCTAGGGTCAATTTTGTACTTGAAAGGCTCTTTAGTCAAGTAAGCAATGACGCACAGTATGCAATGTCTTGTTAGATGTTTTAAATAAAGCTTGCAGATAAACAATTCACATATTAGGACATAGTGTGATAAATGAGATCTAACATACATTAGATCAACTCGGGAGCACCACCGTTAAAGGAGGGAGAAGCCAATTCAATGATCATAAATTTGGTTAACTATTAAGTAACTAACAGTTTTGAACTCAGATTCACACCTAATTTAATAATTACAACCAAATTCACAGGATCAAGAGTAAATGAAAGTCGAAGGATTTTTGAGTTCATGACAGAGTTGAGGTTGGTATTGTTCATTCACCATAACATCGACGTCATGAATTTCACAGGTTTTTAGTTTACACAAACTTATAAGTAATGATGTACTTTATAGAGGTGTGTGTGTGTGTGTGTGCGTGTGTGTGTGTGTGTGTATGTAGCCCTTTTTAGATAGAAAAAGCGGCACATTTGCTCCAAGGTAAGGGCGGCAATGTGCCGGCCTGTCTTTCTAAAACGGAGGCGTAATATTCCTCCTTTTCCAAAAGCCGCCTCTGAGGTAGGCATAAGCATGTGACATGACGTGAAGCTCGAAGTCGAGCTGTGAACGTGACACTTGTCTTCAAAATAAGAGCTTTACATTGCACCCCATTGGAGTTTAGAACTGGGTTCTTAGCAGGGGGCATTTAATTTGAAAGTAGCGACCGTCCTTAGCTTTCCGACACAACATCAAGCTAACACAACAAAACAGCAACAGAGACCGAGGAGACGCTAGCATCTCCTGAATCTCAGCGGCTGTCCAGTTGCTCATTTTAATGTCCGCGGGTGAAATGATGGACTGACTGCTGTGATCAGCTGTTTCTTGGTTTTAAAACTCCCCGGCTGTGGATTGCACAACAGTGCAGGTCATTGACACCTCCGCCCACCTCACGCAGAGGCCGGCACATTTCCGCCTCGTTTTTAGATAGCAGTCGAGGCGGAAATTAGTGTACCCTCCGAGGCAGAAAATCGGCGAACCACAACAGACCCCCAATTTGCCGCCCTCTGTTTAAAACAGCAGACCGAGCCGCCAAAAGGATGGGCAAATTGGCGGCCTGGTGCTCTGTCTAAAAACGGTGTGTGTGTGTGTGTGTGTGTGTGTGTGTGTGTGTGTGTGTGTGCTTGTGTAGGAAGAACACAAAACAAAAATGATGGCTGCAATTCAAACTGGCCACACTATATGTGGGAAGGAACAGCAGGAAAAATGGTTCAGAAAAGAAAGCTACAACATGACTGATAAGGGATGGACTCAAGTCCAAGATGGCCACTGAGACCACTTCTCTGTTAAGAGGCATTGACAAAGAACAATGGTGGAGCTCAAACCATGTGCTAGCTGAGATTATACGTATAGATGTGATATTAGACCTGCTTGAGAACGAGTGAATGTGAGATAATGGTGCCAGGTTTGAAAAAGATGGTTAGGTGCACCAATACCTTAGTCTGTCTGAAGCATAGTTTAACATTAACTTATTGGTACTTAACTTTCTGTGTAGTCAGGTGAACTACTGAAGACCTGAAAACACATAAATGACAATACTGATGCTCAGTAAATTAACTCTACATCAGTTCAACACAATGCACTGACAGATTTAGGCTGTAGATCTGTGCTTACTCTCTTTTTGTTCCTCTTGAATGTGAAGCTAGCTGGTAAGACTTGTGTCACAGCTGCTGGTGCTAGCTAAACTTGAGTATGAAATTAATCTGTTTATATGGTGTTGTTAGTTACATATTTTACATACATTAATTTACTCATGCAAAATATCTTAGAAATAAATCAGTTCGTCACAAATGGGATGCAAACACCGTTCTCTGGAGAGAAGGTCCAGTGTATGACCCATCCAACCACCTAAACAATCCCTATCACTCAGACTTTTGTTCTGTATACTTCTGTACACTAGAGGGGAAACTACAGTGTCTAAATTAATAAGTAATAAGTTGTACATAGCAGGATGTTATTATAATGTGTATCAACAATGTGAGATAACTTAGGTACGAACACTGTGACACTACTGTGAGTTATCACAAGTTCTTCTGAGCTGTGAAGAACTCAACTAGCCCTGTAAATCGGCACACAACAGTAGACACACATGTAATCTGTATGTACTGTCTAGAGCTTGAATTCAGCTCTGTATGCTACTGCTGTAATATGTTTTGTCAAAGGTCATAACAAAAGAAGTTGGAAAAAAAAAAAAAAGAAAAGAAAATGTAAAATGCAAATGACAAGAAAAGATCAGGATGAAGATTTTATCCTGTGGGTAATGGGGGCGGGACTTGATAAGCTTTGGCTTCTCCCGCTTTTCCCTTTCGGCCTTTATTATTTGAACAATGATGAAATGTGATGTTTATGAATTGACATGCCCGAAATAAACAACATAAATAAATAAATAAATAAATACAGTGACCTGAGAATGATACTCAAAAATCAACTGTCTTTCTTAAAAATTGCTAAAGAAAGATATTTTTTGCATAATTTACATAGTGTTCATTTAATAACTATCCACTTAAGTGCACACACACTTGATTTCCTTCACTTGTATGTTTTTCTTGCATTTGGATGTTTTTTTTTTACCAGAAATTCTTTTTTTACACCAGCGGGAGAGCTGTGTGTGAGGGAATCTTGTCATTGATAATGGAGACTATCAAAACCAATGTGTTTTTAATTTTCATCTTCTCCAATAGGGGGGGAGGATAAAGAGCCTTGGCAAAATATAATATCCATTCATCCAATTAATGATATGGGTCATATATCTTGAAGGCCCATTTATTCATGATATTATATGACTGTACTGTACAGTACCATTTCTTTAGGTTTAACATTCAATGACAGAGGGAGGAGTGGAGTAAAATAATAAGGCTATGATAATTGTTTAATTCGACTGAGAAGGGTGGAAGGAGAGCTGGGCTGTTGTCAGTGTTATTGTACTTTAACAACGTTCTCCCCATTAAAAGGGTACGATGAGATCTCCCCATTATGAGCTATAAAGCCATGTTTCCTTTAGGTTCCTCCAACCATTTATATGCAGATGATGTCCATGCAGTATCTCTGCCTTTCATAATTGGGTCTACAATCTGTAAAGGAGTGGAGTACACACCCCTACTCTTATCGCTCAGCTAAGAAGTGTGTGCACTGACATGTGGCTACAGTATATGTCATGTGTGTATCTGCATTGAATACATTTGTGTGTGACTGTACCTCACCAGGCTCAGTGGAGAAATACAGAGTGGTGAAGGAGAGTTTTCATCTTACAGGCTGGAATCACAAAGCAGGCACATCTCAGATGTTAATTTGAAAATGAAGGATATCTTTCATGCTTTTTATTCCCCACTCTTAGCCCACTCTTCAGATATTGAGAGGGCTTTCCACATATCTGAGGAACGTTGGGGTTGGATTTATCTTTCAGTCCCCTCGAGGTTGCCCTGTTTAACTTATGTCCCTATTCTCGCACTATTGATCCATTGTCACAAGTACCCATTTCATTTTCAGGGTAGACAGCTTCTTAATATGTGACCTTGTTTGCATAATCGTCTTTTATCAGAGACAAAGAAAGAGGCAGAGAATTACATTGGAGGATTCCCACTATCTAGATTTTAATTTGCTTGAATTTGTTATCAAATTTACTCTTTCCAGATTCAATATCGCTTGAGCGAATGCTTTCACAGGCAGCTGTCGAAAATCAATAAGAGTTAGTCATCCTTACCAAAGGACATGCACACCAGCTTGCTAAAGTTACAATGCTGGCACATGGCTATAAGGGACACCTTCAGTTCCTGGGCTAAGGCCTTTAAAGTCCAATCAACCCCAGAGTTTGTTGCTTTAGAAAAGAAAAGGTGCTCAGTGCACCACTTGTCATGCACAAGATCTTAACCTTCTTTACATGCTCAGTGTTATAATGTTAACGTTTTTCATGCCCATCTTAGATAATTGTATGCAAGGCAGTAATTTAAAGAAGGCAATAAGAGCCTGCAGACACTTTCAGTTTTCAAGGACCTCAAAGGAGGTAGAGGTAGTTCACCAATCAGAAGGTTAGTGGCTCCCTCCCCAGCCCCTGCAATCTACATGTTAAAGTGTTCTTCAGCACTTCGGGAGGATAGAGAAAATACTGAACCCCAAATAGCTCTTCTATCGGAGCATGTATGTGTGTGTGTGAATAGTCATTGCCCGTGATAAGCAGGTGGTACCTTGCATGGTAGCCTCTGCAACCAGTGTATGAGTTTGTGTGTGAATGGGTGACTGCTGAGTTGTGTTGTAAAGTGCTTTGAGTGCTCAGTAAGACTGGATAGATAGATGGATAGATGGATAGATAGATAGAATTACTTTAATGATCCCAGACTGGGAAATTATTTTGTTACAACAGCAGTGGGTCCGCAAAGAAAACTTTGTACATAACATAAATAGAAGCCAATATATACATAGTGTATATATACAGTGCACAGTGTGCTATAAACAATAATAATATATACACAACAAAACAAAAGATGCAAAATATACTATAACAATAATAATATATACAACAAAACAGTAGAGAGACCAGAGTTCTCTGTCAGGCAGAGGTAAGAGAGTTGTTGTATAAAGTGATGGCTTGTGGCAGGAAAGATTTCCTGTATCTATTGCTACTACAGCGAAGCTGAATCAGCCTTCCGGAGAAGGTGCTCCGCTGTCTGACCAGTGTGAGTTGGAGAGGGTGGAGAGGATTATCCATGATGGATAACAGTTTTTTCAGTGTCCTCCTCTCCACCACAGCCTCCAGAGTGTCCTGTTTGCAGCCAATCACAGAGCCAGCCTTCCTGATCAGTTTGTTGTGTCTGTTGGTGTTGCTGGCTCCGATGCTGCTTCCCCAACAAACCAAGGCAAAGAAAAGTACACTGGCCACCACAGACTGATAAAAGATCTCCAACATCTTGCTGCACACGTTGAAGGATCTCAGCTTCCTCAGGAAGTAAAGTCTGCTCATCCCCTTCTTGTACACAGCTTCAGTGTTAGATCTCCGGTCCAGTCTGGGGTTGATGGTAACACCCAGGCACTTGTAGTCCTCCACCGCCTCCACATCCTTTCCCAGAATGCGCAGTGGTTGGAAAGCCGTCTTCCTCTTCTTCCTGAAATCTATCACCATCTCTCTGGTCTTGCTGATGTTCAGTCGCAGGTGATTCTGTCCAGTCCACTCCACAAAGTTGTCTACCAGTGCCCTGTACTCCTCCTCCTGTCCCTCACTTATACACCCAACAACAGCCGCGTTGTCAGAAAACTTCTGCAGGTGACACGA
The DNA here is from genome assembly GCF_900880675.1 of Sparus aurata. Taxonomy (NCBI): domain Eukaryota; kingdom Metazoa; phylum Chordata; class Actinopteri; order Spariformes; family Sparidae; genus Sparus; species Sparus aurata. The sequence goes on along the minus strand of NC_044203.1, from coordinate 5,635,576 downwards.
CCCGGTGTTGTACTGAAAGTCAGTGGTGTATAAGGTGAACAGGAAAGGAGACAGTACAGTCCCCTGTGGAGCTCATGTATCACTAACCACCGCATCAGACAGAACACTGCCCATATGGACAAACTGTGGCCTGCCTGTCAGGTAGTCAGTAATCCAGGAGATCATTGTGTCATCTACACCCATCACCCACAGCTTCTCCCCCAGTAGCAGTGGCTGAATGGTGTTAAAAGCACTAGAGAAATCAAAGAATGTGATTCTCACAGTACCTCCTCCACCATCCAGGTGCGAATGGGCTCGTTGCAGCAGGTAGATGACAGCATCCTCAACTCCCAAGTGGGGCTGGTAAGCAAATTGCAGAGGGCCTAGCAGGGCTCTCACCTGCGGCCTCAGGTTGGCCAAAACCAGTCTCTCCAGCACCTTCATGACGTGGGATGTGAGGGCCACTGGTCGATAGTCATTGAGGTCTGATGGTGTCGACTTCTTTGGAACAGGAACCAGGCAGGACGTCTTCCAAAGCACTGGTATTCTCTCCTGATCCAGGCTCAGGTTGTAGAGGTGTTGTAGGACAGGAGACAGCTGGCTGGCACATGTCTTCAGGATCCTGGGGCTGATACTGTCAGGGCCTGCAGCCTTCTGCTGGTGGAGTCTCTCCAGCTGTCTCCTAACCTGGCCTGCAGTCACAGTCATGCGGGGGAGGCTGCTGGTGCTGCACAGGAGAGCTCACAGCAGGGAAGTGAGGGGGGAGGGGAGGAAGCATTTGGGGCAGTGAGGGTGTGTGGGGGTCTGGAGGTGTCAGGGAGACGACAGAAGGCTGTGAGCTGAGCCTATTGAAGAATCTGTTCAGCTCATTTGCCCTCTCCAGGCTGCCCAATGACTGTCTGCCGCTCACCTTACACCCAGTGATCTGCTTCATACCAGTCCACACATCCCTCACATTGTTCTGCTGGAGTTTGGCCTCCAGCTTCCTCCTGTAGGTGTCTTTACAGGCCCTCAGCATATCCCTGAGTTCATGCTGCACTCTCCTCAGTTCTTCCCTGTCTCCAGACCTGAACGCCCTCTTCTTCTTGTTAAGAAGAGCTTTCAAGTCATTGGTGATCCACGGCTTATTATTAGGGAAGCAGCGTACAGTCCGGGTTGGCATGGTGGTGTGTTCACAGAACCTGATGTATTCTGTGATGCAGTCGGTCATGCTGTCGAGTGTTATGACTTGGCAAGGATGAGGACTCAGACGCAGATTGAGAACGATTAATGCAAGCTTTATTTCTTAATTTCTTTGTGCTCTCTTCAGACGGAGTGATAACACAACAGGTATAATTCTAGACTCGTCTAACAGACGAGTAACAGGTAACTAACAAAAGATGCACAGGGCACAAAACAATAAACAGAAGATCGCTCCCGAGGGAGGAAGGGGCAAAAGGCCAAATCTACACTGATCTCAATAACAATAATTATGAAACTTTACAAAGGAAAATCACTCACGAGGAGGAGAGGGCAAAAGGCTATGAACGGAAACTATGCTGCACAGAGCTAGAAAAACTGCAAATGAAAACGCTCCAAGAGGAGAAAAAGCAAAAGCACTATGAAATTAAACTAGCGTCTCAAAAGGAACGAGCTGACCAAAACTTTTAGAAAACAAAATCACTCTTCTTCAGAGGGTACAAAGAAAACAGAAAACCAAGCAGGGCAATACTCAACAATGGCTTGACAATGGCTGTGGAAGACGGCTGGAGGTACACGGCGAGACGATATACTCTGGCAACAAGACAGGGGAAGACAAGGACTATATACACATGAGGGAGGGTGACACAGGTGGACACAATCAGGGAATCAAGGGAGACATCAGACCGGTGACACAGGAGGAAGGGCAAGTGACCTGAAACGAGAGGAGGATTAGATTTTCAACATAAAACAGGAAGTTTGCCAGACAAAACCCCAAAACAGGACATCCCTCACCGCGGTGTGACAGTACCCCCCCCTCTAGGGCCGACTCCCGACGGCCCAGGCTGTTCAGGGTGGTCTCTGTAGAAATCCTCGATGAGGGTGGGGTCGACGATATGGCGCGACGGAACCCACTGTCTCTCTTCGGGTCCGTATCCTTCCCAATCCACCAGGAATTGTCTGCCCCGGCCCCGGTTGCGTACTGCCAGCAGGCGCTTCACCTTGTAGACTGGACCGCCTTCGATCACCTCGGGTGGTGGTGGGGACGTGGTGGCCGGGACCATGGTGCTTTCCTTGGCGGGTTTGACCTGACTCACGTGGAAGGTGGGGTGAACGCGGAGGGACCGGGGCAGACGAAGTCGAACCGCTGCAGGTCCGACGAGCCTGGTGATTGGGAACGGACCTACAAACCGTGGTGCCAGTTTCTTAGAGGGCACCTTGAGACGTAGGTCCTTAGCTGAGAGCCAGACTCTCTGGCCGGGCTGGTAGGCGGGCGCGGGTCGTCTCTTGCGGTCTGCCGTTCTCTTCATACGGTCTCCCTGTCTACTCAATACCTGACGGGCGGCTGCCCAAATACGGCGACAACGTTGGACCATGGCATGGGCGGAGGGAACCGACACTTCCAACTCATTCTCCGGAAAGAGTGGGGGCTGGTACCCTAAGGCACAATGAAAGGGAGAGAGGCCGGTGGCCGATGTAGGCAGTGAGTTGTGCGCATACTCTACCCAGACCAGGTGCTTGCTCCATGTGGAGGGGTTCTGGCAGACCACGCACCGGAGGCCGGTTTCCAGCTGCTGGTTAAGGCGTTCGGTCTGGCCGTTGGCTTCCGGGTGATACCCCGATGTCAGGCTGGCCTTGGCCCCTATGAGTCGGCAGAACTCCCTCCAGAACTGTGATACGAACTGGGGCCCCCGGTCTGAAACAATGTCCCTGGGGAACCCATGCACTCGGAACACATTAGTCATCATGCTTTCCGCCGTCTCCTTGGCAGATGGTAGTTTTGGCATGGCGATGAACCTGACCATCTTAGAGAATCTGTCAACAACAGTTAAGACGGTGGTGTTACCTTGTGAGACCGGAAGCCCCGTGACGAAGTCCACAGAGATGTCTGACCACGGTCTGGAGGGGATGGGGAGCGGCTGGAGAAGGCCCATGCGGGACCTGGAAGACGTCTTATTCCGGGCACAGACCGAACACGCCTCTACGTACTCCCGGACCTCCGTCTCCATGGATGGCCACCAGAACCGCCGGGAGATCACGAACATCGTTCTTTTAACTCCCGGATGACATGAAAGCAGCGAGGTGTGAGCCCAATGAATCACCTGGGGACGCAGCTCAATGGGGACGAACAACCGATTATCGGGGCACCCCCTAGGTGGCGGGGCCACACCGTTAGCTTGCTTTACCTCTGTTTCTATGGGCCAAGTTACCGCTCCTACCACACAGTTCAGTGGAAGGATGGTCTCAGGTTGCTTGGCCTCAGGCTCAGGGTCAAATAGTCGTGACAGAGCTTCTGGCTTGACATTGCGGGACCCCGGCCTGTAGGAGAGAGAAAAGGAGAAGCGGTTAAAGAAAAGCGCCCACCTGGCCTGGCGAGAGTTGAGCCTCTTAGCCTTCTTAATGTACTCTAAATTTTTATGGTCAGTCCAAACAATGAATGGGTGTTCGGCCCCCTCGAGCCAATGCCTCCATTCCTCCAAGGCGAGCTTCACCGCCAACAACTCCTGATTGCCGACATCATAGTTTCTTTCGGCTTTGGACAGCCGCCGCGACAGAAAGGCACAGGGATGCATCTTTCCATCCTGTTGAGAGCGTTGGGACAGGACTGCTCCTACTCCTTCATTAGAGGCGTCTACCTCCACCACGAACTGCCGCTGTGGGTCCGGGATGGTGAGGATAGGAGCTGAGGTGAAGCGGTGCTTGAGCGTCTGGAAGGCCTTCTCTGCCTCTGGGGACCAGTGGAACCGCACCTGGGTGGAGGTAAGAGCGTGGAGGGGAGCAGCTGTTGCGCTGAAGCCTCTGACAAACCGCCTGTAAAAGTTAGCAAACCCCAAGAATTGCTGAACCTTCTTGCGGCTGTCAGGAGTAGGCCAATCTGCCACAGCGCTAACTTTAGCCGGGTCCATCTGCACTCTTCCAGGGGCTACAATGAAGCCCAGGAAGGAGACGGTGTCGGCATGAAACACACTTTTTTCGGCCTTCACATACAGGTCATTGTCTAAGAGTCTTTTTAAAACCTGATGTACGTGGTCTTTGTGAGTGTCACTGTCGGGCGAGTAAATCAATATGTCGTCAAGGTAAACGTACACGAAATGGTCAAGGAAATCCCTTAGGACGTCATTTATCATGGCTTGAAACACGGCAGGGGCATTTGTGAGCCCAAAAGGCATGACCCTGTATTCGTAGTGGCCGCTGGGTGTATTGAATCCGGTCTTCCACTCGTCACCCTCTCTTATTCGGACCAGGTGGTATGCGTTGCGTAGGTCCAGTTTAGTGAATATTTTAGCCTGTTGGAGTTGATCAAACACAGAGGACATGAGGGGGAGAGGGTAACGGTTCTTTATTGTAATATCGTTCAATGGGCTGTAATCAATGCAGGGTCTTAAAGACCCGTCTTTCTTCTTGACAAAGAAGAACCCCGCCCCTGCTGGGGACGATGATTGTCGAATCAAGCCTGCTTCTAGCGACGCCGAGATGTAATCGGTCATGGCGGCCTTTTCTGGACCAGAGACGGAGTACAGGCGCCCCTTGGGAATAGTGGAACCGGGGAGCAGGTCTATGGCACAGTCGTAGGATCGGTGAGGAGGAAGTGACAGGGCCCTGGTTTTGCTGAAGACTTGTCGAAGGTGGTGATAACAGGAGGGAACAGTATTCAGGTCCGGAAACTCTGAGTCTGTGGCAGGATTGGCAGAAAAAAGATTAATCTCCTTGACATTTCCCCCCCGGTTAGTAGAAAAAACACAGCTCTGGGTACATTCCTTTCCCCACTCTCTGATCTTCCCTGTTCTCCAGTCCACACGGGGGTTATGCTGGCACAGCCATGGGTGTCCCAAGATCAGAGGGTGAGAGGGTGAAGTGATAAAGTATGGGCGAATGTGTTCCTGGTGGTAGTCAATGTTCATTTTTACAGGTTCACTGATGTGTGTGATGGTGAAAAGCTCTTTGCCATTCAGTGACCTGGCCCTAATGGGTTTAGCTAGTGGTTCAGATTTAAGTCCTAGTTTCCTAGCTAAACCCCAGTCCATCAGACTCTCGTCCGCCCCTGAGTCAATTAGCGCCTCTAGATCTGTTGCCGTGTGATGAGTTAAAGTGATCTTGGTGAGAGTGCGTGGCATCTGACTAACAGTTGGAACGTAACTCACCGCCTGGGATCCCTTGGCCGGACACGAAGAGACAAGATGGCCGCCCTCCCCACAGTAAAAACATCTCCCCTCTATCAGACGCTTTCGTCGCTCCTCTGGGGTCAGTCGGGCTCTCCCCAGCTGCATGGGCTCCTCCTCACGATCCGTGCGGAGGTGAGGTAGCGGCTCTGTTGGTGAACGCTGGGTGGTCGCCCAGCTAGGTGCGGAAGGGCGGGTGGGTCTCCCTGCAGCAGCCGATCCTCCACCTCGCTGTCGCTTCAGCTGAGCCAGTCGGTTGTCTGTCCTGATGGCGAGTGCGATGAGGTCATCTACGTGGTCGGGTAGGTCCAGGGGGACGAGGAGGTCCTGTATGGGAGCTGTAAGACCCTTCAGAAAAACGTCGTAGAGCGCCGTGTCGTCCCACCCGCTTTCCGCTGCTAGAGTGCGGAAGCGGATGGCGTAGTCGCACACGGAGCCGCTGCCCTGCTTCAAACCGCTTAGCTCTTGTGCCTTTTCTCTGCTGGAGGACACCGGGTCAAAAGTCTTAGTTAGGGCAGCTTGAAAATCTGTGAAAGAGTTGCAGAGCGGCGAGCCCCGCCCCCATTCAGCGGATGCCCACGCCTTGGCTCTATCAGTAAGATGCGAAATCATGAATGCGATCTTCGATCGGTCCGTGGGAAATGCATGGGGCATCAGTTCATAGTGAATAGAACAGTCTATTAAAAATGTTTTGCACAAACCGGGAGCTCCAGCGTATGGAGCCGGAGGCGCCAGCTTGCATCCGGTTCCGGGGGGAGGTGAAGGCAGAGCGGAGGCGGCGGTTGTCGTGGGAGGCTGGGCCACCGGGACCGGTCGAGCAAACTGCCCAAGCAGGTCTTGCAGCTGAGATGAGAGGTGGCTCATGTTCGCTGCCATCGCCGTCTGAAACTCCTCCTGTCGGGCTAGACGTGATTCCTGGGCGCGCAGGATCTCCGTCAGTCGTTCTGCCTCTGCTGGGTCCATACTGGCCAGAGTATACTGTTATGACTTGGCAAGGATGAGGACTCAGACGCAGATTGAGAACGATTAATGCAAGCTTTATTTCTTAATTTCTTTGTGCTCTCTTCAGACGGAGTGATAACACAACAGGTATAATTCTAGACTCATCTAACAGACGAGTAACAGGTAACTAACAAAAGATGCACAGGGCACAAAACAATAAACAGAAGATCGCTCCCGAGGGAGGAAGGGGCAAAAGGCCAAATCTACACTGATCTCAATAACAATAATTATGAAACTTTACAAAGGAAAATCACTCACGAGGAGGAGAGGGCAAAAGGCTATGAACGGAAACTATGCTGCACAGAGCTAGAAAAACTGCAAATGAAAACGCTCCAAGAGGAGAAAAAGCAAAAGCACTATGAAATTAAACTAGCGTCTCAAAAGGAACGAGCTGACCAAAACTTTTAGAAAACAAAATCACTCTTCTTCAGAGGGTACAAAGAAAACAGAAAACCAAGCAGGGCAATACTCAACAATGGCTTGACAATGGCTGTGGAAGACGGCTGGAGGTACACGGCGAGACGATATACTCTGGCAACAAGACAGGGGAAGACAAGGACTATATACACATGAGGGAGGGTGACACAGGTGGACACAATCAGGGAATCAAGGGAGACATCAGACCGGTGACACAGGAGGAAGGGCAAGTGACCTGAAACGAGAGGAGGATTAGATTTTCAACATAAAACAGGAAGTTTGCCAGACAAAACCCCAAAACAGGACATCCCTCACCGCGGTGTGACATCGAGATCCTCTCCATGTGGCTCAACAAGCGCATCCCAGTCTGTCAACTCAAAGCAGTCCTGTAGTGCGTCAGCAGCCTCCTGAGTCCACCTCCTCACGCTCCTAGTGTGGACAGGCTGCCGCTGAACAAGAGGGACATACTTGGGGGTCAGCAAGACCAGGTTGTGGTCAGATCTTCCAAGAGGGGGAGGGCTGTGTGACTGTATGCATCCTTAGCATTTGCATACAACAGATCCAGTGTGTTACAGTCTCTGGTGGGGCAGTCAACATACTGGTGAAATGTTGGGAGAGTTTTGTCCAGTGAGACGTGATTAAAATCCCCAGTGATGACAATAAATGCATTAGGATGCTGCGTCTGTATCTGGGCAACAGCAGAGTGGATAACGTCACAGGCTAGCACTGCATCAGCTGAAGGAGGAACATACACATCGATAATGATGGCGGACGTGAATTCCCGGGGCAAATAATAAGGCCTCATCCCCACAGTCAGCAGTTCAATGTCCGGGGTACACAGACGTTTCTTCACATGAACATGTCCGGGATTAAACCACCTCTCACTCACATACAGTGCAATCCCTCCTCTTTTCTTCTTTCCGCTGCTTGTCACGTCCCTGTCCGCCCGAACAGTACTGAAGCCGGAAATCGCCACTCTGTGGTCCGGGATGTGTGAGTGAAGCCATGTCTCCGTGAAACACAACACACTGCACTCACGATATTCCCTCTGAGCCTTTATCAGCGCTCCCCATGACAATTGCTGGTACAGCCGGTCTGTGTCTCCTCTTCTTCACCCTCCGTTTCACTCCGGCTCTGCAGCCATGGCGTCTCCTCCGCAGCTCCTTCAGGACCTCAGGCCTGGCTCAGGGCAGAAGTGCAGGTTCAAACAGCGCAATCAGCTGGTCGCGTGTGTAAACAATGCGCTCAATGATGCGCTCCTGACCCTCTGTTGCTAGGGTTAGCAAAAACATCACAAAAAAGTGCCGTAAAAGTAAAAAAAAAAAGAAAAAAAGAAAGGTGTTCGTCTTCTCTCAGTCTCTGGAGAAGAGTTGCCAAAGTTCAACGAAAATCAGAACGGAAATACAACAAAAACTACGAAAAAACTTGAAAACCCACGGGAGCTGCTGTTACAGGCTGCCACCTAGTACGGCGCCATAGCAACCAAGTGAACCAGGTGAACTAGAAAAGGTGCTTTAAAAATATAGACCACTCACCATTTGCTATTGAAGGGACATGTCACATCCCCTTTAGTTTTAAGATGCTGCAGCATTGTCCCTGCCGATATTTTACCAATCTCAAACAATTCTGTTGTTTTGAGCCCTTGTACAGTTGATCTTGTGACATCTTTGACACTGTCAGGCTCGGCAAAAAGAGAGGACTCAGATGCAGATAGGCAGCGGTAATGACAGGTTTTATTTTCTGCTTTGTATCTCTTCAGACAGAATGACAAATCAGGTGGATATGAAAATCTAAGTGCCCAGAGGACACAGCAAAAACAAAGAAACACCAGAACAAAAAACACTCCCGTAGGAGGACAAAGGAAGACTACACTATTCTTAAAATTAAACTCTCTATTAAAACTTTAATAAACAAAAATCACTCTTAGAGGAAAAGCACACAGGCTATGAAAATTAACTGCTCTCTCTTAGCTGACAAAATTACATCAGAAAACACCCCAATCGGAGGATAAACAAAACGCTACAAAATTATTTAACTTGACCAAACAAAAGACTGACCAAGAAACTATTAACACAAAATCCCTCTTCTTCAGAGGCATACAAAAACAGGAAACAAAACGTGGCAATACTTAACTGTGAACAAGACAAGGCTGAGAATCAGGGCTTGATGTATTCGACAGGACCGAATGAAATACTCTGGCAACGCAGACAGGGGAAGACAAAGACTATATACACATGAGGGGAGGGAGCACAGGTGGAAACAATCAGGGATCAGGGGAGACGCCAGACCGGTGACACAAGAGGAAGGGCAAGTGACCTGAAACGAGAGGAGAGTTACCTTTCAAAATAAAACATGAAATTCACAAGACAAAAAACCCAAGACAGGACATCCCTCACCGCGGTGTGACAGACACAGCTGTGTTGAATTAAATAAATGGATATCTGTTCCATATGCAGACTGAAAAACAGGCTGTAAAATTAGTCAGTTGTATTTATATAAAAATTTCAATCATAAGACATTGACGCTAATTTCCGATCATAACTAATATGTCATCTAACCAGATAACTTTAATAACTTGAGAGAATTTCACAAGTCCAGTTGTATGCCTAATGTGTATTCAGTCTTTTTCAGTTAGTCAGATGACTGGCACTGCATGGAGTCAACAAGAGAGGTGTACGGTAGATTGTAGCCACTTAGGTTCACTCTTATAGAGCCATTTAAATGTTCATCTGTTAGTCTTGTTCTGAACTTTGATTTCATGACATTTATGCCAGAAAAGGCAGACTCACAGAGGCATGTACACCCAAAAAGCAGACATTTTCAGAGCTGCTTGGTGAAGATTCTTATAATTATATGGCTCTGCTAAGCTCCAGAAATGCTGAGAATGCTGTTGAGACATTAACATCACATTATTTTGAGGGTTTATAACCTCACTTGCAATATCTACAGGATCAACACAGAACAGTTCAGGCATCTGTCCCAAAATCTCACTTGTGTCCACATCCATGAAGTGATTGACCATAAATGTCACACAGGGCTCAAGATTATCAAAGTCACTGAATCTGTCTGCAAACTCCTGTCCAAGCCTTGACAAGAGGCCACAATACTTGGAAACATTTAAAACGCTGTCTGCACCTGTGTGGCTTCTCAACATCTTTAAGACAGAGGGGAAGTGCTGATACCATTTGTTTTCACTTGCTGAATGTCATGTACAATAACAGTTTTGCACTGAATGCCTTAACAGCAGTTAAGATGTGTTTTTATCTTTGCCTTTTAACTGTAGGTTCAGATGGTAAATTTTCTCAGTTACATCTGTCAAGAAAACAAGATCAACTCTGCATTTGATAATAGGGTGGTATCCTCCTCCAAAGTCTTGATTTCACCCAGCAAGGAGGTGTTGCATTGCCTTTGCTCGAATGGAGTTGATGATCTTAACAACAGGCACCATGACATGGTCAAATTCCATAACTTTTGCGCATATAGCCTGTTGGTGAATGAGTGCAGCTCAGAAACTCAGGGGGTCCGCTTTGCAGTGCGCAATAAATCCTGAGTGACAAATCAGTTGTTTACATTCATGAAACAAAACTCTTGTTTCCCACTCTTCATGAAAATAGTGTGTTTTTAGTCCCTTATTGGTGTCAGTACCTGCTGTGGTCATGGTTGCTGCCCATCTCACATCACCACTGACCCATCAAGCTTGACAGCAGTAAAACTGTTTGATTGACAACTAATTGGCAAATAATCATTTGTGTAAGAAGGGGGCGAGATTCGTGTAAGTTGGTTTGCAGAGTGATCAAATTTGACTACTCAAGTTTTAAAATTCATGTAGGTTTCATTAACCCTTTGGCGAGCTACTTGGAAAGGGGTTGCAAGCTACAGATAGCTCAAGAGCAATGTATTGGAGACCCCTGGCTTAGAGAAACCGCTTTCATTTAATTACTTGTTATTTTTAACATTTCCATTCTTAACCTTTAACAAATACTTTGGTGTTAGCTGTTGCCGGTCTAGCTGTGCAGTCTCCTGGCTACTTGAAACCCTAACAGCACATTCAATTGTATGACCTATTCACAGAGTACTGTTTTGCATACAAAAACTTGTGTTGGAATAAAAGTAAAATATTCCTCTAAAATAAATCGAGAGCAAAGTACGGTCTTAAAATGGAAGTGCAAGTAAACTGTCTATACTTGTGCATGTCAGTACCTGAGTGCATGTTCTAAGTTACTCCATGTCTACGGAATACTGCAGTTGTAATTGGCAGTTTAAGTATCAATGTGGGCTTATAAAACAGAAGTAGGGTTGAGGACCTGTGTGGACCAATCAGGGGACACTGCAGAAAGACACCCCTCAAAATCCCATGGAACACACCTGGACAAACAAATCTATGCCACTGAATGAGAACCACTTTAAAAAAAATAACCCATCATAACAAGAATAGTTCATATATCAATCAATGTGTGTATGTTCACAAAAGAAATAGTATAACAGTATAAATGTAATACAAAAGCAGGTTTGAGCTTAATGTGTCTTCAAGTCACTTGTCCTTGACCGAAAATTATCAATGTGGGGAAATATATACAGTATGGTGTCTTTGGAAGAGAACAAGCATGCTTGTGTGACGTTTAGGTCCATATAGGTTAAAAATAATACAAATAATTTGACCCTTGTCCCCTCCTTAAAGCAGTTAGGAGAATGGGACTACCCCTGGGCTAAAATCAAGCTTATTTGACCAACATGTGGCAAAAATTAATCGGGAGTTAGCTGGGAGACAAGAGCCTCCGTCTGTTGCAAACGACGGTAACTAATTGAGACAAGCACGAAGACAAAAGCACTGACTTGTTCAAGATGCCGCCCACACAAACAGGCTAATTACTATTACAGAGCACTGCTGTAACAGCAGTGCTGTTCCCTTAGCAATGCTTGGAGAGAGAAATTAGGGCAAATAATGTTGCACTGCTATGGAGGAAATAAAGCTGAGGTCTCACCAGGAAGCACGCCGCTCAGTCTGTCGTGTGATATCACTACTACTTACTGCTTTCTTTAAAGACATTGTTGACATCTTTCATAAAGACATTATTAGAGATACACAAAAATGCACATGTCTTTATGGCTCCAAAATGTTGGACCTGATCTAAAACAGTCCAGTAAAATAAACAAGCCAAACCCAACCAAACCCAATACCATAAGACCGCACCAGACCTGATCAGACTGAAAATAATTTAATTGCCTTTTGATGTGCTAAATACAGTACATAGATGATTATCATTTCAAAGACCTGAATCATCTCTGCTTCAGCAACTTATACCAGTAAGTGAACTGGGCCAGTTGGGTCAATGACCAATAAGTGGCCCTAATGACTCTGAAACTCAGAGCTCACGTGTCCTTAGCAACTCTGCAAGGACACTTCCACACAGAGTTTAAAAGCCTGCATCTCCCCTCCAGTTAGTTAGAACTGAAGAAGCCTCTTGGAAGAAAGGTGAGACCAGTTCCAGATGCTACAGTACCTAGAGTTACAATTGCAATGATTCGCAGTATGCCACAGGAAATCCCTTCTGTCTCTGGCAATCAGGAGATGGACAGAGTAGGCTTTGCTTGCTGAGGAGGCTCAAACCTCCATTTCAGCTCTGCTTGTTTTGTTTTTTTTGTCTCTCTCATTCACTCTGCTTTATTCTTACTCTGTAGATTACATTCCCTAAAAAAATCAGGTTTGAAACTATACACACATGGTTATCTGCCACTCCTCATACATATCTATGATCCTTCCTGTAAACCACCCCTCTAATTTGACAAAACATTTAAGCTGTTCATAATTTTGGTTTTGTGTTTATTTTGGATTTGCCACTTGTGGATATTCTTGTGTGTATTTCAAGTCTATCTGTGTTAAACTGTGTGAAAAAAGAAAAGAATATTCTCCTAAAGGGGATCAATAAAGTTGATCTTCTTCCTTATATTTAATATGTACATGATTTATGTATTCCTTCTTTGTATTGCAACTGCTGCATAACAATTTCCCTCTAAAAATATTATTTTTTCTTTTGAGAGGGGGGTTAGTAAGCAGCATTGAAGTAAAACTAAAAAACATCCATAGGTAAGGAAATAACTTGATGCTAAGATGCACGGCTATACGGACATGAAATATTCTACATCAATGCAGCAACAGTGCATAATTGGGAGTTAGCAAACAAATTTGAGCCTGCTAGTGTTAAATTTGAATTCAACAGCTTCGGCTGGACAACAAGGTAATGTTGCAAGGTCTCTCTTTTAAATGTGGATTGGCTGAATGCTGGGCTAATGTCACTTATTTATGTTGGTAAATGTTTCAAAGAGTGGCAGCATGTGATAAGAAACGCAAACTTAGTATTTTGCACATCTGGCCACATTTTGGATTTACTGTATGAATCAGCTGGGAAGCACAAATTAGACAAAATGCATGATTGACCGCAGTCAGCACCGCAGAGAATAGTACCGTCCGTATAAATAAAACTGCGTCTGGAGGCTCGATGCACACAGCGGGGCGACGCAGGAGACCCAGAGATCCAATCCCACTGATGAAGCCTGGGGTGAAGTGACAGCAGAGGTCCAGGAGCTACTGTGCTGAACACCTGAAGACCCTGCCAGCAAATGCGGAGCAGCGACCATCCAACGTTGCCGTGAGCCGGAGGGAACGCAGCAGCAGAGAAGAGCGACAAAGGAGCCAGGCGGTGAATAACCCCGAGGATGTGGTGGAGGGAGGACCAACTGAGCAACGATGGACAGTCCAGAGAGCACTGAGCAAGTCGGTTTGAAAGTTAGCATTGCTAGGCTAATAGCTGATCGGCGAGGCTAACAGCTGATCAGCGGGGCTAACAGCTGATCAGCAAAGAAAGGTTAGTCCATGGAGCCAATTGTTCAGGTGTGCAGCCTTCAAAGTTGGTAGCACAGCCTTAGAGATTGTTGGGACAACTTGGCTTTCTTTTTTCAACAGAAAAAGGCAATTTTGGCACAGATTGAGAAGCGGTGATATTCACGCCAGCGTCCTCTCGCATCTGGTTTGCCATGGAATGGATTACTAATGTTTGAGGTGTCTAAGGGGTTTCCTTCAGCCCAACTATTAGATTGTTTTTTCCACTTGAGCAGAATATTGTCCCATCGGGTAGATTAATAATACAAGATAACACAGGATAGCATGCACATAAGCACATTTGATATATGGGAGCCCAAAGGATTGCAAGATTGCATCCCACTTATGTGCTTATTTGGGTCACTAATACTGATCTTGTTTCTACAACACAGGGTTGTACAATGAAATGCAAGTAGTGGTCCCTTTATGCTACACATGTATATGGAAATGAGTTACAGCTTGAGAAAAAGAAGTTGCTCTATAGTCTGGTGGTACAGTAGCATTTACATTGACATTTCAGGGCATTTAGCAAACTTTTGTCCAAAAGGACTTACAGTAATTCATACACTTATGGCTGTTTCTGCCATGCAAGGTGCCGTCCAGCACATCAGGAGTAGTTTGTGGTTCAGTATCTTGCCCAAGGGCACTTAGACATTCAGACCAAGGAAATTGAACCAGCAACTTTCCGATAACAAGACACTGGCTCTGCCCTGATCCACAGCCCCCCAAGCAGATACTTCTGTATCTATTTCCAGGTGGCAGCTGGGTAAACAGAGTGTTGCTGGGTGTTGTTTTTTAGTATCATTTTGGCTCTGTGCAGACATCTCACTTCCCTGATATCCTTGATGATCCGTAGATGGTACCAGTGATGTGGAGTAGTGTTAATCACCCCATGTAGAGCCTTCCTGTCCTGGGCTGAGCACAGACCATGCTAACTGGTAAGGCATTGTGCTTATCTGCTTATGTTTAGCAGGAAATACATTCACCATATTAGAGAATGATGGATTATTAGCTGTTTGGGTGAGCTCACTATTAGTTTCAAATAAAGACAGCTAAACTGGAGAAAGAGATGCTTTGTTTAAAATATGTCTGATCAGGTCACTTGCCTGTTTTGAACAATCTTTAGTGATGTCTCTGAGATAGCAGCAGTTACTTTGGTGGGTACAATTTTGTCCAAGGACCCAATGGCCAGAGTTATGGAAGATAAAACATGTTTTGCAATAAGAATAGTTTCCCTTTGAATCAGTATAGCAAGGATTGTACAGAGAAAGTAGCCACATTGCTAAATGGAGTTCAGTTAAGAATTTGGATTTGGTTGAGTTGTAATATTAGAATTCTGTTGGCCATGAAGCTCCCTCTAATAGCACAGCCATGTCTATAAGACTGTCCTTTTTTTCCAATTAGATTTATTTTTTTAATCAAATGAATGTTCCTCCTCCTTTGTCTACAATCCTTAACTGAAAGCCTTTCAAGAGGGATGTTCCTTTCACTGAAATCCTTTTAGCCAGGCCCTGAGCTGCTGTCCAGCCATAGATTGGCAGGGGGTGTTGCAGTAATGTCTCACTACATTAGCATGTACTCACTTTAACATTGATTCAATTACTCTGCCAATTTGTTTCCATTTACTCTGTTAACAACTGTTACGATTGCATTTTAGTGAACCCTTAGTGAAGAACTGACAGAACTGAAATTGTGGAAAGGCCAGGGTGATGAGTAGATGAGGAGCAGATCCCCATGTTTGGGTAGGGGAACATAATGAACAGCTTTCGAGAACCAGTCCACAACGAATGAGAATCACCCTGTTACCCTCCGAAGGGGAAAGTCCGATGACTAAGTCCACGGTGATGTGAGACCAGGGTCAATGGGGAACAGGCAGTGGTCGTAGCAGGCCAGGTAAAGCGTAGTCCCTGAGGGATAGTGTTCTCAGAAAGCCCTGGTGACAGACCAGCTTAGATGAATGGCCCCACCGTAGCGTCCGCTACAAATATCCGACTGGGTGGACAGTCATTAGGGGGAGGGGGAGTGCATTGCACCACCCTGATGGAGCGCTGGATGTCCCACCTTGCCACTGCAACCATGCACTGGGGGTGTTCGGTGTTCCTGAATACTGGACGGTAGGTGAGGGTGTACTGGAAATGTTCCAGGAACAATACCCAGCGTGGCTGGCATGAGTTTAGCCACTTGGCAGAGCAAGGATAAGTTAGGTTGCGGTGGTTGGTCCAGACAAGGAAAGGAAGAGCAGCTCCCTCCAGCCAATGTCTCCATTCCTGGAGAGTGAGGACGATGGCCAGCAACTCCTGATTCCCCACGTCATAATTTGCGACCAGAGAAAAAAGCGCAGGGGTGAAGCTTCTGGTCAGTCGTCGATCGCTGGGAAAGCACTGCTCCAACTCCGGGGCTATGGAGAACAGCTCCTTTAAATGAATAAACGCCGCCTCAGCATCAGGTGTCCAGAGGTACGGGGGTTTGGTGGAGGTGAGCTGGGTTAAAGGAGCAGCCATAATCCAAGGAAGCGCTGGAGTTGTTTATGACTCTATGGAGCCGGTAAGTCTGTCACCACCTGCACCTTGGAGGGGTCCGCCCTCACCTCCCCCTGCTTGATGACAAATCCCAGGGACTCCACAGATGTTGAGTAGAAGAGAAATTTCTTCGCTTTGACAAAAAGTTTGTACACTGATGTTCACTGACTTGTTGCACTGTCCGGACATGTTTAACAGGTTCCTCAAGGTTTTCGGGAGAAAATAAGTATATTGTCTGGATAAACAAACACAAAACAATGTAATATGTCACGGAGAACATCGCTCAACAGCGCTTGAAACGCCGCTGGAGCATTGGTGAATCCAAAGCGCATAACTTAGTGCTCAAAATGTCCAAGGGGTGTAATAAAAGCTGTCTTCCACTCGTCATTCTCTCATATGCGTACCAATGGGTATGCATTTTGCAAATCCAGCTTGGAGAAGACGGCAGGTTAGTGAAGGGGGCCAAACGCAAAGTCAATAAGAGGTAATAGGTACTTGTCCTTGACAGTTATATCATTTACCCCTCTGTAGTCAAGACAGGGTCGGAGTGATCCTTATTCCCAACGAAAAAGAAACCCACCCCACGGGTGAAGAGGACAGTAAGGTTAGGCCAGCGAGCGAGACCCAGATGTATAATTCCATGGCGTCCTGTTTGGAAGGGAGCGTGGCACAAGGAAGTAAGTCAATGACGCAGTCATATGGTCGGTGGGGTGGAAGTGAGTGTGCTCGATCCTTTGCTAAAAACATCACTTAAATCATTGTAAGGAGAGGGGGCAGAAGTGAGGCCAATGGGTGTCAGACAGACAGGTGCCACTTGAGTACAGGAGGGGGCAGCAGAGTGAAGGCAAGTGGAGTAACAATGAGCGCTCCAGCTAACAAACTTGGACAGTGACCAGTCAATTTGGGGGTTGTGCAGCTTAAGCCATGTATGACCAAAGACTAAAGGTGATTGAGGTGAGGGGATAATCAATAATTGAATATGTTCTCTATGATTGCCAGACAGGAGGAGAGGCAATGGGACAGTGCGGTGAGTGACCTGGGCTAGGAGTCTGCCATCCAGAGCAAAAACCGCTATAGGTGTAGGAAGAGGGAATGTGAGGAGGTGAGCCTGATCATCCACTGCCATATCACCAGAATACAGAGCAGCTTCATTCCTCAGATTGAGACTCATCGGGGACCCCTCACCCTCAACACCATATTTTTTTTGTTTATGTGTATTTTTCTAATACTTAAAAAGTAAATATCAACCCACAAAACAATACACTTGCTTTTTTGCCATAGATTCTCAAATTCCCCAAACTCTAAACTACTATAGGAACAAACTGCAAGCTCTGTATATTTATTATAGAAAAAAAAACATTATTTTTCTACATAAAAATGACATCAATATGACCTTTAAATCTTTCATCCAGCTTTGCACATTCGTAAATATTGGACCTAAGAGGCCTTCTCATTTAGTCATTATTTTAGGGGATATCTATCAGTCTGTCCAGGGTAGGGTACCTGGATGGACAAAAAAGACAGCAAGGATATTTATGGACTCCAGTTTATTATTTCAACCATGACCCCTCGACCTTTTTGTAAGATTTTTCACTTGTATAGAAGAATCATCAACATATGTGTACATTGCTAGAAATGTCTGTAGCCCAACGCATGCACCCTTTTTGTTCAGAACACTCTGTGAACTTTAGTGTTAATATTAAGAAGTTTTAATTTTATTAAGAATCATAGCTTCTATAATCTCTACGATGGCATGGACTGAATAATAATGTATGGACTTACAAAGTGTTTCATCTTTAGGTATGAAAAGAATGTTTGTCCCTGACCAATAAATGTAAAAATATTGTGCACTTACCAGCCTCCATTCAGAAGATTATACATAATTAAATTACTATTACATAAGACACAATTTAGATATAAAGCACAAACTGTGTTTTCAAGATATTAATGCCACAGTTTGAGTGCCCAGTCGCCAGGATAAAAAATTGGCACTTAATGTTTCTGTAAACCAACGATACATTCACATTTGTACAGTTTTGTCACACTGTCTTTGTTCTTGGGCTCTGCTGGTTTGAGAGGGCCTTGTAGTTAGGTGTATTTGCCTTGGCTTGAGGATCCAACAATACCCAACAGAAGAATTCATATAGAAGAAAAGATTAAAATCAATTCATTGCAAAGGCCTTTACTTTTTGAAGGGTGGCATCTGTTAAAGAAGACCACAACTGTACAAATAAATATCAATTTACCAACTTGTACTCTATACTATGTAGCTACTACTACTACTACTACTATTATACTACTATCACTGTCACCCTTCTGCATTTCTTCCAAGGAATAGAATGACTTCGCTTTTGCTTTTGCATTGTAAGAAAAAAAAAATAGTATGGTAAATGCTAGCTTTTTGCTGCACAAGTGCCTTAGTCTGTGAGTAGTTGAAAACAAGCAAAACTCTCTGCACTGTTTATGCCATCACCATGAGTCATGCCCTCTCACTGAACGATAACATAATGTACATTGTCAGAAGTCAAATCATCTGGTACTGGCTCGATGTGTATAAAAAAGACGCAACACTCACACACGTGGTTTGCCAACTGAAGATGAAGCAGTGATTTGCTTGACTGACACATTGTTTAGCCAATATACAATGCAGAATCATGTGGAGGGGCTTGATTTCTTCCAAGGGTCTAAGAATCACAGAGAGTGTAAGCTTCCACGTCTTGCCATCAATAGTCCAGCGTTACAAGCGGTAAACCGGGCACATACTTAGACTCTCAAATTGTGTAGAACAAAGACACAAGGTTACATGTCATTTTGACGAATACATACTGTCAAATCAATTTTGACAGTGTGATGCAGGTCACTGACATCTGGAATGAGTTCCATTAAGTCAACTATGCTGCTACTTGGCACCAGAGACACAATAGGTGACACTAGGGAGTGTTAAATATGTAACAGTAGAGTCACCTACTATCAAAATGTATTTGCTGCTTACCACACAGCTGTTGTAGATGCCTGGCACTGGTGGAAATTGGTGCAAGGGAAGTTAAGCCATCCATCCATCCATCCATCCATTTTCATCTGCTTATCCAGGGCCGGGGCGCAGGGGCAGCTGCCTGAGCAGGGACACCCAGACTTCCGTCTCCCCGGAAACTTCCTCCAGCTCTTCCAGGAGGATCCCAAGGCGTTCTGAGGCCAGCTGGGTGACATAGGCACACCAGCGTGTCCTGGGTCTTCCTCGGGGTCTCCTCCCGGCGGGACATGCCAGGAACACCTCCCGAGGGAGGCGTCCCAGGGGCATCCGAAACAGATGCCCGAGCCACCTCAGCTGGCTCCTCTCGATGTGGAGGAGCAGCGGCTCTACTCTGAGCTCCTCCCGGGTGACAGAGCTTCTTACCCTATCTCTAAGGGAGCGCCCTGCCACCCTGCGGAGGAAACTCATTTCAGCTGCTTGTGTCCGGGATCTTATTCTTTCGGTCATGACCCAAAGTTCATGGCCATATGTGAGGGTAGGAACGTAGATTGACCGGTAAATCGAGAGCTTCGCCTTTCGACTCAGCTCTCTCTTCACCACGACAGACCGATACAACGACCGCATTACTGCGGCCGCTGCACCGATCCGCCTGTCAATCTCCCGTTCCATCCTTCCCTCACTCGTGAACAAGACCCGAAGTCTTACTTAAACTCTTTAACTTGAGGTAGGAACTTTCCCCCAACTCGGAGGGAGCAAGCCACCTTTTTCTGGTCGAGAACCATGGCTTCGGATTTGGAGGTGCTGATTCTCATCCCAGCTGCTTCACACTCGGCTGCAAACCGCCCCAGGACATGCTGGAGGTCCTGGCTCGAAGGAGCCAACAAGACCACATCATCCGCGAAAAGCAGAGATGAAATCAAGTGGCTCCCGAACCAGACCCCCTCCGGCCCGTGGCTGCGCCTAGAAATTCTGTCCATAAAAATAATGAACAGAACCGGTGACAAAGGGCAGCCCTGCCGGAGTCCAACATGCACCGGTAACAGGTCTGACTTACTGCCGGCAATGCGAACCAAGCTCCTGCTCCGGTCATACAGGGACCGTACAGCCCTCCGACCCCGTACTCCCGGAGCACCTCCCACAGAATGCCACGAGGGACACGGTTGAATGCTTTCTCCAAGTCCACAAAACACATGTGGACTGGTTGGGCAAACTCCCATGAACCCTCAAGCACCCTGTGGAGGGTATAGAGCTGGTCCAGTGTTCCGCGGCCCGGACGAAAACTGCATTCTTCCTCCTGAATCCGAGGTTCGACTATTGGCCGCATTCTCCTCTCCAGTACCCTGAAATAGACTTTCCCAGGGAGGCTGAGGAGTGTGATCCCCCGATAGCTGGAACACACCCTCCGGTCCCCCTTTTTGCATAGGGGGACCACCACCCCGGTCTGCCAGTCCAGAGGTACTGTCCCCGACTCCCACGCGATGCTGCAGAGACGTGTCAACCAAGACAGCCCCACAACATCCAGAAACTTGAGGTACTCAGGGCGGATCTCATCCACCCCCGGTGCTTTGCCACTGAGGAGCTTCCGGACTACCTCAGTGACTTCGGCTTGGGTGATGAATGGGTCAACCTCTGAGTCCCAAGCCTCTGCTTCCTCTATGGAAGGCGTGTCAGTGGGATTGAGTAGATCCTCGGAAGTATTCCTTCCACTGCCCAACAATGTCCCCAGTCGAGGTCAACAGCCCCCCACCTCCACTGTAAACAGTGTTGGTGGAGGACTGCTTCCCCCTCCTGAGGCGCCGGATGGTTTGCCAGAATTTCTTTGAGGCCGACCCGTAGTCCTCCTCCATGGCCTCCCCGAACTTTTCCCCGGCCCGAGTTTTTGCTGCCGCGACTGCCCATGCTGCCGCATGCTTGGCCTGCTGGTACCCGTCAGCTACCTCAGGAGTCCCCCGGGCCAACCAGGCTCGATAGGACTCCTTCTTCAGCTTGACAGCATCCCTTACACGCAGGGTCCACCACCGAGTTCGGGGATTGCCGCCACGACAGGCACTGGAGACCTTACGGCCACAGCTCCGGACAGCCGCGCCAACAATGGAAGTGGAGAACATGGTCCACTCGGACTCAATGTCCCCAACCTCCCTCAGGATCTGGTAAAAGCTCTCCCGGAGGTGGGAGTTAAAGATCTCCCTGACAGAAGGTTCCGCCAGATGTTCCCAGCAGACCCTCACAATATGTTTGGGTCTGCCAGGTCTGTCCAGCTTCCTCCCCTGCCAGCGGATCTGACTCACCACCAGGTGGTGATCAGTTGACAGCTCAGCCCCTCTCTTCACCCGAGTGTCCAAGACATACGGACGGAGGTCAGATGACACGACCACAAAGTCAATCATTGACCTCTGGCCTAGGGTGTCCTGGTGCCACATGCACATATGGACACCCTTATGCTTGAAGATGGTGTTTGTTATGGACAAACTGTGACTAGCACAGAAGTCCAGTAACAAAACACCACTCGGGTTCAGATCGGGGAGGCCGTTCCTCCCAATCACACCCCTCCAGGTAACACTGTCGCCGCCCACGTGGGCGTTGAAGTCCCCCAGTAGAACGATGGAGTCCCCGGTTGGAGCACTCTCCAGTACCCCTCCCAGGGACTCCAAGAAGGCCGGGTTCTCTGCACTGCTGTTCGGCCCATAGGCCGAGACAACAGTGAGAGTTCTATCCCTGACCCGAAGGTGCAGGGAAGCGACCCTCTCGTTCACCGGGGTAAACTCCAACACATGGCAGCTGAGCTGAGGAGCTATAAGCAAGCCCACACCAGCTCGCCGCCTCTCACCGCGGGCAACTCCAGAGTAGAAGAGAGTCCAGCCTCTCTCAAGGAGTTGGGTTCCAGAGCCCAGACTGTGCGTGGAGGTGAGCCCGGCTATTTCTAGCCGGTACCGCTCAACCTCCTGCACCAGCTCATGCTCTTTCCCCCCCAGTGAGGTGACATTCCATGTCCCCATGGCTAGAGTCACCATCCGAGGATTGGGTCGCCGGGGCCCCTGCCCACGACTGCCACCCAAATCACATTGCACCGGCCCCTTCTGAATCCTCCTGCGAGTGGTGAGCCCACTGGAGGGCGGGCCCACGTCGCTCCTTTGGGCTTTGGGAAGTTAAGCCAACAGAGACAATACATTTTTGAGTTAGATGTCATCACCACCACTGCCGAATGGATTGTAGAGGGAAAGAGAGAGTCTTTTTAGGACTTAAATTACAGATGCCTAAGAGGGGTAACAATGTGATGATCGGCTAGGGATGTCAGCCAGACTTGCCACATCTGAGATCATTGGGCACTGGCTACTCATGGGCTAAAGACAGGGTAGTGAGGAACCCAAGTCTGTTTGCCAGTGAAAGAGATCCTTGATGAATTACCCAAAGAATCGTACTTTGCTTGTTAGCTCAGTGACTTCCACTTCCAGGGAAATCAGTGCAACTATCAGAGAGGGTAAACCGCAGCTAGAAGGGGGCAAATAGTACAGGCATTGTAGGGCCACAGTAAGTGATAAAGCCCCATTATATAATAATGTAATACATTTTCAATTGATTATATAATAACGCCGCATTTTGTAATAATCTGCAACATTTTGTCATAAAATTCTTAAACGCAATATGTAATAAACTTTGATGCATTTTGTAATAAGTACTTACATACTGCGTCAGTAATTACAAAATGCAGGTGTTGCACTTTTAAAAAAAAAAAAAATCAATCATTTGGTGCATTATGTAATAAACCACCAAAATGGATGTCTTAATTAGAAAAAAACAAAAACATTATACCATCAGAACGAGAATGAATCGTAAATATAACTGAATTCATAGAGAATGTGTTTGAAAGCTTATAGAGGCGAAAACTGCACTAAATGAGTGGCACGAACATTATCGGTGCACTGAAATGTTGGAAGACATACACACATGCAATCTGGATTATGATATGTACATATTATACGTGATTGAAAGCAGACAAAACATGAGAACAAATATGGAACAGAAAATGTAACAAATGTTGCCCTTTATCTGTAGTTATATGCAGTGTTGGGGAGACTTTAACTACATGTAGCTGAACTACATAGCTTAACTACAATTTGCTGTAACATGCTGGTGGTTAAACTACATTCATATTCTGTGCTGCGTCAAGTATTTCAACTACTTTTTGGGTCATTTTTTATAGTTAAAGTACTCCATTTACAAACTACAATTTTGGCCAACGACATGAAATATGTTTTAATAAAAAAATAAAAATAAATAAGACCTATATAATATACGTTTTATTTTATTTTTTTTTTAAAAAAGGCATAAACATGTCATGAGATGCTAAGCCAATGCTGCCTCTGTTTGGCTTGCCCTGGCAGCACTCAAATGCTTCACACAGTGTGGGTGGGTCGTGCCAAGGAAGGCAGTGCTCATATGGCACAAGCACGTCATGAACATGTCCGGCTATGTTATGGATGGTTGGGAAAATTAGAGAGTCCTCTGCCTTGCCGCACTGGATGTGGAAGATGTCGAGGACGTGTAGATGTTCACGTTCATGACAATTGGAACGATCGCTTTGGGATTTGGAATCTTTATGCAATATTGGAAAATGAGAAAGATCGCTACTGAGCAGACCAGTGCGAGGGCGGACAACGCCAATACTCGGAGTGCTGTGGTCGGGATACGCTCTGACATCTCAACAATCCGCGAGTTCGTGATACAGATGCGAGTTGATGTAGCCACCAATCGGGAGGACATGGCGAAGCTAACAGCGATGAAAGCTGCAGAGGAGACTGATGATTAACATTAAAATGCATTAAAGGGCTCTTACACCATCCCAACACCATCTCAACGAATAATAAATACACTGGACTTTTGCTCTCTGTCGATTGGACATTCTGACTTTGTGGCAAGCCTGGCTATAAGATGAGGCTATAACATGAGACTGTTGTTCACTCATGATGGACTAATATGGACACATGTGCAGACACACATGTAATCTGTATGTACTGTCTAGAGCTTGAATTCAGCTCTGTATGCTACTGCTGTAATATGTTTTGTCAAAGGTCATAACAAAAGAAAAAAAGATAAGAAAAGAAAAAAGTAAATTGCAAAAGACAAGAAAAGATCAGGATGAAGATTTTATCCTGTGGGTAATGGGGCGGGACTTGATAAGCTTTGGCTTCTCCCGCTTTTCCCTTTCGGCCATGTGTGTTGTATTATTTGAACAATGATGAAATGTGATGTTTATGAATTGACATGCCCGAAATAAATAAAAAAAATAAAAATAACAACCCTCCGCTACCCCCGATGCATCTACAGACACGACCTACGTGTTCAAGTGTTCATGCCTAATTGTTAGTGCCTCTGAAGTTCCTGTGTTTTTTCTCCAGGGATAGAAATGTAGTTTGTTGAAACTACTGCCAGGCTGAACTACATGTAGTTTTACAAGCTACGCTTGAAAGTAGCTTCCCCAACACTGCTTATAGGATATGTTAAACAAACCCTCACGAGAGTGAAAAGTAGTCTACAGACAAGAGCTGACAACTTTTTATCTAAACTCTAGCAAAGAAAAAAGTAACTCACTGAACAATTCAAATAGTTTACTGTAGTAGACTTATATACGGAAATACTGAAGGGTATTGCTGCCATACCAAAAAAGCAAAAATGAAAATCAGGTTATAACATGATAAATTGGTCTCGGATGGAGGGGCAGACCTGTGTGTTCGTCGTTAGTCAGTTATGTGCGTGATATAAGACTCGTTTGTGGTAAATATTTCATTTAATATTTAATTGGATTTTTGGACATACTAAATTTTCATTATGTGATGTGTTCTTGGCTGCACTTAATTTTCTGTACTGTTCAGTGTTCAATTTAACATGGTTACTCTCTTCCGTGTAGGCTACTGCGCTTTATTTTAAAGGAGTCATCACCCAGAAATCGCAATTTCTCTCGTTAAATCATGCATATTGGTGTTGGACCTCTGTTGAAACTTGCCTGAAAAGCTGGAGTTTGAAAGTGGCTTATTTTTTTCGCTTTGGCTCTTTTTCTGAACAGGAATAGCGCACAGTAGTGCGCGTTCCTAAAGCACGAGATTTTGACTCTGCTCCTGTGGTGACGTTACCACAGGAGGCTACTTGCATATGCATCGGCTCACAGCCGTCCTCAGCCAGAGTGAGCACGCCGAATCTGCTTATTTCTCTGTCATTTTCACGCCATACATTGTCACCGCCAGCATTAAAACTCAGGTCTTACATGTAAAACACGAGTGTGAAAAGTAAGACTGAAAAAAAAAAGATTTTACCATTCAGAGACGTCCTGCTGTAAACGTGTCTCTTCCACCGTCTCTGCCTCTTCACTCTCCCGTTCAGTTTCCGACTCTGGCTTGTACATAAATGCCTGAATTCCGTAAGGTTTGTCATTTAGTGTGTGCGCCATGACAGGGGGCTGTTTATGTTTTGGAGTCTGTGTGTGCATGCAAGCTCGCCCCCCATTCCGGCTCTGTCCTTCCTGCGGTCAATCAACGCGCGCCTCATTACATATCAATACAATGCACGTCCGGACCGGTCAAAACCTTGCGCATAATCTCGCGTGAGAAAGTCGCGGTATGAAAAAGTGTCAAAACAAGCTCTATGTTTGATTTTTAAAAAAATAAAAAAAAAATTCTAATAAGTTTTAAGAATTGATCCAAAGCGATCCAAGAGGGACTGGATATGTAAAAAACCAGGTGATGACTCCTTTAAGCAGTTGCTGGTGGAGGTCACAGCAGCTGCTGCTGGTGGTCACGACGGCTGACGATGGTGGCGGTCACGGCGACTGCTGCTGCTGGTGAAGGCGGTTGACAATGGTGGCAGTGGCTGCTAATTGGCTGCTAATTTGGTCCTTCTCCTGAGTTTTTTGGTTCTTCATGGTTGCGTTGTCATGGATCACCTGCCCCTGCTTTTTTGTTTTTCTTGTTCACACACACAAGCACACATTCTTGTTGTCTGTCATTGTTTGATAAACAATACTTTCTTTGAAAACCTTTATTTGTATGAGAAATCCTTACATTGATGTCTCAATAACTGTAACAGGAGTTACAAATATTTTGTTATAATAGTTAATTGCTTAAAGTGATCACAGCAGTCAGTCCATCACTACCAGTCCTTCCACGGACATCAAGATGAGCAATTGGACAGCCGCTGAGATCCAGGAGATGCTAGCGTCTCCTCGGTCTCTGTAGCTGTCTTTGTTGTCCTCTTGTTGTTGTTGTAGCTGCAATCTACTAACGGTCGCCACTTTCAAATTAAAAGCCCCCTGCTAAGAACCCGGTTCTAAACTCCAATGCGTTGCAATCTAAAGCTCTTGTTTTGAAGACAAATTTGACCTGCTTCACTGTTGACGCCCAACTTCGTGCTTCACGTCACGTCACATGTTTATGCCTACCCCAGTGGTGGCCAAGTGGCGGCTTTTGGAAAAGAATGTAGGATAGTATATGGGCTTCACCTGGGCAGCACCATAATATATATATAATGTAGGAGACACTGCTCACACACTACTTTGATATATATGATTATTAATCACTGACAATTAATATTACACTCGTAAATGGGGCACCACCTCCATGTTTAGTTATTGGAATAATCCGGAGGACATTATTCCAAACACCTAACTGTACCAGTTGGCTTGGACAGTTAGAGTCCATTCAAAATCAATTTATTCAGTCTCAATATTCTGAAGTAGTGACTTCTTTGCACGTATCCATCGGTTCTCCATTTTAAAATTAAGTTCCAGACAAAGACAAACGATTATATATGTTTACTGACTAATTCTAAAATAAAGGACATGACAATTTTAGACGAACAACAGATAACAGAGAAGGTAGAGACTGTAATAAGGAAAGTAATAACGTTGTGTGACCGTCGGTAGATGGTAAAGTTAAAGGGTTCGGGTTATGTATATTAAATATTACGGGAGTAATTTTTAATACTACGAGACCCTAATCTTAATTCTCTTAAGTTCATAAGATACAAGTTAGAACTTAGACAGAAGTCAGAACTTTGGCCAGAAGTCAGAACTTTAGACACCACTCATTCTCACGTGTGTGGATCCAGCTGCATGAAGGCGTTCAGCCGGTTTGGTCTGGGAGTCAGGAGGCACTGAAGTTTGGTGTTCTTGAGAGTTCTGGGTTGGACTACGGCACGGCGCATCGGTCCAGTAGCCAGAGGGAAGGCTGGTACTCTGTTGAGGAACTCTTGGTCCGAAGGCCCAGCAGGGTTTCCGCCTTGGGAGCGCTGGGGGCAGAGTCGGTCTCGGCTGGGAGCACACAAAGTCTCTTTTTGTTGGAGACTCCTTGCAAGGCTTGCAACGTTCTTCATCAGATGATCACAGTCTTGAAAAAGACTTTTCTTGGTGGTTTCAAGTAGTGGTACTTAAGTTCTAATTCTGAAACTAATTCAACTTCCTCTGAATCAGGCGGCGATACTTTAACAGTATAAAATCAAAAATCAAAAAGAAAGAATTTGTTCTATTAAAACTTGGATTAAAGTAAAACACATAGAGCTTGTCACAAAAATAAAACTAAAGATTACTTCAAAAAGAAAAAGAAGAAGAAAAGAAAGAGAAAAGAGAAGAGAAGTGGGAGAAGTGAAGAGAAGAAGTCAGGAGGAGAAACAGGGGGGGGGAGAGAGCCTGGAGAAGAAGACTGAGAGAGGGCGAGCAGAGCAGAGGGGTCTGTTTTATGACCTGTAGCAGGCAGACTGAAGAAGGGGCTGGCTGACAGTGTCACACCTCCTGTGATCTGAGTTGAGGCTCCCAAAAAGTTAATCTAACTATATTATTGGATTCAATGTATTGAAATCATGTTTTAACCTTCCCAAAACTTCACCGTCATAAAAGTCGAATTTTTGCCTTTGTGAAAAGATGCAACATGATAAGGATCATTTGTCATTCAAAAGAATTATAACCTGATTAAGACATGAAGCAATAAGGTATACAACATATAACAGTAAAGTATACAATACACAGTAGGACCAAGGACTTATACATATTCCTTGTAGTTCTATCGTAACAAAACATATCAGACATTTAACTGGTAAATAACACAAGTATTACACAAGGAATGATGATCTTCAAGTCTCTCCTCCATCGACAAAGGGGAGGGGTGGTTTCTGTTGACCTCAAACTTATTGAGTAATGAACTTAATTTGGGCTTGACAATAACATGGGAAAGATCTATTGTATGACCTTCTTACGCTATTTCGGAATCTGCTAAAATTAAGAAGTTGGAATTGTAGTTTATTAGTTATTTAGGACGTATTGGAATTTGTGTGAGAATAGACTGCAAGGGGGATTGGTATGTCAGACCCAGGAACAACAACGGTCGTAAATAACAGTTGGACATGTGAGGAGAAGAACACACAGATTAGGTTTCCCATTAAGCCTTCCCCCACTGGAGAATGTTCCAGAGGGAGAGAAACGTAGATTAGTAAAACATCTTAAATCACCACATCTATGTTAGAAGACAGTCCTCCTTCCTTTTGGTGTGGAGAAAGAAGACACTATCGGGCTTGACCTTGTTTGACCTTAGGAAACGGGGTTCATCTTCTTTGGAGGAAGGGGAACAGACCAGATGTGCTTAGTCGTTGTAAATTACTAAAAGAAGGTCTCTGGTGATCTGTTTATTGCAAGAAAAACAACATCTTCCCACTTGTGGAGAGGAGAGGATTTGCCGGGCCAGGATATGGGGGCTTTCAGTCCCATATGCTGGAAAAAGGAGTCGATTTGGGTTAAAGGTAATCATGGCTGAAATGAGACCACTTTAAGATGCAGAGACAAAGGCTTGTGTTCCTACAAGAAGGAATATTACACCTAGACAAGGAGGCACATTGCAACCTTAACCTTGCTGCAAATGTGCCGCCTTTTCTATCTAAAAGGGGTTTCTGTCTGTCTCTCAAACCATCAGATGCAAATCAAAATAAATTAAATCTTTGTGTCACAGTTTTGTAGCGTAAATTGTGAGCCAGACACAGATTAAGAAGCTGTGTTCATGAAATAACCAAACCCATAACACAACGGGTAGAGGGTCAGCGTGAAAAGTTTCAAGTTATAACGTGATCAGCCGGAGGGACACCTAAGGCTCCACGGGCCCGAAGTCACGCTGCAGACTCCAATCAGACACTCGGATTGAACAAACCTCCACAGTCAGCATGAAATGTCAATGACAGTATAATTCTGCCAATGAAACTGAGACTATCCAGGTGGATTCATGGATTCACTTCCGCCTCCTCCACCTGAGACCAACTTATCACTTTATAATGTGAAACTAATCACGTTATTATGTGAAACTTACCACGTTATAACATGACACTGATTTTTATTTTTTGTTTTCTGGAATGGCAGCAATACCCTTTGGTACTTTTGTATATAAGTCTACTACAGTAAACTATTTCAAATGTATTGAGCAAGTTACT
This sequence comes from Sparus aurata, assembly GCF_900880675.1. Classification (NCBI taxonomy): domain Eukaryota; kingdom Metazoa; phylum Chordata; class Actinopteri; order Spariformes; family Sparidae; genus Sparus; species Sparus aurata. The sequence goes on along the minus strand of NC_044203.1, from coordinate 5,606,017 downwards.
TTTTTCTTTGCTAGAATTTAGAGAAAAAGTTGTCAGCTCTTGTCTGTAGACTACATTTCACTCATACATATTGTGAGGGTTTGTTTTACATACCTATAACTACAAATAAAGGGCAAAATTTGTTACATTTTTTGTTCCATATTTGTTTTCGTGTTTTGTCTGCTTTTTATCACTTATAATATTTGCATAACATATCCAGATTGCATGTGTGTATGTCTTCCAACATTTCAGTGCACCGGTAATGTTCATGCCTGTAACACTCATTTAGTGCACTTTTTGTCTCTGAGCTTTCAAATGCATTCTCTATGAAATCAGTTATATTTGATTTAGATTTGACCAATGAAACATTGTACCAGTTTTTAAAATGAATTCTTATTTACCATTCAAGCTGGTATGCTTAAAGTCAATGTCGTTGTGATGGTATAATGTTTTGTTTTTTTCTAATTACCACATCCAGTTTTGGTGGTTTATTACAGAATGCACCAAATTATTACATTTTGTTAGTAAAAAAAAGTGTAACACCTGCATTTTGTTATTACTGAAGCAATATGTAAGAATGTATTACAAAATGCGTCAAAGTTTATTACATATTGCGTTCAAGAATTTTATTACAAAATGTTACAGATTATTACAAAATGCGGCAATATTATATAATGAATTGAAAATGTATTGCATTATTACATGATGGGGCGTTATTACATAATTTGGCGCTACAGGCCCACACAAACCTATTAGTGGTGTCATTAAGGAGAGAGTAAAACATAGTCACCTGGTTCTGTACAGGCACCTGCAACGGCAAAACAGTACATTTTCCAACACAGGTTAATAAGTTGCCATGTATAGTTTCAGCACATCTGTGTTTGTAATGTACATGTAATGTACATTGCCAACAAGTATTCTGGTGATTGGATTGACACACTAACTGCCAATGTGAATCCTGAAAATCCTTAAGAAGAAATCCTCCTCAGTCTTAATTTATCATTCATCTCCTTGAGGTGGGTCACAGTGGTTTCATGCCGCTCATGGCAATTTAGTCTGAACATTTTCCACACTTACCTTTTTGATAAAGGGGCCGGGGTTCGACAGACTGATCATTGCATATTTTTTTTTTCCAATCTTCTCAAATTCAGCATCTACAACTATATCTACTTCTATGCAAAGTGGCAAGCAGGTAGAAATAACACATAATTAACCTGAACCACAGCCAAACAATGAGACAGCTCTGGGCGAGATTATTATGTATTATGTATTATATTATGCTGCGTACTCCAGTTCAATGGGAAATATGTAGATGAGTGGAGCTTATAACAATTATCTTTTCTATTTCCTCTTATTGCCGTTCAACACAGTTGTTTTAGGAAAACAATCTAAAAGAAAGATTTTGACCCAAGACTGAGATGGTGTTTAAGCTGGAGAAACTGATAAATGGAAGGAAGTGGGAAGGAAGTAACTATGCTAAGGACAATTAAACCCTGATCTCTGTGCTTTCCCCAATATGGCTGCAATCTGCTGTGAATTAACAGTTAGCCCTGGGTGATCATTACCCATGTAACCCCTCAGCAGGAGTCTGGCACTGACTTACAGACATGTCTCTGCTAAGAGAGTGCTGAAATTTAAGTTTGAACTCTCCCTCCCACTTTTCTCTACCCCAGACGAACCATGAAATAGTAATTATTTGTTATATTCTTTTGCCCTCATTCTGACAAAACAACATATACAGCATTTTATTAATTTCACTCAATTTCACAACTCTTAATTAAACTCTATTGTTTTAAAGTTATTAAAGTTTAATATAAAGAGACAAAGTGGTACAAAATGCATTATTGTGACACAGTTGTAGAGGAGATTGGCTGACCCTGCCAGGAAGTAATGGTCTTTTAGAAGAAGACAAACTGTGTGTGTGTGTGTGTGTGTGTGTGTGTGTGTGTGTGTCTGTGTGTCTGTGTGGAAGAGGGAGTGACTGCTCTCTTTTGGTGTCACTAACTGGTATTTTCCTGAGTGGCCAATTTGGTTATCTTGCTAAGTCACCATGCAACTCAGTGGGAGGTGAGGTAGTGATGCCAGTCCATTGCTTTACTGCACTCTTGGTGCCAAGAATGAGCATGTATACACTTCAAAACTGCAACTGATATTGAAACGAAAAGTCCCATTTCCATAAGACCTTCATTCTGTACGTGTGAAAAATAGAATGATGTGTTTTTATCTAGAGATGCACCGATCGATCGGCAACCGATTGCAATCGGCCGATAATGCCCCTATCGGTTTTGATCGGAGTTCTCAAAATAGATCACATCCGGCCGATCAGATGACGTTTAAGTATAAAGACAGTGCATTAACTACATGCAGGGAGGGAATTTCATGGCCGCCGTTGACCCGCACTTTGGCCTTGATGCCCCGTGAAAAAAAAACTCATCGTACGGCCACCGTGGCTTCTGTGCCCCTGGCCCGGTCAGCGTAGCGGGCTTGCCCTGAATTACAGCCACCCAAGTGCACAGTAGTCACTCACAGTAACTTCAGTGAGTCCGCGGTTCGCGCAGGTGGAGTCTCATCATCACGATGATCTCACGTGAAAGCCTCTCAAACAGCAGCAGCGTCTCAAAACAGAAGTACGAAACTTACAGCACAGGTGTGAAAGCGAGCGCAGCCGGTTTTGACATGATACGTAACTGACTTATGTGGTAGGATTTAGTCCGGTAAAGTTGGAAATATTTTCACAGATTCAAACTTCCCGGATCAATAACTCATAAGTGAAACCTTGTTAAAACACAAACGATGGCTCTTTTCTACCGTAGTAAGGAAGACAACGAGCTACAACCGTATGTTAATCAAAACGAGCGTCTGGACATTAACTCTGGTCTGTATGGTCAGCCAGCTGTGCGACGAGGGCGCAGGTACCGTCTACAAAGTGCAACACCGAAAAGATAAAAACTACAAAAAATTCAATAACTTCACTATTATTCAGAGTGTAGTGTCACCAAAATCACTCCACACATCAGTGGTCTCCTGCTGGTTATTCTACAATTTTTTGTTTGGAAAAAATGTGCTTTACCATAATTTTGGGGAATTTCTATTGGGAGAAATATTCAATAACACTAATATTCAGTGAGGTGTCACAAAAATCACCTCACCCTGACCCTACTTAACAAAAACTACTTTCTAATGTAACTTTAACTTGATTTTGGTATAAAAAAATGTTTTAATACACAATCCATGTCTTATTATAAATTAGGATGTTATGGTATCAGTCTGAAAGGTAAATCAACACATTTTACCAAGTGGCCTTTGTGCCCTGTCATGTGGCCTTGGTGCCCCTGAAAAAAAAACTGAAGGCCAAATGGACTTGCCCCTAAAATGACAAAATTCCCACCCTGACTGCATGCATTCCCACTAGCAAGCTACAGTTACTCTATGTAAGCTGAGTCCAAGTTGTCTCTAAGAGAGTCTCTAGAGTGTGAAATATTGCACAATGCCTCAGCCTGCAATAAAACGGTGGTCAATTCATGATACTTTCTCATCTCCTAATTGTTATACTTAATAATACAATGTCAATGTTGTGTAAGAGGAATCATTAATTAAATATATGAAAGTTACACAAGACAACAATATAGAAGAATTTACGGATTTGACGCTGTGATCGGTGATCGGCAATATCGGGATCGGCAGATACTGCTTTCGGTGATCGGTGATCGGCCCCAAAAATCCTGATCAGTGCATCTCTATTTTTATCTACAAAAACTTGCAATCCAAAAAAAACATCACACAAGACTAAAGAGCTCCCATAATACTAGAAACACCAAATATAAAAAATACTTATCCACACCAATCACTGTGTGTGCTGGAATTTACAGATGGTTTGCATGTGTAGCCTACAATTTCCAGTTGCTGCAATTTGTATTCAAACTACCCTATGCAACCAGCGCCTGCCTCATCTGGTGAAAAATACCCCAGGAAGAAGCACTGATCAATCATCATGCCACAGAAAGACTACAGGTGACATGCTCGCCAGGTGAACCTTAAAATATACATGCAGCCATATATCATGAGCATGACAGGTACATTAGAGAGAGCACGGAAGTACGAGAAAGTCAGTGTCGAGTAAGTCCGCAGTCACACACGCTGTCAAAAACACACACTTTATGGCCCGCTGGCCATGAGTGCTTGACTGACTGAGAAAATATGATAAATATGAGCTGCATTCACATACACTCTGTAGGGTAAATCTTTAGATTCAGTTCTGTTCTGCCAGGAAAGTTCCCATAAATAGACATCATTTTAGTCTAAGAACAGTCATTTTCCCCCTGTACAGCCAGGACAATTTATATACAACTAAAAAAATTTTGTTGTTGTTGTTGGTTTTTTTTGTTTTTTTTTACATGAATATTACATGAATCATTTATTGCATATTTTTACTGTGTGACCGAAACACTGTAAAGTGTCAGTGGAGTAAATATGTGACTTTCAGTTCATACACTTTCTTAAAATAAAGGAGAATGTTCAGTTACTCATGGTGTCATTGTATTTTGCAGTTCCAATTTCCCAGACAATAGATGCTAAAAAAAAAAATGCTAAAACCAATTCAATTAAACATAAATAGTGCACATACATAACATGCTGCTATGTATATGCTCTATATATCCTGTATATACAGTATATATACTCTATATCCACTGGCAGCAAAACACCCCACAGCATAATACTGCCAGCACCATGCTTGACAGTAAGTATGGTATTCTTCATCTTCTCTCCTCCAGCAACTGGAAGTCAGAGGCTGTTAGGCTGCTGTGCCCCCATCTTTACAGAGACCTGGCTCCTGGGTCAAGCTGTTGCACGTAATGAGTGCCAACAGAACACAAGAGTCTGATAAGAGGAGGGGAGGGGAGCTCTATGAATGTGAATATACTGTGTGTAGGACGTGGTAAAAGATACATGAGTAATCAACACAGGCACACAAGATTAGACCTTGAATTTTTAAATTTAGATTTAATTTCACTGTCTTTGAACATTTGAAGAGTATAGTTTCTAAATAACAATGTATATATTGTTTCAAGATTTCTTTATAACAATCATCACAAGCAGGTAGAGACATACAAAAACAGCAAAGCAGGAACATAAAGCCAGAAAAAAATAAAAAAAATAAAAACATAAAGCATACCACATGGAGACACTGGAAGACACAGGAAAGGGCTTCAGTGAACAAACAGGAAATAAATATAATATAAACCAGAAATCACAGAATGACAAACTGAATGAGAGATATCCCACTATGTAATTTGGTGTGTAATTGGAAATTGTCAACAGACATTAAAGTAAGTTGGTTTTGTGTTGAAACTTTAGTGCTTTTGAGAAATACAGTACTTTATTTTCTTGGCAAAAGGTAGATGAGAAGATGGATAATACTCTATGTTTGTACAGTATACATATGGCCACAGCCAGCAAGTGGTTGGTAAAGCTTAGGATAAAGATTGTAAACTAGGGGAAACGGCTAGCCAAGCTTTGGCTAACGTCATATTACTTCAGCTTTGAGCAGGTTGCGAGGAAACCAATCATATTTTGATTGTTTTCATCGCACCATCTGCTGTGGCAGCTACGATACTATACATTCATCGTGGGACTTAAAAAGTAACACCACAGTCCCTACATGATAATCATTGGGGATTTCAATCAAGTCTCCTTCTCTTCTGCCCTAACAAACTCTAAACAGGATTTGTTTTTTTGTATTTTGGTGGCCTCCTGTCGTAAAGATCATGATCTGGCAAGTGTGTATAGTGTGTGTAAAGTTTTACTTTACTCTTTACTTTTCACTAACACAGACCACACCAAATAATGATGTGGATTTAGAATGGTTTATTGTATAGTGTGAATGTGGGAGAACTGACGTGTAGGAGGGATGGATTGAGGGTTCAGGGAGAGGGTTGAGGGTAGAGGGATGGGGGGTAAAGGTAGAGGGTGGAGGGATGAAATGATGGGGGTCAAGAGATGGAGGGAGGAATCAGGGTTGTAGACAGTTGGATGTAGGAGAAGGTTGATTGACCAGTGTCGGTTAGTGGTGATGGGATAGGAGAGAATCGGGGAAGTCGAGACTCTGAATCGGGGAGCCGTCTCTCTGCTTCCTCTTGTGGGAATGATCCCCAAAAGAACTTGATATCATTCTTGACGAATGTACGTGAGGTATGCAGGGGAAGACCAGCGGCCAAGAATTTTTATTGTGTGGTCAGGGATTCCCTGACTGGAAGTCGTGGAGGCGGCTCTGCTGCGGAATGAAGGGAGGGGGAAAATGACAGGAGGAAATGAAGGATTTTGGCCAGCGGCACCAGCGTAAATTGCGGTTGAGGGTGCGGTCTGAGCAACAGTAGCAGTTTTTAGACAGGGGAGCAAGCAGCAAATTGCCCATCCTTTTGGTGGCTCTGTCCGCGGTTTTAGACAGAGGCCGGCAAATTGGGGGTCTGTTTTGTTCCACCAATTTGCTGCCTCGGAGGGAACACTTATTTCCCCCTCACCTGCTATCTAAAACTGAGGCGTCAATGTGCCGGCCCCTGCGTAAGATGGGCGGAGGTGTCGGTGACTTGCACTGTAGTGCGACCCACAGCCGGGGGTTTTAAAACCAAGAAACAGCTGATCACACCAGTTAGTCCATCACTTCATCTGCGTACATTAAAATGACGCTAGCGTCTCCTTGGTCTCTGTAGCTGTTTTCGTTGACCGCTTGTTGTTGTAGCGGCAAGCTAGGAATGGTCGCTACTTTCAAATTTAGCCCCCCGCTAAGAACCCAGTTCTAAACTCAAATGGGCTGCGATGTAAAGCTCTTATTTTGAAGACAAATTTGACAAATTCGTTGTCACTGTTCACAGCCCAACTTCGAGCTTCAGGTCACGTCACATGTTTATGGCTACCCCAGAGGTGGCTTTTGAAAAAGAAGGAATATTACGCCTCTGTTTTAGAAAGACAGGCTGGCACATTGCCGCCCTTACCTGGAGCAAATGTGCCGCCTTTTCTATCTAAAAAGGGCTAGTGGTGGCCTGTATCTAGGTAGGAGGAGCTGAGGTGGTCAGGGAAGATGGGATAGGAAAGGTAGAAGCAAGAGAAGAGGAAAGGATGCTGGGATGGAGGGATGCATTTGCTTGTGTTGTTTGTGAAGTCTGAGGAAAAGAGGAGGAGGGTTAAGATAACTCTGGAACAGGGAGAGCTTGAGCAGAGTCTGATACGACCTGGCCCTCTGAGAGGGCTGATGTGGAAGGCTGAGCATCTTGGGCCACACGGTGCGCTGTGACGTCATCGGCGTTGCTGCGGACGCGGCACTGCGAACCAGGAAGTGCTCGGGAAGCTCGGCAAGGGAGGGTGTTGTTTTGCTATGAGTCCGTGAGGAGCAGAAAAAGTTTCACCTACTTGTCACTACGATGGAAAGGGATGTTATGTTGGGTGAGAGTGTGCTTGAGGCGAGCTACTGTTCAGTCCGAGATGTTTGCAGAATGTCTGAGAGTGGAATGCGGGTGAATGCGGCCCGGAGTTGCTTCGCCTGTTGTTTGAGTGCCTGGATGTCGAGCGGGTTGGTGATTGCCGTGTAGAACGGCTGACATCCCTCGGACGCCGAAGACGGGATCTTCCCCTTAGGCTACTGTAAGGCGAAGGCCCAACGATGTCGGAGATGTCGGAGGGTGAAAGCCGAGAGCGCCGGGGAATGTGGATTACAGAGCGCAGCCGAGGTAGCTGAGAAGGTTGGATATTGGCATTAACTGATGGAGAGGTTTCTGGGACTTCAGGAGTATGCTGATCTCCTTCAAATGTGTCGCTGTCTGAAGGGTAGAGAAGGAGATCCTGATCCATGGCTGAGGTAAGCCTTATTTCCGCCAGTCTGTCACTGTCATGTGAAGACTGAGTCAAACGAGAAAGAAACGGATATGATGTGCTTAAATGCTTTTGGTGTGGAAATGGGATGCGTTAGAGGCGTGGTCTTAGTTCCCAAATCTACTTTATCAAACTTCATTTAATACTTTGTTTCTTTTGATCATGTCAGTAACTAGTTAGACATTCAAAAATGAGTTCTTTTTTAACTATTTGACAATGATGCTTCATTTATAAATGAAGAATATGCTTGGAGTGGACATGTTATGCTCTTATTCCCTAGATGGAGAGCAGCAGTGCTTTATAAATATAAGGTTTACAAATCTGAGAAACAATTAAAAGGAGAAAAAATAAGATGCAGGAATACAACATCCAGCCCAGAAAAATAAATCTGAGAATAAAGCACAATAACAAGGGATTAGGAGGACCCGTAAGAGCAGCGATAAGAACATAAGCTGGTGATGCAATCAGAGAAAAAAAACAATGTTAGTTATCACTACACAGCAAAATGTGACAAAGCTTGGGTGGTGGAGCATCCCTATGAAAATCCTAGTGTTAATGTGATGTAAACTTATGGTTTGACCTCTCACTCAGCCTTGTGGTCAATATAAGGCTGTGCTGTCATGAATCTGTTGAATTCCGTGACAGACAAAACAATTCTCCATCCCTGAATTACGTTAAGTCTAAGGTGGCCTAATGACAACATGTTCCACAGAAGAACAAAGTCAAATGCATGTAATCCAATTCAACTGGCCTCCCTGTGAACACGATCAGACACCAAAATGGGACTGAACACAACCTGTGAGACCGACAGATACCAGCTTGAAGACAGGGGACGCAGAGGTCATTTACAGCGGCTCTGACCAGGACTATGACTCCAGGAATGATGAAGACATGGCAGACGGTTACAAAAGAGGCACAAAGCCACAAAGGAGAGACAGAGAGTTGGACATAAGCAGCGGATTAAAAAGACATCTAGAGATGGGTATTTTCATAGACCTAATAGAGGATTTATCTGGGGAAACACTCTTAAGACTGTTTTGGTGATATTGACTTTGTTTTTGTCCAGTTTGAATGAAGTGTGTTTTACCATGAGTTAATGAAGAAATTACAATCATCTTAAATTCAGATTTGTATTTTTCTCTTTAGTAGGGAAAATAGCTATAAAGATTTTTTTTTGTATACTTATCAGACAAAGTTGCAAATGTATTGCTTTTACATTAACTACAGAGGCTTATTGGACCACCGTCTCTTGATGTACAAAGCGGCATTGCGAGGCAATACAGGCCAGGGTTAGCTGGTTAACATGCTAACTTCAGTAGATATATCTACAACAAAGTCAACACAGTTATTGCTTCACACTCTGTTGATAATGTCAGTAAAGTTGATTTAAGTGAAATAAATACAAATTCTGGCCATATCTTCCAACTTGCTCCTTTAAGAAAAAAGATACTTCATGCCCTTCACCAAGATCCAGGAATAAACTGCTTCTTCCATGCTGCTCTAATAAACTCAAACAAAAAACAGAAAACACTGCATTTTTATACAGGCGATATAAGACACCATTAGCCAGAGGAACTCATGCACATCTCGGATTAGTGAGCTCCCTTCACCCTTCTCCTGGTGTCATTAGCTTGTCATAATTTATCCTCAACAGCAGCATTCTTGCAGCCCTTCTACCTTTATACATGGTATCCTTTTACTCTTCATATTCACATTAATAATGTATTTCTTTAATGATGTTTCTTGAAAGTATGATAAATAAACATTATTTTTTTGCTCCTGCTGCACAACTCCTGTCCAAATGGACCAATTTGTTTTGAAATACTAATTATGCAACTTGTAGCCTTCTATATAGTCGGCTATATTATGTATTTTAAACATACGCTAGTTTATAATGATTTGAGTCCCAATTCACCCCAAACTATCATCAGTAATGAGTTCAATAATGAGACTGCTGCATACCTTGGATATTTTACTGACACTAAGTCTTTGTGAAAATTCTTTACCAGAGGATGAAAGTTCAATGTCGTACATCTGGCATGTTGAGATTGTTTTTTAAAATGTATTTATTGATTTTGTTTAATCACGTGCTTTGTTAGGAGAACATTCACAAACATTTATTTGCCAAATAAATTAGTTGCCATTGCACCCTTTTATGGTAATAATTACTTACCTCAGTTTAACAGTTAGAATACAGAGAAAAGATCAGAGTGACCTTGTTTGTATAATTTTAATGTAGCCTGGTGATATTTGAATAACGCAAGACACAAAATATTTCATGGGATCCTTATTTCCCCGAATACTCTTCAAAAAGGAGAGTAGTATTAAATTATCTTAGTGTCCAATTGGGTTTAGATTAAACAAAGATTTCCTTAACAAACAAAAATGGACAACTTCAGGCACGACGAGTCTCACTTCAAGTAATATCTTAGTGTTCAAAACTCAAATGATTTCACCTAGCTTGGTAAACAATATGCCTGACTGAAATACATTAAGCCTTAACATAAAGTGACTAATGCCTCAGCTGACTACAGCTTAGCGCAAAAATGCAAACACATGAACGAAATTTGTTGACTGAAAGTGCATTAATGACGATACACGAACAACTGTAATGGTAGCTCTTCTGTTAAACAGAATCAAAGAAAATAAACAGAATCCACATACAGTTATTTCAACAGAGTATGAAACATTGGTACATGAAAATGAAATTAAACTATGCAGTAAATCAATATACTTATTACACTTTTCTCTGTGCTAACAGTATGTGGCGACAGGCCATCAACTCCATGCAGCACTATACAACAAAAATAAACATTATTTTCAGTAAATTCAAAAAGTTGTCCAGCATGAACAATAACAAAATGTAACTCTGTAAACTGAATTTACAATACTCTCAGCGTGTATTAGCCTTGCCGAACCTCTTATATAATTACTCCGCAATTAATCCTGAATTTGATCTGAACTACACACCTGTTAAGTTTTCTGACTGTATCTTAAATAGTTACGATGCTATCGTGCTGAAAATAATGTGTCCACAGACAGACCAATTAAACATGCTGTCACTGAATGGGGCCATGGTTAAAAGTCATATGTAGATACTACCATCAAAATCAGACTGCCAGAATGGCAACACAAACATGGAATATAATAGCATCGATATTAGCATGTACCAGCACCATGAATATTAGCAGGAATGGTGCCAGCTGTCACTCAAATAGAAGTTCTTCTTGTGTTTGAGTTTATTCATGGTCAAACTGGAACCTGTGCTGTACATTTACTGCTACTACACAACTCTTCTCTGTGGAAGAGCCCCTCAGCTCAGGTAGCCAACACCTGTAGCTAGCTCTCCCTCTCTTGCTCGACAACTCACACACTAAGCACTGCCCTGTTTCTATGATTCTAATATATCCAGCATTCTTATTCATATTAGCTACAGCTCAAAATGTCTGACTTTGAGCACAAAGTTAAGTTATTTGGCAAAAAAAGAAAAAAAAATGGCAAACAGTGTGGCTCATCAGCATCACCAGGGGTCCATTTCACAAAGCAGGTTCAACAAACTCTGAGTCTAACCCTGAACTCTGAGTTGATCTACTCTGAGTTAGGAAACTCTGAGTTTTCGGTTCCAGAACAGCAGATTTGAGTTAGTTTGATCAACTCGGAGTAGTTTCACCTGGAGTTAAGTGCGTGCACCACAAGTATAAAAAGACAGCATCAATGGAGCCCCGATTCGACGAGTCACCATGGCAACGGGGAAGAGGAGAGCTACGTTTTTCACCCCACTGGAATTAGAAATATTAATGCGCTCATACGGTGAGTTTGAGCATGTTTTTAGAAGGAAGTGTAACACCGCTGCAGCAGCAAAAGAGAGGTAGACGGCGTGGGAGAACATTGGTGCTCGGGTCAATGCGTTAGTTTAAATGTAGTCCTTTGCAATCACACTAATATTACAGGGGGAAACTTGAGTGGTAGCCTATTAATTTATCTAATTTAGGTGCAATCCTGCGGGGGAGAAGCGCACTTGGCTGCAGCTTAAGATGAAACATAAAAACATTTTTCAAACAGGTAAGACCTCGGCATAATCTCATGGGGGTACCTCATTTTGATCATGTTTTACAAGTAAATATTAAGTGGCTGTTTGACTGTACAGTTGTTTTATCCCCAACATAATGCTGTTTTCACACACATAAATGTCTTCTCGTCTATATCATGTTCTGTTAAATAATTAAGCCTATTTAAGTTAACACAGACTTCTACTCAGCCAACAGAAAGAAAGCAGATGCCCGCAAAACGGGTGGTGGCCCAGCACCACCACCTCTAACGGTGTGCCTCGCCCGTTTCAGGGCGAGGCACACTTTTCTGACCGCTCTGCATACAGTTGCCTTGCTCAAGTGCTCTGCATCTCCGACGTTGTATAAAAAACTCCCATTTGCAAAAGAACGCAGCGCAACACACAATATCTGCTGGGATGTGAGAGCATGACTTTGGTTGGTAATGTTGGAAATGTAAGGACGGATTAGGTTGTGTATGTAAATGATGGACTGTGAAGTGAAATGGTACCGCTCAAAAAGATAGTTGTCTGGAAATGCAAGAACATCTATGCGCGGTCTGATAATCATCTCCCGACGAATATTTAATTCTCTGCGCAGTAATGCTGCACCTTCATCCACGGGATCATTATCAAAAGGACATGCCATGGTAGTGAAAATAGTCGCCACCTAATATAATTTCTAATGTAGGCCTACTGACTGATTTTTGCAATGATTTTCTCAAAAAACAGACGGCAGAACTATACTACGCCAAAACTCGCCTGCTGACTGAATGAATGAGGAAATCAAATACCGTGTGTGGCTGAAAGAGGGCGGAGACAGAGAGAAACTCGAGGTTTGTTTAGAAAAACCTGGTCCCGACCAGGTTAGGTTCATATAGTATGTTACCATGGTAACTGACCGAGAGCTAAACTTACCTCTCTCTCCGAAACAGGCTAGAGTTACCCCTCTTTCTCTGGTTTGAGTTATCTCCCTTTGTGAAACGGAAAACTCAGAGTTTCCCTCATTTCAGGGTTAACAGACTCAGAGTTTTCACTAAACCTGCTTTGTGAAAAGAGAGGACTCGTACATATCATAAGAATACCAAAATACACTGAAGGGTTGCTTTAAAGTGATGGGCCAAACTATAAAACAGATGCAGACATAAAACTTTTGACACATTAGAATACACAGATCGGTTCTGTCAGCTTGGATGGAGCTAGAACACAATGCAGTGGATCCTGTGTACATCCAGAGATGGACAGAGTACTCGACCCCAGTACTTGAGTAAGAGTACAAATACTACTGGTCAAAATGTACGTTACAAGTAAAAGTAGCTCAGTCGACATGTTACTCGAGTAAGAGTAAAAAAGTGCTTGCTTTTAAAGGTACTTAAGTATCCAAAAGTACCTGCTTTTAAATTTACTTTAAGTAAAAGTAAGAGTAAGAGTAAATTTCTTATTTTTCACATCAATGAATTACTATAATTTTTTCTAAATGAATTTAAGGACCTTTTAACTTGTTTCTGAGAATTAACTCTTTGAAACCACCTGCACTGATGTGCTTGCTTTTAGAACCACAATGTTACATAAAGCCTGCAGAAACACTTATAAAAACAAATACAATGATGGGGATCACAGGAGGACAGCACAGTGATGTTGATAGGTTTTCAATGTAGTGAGTCCCCGGGACCCACAGGTGGTGAGTTGAGTGGGTCCCTGGGAAATTCAACGGGTCCTGACTCCCCAGTTAAAAAGATTTCTTTCTTTCTTATATTATTCTCTTTCTTAAATTTTATTGAGTGTTAAAGTCCTTTGATGGTGGTATGATATGGTTATAATAAACGGATATATTCATGTATGTTCAAAATGTATCTGAAATTAAACAAATAAAATTCCAGATCTGAAAAGTTTATTGCAAAACAACTGTCACAGTGGCATATGACATTCAAATCAAACAGCATTTCTGTAGCAACATAAATAGCACCAAAATAAATTACTAAAATTCAAATAGTCTGCTGACCTGCACCGTTTGGGCATAACAAAATGGCGGCTGCCATTCAATGTAGTTTTCATCACCACCACCGGATTATGTTCTATTTATTTCATTACAGCACGTCCCCTAAACGTTAAAATATAATCGACACAAATGAGCACAGCATCGAGCAGTGGAAACGTGGGTTTATTTACCATGAAGTTCGTATTTTTAATTGTTGAAATCAGAGGTGTAGTAAGCTTTTCAAAAGTGCGGGGGATGGATGTGGTGGTGGTGGTGTTTTATTTAGCACAATTTTGGGTCGGGAGGTGATGATAAATTGACACTTAAATATTAAATCCGTGTCTATAATAACCACACCCTGACATGTAAATGTGACATCTGTCTTGATTTGTTTAATTATAATATTTATAATAGAAGCCTACTGCAACTGTACTTTTTCTTTTTTACCATTAAATGTTATTTTATACATTATCAAATTCTATAATGTTCTGTCATGGACTATGTGTCACTTCACTGCTAACAGAAAAGAGAGCTGCTCACTGCAGCTGCTTATCTTGATCTGCAGTCTCTGTTAATTTTTTTGTCATGATTGTTATTATTAGTACTTAGATTATCAAAAATCACAGTTGCATGTCAGGATGTGGTTATTATAGACAGATTAAATATTTAACTGTCATATGTCATCACAGTAACAGTGTTACATACATTAGAAGCTGTAAATACATAAAAACATTATAAAACACATCATGTGGTTTGGTGTCGACCTGTATAGTGAACGTATCAGGAGTAATCAACGTTTATAATCATCAGAGAACATTACAGACATTGGGCCTCATTCACCAATATCTTCTTAAGAATCTTCTTAGATTCTTTCTTAAGTTGTTCTTAAGAGGTTCCTTAATGTGGCGAGGTGGAAGCTAGGGGTGAGTGTTGCCGAACAACGCCACCTGGGGAATTTCGCCACAGGAAGTAGTTACTGTTTTACTAGGAGACTATAAGGTCACAGGTTCGTAAATCACCACTGGGCAGGAGACAGTGTTCAAAATATAGAAATACTTTTATTGTACAATGGGTTTTTTTTTAGTTTCAAAATTTAACAAGCCATCTCACATTAATCACTGGGCCACAAAAAGGGGATGGACAGAGCTGGGCTTGCCACGGCGGCCTGAAACCAAAGAGGAGGGAGAAACAAACCAAAATAATAATATCACCCGTGACACTGCACACCCACGCAACTGAGAAGTGAAGAACCCGCCACCAGGGATTGGGTCGCCGCTCTGAGCTCCAGCACCTGTCCACAAGGAGAGAGGGAAAATTAAAATGGCCTCACACTCTGGCTGGTATCTCTCACACACACACAGACACACACACACACACACACACACCAACAATAAAGTATTATAAAAAAAAGGAACCCAAAATAACCAATTAAATCTTCAAATACAATTAAACAAAAACGATGAAAAATAATACAAAGAAACTCAAATTTACACTTAACAATAAACAAATTAATAAATCAAGCTTTTCCTCAAATCAATAAACCCATGCAGCAGCCCCCAGAGAGCCCAGCGTTAGGGCTCTGATGACAGCTCTGTGAGGGGGATGCTGGACCCAACCTCAATTCAGAAAACCCCCAAAAAAAGAAAACAACAAAAATAATTTCTTTTAAATGACACCAAAACAGCTGCCTAAAATCAGCAGCAGCCAAACAATGGAGCCACACAAAACAGCAGCGTCGTCCAGGGAGCCGTGGCGATGAATGAATGTTTAAATGGACCTCACCGGCGCAGTGTCACAGCAGGCCAGGTAGCAGAGTTATTACACGGCTTCTGCCTGATCCAAACTGTGGCACAGAATGTTAACAATTAGCCGGGGGTCGAGCAGCGGTTAGAAGGGAAAGAGGAGGACGGACAACGCCGACTTACCACGAGGACGCACAACCACACCCAGGAGGGCTTCCAGCGGAGCAACGCGGGCCCACGGCAACAGCAGCCTGCCACACTACAGCCACAAAAAGGAGAACCGTGTCACCGATGCGCCCTGCGGCACACTAAGTGGGAAGGAGGACAGCGGTGCGCATACCTGTTGTGCAACGAGAGGAAACGTGCGCCAAGATGATCCGCCACGCCGAACCGGGCTCCACCACACTCCGACACGCCACAAAGGCTCAAACACCTGCACCAGCTCTGCCACGCCGGGCCACAGCCACCACGGAGGATGAGCAGAACCGGAAAGGAGAAAGGGATCGCAGGTGTGACCAGGCCAGTATAAATAAGCGCGCAGCGCCGCCCATCAATCAGTGCGTCAATCCACACCTTAGGTGGATGGAGCGAGGAGAAGGGGGGGGGCATGTGGGAAAAGATGAGACCGTCCTGCCACATTCTACCCCCTAGTTCTGCATCGTCGCCCCGATGATGGATAAACTCTCAACACACTAGCACCAAGGCCGGAAGACTGCTGACTGCGCATTTGACACGGGCCCTACAAGTCCAATGGCCCCGTTGGCCTCATGAATCACAGGCTGAGGAAGATGATAAACATTTGAGTGTTGCCCAGCTGTTAATCGAGGGGTACGACGTGGAACGGATGGACCAGTGGTTGGTGGATGCCTCTGAGAAGAGGGAACATTTTGAAAGCTTGACCTTAAGACCTTCCCTCTGGAGCCGATCCAGAACCACCTCCAGTCGTTGGACATGCTGGGAAACTGAGGACGAGAACACAATGATGTCGTCCAAGTACAAAAGAAGAGATTCACACTGCTGGTCTCCGAACATCCTCTGCATAAGGCGCTGAAAGGTGCTCGGTGCATTGCACAGCCCGAACGGCATGCGATTCCACTCAAAGAGCCCAAATGGTGTGCAAAAGGCAGTTTTCTGCTTATCCGGTTCCGAGACTGGTACTTGATTGTAACCGCTCGCCAGATCGAGAGTGGAAAACCACTGGGCCCCAGACAGAGCGTCAAGACTCTCCTCAATGCGAGGTAAAGGAAAAGCATCCTTGCGTGTCTTTGCATTAAGCAGGCGGTAGTCGACGCACATACGTAGGCTGCCGTCCTTCTTGCGCACCAAGACGATCGGGGAAGCATAAGGACTACTGCTTTCTCTTATCACCTGAGCTTCAAGGAGCTGGTTGATGTGGGTCTTGACTGCCTCATACTCGGATGGTGGAATACGTCGGTATCTCTGCCGAACCGGGACATCATCCAGCAGAGGAATGTCATGAGAAACCAGATTCGTACAACCAAGGTCACCTTCATGGGCAGAGAAGACCGAACTAAACCTCTGCAACAAGGACCGGACCTGCCTCTGTTCTGGCTCTGCCAATGCAGACAAGTCAACGGTGTCAACCTGACCCTGTTCTGAACCAGCAGCCACCACGGAGGAGACAGTAGCAGAGGACCTAACCTCCGTGACTCCTGGAGGAAGACTGACCACTTCAGCAGGACTCAGAGTGCCAAGGCAGGTTCGTGGGTAAAGGACGACTTCATTGGTTCCGACATTGACTACAGGGATGTAGGCTGTACCTTGTACCGCCTGAACAAAACAAGGGGAAGCCAGCAGCCCAGCTGGCAAGCCAGACGCTGGGGGCTCAAAAAGCAGAGACTGACCAGAGAACTGTTCAGGGCAAGTGCTAGCCACCACCTTCATGACACCACCAGGGACTCGCACCACTCGGGAGCCTCGAACCCTGGCAGCACCGGTGGGTGGAACATGGTGCCGAGTAGTGACCTGATGACATTGCTGCAAGGCCTCAATGACGGGACCAGGAGACTGTGTGACTGCAGGCAGGTCAAAGAACGAAAGGCCATGTGCGCTGAAGAGTTCTCTGTAGCAGCGGCGAATGACATTCATCCCGAGAATCCCAGGAACAGAAGATTCAGTGCTGACAGGGTCCTTCACCACCAGAATACCACAGCGGGGGATCTTCTTACCACAAAGGATGACATCCAGTTCTAGGTAACCAAGGTAGGGAATGGCAAGACCATTAGCGGCCCGGAGCTGCAACCAATGGCATGACTGGAGGCGGTCACTCCCCCAAGGTGCAAAGAGCTCAAGAAAGAAGCTCTCTCTGACTGTGGACACCATTGACCCGGTGTCCACCAAGCAGGAAACAGTGACTCCGCTCATGACCACATCAATATTTGGGCAAAATGCCATTAACCTGGTTGCAGCTGCTACCTGTGAGCCTTCTAACTCCCCATCTGAACTGTGACTCTGCAGCTCAGTGGGTGCTAGTTTTCCGGATGGTGAGAGGAATTGGTGGGCCTGGCCACAGTAGAAGACCGACTAGCAGCAGGGCCAGCACGAGCCCGTTCACCTTCACAGTCCCTGGCGAAGTGACCAGGCTGACGGCAACGAAGGCAAATCACAGGGCCATTACGTTGGGGTCGAGCTGGTGGCATGGAAGTCTGCATAGAAGCGACAGTACGGGTGAGTTGATTGAGCTGTTCCTGTTGACGCTTCAACAGCTCTTTCAACTCACCAAGCTCGGAACCATGTGGAGAAGCAGGAAGAGCCGGCCGAGAACTGCCCTGCACCCCATACTGCAGGCCATACATGGATGGAAGGGAGTGACTGCGTTCCCTTGCACCTCCCGGGAACCCCTCCCTCTCCCACCGCATACCTTCCCCACGTACCTCCAACAATGTAGCAGTGGGTTGACGGCGAACAAACTGTTTCAGCTCCCGGCGAAGAGCGCTGTCCAGGACATGTTCCACGAACTGATCGCGAAGCAGGACCTCTGAATTAAGCAACCCATCAGGTGCACGTTGCTTCACCTGCTCCATGAGAGCCATCAGGGCCAAAGAAAACTCCAACAATGTTTCCCCCTCCTGCTGCTTCCTGGAAAAGAAGGCCTGTTGCAAGGTTACGTATGATCTGGCACAACCATACAATTCTTTCAAGATGGCTAGGACGCTAGCAGGGTTGCTTCTCTCAGCACTAGTGCGATACTTAATTTCTTCCCTAGCCTCACCCCCGAGGTGGTCGAATATGAAGAAAGCCTGGTCGACCATGGACAAGTGGCGGGCACGCATGCACGCCTGGATCTCTTCCACCCACTCAGTTATGCCAACGCCAGTCTTACCGTTAAACAGGGGGCATCTACGGTCTCTAGGGATCACTACCAGCCGCTCTGTGACAGCAGCTGCAGCGCCTGCCGGTGGGGCATGGACAGCTGGACCAGGGGAGGCCAACGAAGCCCCACCAGAGCCCCCCGGGGAAGCAGCACCTTCCCGACAAAGCCGCTCGTTGTCCGCCCTAAGCTGCAAAACCAACTCCCTTAGCTCCTGCACCTCCTCTTCCATGTTATCTAATAAGAGAAGTGCACAGTATGGGAAAAAGAAAAAAAAAACTACTGGATTAGACGCTGCTGTTTTTTTTTTTTTTGTTTTTTTTTTTTTTGGCTCCACCTACAAATCAATAATACTGATGAAAAGAGGAAAAGAATAAATCTAAATAAAAAAAACAAAACACGTCCCTGCCCCTTTAAATGTGGTGATCCTGCCGACAACGCCAAGTTTGTGGCGAGGTGGAAGCTAGGGGTGAGTGTTGCCGAACAACGCCACCTGGGGAATTTCGCCACAGGAAGTAGTTACTGTTTTACTAGGAGACTATAAGGTCACAGGTTCGTAAATCACCACTGGGCAGGAGACAGTGTTCAAAATATAGAAATACTTTTATTGTACAATGGGTTTTTTTTTAGTTTCAAAATTTAACAAGCCATCTCACATTAATCACTGGGCCACAAAAAGGGGATGGACAGAGCTGGGCTTGCCACGGCGGCCTGAAACCAAAGAGGAGGGAGAAACAAACCAAAATAATAATATCACCCGTGACACTGCACACCCACGCAACTGAGAAGTGAAGAACCCGCCACCAGGGATTGGGTCGCCGCTCTGAGCTCCAGCACCTGTCCACAAGGAGAGAGGGAAAATTAAAATGGCCTCACAGTCTGGCTGGTATCTCTCACACACACACACACACACACACACACCAACAATAAAGTATTATAAAAAAAAGGAACCCAAAATAACCAATTAAATCTTCAAATACAATTAAACAAAAACGATGAAAAATAATACAAAGAAACTCAAATTTACACTTAACAATAAACAAATTAATAAATCAAGCTTTTCCTCAAATCAATAAACCCATGCAGCAGCCCCCAGAGAGCCCAGCGTTAGGGCTCTGATGACAGCTCTGTGAGCGGGATGCTGGACCCAACCTCAATTCAGAAAACCCCCAAAAAAAGAAAACAACAAAAATAATTTCTTTTAAATGACACCAAAACAGCTGCCTAAAATCAGCAGCAGCCAAACAATGGAGCCACACAAAACAGCAGCGTCGTCCAGGGAGCCGTGGCGATGAATGAATGTTTAAATGGACCTCACCGGCGCAGTGTCACAGCAGGCCAGGTAGCAGAGTTATTACACGGCTTCTGCCTGATCCAAACTGTGGCACAGAATGTTAACAATTAGCCGGGGGTCGAGCAGCGGTTAGAAGGGAAAGAGGAGGACGGACAACGCCGACTTACCACGAGGACGCACAACCACACCCAGGAGGGCTTCCAGCGGAGCAACGCGGGCCCCACGGCAACAGCAGCCTGCCACACTACAGCCACAAAAAGGAGAACCGTGTCACCGATGCGCCCTGCGGCACACTAAGTGGGAAGGAGGACAGCGGTGCGCATACCTGTTGTGCAACGAGAGGAAACGTGCGCCAAGATGATCCGCCACGCCGAACCGGGCTCCACCACACTCCGACACGCCACAAAGGCTCAAACACCTGCACCAGCTCTGCCACGCCGGGCCACAGCCACCACGGAGGATGAGCAGAACCGGAAAGGAGAAAGGGATCGCAGGTGTGACCAGGCCAGTATAAATAAGCGCGCAGCGCCGCCCATCAATCAGTGCGTCAATCCACACCTTAGGTGGATGGAGCGAGGAGGAGGGGGGGGGGCATGTGGGAAAAGATGAGACCGTCCTGCCACATTAAGAAAACCCTACGTCAGATTCACCAACTTGTTCGTAAGCCTCAGAATTGTTCGCAGCTGTGTTCTTACATTGATGAAAGCCGCAGTAGCAATATATATGCAATTGTTTTGCAGGCCTTGGATGGAGAAATGCCATGTATAAATAGGGTGGGGGGGTTACTAATTGATTGGCATGTTTCCAATTTACTTGATTTATCTAAAATCATTGGCACATTTAATTTATTTTAGAATTTAAATTCTTTGTAAATTACCAAAAATATGAAATAAATAAATAAATGAATAAATATGACAGAATTATCACTGTAATATTGCATTTTATTGAACTACACAAGAGAAGAAAACACAACCATGCCAACATTTCGGCACTGAAATGTGCGTAAGAGTACTCCTGAGTGTTCGTAGGATTTGTTCTTGCCTAAGAAAAAATCCTAGATAAGAAAAAATTCATGAATGCCACAATCTTCGTAAAATCTTTGTAAGTGGGACTTAAGAACAAATTTGTTCGTAAGAACGGTTCATGAATGAGGCCCATTGTTTTTGGTGCTCTCCGTTTCCAGAGAATTCACAGAGAAGCTGGAGAAGTTTGTGACATTTTCAGCCCGGATTTTTGTGAGGAGGGAATTAATCGCCTGTCCCAAATAAACGCCTGGTCTGTTAAGTGATTGAGACAAATACACGCCCCGGCTATTATTTGGTATTTTACGGTAGATCCCGCCTCATCAACAAGAGCTGAACAATAAATCTAACATAGCAAGAGAGGCGGGACTTAAGGCAGAACAGTCAATCATCAGCCGGTCAGTCCCAAAGCTAGTGTCATGTTTGAAGCAGCAACAGGAGAGGGAGGAGAGAGGAGGCAGCTGCAGCGACTGAGACTTAGAGCGGCCGGAGAAAGTGACTCTGGCCGCAGTAAGGCGTTTGTGCAAAACTGCAGAAAAAATGCAGAAAAAGTGTGGGTGTTGAACCCTCTCATCGGGAAAAGTGTGGGTGTTAAAACACACACATCCCCCACGAGTGCGATGTCCCTGGTTGAAAGGAAATCAGCGGTGACGGGCTAGTTGTTTTGGTAACAGCTAAATTAGGATGTCACGATACTTTGTACAGGGGATCACGTCTGCGCCGAGTAGATGCGCAGAGGGTTGAAACAGCGCTTGTCCGGTCTGCTAACAACAAGGTTTCTTTGCCAGTTACTGTGATTAAACACGAGTTGTTTAATGTTCACAATGTATCGTTTTTCATGGGAAAAATGAGGTGCCCCTGGGACGCATGGATAGTGAGTTTAGTGCGTCCTTTCAGATTTTAATGCGTCAGGGACGCAGGACGCATACCTAGCAACATCACTGCAGCAGATGTTGCAGATGCAGATGTTTATTAACTATCATTAAAACTGTAACCAAATGAACCCTGCACCGTCCAACTAACTCTCTATCAGAAGTTGGGAACTGGAACCCCCTCAAAGACCAATGTTGTCCCCAGACCACTGGTTGAGAATCACTGCTTTACAAAAAAACTACATCTGATGCAGCCATTGTCGCGGTTTTGTGTTGACAAACGCAGTTGAGAGCGTGGCTACTTTGGTGGTATCCGTATGGGGAGGAA
Organism: Sparus aurata; assembly: GCF_900880675.1. Lineage (NCBI taxonomy): Eukaryota > Metazoa > Chordata > Actinopteri > Spariformes > Sparidae > Sparus > Sparus aurata. The sequence goes on along the minus strand of NC_044203.1, from coordinate 5,583,563 downwards.
TGACGTAATTCCGCTTTTACGTAGATCCCAGTGGAGAGCGTGCACTGTGATATGTTTCCTTCTTTGACAAACACAGCTTGTGTCCAATAGTATTTTAGAAAAAAAAAAAAAAAAAAAAAAGAGCAGACCTGAAAGTAACGAGTACTTTTCAGCCTTCCTAGAAATTAACTTGAGTAAAAGTAAAAATATTTGTCTTGGAAATGTATTCAAGTAAGAGTAATAAGTACCAAAGAAATCTAATACTCAAGTAAAGTACAAATCCTCTGGATATGTACTTAAGTACAGTACTCAAGTAAATTTACTCCGTTACTGTCCACCACTGTGTACATCAAATGTAGTATTATTTTGTCCAACAGGTGCTGTGTGTGTATTCAAACTTTATTGTCTCAGAAAATCATGGTTAGTACCTTTTGTGTGTCTGAGCATCACACAGACAGGTGCACTCAAGACAAAGATGCTGCTGAATAAACTAGGCATCATGACTGGCATAGCTCCCAGGGAGAGGTACTTTACTTAAAGCATTTAGAGCTAATTATCAAGAAAAAAAAACCTCTCCATTATCTACTGACCTGTGTCTACGAGGCTGCAATTATTTATTTATTCCTGCCCTCATAGAGTGAGCATATTGTAATCAGTTTAATTAGACCAAATAGACTTCCTCCATCTTCTCTCCAGGGCTCGGCACACAGGTCTGGACCCAGAAGGGCATTTGAGAAATCCACAGAAGTCTATTATTCTTACTCTGTGATAAATGGTGTGTAAGATTATGTTGGATAAAGACCAGACTAATGTTCCAAGTATGCAGGAGCCAGGGCAGATTTTACTGAATGCTAATATATGCAGTGCTTGGCATTTAGCCATGCATACTTGATTTCTAATGTAACAAAGTTGCAGAGGGCTACGCTTTATTCAAAGGAACCATTTATCTGGTGAGAGGCTTCCCAAGAGAGAGACAGACTTCATATCAGGCAGGAAAAATAACCCATCAGATTACTTTTACATTCTAATTTCAACTGTCTAAGAAAACCCTATGACACTAAGCAGGCACTTGTGTTTAGCCTCCTCTGTTTCTCATGATTTGAGTTTCAATAAAGGAGGCTCAGGGAAACTGAGAGGCCAGAGTTCATCTACTAGTGATAAAGCCTGACTGCATGTTAAACAGGAACATAAGAAACAATGACACAATATAAAAATATGAGTGGATGTCATGATCCACATTGATGATCACTGTGTTTACATGCGTTTGACCGAGGACCGTTTGTATTGCCTACATTCACCCAAAAAGATCTAGAAAGTAAGGTAAACAATTTTACCCTACATGAGCCGTAAACTAGCAAGCTGCAAGCCAAACTGAGGGGTGTTCCTGTGTGTTGGGTTTCAGTTGAGACTTTAAATGGTATGACAACATGTCACAAAATGTTGAAACTTAATTGTTTGGAAGATACACTGGTTATGGCCATTTGCAAAAAATGCCAACTGTCAAGGACTGTATTTTTATAGTGATGTGTGTTAATAGAAAAAGTGAAGTGAATTTTGAACATGTCCTGTTTCCTGTTTAATGAAAGCAACTGAAAGGATTGGTTCCCCTGCTTTTCCAGCCTGTTCCAGGTCGATTTTTTGCCTGGTGGGGAACCTATATGATCACTGATGTTATCAGTGTTACTCAACAGCCATCACATTGTGCAATCAACATTTACTTTGTAATGAAACAATAAAGCAAGTAAACATTAAAGTTGTCAGATGCCTGTTTAAGTCACATGCTTCATGTAAGCCATGTTTTGCTTGGTAAGCCTGTTTCCATTGTCCTGACCAATTTGGCTTTTGCTTTGTCCTTTTCACATTGTTATGCAGATTGAAAATGTGCACAAAAACGATGGATGGAGATACACGTAGACCAAATTGCCCACACTGCTGAACCCCATTTAAATTATTTTATATGAGGACTGTATATTTTGTCCTACATCACTCTTGATGTATCACAAAGGGATTTATTGTTTCTAGTATGGAAAGGAGGAGCAACTTCACTGACCAATAACTTTCAGTGTACACAAGGGCATGTGACTGTTGTAATACGATCCACTCTAAAGAAGTGTTTTCCCCTCTGGATTAAAATACTTTTTAATACAGAGTTTGGGAGTTTAACTGTCCAGAAAGACAAAGGAGAACCCTTTTAAAAGTAAGTGAATCTCCAGAGCACCCTAGTGTAAAGTGTTACTTAGTTTTTGATTAAATCAGCTAGACTAAACAACATTACCTCATAACCATCACAACATAAGACCATTATACTAACATTTCTGGTAGCAGAACAATTGTTGGAAATCTCATTCATTATTGCACTAGAAGCGGTCTTTACATAAATTATTTTTTGTACATTTGAAGAATATTACATTAGAAAATTTCATGGGATGGCACATTTAGAAAAAAAAATATCCTCTCATTTGCAATTTGAAGTAACAGTTTATAGCACTGTTACGGCCCTGCATGTGTGTGTATGTGTTCTGTCCAATTTTTGGTCTCCTTCTACTGTCTTCTTCTAGGCGTGCCAATCCAAAGTCAGCAATCAGTTTTTAAATGGTCTACCAGCTTGCCAGTCACGGCGGCTGATCCCTGTTGCCAGTTTGCCAGCTTGATTCGGATGGCTGTGTGCTCTGTATTGTTGATTGTTCCTTGTGTAGGGGTACTGGCCGCAGGGTTAGTACATTCAATATTGATATCACACGCATAAGTTGGTTTTCTGTGTTAGTTTCAACAATATTAGAGGTGCTGTTGATTTCGTTCTTCTGTTTTACTGCCATTACCAGATGAGGTATAGGTAGTTTATTTTCATTGTTTTCTTTGTTAAGCATACATAGCTCCGGATTTGAAGTCCTTTTTTGTTATATTTATTTGTTGTTTTGAGCAGCATCCACTGGCCTTTTTTCCCCATTCAGCATCCTTCGATTTGTATTATTCTCATTTGCCTTAGACTTTGACAAATGAATGATTCATATTTCAGCCATAATATCTGGTTTTATGTTGCTTCCATTTCCCTTGTGAGCTGGGTTGTAACATAACAAACATGCTCAGAGATACCTTGAGAAAACAATATTCAGACAGCCGGACAGCCTTAGACGTACCAACATCCCCTGACATGTGTCCGGGGAGCACGGAGTGCTATTGTGCACAAACAGTTTCCCATAAATCAGCAAGGACACTGTGCAATTGTAAGTCAAACAGTTCACACTTAGGCCAGGTAATCTTTCACAGTGCTAAAAGGTGTAATAAATAGTAAGGTTACGGGTCAATACGTGAAATGAAACAGTGCAAGGTAATGCAAGGTAACAACAATATGTGTGTGCACTAAAGCTTGAAGTGTTTTTTTTTGTGTGTCTTTTGTGAGTCAATGTGCAAAATGTTTGATGGAAACAGATTTACTGAATGAACTCTGACGTAGCAAACATTCAAGTCACATGACTGATTAGCCGCTTCTGCTTTCCACATCATAATCATTAGATTTCTTCATCGTCTCCCGACAGCATGCAACATGGTCGGTGATTGCTGACGTTCAATAACTTTTACCACTTGCCCTATTCCTGAAGACCTCTCTCCAGTTTGTCTCCCGGGTTGTTAAACTATAGCTTCTGTTAACTTCCACATCCACACATCACATAGCCATGTAGCCTAAACCACATTATCCTCTGACAAAACTGTGCTTTACCTAGCCTAGTTCATTAACTCAAAACTGTTTATGGAAACACACAACATTCTCATTTAAATTTTTTTTCAAAATTTCAAATGTTTGCTTAAAAAATCGATTGACATTTTATGGAAACATGGTAAGGGACAATGTGGACCTGTAGATCTATTACAAAGTCTGGCATTGTCAAGGTCTGGGTCGCATTAACACTATTTTTATAAAACAAGATGAACCACACTGTTGAACTGGATGCAACATGTTCTAACTCCTGACTCATCACGTACAGTAGTTTGATTCATGGCCTTCAAACTTTCACGCTCAGCCTATCCATCTAGCATCAGTATTGCATGTTAAGGCCTCAGTGTTCAGGTCAGCAATGAAATGTAATGACATTTGCTAAAAACTGTATTGCTGTTTTTGACCAGACATAGCTTTAGGCATACTTCTCCTTTAAGGACCTTGTTCAAGGGCACCATCCCCACTTACATTAATCCTGTAAGTTCAAGAGTCAGCCTCTACTGACCTTGAGTCCAATGTCCTTTTTAATTTGAATGTTTTCAAAGTTGTGCTGGACAAAATGAGGGTTTTCAGAGCATTTGTGTAACAAAATATGTGACCTGTTATCACAAATGTTTATATATTGTGAATTATGTGGAAGAGATCTGGACTACAATCAGGCAAATGACATAATTACATAAAAGTAGTTCCCGACAATGCACTGTACATCTGTATGTAATCACATATATGCTGATCTATGTCTATATGTTCCATCTTACCCTCTGCAGATGAGCTTAGGTAGCTTCCCCATGGAGGTGGTCTCCCTCATTTAAAAACCACCGCCAGCACCATTGTTGCTGCTGCACGATCCACCAGGTGAAATAATTGGTTATATGAGAGTATGTGTTTCTGCCTGTGCGTGTGTGTGTGTGTGTGTGTGTGTGTATAGATTTTCTGCTTAAGACATTTTAAATGAAGAAGGCTAGTCATTCCCCACTTCTGCAGATTAGGATTAGGTAGCTGTAGCAAGCAGTCAGTAAGTGGGTCACACTGTTTCTGCATAATGATAATAAGCATGAGGAGGGCACACATTAGCAATGTTAGCACACTGACTTTCCTTGATATCTTGAGCTTCCTACTGAAGAAATATGCAATGTAAAACAAATGAGCTCTTGCTGAAACAAGGGCAGGGATCACTGAAGATGCTATTAAACAGCGCTCACTACCAGTGAAGAACAATGTTGCCATAACAAAGGTTTTGCAGTCTGAGCAGATGAAAGCCTGGTCCCCTGAAATAGTGAACGCAAATTAAATACGTAGTTTAAAAGAAATAGTTCAAAAGTGAAAAGTCACCAGTGTCAGTAAAATATTTGAAATAAAATTGTGTCCAGCTATTCTGAGAGCTGCTTTGCACATGCAGGAGATTTACAGGTTGTACATTTGTTTGCAGGGTGGATCTACAGGTTCTGATCTGTGCAACCTAACATTTGAGTTGTGGGATACATTTTATGCAACAAGCCAACACTGAATACCTTTGCTAGAAAGGGGAAAGAACAAGGGGATATAACAGGATATTGCTGCCCCGGCTTCATATAAATTCAACCTGGTTAGATTTGTTTTTATAGCCATTTCTCTCTCCTGTGATTTAAGAGAGGGCAACATCCAGAAGCAAACATTTTAAATGCAGCAGAGAAATGAATGCTCCCCAGAACAAAAATGATGATCTGTCCATGCCTGAAACTATGACAATATTATGCATACTGTAACGGGTATGGAGTGAACCCAATAGCAGCACAAATGAACCAGGTATTCGTTTTAAACAGTCTTTATTCAGCAGGTAAAAGCAGGTAAACGGCTGACCAGGGGAGGGCAGCAGAGAACTGGATCCAGGTGAGTGTGTGGGGCTCGTGAGCCGGTAACAGTCCAAAAGTTCTTAACAGGCTCAGCAAGTGTGGTGGAGGAGAAGTAATGCAAACTCACTGCTGATGAAGGTCCGACTGGAGAGTGGTTCAGGATGAGGGCCGGGAGTGGATCCAGAGCTTGAGATGATTTCACCAGAGGAGGTGAGCTGGTGAGGTGAAGCTGAAGCCAGGTGGGTCTTTTGGTGGAGCACGAACAGGCCAAGCGCCAACCAGCCACAGGCAGACGAGGAACAGAAAACAGGCAGGCAATACGCGTGGTCAGGGACAGAAGACTGGTTGATTTACCGGGGCTTAGACGAGAGGCGATGGTCAGAGGCAAGTCGGGTCGATACCAGGTAAGCAATCCGGGAACAAGTGCTGGAGAGTCAGGCATGAGAGCGAAGACAATCTGGCAAAGAGTGAGTGGAGTGAGGCTGCATATATACTGGCTTGATTGGAGATGGTGAGCAGGTGAGAGCAGCAGGTGAAAGCTGTAGACTGATCAGGGGTGTGGCTGAGCAGCAGAGCAGGGGAGGAGCCGAGCAAACTGTGACAGAACCCCCCCCTCAAGGGATGGCTCCTGACATCCTAAAAGTCACCAAACTGGATGGGAGGAGGGGGGGAATGGAGGCGGGCCTAAAACTCCTGGGAGCAAGACAAGTCCATCTCCTCAGCTGGGTGGGTGGAGGGGGTCTGGAGGAGGGTTTCCCTGACACCTGACATAGAACGGTCTCCAACATCCTGAACAGGCAGGGGCACTAATGGCTGGCTGGTTGGGGTGTTGCAGATGAAAATTGGTCATGAGGGTGGTGTCTACAATATGGCGAGCAGGAACCCAGGACCTTTCCTCTGGACCGTAACCCTCCCAGTCCACAAGGTACTGGAGGCCTCTACCCCGCCGACGAGAGCGAATCAGGCGCCGCACTGCGTACACCGGACCACCATTGACGATACGTGGAGGGGGAGGTGGTGGTGCCTGAGGGACCAAGGGGCTGTTGTGAACTGGCTTAACCCTGGATACATGGAAGGTGGGGTGAACTCTCATGGAACACAGGAGCTTCAAACGGACTGCCACTGGACTGACGACCCTCTGGATCGTGAAAGGCCCGATGAAACTTGGTGCCATCTTTCTGGACTCCACTCGAAGAGGTACGTCTCGGGTGGAGAGCCACACTTGCTGTCCTGCGTGGTAGGTAGGTGCAGGTGTACGGCGTCGGTTGGCAGCGGCAGTGTAGCGACCCACAGAACGAAGGAGGGTGGAGCGAGCTTGGAGCCATGTTCTGCGGCAGCGGCGGATGAAGGTTTGGACCGAAGGGCAGGAAATCTCCTTCTCATGGGCTGGGAACAGTGGTGGTTGATAGCCGTATACACACTGAAATGGAGAGAGGCCGGTGGCAGAGCAGAGAAGGGAGTTGTGGGCATATTCAACCCACAGTAGTTGTGATGACCAGGACGAGGGGTTATGGGAGGCCATGCACCGTAGGGCAGTTTCCAGTTCTTGGTTCATGCGCTCAGTCTGTCCATTGCTCTGGGGGTGAAATCCAGAGGACAGACTGGCAGTGGCCCCCAGCAGACTGCAGAACTCCCTCCAAAACACAGATGAAAACTGGGGACCACGGTCTGACACCACATCAACGGGAAGGCCGTGCAGGCGGAATACATGGAGCAGGACCAACTGAGCAGTCTCTTTAGCAGTGGGGAGCTTGGAGAGAGGTACAAAGTGGACCATCTTGCTGAAGCGGTCCACGATGGTCAGGATGACAGTGTGGCCGTCAGAGGTGGGAAGACCAGAAACAAAGTCCAAGGATATGTGGGACCATGGGCGATGAGGAACAGGAAGAGGTTGAAGCAGCCCAGCAGGTGGCCGGCAGGAGGATTTGTGTTGATTGCAAGTGGGACAGGCTTTGACGAATTCCTGGATGCCCTCCTGCAAGGTGGGCCACCAGAAACGTTGGAGAAGGGCATGTCGTGTCCGTTGTACCCCAGGGTGGCAGAAGACCTTGGAGGAGTGGGCCCATAGTAGCACATCTGACCTCAAGGCTGGAGGGACAAAAAGGCAGGTTAGATGGGCAGGAGCTGGGACCCAGCTGTCCTTCTGTGGCTGCTCTCACTCTCTCCTCTATGTCCCAGGTCAATGTGGCAACAAGGCAAGACGTAGGTAGGATGGACTCAGGTTTCTCAACAGAATCCTCTGTCCTCTGGAACTGGCGGGAAAGGGCATCGGGCTTAACATTGCGGGACCCTGGACGGTAAGAGATGGTGAAGTTGAAACGGGCAAAAAACAGGGACCAGCGGGCCTGACGAGAATTTAGTCTTTTAGCGGAGCGTATATACTCCAAATTCTTGTGATCTGTCCATACAAGAAAAGGATCCTTGGCGCCCTCCAACCAATGGCGCACTCTTCTAGGGCCATCTTCACCGCCAACAGTTCCCTGTTGCCAATGTCATAATTTCTCTCAGCAGGGGACAGGCGGCGAGAGAAGAAGGCACAGGGATGGAGCTTATGGTCAGTGCCAGAGCGCTGAGACAGGACGGTCCCCACCCCAACATCTGAGGCGTCCACTTCGACCACAAACTGCCGTTCAGAGTCAGGCATAAGGAGGATGGGTGATGAGGTGAACCGATCCTTGAGGATCTTGAAGGCTGCTGCAGCTGGAGGTGACCACTGGAAAGGCACTTTGGAGGAGGTCAGGGCGGTGAGAGGGGCTGCCACGGAGCTGTAGTTGCGGATGAAGCGACGGTAAAAGTTTGCAAACCCCAGGAAACGCTGAAGCTGTTTGCGGTTTTCAGGAACAGGCCAGGAAGTGACAGCAGAGACTTTGGCTGGGTCCATCTGGATGTTGCCTTGTGCCACAATGTTCCCCAGGAAAGACACTGAAGACACATGGAACTCACATTTCTCTGCTTTCACATACAGGGAGTTCTCCAGGAGGCGCTGAAGGACGGACTGGACATGATGGATGTGTTGCTCCTTGGACCGGGAGAAGATGAGGATGTCATCGAGATAAACAAAGACATATCGATTGAGCATGTCTCTGAGCACATCGTTCATCATTGCCTGGAAGACGGCAGGGGCATTGGTCAGGCCGAACGGCATTACGAGATACTCATAGTGTCCAGTTGGGGTGTTGAATGCCGTCTTCCACTCATCTCCTTCTCTGATGCGGACGAGGTGGTAGGCGTTGCGCAGGTCAAGTTTGGAGAAAATGGTGGCCCCCTGGAGCAGTTCGAAGGCAGTGGAGATGAGTGGCAGTGGGTAACGGTTCTTTATGGTGATATCATTCAGTCCTCTGTAGTCGATGCAGGGTCTCAAAGTCTTGTCCTTCTTCTCGACGAAGAAAAAACCCGCTCCAGCAGGAGATGAAGAAGGACGAATGATGCCCGCGGCCAGGGAGTCATTGATGTAAGTCTCCATGACTTTTCTCTCGGGCTCAGAGAGAGAGTACAGGCGCCCCTTAGGAGGTGAGGTACCAGGCAGGAGATCTATGGCACAGTCATAGGTGCGGTGTGGGGGCAGAGACGTAGCTCTGGCTTTACTGAAGACCTGGCAGAAATCGTGGTACTCAGGTGGCACCCCGGAGAGGTCAGGTGAAGAGCTGGAGCTGGAACTGGAGGAGTGAAATGGAGCTGAGGCATGCTGCAGGCACCTTTGATGAGAGGAGGAGCTCCACTCCAGAATGGCCCCAGTGGCCCAGTCGATATGAGGGTTGTGAAGACGGAGCCATGGATACCCCAGGATGAGAGGCAGACAGGAAGAGCTTAGGATGTGGAACTGGACTGTCTCGTGATGATTACCAGAAAGCAGCAGGTGAACCGGGGAGGTCTGATGCGTGACAGTGCCCAAGATGTGTCCATCTAAGGCTCTAGCAGGAACCGGATGAGGCAAAGGAACCCGCTTGATACCCAGCTGAAGGACCACCTCCTCATTAATGATACAGGCATCAGCCCCAGAGTCAATGAAGATGGCCAAGGTGTGGGGGCCACCTGGAAGGAGAAGACGGCCTTGAAACAGAGGTCTCTGGCTTTGGGGAGGTGACAGGGCAGTTGAGCTCACCAGGGTCTCCCCAACTACTGGTGAGCTCTGGCTTTTGCTGGACAGTTGGAGATGTAGTGTCCTGCTGCCCCACAATAGAGGCAAAGATTAGACTTGCGGCGGCGCTCCCTCTCTTCCAGGGAGAGGGAGGTGCGACCCAACTGCATGGGTTCAGGATCCTCAACCTGCTGATGCAGTGAGGTGGAGTTGGCTGCTGCAGCGCCCCCACGGGAGCGAGGTGGAAAAGAGCGTTGGGCCCCCCCTTGATGCTTCTCTCGTCGACGGGTCTGAATGCGTAGGTCAATGCGGATGGCCATATCAATCACCCCGTCCAAGGTGATGGGGGTGTCATGTGAGACCAGTTCATCTTTAATATAGTCAGCCAAACCGTGGAGGAAGGCATCACAGAGAGCAGAACTGTTCCAACTGCTTTGGCTGGCTCTGGTGCGGAAATCAATAGAATAATCTGCCACCGTTCGCTCACCCTGCTTCAGTCCCATCAGTCCTCTTGTTGACTCGGATCCACAATTCTCGAACCCAAAAACTTTGCGAAGCTCAGCAGCAAACAGGTCAAAGGAAGCACAGGCTGCAGACCGTCTCTCCCACTCAGCTGTTCCCCAAAGTCGAGCTCTGCCTGTCAGGTGGTTGATGACAAATGCTACCTTTGCCGGTTCCGTGGCAAAGGTGCGGGGCTGCAGGGCGAACAGAAGAGAGCAGTTGGTGAGGAGGGGGCCACAAGTCTCTCGATCACCATCGTAACGCTCCGGGGTTCCCACCCGGGGCTCAGGGGCATCTCTGGGCAGTGAAGATGCTGGTACATGTGCAGGAGCAGAAGCTGGTTCTCCAGAAGAGGGGACAGACACAGCGGATGTTGAGAGCTGGGAGAAGCGGGCTGCTAGCTGTTGCATCTGTCCGGCTAACACCGCTAGCGCTCGTCCATGAGTCTCAGCAGCTTGTCTGGCTTCAGCAGCAGACGCATTCATCACGGCCTCATGCTGCTGCAGGACACCCTCAATTGTCTCCAGGCAACTAAGTGGTGTGGGATTGTCTGCTGGGTTCATAGCTGGCCAGATTGTACTGTAACGGGTATGGAGTGAACCCAATAGCAGCACAAATGAACCAGGTATTCGTTTTAAACAGTCTTTATTCAGCAGGTAAAAGCAGGTAAACGGCTGACCAGGGGAGGGCAGCAGAGAACTGGATCCAGGTGAGTGTGTGGGGCTCGTGAGCCGGTAACAGTCCAAAAGTTCTTAACGGGCTCAGCAAGTGTGGTGGAGGGGAAGTAATGCAAACTCACTGCTGATGAAGGTCCGACTGGAGAGTGGTTCAGGATGAGGGCCGGGAGTGGATCCAGAGCTTGAGATGATTTCACCAGAGGAGGTGAGCTGGTGAGGTGAAGCTGAAGCCAGGTGGGTCTTTTGGTGGAGCACGAACAGGCCAAGCGCCAACCAGCCACAGGCAGACGAGGAACAGAAAACAGGCAGGCAATACGCGTGGTCAGGGACAGAAGACTGGTGGATTTACCGGGGCTTAGACGAGAGGCGATGGTCAGAGGCAAGTCGGGTCGATACCAGGTAAGCAATCCGGGAACAAGTGCTGGAGAGTCAGGCATGAGAGCGAAGACAATCTGGCAAAGAGTGAGTGGAGTGAGGCTGCATATATACTGGCTTGATTGGAGATGGTGAACAGGTGAGAGCAGTAGGTGAAAGCTGTAGACTGATCAGGGGTGTGGCTGAGCAGCAGAGCAGGGGAGGAGCCGAGCAAACTGTGACACATACAACATTTGAAATTAGCTCCCCTGAGGATTCCCATTGTAGATTGCAAATGTAATTTTGCATTTTTGAAGAAGCTATGAAATAACCATCTTTTAGTAAAGTAATTTCAAAAACTTCTTTAACTATATCAGTAGATATCACGTTGGTATCTCACAGTTCAGGTATTGAACAATATGACATTTTTGCCTCTGGGCTCTCTCAATTTGAAGAAATTGAACAAGACAAAAGACATTTGCTGAGCAATTTGGATTTTATAGCGGAAAATGTTCATTAACAACCTTTTTCTTGACAAGGATTCATTGTACGTCTCGTCTGTCAAAATATAAACAATACATCCCTGTTATTGATTGACATGTGAGCAGTGCTAGAATACCAGGCGGTACTGTCGAATATCAAATGTGGAACTAATTGCACTCTGGCATGATGCTATCCCTGACAGACAGCAAGATAGTGACTACATGATAGTGTTATTACTCATTTGCTCATGATCCTGCTCACGGGTGTGGTCAGTCTCTCTCTCTCCTCTACTCGTGAAGTATGTTCTATTTGTGTGTTTTTGAACTGAAGTGGGAACAGGTTGGGCATCCTAATTGGTCAACTTGAAGTGATCGTTCCCTCTGGATTGGACCAGTGGGATGACCACAGCTTTCTTTCATCCCAGCATATGGCCCTCCACTTACTTTCTCCTCCCCCCTTCCAGGAAACAACGCGCATGTTGTTCTGTGTGTGCGTTAAGTTGAGCAAGCTTGTTGACTGATTTGTGAATTGTGAAGTAAGTTCTTGATAAAGTGGTGAAGTGCACAGTCTGATGGAGTAATGAGCCTGTCCAGTGCATTTTGTTTACTGTTAACATTAACCTGTAGATAGAAGTGGTAGTAGTCAGTAGGAGAGAGCTTTTTTTGTTTTCTCAAGGAGTAAAATGTTGTCCAAAACACATCAAAAGGCTATCATCTGTGGATGTCCAGAAGACGTCCCCTTGTGAGCCAGAGTGAAAGTTTTGTATGCGTCTTTTCCGCACATTGTATACATGGCATAAAAAGATGTGATAAAGATTGTGAGCCTCACTGCTCACAGGACGGACGGAAAAAGGAGGGAAACAGCGTCGCCGGGGATTAACCCTTTTTGTTAAGGCTCAGACAGAAAACGCGGCTCAACATAAAACAATCACCACAAGATCAACAGCCATCCCTCTAACGGCTGAGGGTCGGGGCATCTGCTGCCTCTGCGGTCGTCTCTACTCCAGTCCTCTTACAGGACCCAGCCTACTGCAAGGAACCAGAACCAGGTTACAAACGTGCTTATACAGCTGATTGATTACCTGATTCTGTGCAGCTGTCTGATCACCGGCTGCCACTCCTCCCTCTCCTCCAGCAGCCGCCAGCTTAACCACCCCCCGCTACCACATACCCCCACCGCCCGACTTAGGCCGGGATCCCGCCAGCCGCAAGCCCACTCTCCCTCCCTACCAAGTGGTACCGCAAATACCATACCTCCCTCAGTCCAACTGCACACGTCTTTGGATAGGCCATGAGCCCCGCCTTCCTGAAGGACTCGAGCACTGCTCCCACCTGCTGCATATACTGCTCCAAGGTCTCACTGTGAATGATTACATCATCCAAGTTGGCCGCAGCATATGCAGAGTGAGGCCGCAGTATCCGGTCCATGAGGCGCTGAAATGTAGCTGCGGCCCCAAACAATCCAAACGGTTGTGCGACAAATTGGTACAAACCGTACGGAGTGGAGAAGGCCCTCTTTTCCCTGGACTCTAGCGACAAGGGAATCACAGACAGTACCGTATTGACCCATCGGACTTGCGAACCAGCACGATGGGGTAACAACAGTCACCTTTTGACTCTTCTATCGGGGGGGGTGGTTTATGAGGTTGGTGCTAGGCCCCGTCTCCCAGCTTTCCTTAACCAGGTCCAAGATACCAGGTCCAAGACACCCCATGGTTTTCTGCCGAATAGGAGTTCAAAGGGGGAAAATCCCATGGAGGCCTGGGGAACCTCCTGCACTGCTAACAACAAAGGGTCCACCTATTTATCCCAATCACGGCTATCCTCGTGCACAAACTTACGAATCATGTTCTTTAGTGTATTGTTAATCTGGACCATGAAAACTAATTAAAACCATACAAAATGAGCAAAATAGACAAATAAGGCCAAAACAAAATGAAAAAGTTGGTCCAAAAGGAAAATAGGGAAAAGAATAGGCAAACTTAACCAAAACAAAGCAAAACAGAACAGCAGCAGGTGGCCACCTTCAGCAGGCAACCACCACCAGGGACTAGCAAAAGGCAAGAAACGGCTCTGGTTAAGAATGAATAATTTGAGAACAACTGATAGCTAGCTAGTGTCTAACATCTACTCACACCCCTATCACCTATTAGGTCAAACATAAAATAATAGCTTGAATGTCAAACCACACAGGTGTAATTTTCAGGGGGGCATGACCACCTTTACTAGCAATGCAATTTTCCTTAGTGGGCAGGATGATGGAGTGTTCGTTAGCAGAGATGCAGCACTCCTGTTGGTGTCCAACTCAGGCATTCATGTAGATTTGAATTTTCAGTTGAAAAGACTGGATCATTACACCTAACATGAGTGGGACACCTCTGCTGATAAAATTGACCAAGAGGAAACCCTGCATCTGTATCTGTTGTTGCATAAATAAAAACTTAAGTCACCCTACTGCCCTCCTCTGTCTATATTTGCGTCCAATTCTGTATTTCCTGAGCGTGACACTCAGCGGTAAGACTTTATGGGCATGAACGCACTGTAATATCATTGTGTGATGGTAATGGTCAAGATTAGAAAATGAAGTATTTGACTTTCCAGCCACCTACTCATCTCATTGACAAGCGTAACAGTCTGATTACCAACACTAAACCTCCGAGCCTCATCATCATCAGGACTCAGGGGAGTGTACGGACTCAGGCCGGGCATTCAGATTAAGCCTCTATGATGCCCTGAAGGAAAGTTACTTGTGAGGGCCTCAAAAGAAGAATTAATTGATGGAGGACTGAATAAATTATGTAAGAGGGCTCTTGTCAGGTGGCCTGGTACATTTCCCACCATAGATCTGTAATCAGCACACGGCATGCAGACTGTAATTACTGGGATCAGGGTGGTACGCTCGTCAAGTCTGTCTACAAGACTCCATCCTATCCCTGCACTAATATACAGCTGCCATAATATCCCATTAAGTCATCAACATCAGAAGCAGGAAGCAGACTTCTAACTTTCAGCATGTGGCTCCTTAAATACCCCATTCTCAAACTGCAGGAATATGAATTCTCAGCAAACTAAACAAAGTCAAAGCTGAGTTTGTCCAATGAGGCTGTACTGTATTAGGGGAGTATTGTCTTCAGGTGTCATGAGGCTGTAGTTTAAGCTTGTGTTTGCCTTGCTTATTGATATGAGCACCAGCATGACAGGGTATCTGTGTGTTCTGGCAAGTATCAGCTACGTAGTTAAATCTAACAGATACTGTAGCTAAGCTACAGTTTCTGTTGGATTTTTGCTTACTCTTAAACTGCTTTTTTTAAACTCCTTTATCAACCACTTTATTTTTGAGAGAAGAGAAAACGGAAACAGTGATGAATTACCACTCCACCCTTTATTCTCATCTGCAGCTGGTCACATTAACAAGCACCCCCAGAGGACGTATGTCTCTGTACATTACATCAGCTGACATCTTTGACCAACGTCCTATGACATACACTCTCTATAATTTTGCACAACCCATGAAGATGATGTTTGCACAAATATGCAAAGCTTTGCAAGTCTAAAACATAAAAACTTGCTATAGTATCTGTTATAGTATTTTCTTTCATTTTATTGTAATTTTTGTGTTCTATATTTATGTCCTTGACTGTTGCAGTAATTAGCCTTCATTTTTGATGCTCCAGACACCAAATTCCTTCCTCTGATGAAGTATTGCCATTTTAGTGTCCACTATTGCACTTATATTTTTGTAAACTTTGTAATAAATTGCAAAACATGAAAGGCTTTTTGTGTTGATGATGATGACTGAAATGAGACATCCCAACCTGTTGGGAAGGCTTTTGTGCCAGCTTTACTCAAATGTAAGTTACAAGGGTTGTTTAGTGCTCCTGCTTACACAGATCTCTATTTGTAACACCAACAGAATAAGTTGTTCTCAAAATTGTGTATCACTTTATATCTCCAAGTTTTATTTAGCACTTATTGTGTAACAAGAGAATGCAACAACTGAGCAATAGTGAATATGGGTAAATAAATATATGGATAGAAGTCATTATTTTGGTCTTTACAATTGTAACAACTTGCATCAATTTATTTGCATTGAGACAAATTAAAAATATCAGATTCATGGCAAAAAGGGTTTGAACTAAACCTTGGAGAAAGGGGGAAATACTGCCCCCTATTCTTTTGAAGCGTGTGGCTGGAAATAACAAATAACTCCTCTAGCAGCTTGCTGCAATTTGCACAATCTCAGTGACACTGATTTGATGAAACCTGGATGGAACCAGCCCATGAACATAACCAAATGCTTCTGATCTCCTTCATCCATTAGAGGCTGGGCTACATGCTGTCAGAGATGCACTAACCCAGCTGTTCTCTCAGCAGAGAGGACATCGGTGACCACTTAATACCACCAGATCGGTGTTTGGTCTGCCTCCGATTCACCATAGCAGCGGAGCCATCTTTGTCTTTAGTCAAGTGTCCTTTATGCGTTTTGCAGGAGCAAATTTATGGTTTTTGCCAAGATTTTTGTGTTTAACTTACATCTCCTCTATGGTTTAATTATTTGGTCTCCAGTAATCAAATATTCTGCTCTACTTCAAATAGATTTTCCCATGTTTGTGATTGGTCAGATGCTGCAAACACACCACCATTTATGTGAATGTGCTCATAGTTGAATGTAGAAAACCTGTGTTAACTTGTCAAGTTCATAACCACCTATGTGACAGCACTTAGCGTGATTATCAGGGTTAGTGAAGCTGGATAACGGAAACCTATTAGAGGCTTCTTGTTCCAGTTCTCTTTACATGTAGTTCATCACATAATGTGTCCAAGCATTTGACCGATTAAAGGAGAACTTCGGTCGATTTAAACATGCAGCTTCATTGCTCAAGCTACCCTTGACTTGCGAGTACCAAAGACGCGAACAAATTTGGTCCAGCCATTACAGAGCTCCGTGAACGGAGATGTAGCATTGAATGCTAACTGCATGGGATCAGAACTTCACGCTGTGTTTTAAGCATCTTAACATGCTCCACATCTCACACCAGAAGTTATGCAACATCAGCAGACACCTTACCACACAGCACTGTAGCGTGTATGACTCAAAATGAATAAAAAAGTAGTTAAAATAGTGTGTTTGTGCAAGGAGCTACTTACCTGTTTGTTGACATCCGTGTGTTCCGGTAGCTAGACCAAACTAGTATATCCACCGAGTGTGCACTTAACAGGCTTAACAGGCTATTGTAAGGCTCATGGCTCATGACAGGTTGTAACATGGACATGTACATTATGAACATACACACGAAAATGCTGGAATACGTTTCCGTCTCCGCCAGTGAGGGAGTAAGTGCACGCTCGACGGATTGACTAGTTTGGTCTAGCTACCGGAACACACGGATGTCAACAAACAGGTAAGTAGCTGCTTGCACAAACACACTATTTTAACTACTTATTTATTCAGTTTGAGTCATACACGCTACAGTGCTGTGTGCTAAGGTGTCTGCTGATGTTGCATAACTTCTGGTGTGAGATGTGGAGCATGTTAAGATGCTTTAAACACAGCGTCAAGTTCTGACCCCATGCAGTTAGCGTTCAATGCTACATCTCCGTTCACGGCTGGACCAAATTTGTTCGCGTCTTCGGTACTCGCAAGTCAAGGGTAGCTTGAGCAATGAAGCTGCATGTTTAAATCGACCGAAGTTCTCCTTTAACTTATGAATCACCCAATGCTCTGCACAGCATCTTGTGTCTTTATATTTAGGAATTCACTACACCTAAATAACTGAATTCTGAGTTGATCAGGACACACATGATGTACATTGAGTACTGATCACAGAAGAGGAGGTTTCTCTAAATTACTAGGAATTTTGAATCCTCATAGAAATGTGATTGGGCTTAGGTTTAGGATTTGAGTTCAGGATTAAGATCACAGGTCCTTACAAGTAATGGCATTGAAAGATGGATGTAGCTTTACGTGGCAGAAGCCACGTTGCACTGCTGCTGTGTGTTCTATCAAGCTTTTAAACACACCATCACATAGACACACACCGTATGGGTTGAGTTCCTCACTGCTCCACTGGTCCTGATCTTCTGTTTTATTGTGTTTACAGTGCAGACATAATGAGTGGAGACAGGAGCGTTTATTCAAGCGAGGATCTGCCTGCTCCCTCCTGAGAGTCGACAAACACACACACACACACACACACACACACACAGAGCAGTGTATAAAATGTGACAAAGGCTACATGCTGACACAAGCTGAATTCACCTGATGCAGATATTTAGCTTAATACTACCCAGTGGTAAGATAGAATCATGAACAAGGAGCATCTGCTGGTGGTAATTAATCACAACACATTATACCTGGGTGGGACAAGTCCAACCTCAAATTAAGAGTTTGTCCCGCCACAACAAACTACCTTTTTTTTTTTTTTTTTAGTGCAAACTGTTTTTTGCTCTAAATTACACCATTACATAATCACCATCAGTGAACAGCAGATTCTGACTGGCTCTTTCCTTTGAATGGGCAGTATGAATGTGGCTCCTCTCTCTTCTCTGAAATGTCTTTGTAGAGTGGACAGACGGGCTGCCGCCACTCAGCCTGTTGGCTCTACAAGCCCAGGGAGATGCTGCAACTGTGACAGCAAGACTTGGTGCTGTGTTTACTGGGGTAACAAAGGTTCACAGTCCGGTGGATCAACTGCACCACTGGCTGTTTGTTGCGAACAACCTCGAGAAAAACACATGCACAGCGCACTGACACCAGACAACCACTGAGCATGTAGTTATGAAATGATAACATGATCAAGTGCCTGTTCTCAGCTGTCCTCTGCCCTGGGTGACCTGGTAGTCCGATGTACAACCACAGAGAGCGAGCTCTGTGAGCCACAATTAATTTAACATGCTATTTCCTCACTGTATGTTCAGTGTCGTAATAATGGGTTGACAGTGTGTTTAATATGGGGTGGAAAGTATAAAAATGTATTAATGCATAAGAAAACATGATGTGACAAATACAGTGTATACAAATGCAAAAACATTCCCTGAGAGAATTCATGTATTTTGTGTATGCCAAAGGAAAAAATATGCGTCATGATCCATGTCATGGCAGCCCCTCCTTTCCCTTTGTTTGTCGTCTTTTTGTCTGATCCTCATCCTCATGCCCCACCATTACACCGGAGGACGCCAAACAAAGAGACTCCACTCACCTGCCACCGCCACCTCGCCTCTCGGGACCCCGGGATTCTCCAGCAGGTATTCTTCCCCCTGCACCTTCGTGATTAACTGTGTCACAAAAAATATTGACTTTGAAATGACTCTCCTGAGCTCTGCTGTTACTGTAACAGAATGATCTGGCCACAAACATGAACCCAGCCGACTCAGAATCTGATCCACAGGTCAGGGACCTCTGTCACGCTGTATCCAACCAGGGGGCGCTACTGGGACAGCACACCGACTCCCACAAATTAAGACCACCGACACCAGCTCCTCCATTCCCTCTCGACATACCGAAGAGCCGATGCAGCTGGGGCGGAACGACTCACTTCCACCGAGCGGAACCGAAGATTTAAAGGCGGCTTGTGCATCTATTGTGGAGAGCCTGGACACCAACTAGCAGTCGGCCTTCTACGGTTAAACCCGAGGCCTCACCAGTCACAGACGGGGTTCTGGTGAGTAGCACAGTTTTACACTGTTCACTGCAAAGACGCATAAACATTGAGGCTAGCATTTTCCTTAATGGGAATAATCACAGACTGGAGGCTCTAGTCGATTCTGGTTCTGACTCTAACCTACTCGACGTGGAGTTTGTCAAACACTGCCAGATAGCCACTGAACTCATTAACCCTCAAGTAAATGCCCTTAACGGGGAATTATTAGCTCTCATTTCTGAATGTACTCCACAGCTACCTCTCCTATTGGCATGTAATGCCTTCCTCTCATGCTCCCCTAGTGCTCGGCCTTCCATGGCTACAAAGCATAATCCTGAGATTGACTGGGTTACAGGGAGGGTTGTTAGTTGGAGTTCATTCTGCCATTCATCCTGCCTAAAATAAGCTCAGTCTCCTTGTGCTCTAAAAGACTGTTGCTCCACCAGAATCTCCTGATGTGTCATCTGCGCCTTCCGTTTATCACGACCTAGCTGAAGTTTTCAGCAAACACAGGGCCATGTCTTTACCTCCTCACAGACCATACGGCAGTTCCATTGACCTTCTGCCTGGAGCCTCTTTCCCTACCATCCGGCTCTACAACCTCTCAACCCGGGAACGTGAAGCTATGGAGAGATACATCACTGAATCACTGGACTCGAGTATCATTTGACCCTCTTCATCCCCACTAGGAGCCGGATTTTAATTTGTGGCCAAGAAAGATAAGACTCTGCCACGGTCAAAAACAAGTATCCTCTGCCTCTCATAAACTCAGCTTTCGAGCATCTCCATGGTGCTAAAATTTTCTCCAAACTGGATTTGCGTAACGCCTACCACCTGGTCCACATCAGAGAAGGGGATGAATGGAAAACTGCCTTTAACACCCCGTTAGGTCAATATCTGGTGATGCCGTTTTGGCTTACTAATGCCCCAGCAGTTTTTCAAGCGTTGGTCAATGATGTGCTCAGAGACTTTCTGAATCACTCAGTTTTTGTTTATCTCGATGATATCCTGATTTTCCCTCAAAACCTGGAGGAGCATATTACGCATGTCCGGCAGGTCCTTCAGAGGTTGTGGGAGAAAAAAATTTTGTCAAACAAGAAAAGTGTGAGTTTCATGTTCCCTCAGTGACCTTCCTAGGTTACATCCTGGAGGGTGGACAGGTGCGGCCCGATCCAGCCAAGGTCCAGGCAGTCATGGAGTGGCCACAGCCCAACTCATGGAAGCAGCTCCAGAAATTCTTGGGCTTTGCCAATTTCTACAGACATTTCGTGAACCATGTAGTAGCCCCCCCTTACGAAATTATCCTCTCTGTCTGTTCCGTTTGTTTGGTATCCTGCAGCTGAGGAAGCATTTGGTGAGCTGAAGAGACGCTTTTCCTCAGCCTCAAAACCATCGTCCACGAAAAGTCAGACCTCATAATCGCTTGGCGCTATTTTCTCTCCATTTGTATCACCGCACGCTGCTGCCAGCTGACAGCCGCGCACAAATCCAACACTTTTTTTCAGTTGTTTGGCAGTGTTTTATGTGCTCGGACCAACGACCACAGCGAAAGTGAAAGCCACAGTGAAACAGGCTGGCGGCAGCGCGCAGTGATCGAATCCGTGGACAACGGTTTTGTGATGCAAATGAATCACTCTTTTGAACACATTTGTTTTGAGAAGAAAAAGGCTTTATTTTCATGACCCCAGACAACTTGCCGGACTACTTTCGTCAGCACCAAAACCGGGCAAGAACTCGGTGCACAGGACACTGTCGGGGGTAAGTCAGTGTTGATGCACGACAATGCTGACCGGGATACCATACAGATTCATATATAAAAAAAAAAAAAACGAACTATCCCTTTAAATAAGTATAAAAGAATGTATCAAAACTGTGCTAAATAAACCTTAAATACGGTAGAATGAGATGTTTTGGCAGAACATGTCATTATTAATTATTACTGTCATTGTTACTTAATACTAAGGGTGCAACCAACAGATCACAAAACTCACAATTTAGATCATATCACTTTTGTTAGAAACAGGTTGGAAAATGTTTTAGATAAATGCAGAAAGGATTATTGTTAAATAAATTTTGAATACTCTATTTTGGCTCTCATCTCTATCTAGACACTTGTTACATTCACCATTTTATATTATTCCTTATCTATAGTCTATTCTACAAATAATCCACAAGTATTATATATTGCTGATATTACTGGCTGGATATATATTGGCTGTCTGACTCTCTGTCTGCCTGCTCGTCTGTTGTCAATGGACTCGTCAGTCTGATTGGTCAGATGGCTGCGTGCTGAGCCACAAGTAGACGCTGCTCCGGTGAACAGAGCTGAGATGGAAGTCAGTCATCTCAGTCAGTTTGTGTTCACTAACTCAGTCCACCCAGTACGTGTTTGCTGATGGTGATGGTCGCAAAGTGAAAGTAAATTAGATGTGTTGCCGCCCCTCGCAACAACTTTCTTCTCGCAGCTCCTGTAGACAGGGCTGCCATCCTCGACCAGCTGTCCTAAGCATTCTTATAATAACCAGCATACGTCCAGAGTTAAGATTTGGTTCCCCTTGAAGGCGGAAAAATGCCTTGAGGGCTGCTACTATCACGTCCTCCCTCCGCCATGTCTTCTTCACTACATAACAAGCGCACGTTGCGCGCTGTGCATGCGTATCTCGCGAGTTTTATCGACCGCGGCGGTTACCATGGTAAATAAAACTTAAACGTAACCTTTAACCGTTACATCCCGAATTCACGGCATGAGAGCCCCAAGACAGGTCCACAGACATTAAAAATAAAACCCATCCCATGTAAGAGAGATAATTCCCCATAACGTGGGAAACATGGTAAGATCAGCTTTAATTTATTTACACTTAATATGTAGGTCTATCTGTTTTTTTGCGGATTGAAAAAAATGGAAAGGCACCTCAGTAAAGGGAGGGTGCACTTAAAGGTGATACATTTTATCAGTTTGTGAATGTTACAGTACATCTACTGGGTCCCCCTTCTACTACAGACTAGAGGTCAAGAGGGGTCAAAGATATTTGATTCTAGAGCACAACTATAGTCTTAGCTTTGTCCATCAGTTAAATTGTAGTATAATTGTTTCTTTTTCAGGATGAGGTGCCTCTCAATGCTCCAGCCAAAGAAATAAATATTGAGAATTGCATCCTATGCCAGAAGAAGAGGAAACTATCTGATTGGCTCTCCAGTGGTGAAACTGGAAGGGATAATATTGTTTCTCTTGCCCAAAAAACAAAAAGTAATGACACTCTGGGCTGTGAGGGTTCTTCGACTGACAGTTCAAGAGCAGGGCCGCATGAAATACCACACCTCATCTTGCTACAGACAGTTTCAAAGGGATATGGAGACAGAGGGATATGGGGCTGAGAGCATAACCCATCCATTAGAACAATCACAATCATCTCAGCAGGAGACAAGTAATAATACATCTGAGCGATGCAGCAAGAGATTCAAGTCCAGTGTAACAAAAAATGTCTGTATCATTTGTGGCGTGGATATCAAAACAGTTTTAACAGAAGAAAATCCACACATTATGCAGAATCTATGAAAAACCAATGGCTCAAAAACTTCTAAATGCAGCCATGTTGTTCAAGGACATGTATACACAGAAACAGCGACCATGACTAGTGTAGATGATGTTTTTGCAGCTGATGTCATGTATCACAACTATTGCTGTAGGGACTATTTCCATAAATATGAAGCTAAAATTAAGGAAATAATGGAAAACCTTGAAATGGAAGACTCAGTAACAGCCGGAAACAAGTCCTTCAAGGCTAGGTTTTTAGCCCTTGGGATTAATTTTAGTAAATCAGCACACAGTCTGAATTCCATCAGAGACAGACTAAATGAAGGTTCATCCCAAACAGTGTCAAACAAGGCTGTAAAGAGGCTAATCATCCAGCTGTATGGAGACGCTGTCTGCTTTACATACCTGAGTAACAAACGAATGTCCCAGATGGTACTTTGTACAAACAGTTCTCCACAGGCCTTGGTAGAGACCCTGAGAGTTTCCCATGTCCAACAAGTTGCAACTGAGCTGGCAAAGGAGATGAAAGAATACAGCTTCGGACTGCAGAATAGCTTCTGTGATCCCCAAGACCTCCAATTGTCCAAAAACATGTTCATTAAGAACCGACCACCAAAATGGGAAGAGTTTTGCACTTACATGTTCATGGGAAAATCAACCTCTCAGCTGAAGATGGATGTAATATTTCAAATGATGCACTACATCCTGACTGATGCCAAGGAACCAACACCTTTTCATGTCATGGTGGCTCAAGGAGTGCACAGTCTGACACGATCAAAAGAGCTAGTGACCTCACTTAACCATCACGGAGTGTGTGTCAGCTACAACACAGTCAAGAGGATTGATGCGGATCTGGCTGAACAGATCATTACTACAGCAGGTAACAGCAGAGTACCTCTTCCCCCTGTCCTCGAAGCAACAAGCCCACCAAATGGGGCAATGGACAACTTTGACCGCAATGAAAGCACCCTGGCAGGAACAGGCTCCACACATGATACCATCCTTGTTCTCTTCCAAAATGTTCCAATTAATTTGGAGAAACCATCACAGGAGAGTACAATATCTAAAAGACCTCTTGGCACTAAGTGTCGAACCACAGTAAAGCTTCGGTCTGAAGTCAGTTGTCAACAGCTCATCAGGATGGGGGCCGTGAAAAAGCGTGGGGAGATACAAACCGACTACAAGGTATCAGAAACCCTCTCCAAACCACAAACAGTCTCTACTACAGTAGTAGAACCCTCTATCTCAGCAACAGAATCCACCACTGTAGTATCCGATGGGATAAACACTTCCACAACAACAAACCCCTCATCCATGTCAACAGATGCCATCACAATGGCAGCAGAGCCCACTCCGAGCACATCAAGCTCCACAACTACAGCAGCAGAAGTATCTGAAATGTCAACAAACCACTTGACTGCAACAACAGCTTTCAGTGAATCCACCAAGCCAATAAATTCTGACTATTTTCTGTGGATAGTCAATCGTTTCAACAAAAGAGCGACACATGAGAGTGACAATGTCATCGTCCCAGGATTTACAGCTGTAAGAAGTGCAACTGTGAACTACAACTTTAATCCTACCACTAAGGTTCTTACCCCCATCCTTCCCTATCCAGCTACAACTTACGATGCAATCATCACCACAATGATAAATTTTCAGGATGCTCTGAAACAGAAGGTGATACCTACGGTGGATTGTGGGCTGACGAAGGTATGTACTGTATTGCCAAGGAAATTCAGCTCCTGAAACCAGACCAGTTTAAAAATATATTCCTTGTTCTAGGTGGGTTTTATATGGAGAAGATTGTGTTGGCCTGTCTTGGTACATATCTGGAACCCTCTGGTATCTTCGCTGTACTAGTTGAGACAGGATGCTTTGGTACTGATGTCATCAAGACTGTGATCTCTGGTTCCCACTATGCCAGGGCCCGCATTGCTCATTCAATGATACATGAGGTCCTCACATCTATGATGTTGAAAGCCTTCCTCTCCAAATACCCTGAGAAACAAACTGAACTAGAAGCACTTCAGATCAACTGTCAGTCCGAAGAGCTCATCGGCGAAAAATGGAACACCACAAAGGAGCTTGCTGACAACATCCTAGCAGACTTTCAAGTCTATCTCAAGGAACAGGCATCGCTGTCACAGTCATTTGATTACTGGAACACATACGTTTCCGACCTGTTCCCATTTTTCAGGGATTTGACCAGTTCTCTGCGCTCTGGAGACTGGATTCTTTACCTCAGTGCTGTGGAGAGGGCAACTTCACTGTTCTTCTTTTTTGGGAGAAAAACTACTCTCGATGGACACCAGTATTCCTACAAGACTGCTATCAACTGAAGGAGAAGTTCCCATTCCTCTACAACTCCTACATGAATGGTGGATTTGTTGTGAACACCAGCAAGAAAGGAAGTGGAGTGCCTTTTGACCAGGTACTAGAGCAATGCTACAACCGCCCTGCCAAAGTTAGTGGGGGGATAATTGGAGTCACCAGGAAGAAGGAAGCGGTAGCTAAGTGGGGAATCATCAAGCATAAAAAAGACCAGTATGTCGACCTCCTAAAGATAAAGGATGATGTTGAAGGAGAACTATCACTTCACCATGACTTCAACCAGAGTACTACAACTAAGATAGTTAGGATGGTGCAAGACATAGAGCAGTATCTTCTCGAGGTATGCAAGCCTCTTCAAGACCAGTCAGCGCTGAAGAATGTTCTCACAGGAGAAATTGTGACCAACATAAACGTAGACAAGTTGGTGTGCTGTATCAAGGAGGGCAGTGTTGCTTGTGCTAAATATATCAATTATCGTCTCATAACTGGATCAATATCGATACACTCAACTATTAGCAAGATCAAGTTCACGTCCCCCAAGATCACCGTGAATGTGGCTTCCAAAGCAGACATCAAAGATGAAACAATCAAGGCTCTCAAGTTTATTGAGTACGGTTGTCACCGGGGGTTCTCTGTTGAGGAGCTACTTCAGCATGAGATCACA
Organism: Sparus aurata; assembly: GCF_900880675.1. Lineage (NCBI taxonomy): Eukaryota > Metazoa > Chordata > Actinopteri > Spariformes > Sparidae > Sparus > Sparus aurata. Next base: position 5,557,772 of record NC_044203.1, on the reverse strand, counting down.
AACTCTGTGTTCTTCTTGGTTGACAAATATAGTTACTTAAAGAAGAGTGGCAAATCACAACTACGGGCTGAGCTGCTGAAGTTGTGTCCTCAAGTGGATAAAAAAGGACCAGAAACTGCCCCACAAACTGAAGCCATTATTATTGACTTCATGGCCTTGGTAAGAAAGGTCCCCTTAAAGAAGCTTCAGCCTCCTGTCAAGACATTCTATGACTTTGCTATAGCCTTGACATCTATGGTTACCAAAGCAGGACAGAACTCTGATGAGATACACATAGTTTTTGACACTTACAGAGAGGACAGCATCAAGAATGGAAAGAGGGAGAGAAGAGGAAAATCAAAATACATGATTGTCCTTGATAAGATATCACCTAACCAAAAGGTTCCAGTGGAATTAGAGCACTTTTGGTCATCCTCTATCAGTAAAACTGCTTTCCAGGTATTCTATGTTGAGTGGCTCATCACAAACTACCAGGACACCAAACCCTTTTACCTTGGTATATCACCACAGGCCTGGATTGTGTCAGCTGGGTGTGCATTTCCGTTCCCTCGCCTCAACTGCACTCACGAGGAAGCTGATGACAGGATGATGTTCCACATACAGGACATTCTACACACACAGACACAGATGTCTTTGTGTGTCTGTTGTTCCACATCGCAGACAACTGGAGACATCTTGGTCTCCAAGATTTCTGGCTGGTTCGCAACTCAGGAGTGAAGAGGTCAATATTACCTCTCCATAACATCTGCAAAGCTGTAGGAGCTGAGCTCTCAAAGTGTCTTCCAGCACTCCACTCCCTGACTGGGTGTGACACAACCAGCAAGATATCTACCAAACTTGCAGCCATGAATGCTGTCCGCAAACAGGAAAATTCCATTCTGATAAGTCATTTCGCCAGTCCACAGCTAACTGAGAGCACGATTCAGATGGCAGAAACATTCTTGGTGAAGTGTCTCAAACCATCCACCAACCTGGAGACCTTTGATGACCTGCGACAAAGTGAATTTGAGAATAATTCCTTGAAAATGGATTTGGAGAAAGCCTCATGTACCTCAGCTAATGCAAAAAAACACATTCAGAGGAGTTACTATCAAGTACAGCTATGGGTTCAAGCCCCATTTAGAGATGCCACCTTGATCATGAACCCTGAGATATATGGTTTTGAAAGAAGTGGTGGTATCTTGGTGCCCGAGTTGGTGATCTCCAAACCTGAGGGCCTGCCAGGTCCTTGCAAATATTGCAAGTGTGCACACAAGAATAGCTGTCCCTGCCGGGTAGCTGGGATACACTGCTGCAAGTACTACAAGTGCAAGGGAAGGAATTCTTGTAAAAATCCCATCACACCAAATGAACAGTGACTTATTGCAGACCAGAAGTGACAAGAAGAAAGGGGTGGCAAACAGACAAGAAGGGGAGCATCTATCTAGCTACATCTATCAAACTCTGTGTAATTGAAATTATAAAATGTATATATTATTCAAATGTTTGCTTTCTTTCTTCGATTAGTATTAATATCCAAAATGACCTATTTAAAAATATGTGGATATCGACAAAATGCAGACAGAATTTTGAGCCTGGATTTATCAAATTTTGACATATCTGTTTTGAAAGTTATGCAAATTAGCACACGTTTAATCAGATAATGGCCTATTTACAGTGTTGGGAAGACTACTTTGGAAATGTAGTTGGTTACAATTACAAGTTACCCTGTTGAAAATGTAATAGTAGTGTAACTATTTCAATTACTTTCTCAAAGTAATGTAAGTAATTACATTTGATTACATTATGATTACTTTTCTTTATTTTGAATGAAATCTCTCAACTGCTAACCATTTTCACATTTTAAGACCTATAGTGTGATAGACCTCAAAGGTTTAACCATATATTATGAGTCTGACCTCAGGCCTGTACTGCAAAGGAGGCTCACTTCCTCACTAAACGGAGCGACAACGGGCTGATTTCAGCCAAGAGGAGCAGGTTGTTTTAATGGAGAGAGTATGAGCGATACAAAAAAGCCTGATCACAGCCTGAAGGCAACAGTGTTGCTGCAAATATGACAAGAGGAGGCTGATTTTAATTTCTGACAGCTCTACATTGAGCTGCTTTTAAATATGAAGCTTTAGAGCAACAACAACTGTTGTGTTAAACTGTGTTTTATATTGTTTTAATATATTTCACTGATCGCAATTATAAAATGCCAGTGTGTGTTTTAGTGAAAGCGAGGCTGGGTGTGCGTGTGAAAATAGGTTACAGTGGGTTTTTTAGGTGCTGTAGCTACAAGCAAATCTCATGTTGTCTCTGTACAAAGACCTTTTTAAATGTGAGAAAACAGAGTAGACTACTCAAGATTTGCGTTTGGGCAACACATAACAGGCGAAACCATTAATATATTCATGGCCACATTAAGTTAAATGATCTGTCCTGCTGCGAGCGCACAACTTCTTTCAGTGGTGACTGACTGTATATAAAAGTAAATAGTCTATAGCCTAATAAATGACCTCCTGACGCGAGTCGGATCATCAGCTGAGCAGCGTGTCCCCTCAGCTGAACATCTGTAGGCGGAGACGCTCAGAGAGAAAGTAAACAGCAGCGGATCAGCGCGATCTCTCCCTCCGTACAAATGCTCCGTTCTGATCCAGCTCCACTGGACTTTCAAAGTAAAGGTGACGCCAGCTGTAAATGAAACATAATAGAAATAGTGAAACAGCGGCGCTTTTATAGCCGATTTTATGATTAAACTCTGAACAGAACCTGGTCGGGGCCAGGTTATGAGCTAAGCACAAGTTACCATGGTGATCTAGCCGGGTTAAAAGAGAGCCACTTCTGTAATACAGGGAAGCCTGGCTTCTGTCTGTATGAAGTGTTTTTTGTATTTCCAGCCCAGGAACATCTTGTGCGCCGCCGACACTGTTGTTGCTGCTGAGTCTGACTGCCGCCGTGCGGTTTGTCGGTTGAGTCGAATGGCACATGACCAGACAGAGCCAATCACAAGCGTCAGTTTTGGCAGGAGGATGTTGATATGAAAATAACTAAAAACAAACATGAATCCAGGGGGGCGAAAAACTATTTGATAAATCCGAGCTTTTGCGGGGATTTTTCAAATGTAACTTAAGTTGTAATCATTGAAATTTCCAAAAGCAACTGTAATTTAATTACATATTTTCTCACAGTAATGTAACGGATTACAATTACGTACATTTTGTAATTAAATTACGTAACGTCGTTACATGTAATTCGTTACTCCCCAACACTGCCTATTTACATATTAAAACATAAAGTCCATGAAGACTTCCAATACAAAAGCTGTTTGTATTAATGTCAGTGATCAACATGTGAAGTTTCGTGGTGATATCTATAAGTTAAAATTGTTGCCCCATTCATGCCCCATTTATGCCCCATTCACCTGGGGGTTTCGTCCCGGATAGCAAATTTCGCACAGTTCCCATGTTATTCCTTAGGGTCATATTAGTCTAGAACAGTTGAGAAATTCTCTCCCAAATGAAGTGCCCACAAATCTGACCCAGGTCCTAGACTACCTATAGACCCGGTAGCAAGAACATTAAGCCTGGCGCTCTCTCCAGACAGTTCAGTCCAGACTTTGACAGATCCCTAGCCCCTGATACTATCCTCCCCGCGTCATGTCTGATTGGTTCTCTGACGTGGGAGATCAAATCCATAGTTAAGACAGCTCTGCAAAATAACCCAGATCCTAGTGGGGGTCCTTCGGTTTGTCTGTTCATCATCAGGTTCTGAAATGGGGACACACTTCACGTTTCGCCTGTCATCCTGGAGTCTCCCGCACCCTGGTCCTGCTTCAACGCCATTTCTGGTGGCCATCCATCGCAGCTGACACCTGTGAATATGTGAGAGCCTGTACCATCTGCGCACGGGGCAAGACCACTCATCGTCCTCCAGCTGGGCACCTTCATCTGCTCCCAGTGCCCGGTCGGCCATGGTCTCACATAGCTCTGGAGTTTGTGACTGGATAACCCCCATCTGAAGGTAAAGACACTATACTCACCATTGTGGACTATTTTTCCAAGGCTATGCATTTCATGGCCCTTCCCAAACTAGACTCAGCTGCAGTGACTGCCGAGCTGATGGTCAACCATGTTTTCCCGATTCATGGGATACCCTTGGACATTGTCTCTGATAGAGGCCCTCAATTCACCTCTTGAGTGTGGAATGAGTTTTGCGGGGCACTGGGAGCCATCGTCAGGCTTTTTTCCGGTCATCATCCTCAGTCCAACGGCCAGACAGAAAGGGCAAGTCAAGATCTGGAAACCGCCCTGAGATTTATCTGCGCCCGCAACCAAGCTTCATGCAGCTCCCATCTCACCTGGGTTGAATACTCCCACAACTCCCTGACTTCATCTGCTACAGGTTTTACACCTTTCGAAGCTTCACTTGGCTATTTACCTCCTCTCTTCCCCTCTCAGGAGATCGATATTGCCATGCCATCAGTCGAGCACAACCTCCAGAAGTAATCCAGAGCGGCTCTCCTGCGCACTCGTGACCAAAATCAAAGGTTGGCGGACCAGCGGCGGACTCCTGCTCCAGTGTACGAGCCTGGTCAATAAGTTTGGCTCAACACTAGGGACATCCCACTTAATGTGGAATCCAAAAAACCTTCTCCCCGTTTTATTGTGCCATTTTAAGTCGAAAGTGTCATTAATCCTGCTGCCATTCGCCTTAAACTTCCTTAGTCTCTCAGAATACACCCTTCATTCCACGTCTCCCGGCTGAAGCCAGTCTCTACCTGTGACCTATGCCTTCCTTCCATCGTCCCTCCAGCCCCCCGGCTCATTGATGGTCACCCTGCCTTTACAGTCAGGCGAATTATGGACGTCCAGCGCAGGGGTAGGTGCTACCAATATATGGCAGATTGGGAAGGGTACAGAAGAAAGGAGCTGGATAGCTAGAGATGGGAACATTCATATTGATTAACTTCAACTTCAACTTTAGCTAAGTTCAGCTGTGAAGTTCCTGCCCTTGATACCGCTCCTCAGTGCAGACTGAAAGGTTAGGAGTACAGGTTGCTATCTCCATTACTTATTTCACAAATGGCATTGTTAAAATACCAGGGTTGCCACAGTAAGGCAAGAGAACTCACCACAGCTGAAGACAGCATACTGAAAAAGTCTGGTCACTTCTGTTTACATAAACAACATCAACAACTGCTAACGATGTATGTAGGTTTTTAAGGGCAGTCCCATTTCATAGGTGGGATATTTTATTCACTACCCCTTGTAAACTCTGTTCTGAGGGCCAAGGGGGCACTCAAAAATGCCACTTTTGCATTGCTAGGTTAATCAATTTTAACAGTATAGTCGCACGCATCACACACACAACAGGCTGGGGGGAGGGGAGACCGGGGCCGGAGGCCGTCAACAATGGAACAGTAATTGGTTGGGGTTTGGCACAAGGTATCTTTCACCATCACTGGGGAGATGGGATAACAATGACAGCGTCAACAACACCAGTAGAACATGCTGCTGCATGCGACTTGCCTGAAGTCGCATGACTTGCCCTACTATGTACGAGGCAACAAACATATTCATCTCAGATTTCAGTGTTGTCAGTTCCTTCTGGTTCTGTTGAAAAGAAAGTTTTGGCTGTTTGCTTGGCGTCTCATTCATGTTGCTCCATGGTTCCTTAGCAACCAGCTTGTGTGTGCGTGCTGTCTCTGTAGATGCTTCATTAAGTTGAGGTAGTGTTAGCAGTGGTGGAGCAAGTAGCAAGAATGTAACGAGTAATGTAACGAGTAATGTAACTAATTACTTTCTTCAGGGAGTAATCATGTAATCCCAGATAGCAAAAGACAGTAATTCAATGTTGGATTTTGGTCAGATTGGTTATTTTTGGTTGAGGTTGAAACATCTATGTTGATTCAATGCTTAATTACAGTTACCATTTCAACGTTTGAAAAACTGTTGTTAAATCAATGTAGTATAGATGATGATTTTTCAATGATGAAATGCCCTACAATGAATCAACATTGTTTCAATGGTGCTGATGGGGTGTGGGGAGGAGAGGGGGGACAGGGGGCTCACAGGACCAGCGAGATCTCACAGGACTTCAGCTCACACTGTGGCCCCTTTTAAGACAGAAAACCCAGATAGCAAAACGTGATTGAATCAACATTGAGGTATTGTCAGGTTGAAGATTGTAATCAACATTGATGTCAGATATTGAAATATACATTGAAAGTGCTCGCTATGATCAACATCGAAATAACATTGAATTTCCAATTAATTCTGACAATGAATCAACCTTGATTCAACTATGATATAATCAACATTGAAAGAACATAGAATTAAATCAACATTGATGTCAGATATTGAAATATACATTGAAAGTGCTCGCCGTGATCAACATCGAAATAACATTGAATTTCCAATCAGTTCTGATAATGAATCAACCTTGATTCAACTATGATATTGATCAACATTGAAAGACTGTAGAACTGAATCAACATTGATTCAACTATATATCCTCCTGAGACCAAGGAAAAGAAAAGTTTTTTAATTACGATTTTTTTTTTGTTTACATAAATTTAGTGTTGGGGTGGTCAAAAACATATTGCAAAGAAAAAAAATGTTTAAACTTAATTTAAGCATGTCTGTTTTTGTTCATAGAGCATGCAGTAAAGCAGCTGTTCTCAACCTTGGTTTCTTAAAAATAATTGAAATAGCCAAACTAATGGGTTTTTGAGGCATATTAAAAACATACAAAGGAAGGTTGAAAAGTGTTGAAATTGTAGAGACTCGTCCTGGTTAAGCTCATGTGTTTTGCCCTGCCTAGTGCATTAAATTTTAGGTTTTTTTTTTAAATCATTCTCTGTGTGTCCAGTTGTGCATTTTAGCCGGTAGTCGAGTGGTTAGAGCGCATGCCACGAACGCAGTGGACCCTGGTACGAATCCGCCCAGAGGACCTGTACTGCATGTCACTCCCCCCATCTCTCTCCCCTTTCTGTTCTATCCACTGTCAAATAAAGGTGTCTATGCCTCAAAAATAAATAACCTTGTTTCAATGTATATATATATATATATATATATATATATATATATATATATACAGTGTTGGGGAATAACGAATTATATGCAACGACGTTACGTAATTTAATTACAAAATTGACGTAATTGTAATCCGTTACATTACTGGGAGAAAATATGTAATTAAATTACAGTTGCTTTTGGAAATTTCAATGATTACAACTTAAGTTACATTTGAAAAATCACCGCAAAAGCTCGGATTCAAATAGTTTTTCGCCCCCCTGGATTCATGTTTGTTTTTAGTTTTTTTCATATAAACATCCTCATTCCAAAACTGACGCTTGTGATTGGCTCTCTCTGGTCATGTGCCATTCGACTCAACCGACAAACCGTACGGTGGCAGTCAGACCAGAGACGTGGTCAGATTCAGCAGCAACAGTGTCGGCGGCGCACAAGATGTTCCTGGGCTGGAAATACAAAAAACACTTCATACAGACAGAAGCCAGGCTTCCCTGTATTACCAAGGAAGCTCTCTTTTAACCCGGCTAGATCACCATGGTAACTTATGCTTAGCTCATAACATGGTCCCGCCCAGGTTCTGTTCAGAGTTTAATCATAAAATCGGCTATAAAAGCGCAGCTGTTTGACTATTTAACTCATTTACAGCTGCCGTCACCTTTACTTTGAAAGTCCAGTGGAGCGGGATCAGAACGGAGCATTTGTAAGGAGGGAGAGATCGCGCTGATCCGCTGCTGTTACTTTCTCTCTGAGCGTACAGATGTTCAGCTGAGGGGATACGTTGCTCAGCTGTTGATCCGACTGGCGTCAGGAGGTCATTTATTAGGCTATAGCCTATTTACTTTTATATACAGTCAGTCACCACTGAAAGAAGTTGTGCGCTCGCAGCAGGACAGATAATTTAACTTAATGTGGCCATGAATAAATTAATTGTTTCGCCTGTTATGTGTTGCCCAAACACAAATCTTGAGTAGTCTACTCTGTTTTCTCACATTTAAAAAGGTCTTTGTACAGAGACAACATGAGATTTGCTTGTAGCTACTGCGCCTAAAAAAACCCACTGTAACCTATTTTCATATGCTCACCCAGCCTCGCTTTCAGTAAACACACACTGGCATTTTATAATTGCGATCAGTGAAATATATGAAAACAATATAAAACACAGTTTAAAACAGTTGTTGTTGCTCTAAAGCTTCATATTTAAAAGCAGCTCAATGTAGAGCTGTCAGAAATTAAAATCAGCCTCCTCTTGTCATATTTGCAGCAACACTGTTGCTTCAGGCTGTGATCAGGCTTTTTTGTATCGCTCATACTCTCTCCATTAAAACAACCTGCTCCTCTTGGCTGTATATATATATATATATATATATATATATATATATATATATATATATATATATATATATATATATATATGTATGTCTTTTATATATATATATACAGTCTTTCGATGTTGATCATATCATAGTTGAATCAAGGTTGATTCATTGTCAGAATTCATTGGAAATTCAACATTATTTCAATGTTGATCAAAGCGAGCACTTTCAATGTATATTGCAATATCTGACATCAATGTTGATTACAATCTTCAACCTGACAATATCTCAATGTTGATTCAATCAAATTTTGCTATCTGGGATGTAAGGCATAACTATTTTTGAGAGTAATGTGTAATGTGTAATGTGTAATATATATTCATGAAGAACAAAACATTTGTCCTAGAGTTACCTATTAACAAAGGAGAACACCAAGTAAGTGATAATTGATTTTAGAAAGACACTCGCCTGTCTACATCAGTGGGGCTGAGGTAGAGCAGGTGAACAGTTTTAGGTTTGTTTGAATTACCATCACTGAGAACCTGACATGAACATCACACATCACAGCCCTGGTTAAATAGCCCAGAAAAGGCTCGACTTCCTACAGAAACTAAGAAAGGCTCAATTCTGGAGCCAGATTCTGGTCAGCATTAATAGGGGAGCAATAGAATTTATCCTGATTCGAGACATTACAAACTGGCATGGTTAATCACAGCCCAGGACAGGAAGGCTCTACAGCAGGTGATTTAAACCAACATTGATGAAGTCAGATGTCTGGTCAGAGCTCAAAGGATACTAGAAGAGAACACCCACCCAGTCAAAGAATGTTCACCCTGCTGCCATCTGACAACAGATACAGAAGTATCTGCTGCTATACCACAAGACTACAGAGCAGCTTCATTCTCCAGGCTGTAAGACTCCTCAATACATCAAACCTAAATTCCCCCCCCCCCCAAAAAAAAAAATCAATGCAGCACAAAGGACTCAGACGTAGTTTAGTAAATTTAAACTGATTCACCTTGTAGACTTGTTATCAGTTCATTGGGGTATGGAAGTTTATTGTTGTGTTGTGTCTGTTGTGCAACATCAGATGTGGATGAAGGCTCAGATAAATTTGTAGATTGCACAGGTGTTGATATGATTCCCCTGTATACATCCAATAGAGGGTTCACCGTCAGCCACGGGCTTTATTTTATGTTCTACATCACTAATAGATGAAGCCAAATTGTAATCAACAGCTTTTGTAGAACTGCCAGCTGGGCCACATTACGGTGCACACTTGTGCCTTCAATCAGGAGAATTAATGTGGTCAGCCTTGTAGTTCATTTATTATAATCCCGTTCAAATAAGTCCTTTCAGACACAGTGTTTTAGACGATCCATGGAGCCTGTTTCTCTAGTGTTCCCCAGTTTATTGTTAACAGGTTCTTTTGTACACAAACAATAAGCCACAGTCTTCATTCCCCATTGCATACCTCATCATTAGGCCCAAACAGCTTGTATAAGCTCACTTTATGACAGTCTCCTGCCTTAACCTTTGTTTTCCTTAACAATTTGCGGGTCATGTTTTCATTGTTATTCCTTGCACTGGTGGGGTCAGCATTTCAGGTTTTTTGGGGCTTTTTCCCAGAAGGTAGAATGCATTGCTTCGCACTGACTGGCCATCTCTGCATTACCATTCAGTTCTGGTTCCTTTATCTTTGTACTGCATCTATATATTGAGGATCCAAAAATGGTACATACTTGCTGGTATTAAGTAATATCCTCACCAGATGCCAAAGCCAAGTCTGTGCTCATAATCAATTAATTTATCACATGCAATCATATTATTGCAATCAAAATCAGTTGATGTTATAACATATGTCCACTAAAGATATAACGAATGTCTATTAATAATAATATTAAAACAGCAGTCTCTTTTCATACTGCTTGTTGTTTACTTTGTACATTATGGTAACATATAGGTAAAATATTCATGAACAAACAGTTCATAACTAACAAATTAATGAATAAATATCAAATCGTATTTTAATTAATAATGATGAGCAGGGGTGGAATGCAACTTTGTGCATTTACTCGTGTACAGTAATTAGCACTTTTAAGGTACTTTTATTTTACCTGTGTTTTTCCATTTTATGCAACTTTATGTTTTTAGTCCACTGCATGTGAGTGCATGTCCACTGCATGTCCACTCCTGGGATATTTGTGTTGCAAGTTACCAATTGATGTATTCTCTGGGCGTGTCAGGAACACTTGTGGGAATTTAAACTATCTTGGCAAGATACAAATTGTGTTAGGATGAGTATTGGGACAGTACTTGGGCAACAATGATAATGTTTCACAAGGACACAAGAACAAAATAGAAGAATAAAAGAAAGGCCCTCAAACAGTAGATAGCTTGCTAAAGACAATCACCTTTGTAGGAGTCATGAGATAATGAAAAAGGTTCATATTTATGTGTAAGTTGTATATTTGTTGTATATTTTATATTTGCTACCAGTAGCAGGTCAAGGCTACTGTGTTTGTTGCAAAGTGACCTTCATATACTCATCATACATTTTTAAATGTTTCACATAACTTAACCTCTATTTGCAGGTTACAGCTCCAAATGTTGGATATGTTTTTTTTTCTTTCCATCGGTCCACTGCCTGTTTGCTTGGGGCAGGTCAACAGCTAAGTGAGCTAAATGAATATGTGTCCTCTGTCTGTCTTGTGATGCACAACAAAAACGCACATCATCATCAACAGGAAATAGGATGACTGCTAGATCGCGGACAAATCCACAAAAGAAATAAGCTTCTGTACTCATACTTGCAATTAAACACAATAATTAAGATTCCTAAATTGAATTTGTGGACAACTCAGTCTTTAGACCATGCCTGACTTAAAATCAAATATAGTCTGTCAAGATGAACATTGAGCACTGGTTCAGGAAAGATCTCCATTCGTACTAATGTGTCTGAACACTGTAAAAAAGAAAAAGTTGAGAAAACGTAAAATATCAAGACAACATGATGCAAGAGATTTTTGAGTTTTCTCTACTTTTGCCTGCTGTTGTTGACTTAACTAGGGTTTTTAAGTTTTGCCAAGAGTTCCGCCAACTTGGATCTTCTTGTTCACCTAATTAGGGGAATCCTGTGAGACTAAAAAAGAAATCCTTGCTTGAATGCCATGTATTTCTACCTGCACCAAACACAGATTGTTTAGTTGAATTAACAAATAACTACTATATATATATATATATATATATATATATATATATATATATATATGTATTCAATTCAATTCAATTCAATTCAATTCAATTCAAACAACTTTATTTATCCCCACAGGGCAATTCAGTTTGCAGCCTCAGTCACATAGAAACAAGAAACAACAACAAAAACAAAGACACATACAGCATCCACTCTGTCAGTACTGCAGGTTGGCAGAGGCAACGGGAGCTAGCAGCATATATATATATATATATATATATAGTCCAGCTGGACGGTGCTTATTAGATATGCAAATGTAGAATTGACAGACACAAACCACGATGTAGTAGAATTCACAGTGGTACAAACTAGTGTTGTGACGTTCACGAAACGAACTGATTCTATTGAACGGCTCGTTAACATGAACGATGGGATCCGAGTCGCAGCTGGGAACCGTTCTTTTTTTTTTATTTTTTTTTTAATATCACTGTGTGCTCCTCCTTTGCTAGATATGTGTATATCTATATATGTATATATAATATATATATACATGTATATATGATATATATATTATCATATATACTATATATATCATATATATATAGTATACATATATATATATATTATATATATATATATATAATATATATATACAGATATACAATATATATACATATATACAATATATATAGATATATACTATATTATATATATATATACATATAGAACAGAGATATACATATGATATACATATATATATATATATATATATATATATATAGATACATAGATACATATATATATATATATATATATATATATATATATATATATATATATATATATATACATATATATATATATATATATATACTTACGATGCAAGATCTGGTTGTTTACCTGAAGCTCCTGTGGATGCACCTGTTCAGCAGAGAGCCATTCAATACATTTCAAACTGGTTCAGACATGCACACATTGCGCAGTGTTGCGCACATGAAGAATCTATGAGTTGGCCCAACTTAACTCAAAAATCTGCTCAAAGATTTACAAATCCTTGTTGTGCTGATTTTAAAATAGTAGTTAAGACAACAATGAGGGAAATTTGCTGGGCAAACAAGATTTTATAGATTGCTTATTGCAAAGCTTTTTTCTGAGTCAGTTTAATTTGAAAACTCAAATGAGATAAACAATTACTAGTTATCATTTTTACAGTGAAAACGCATGACATGATGATTCAGGTACACGCGGCATGTTGCTTACATTGTTACCCGCTACAGAAAATACTATGAATGAGGAAGGGAAACATTTCTGCTCTCCACAGACTCTTCCTGGATGTTACTGTTCTTCTTTATCTTTTCCATTGATGTTCCTTTGTGTTTTTGTTTTTTTTCAGATAAAGACAACATAAAATCCATTTCATCACTCTACAAACTCAAATACTCCAGTAGCATAACACGTACTTTCAGTTCACATTTTCTAATTATGCTACGTACTCTTGTAAATAGGGAGTTTCTGAATACCTTCACCTTAGGAATTTTCCAAAAGGTCTGCTTTCAGTGACCTGAAATGTTGTTCCTTTAACAAATACTGTGTATGTCTGTGGGTGAAGCCTAGATGAACATGGGAAACATAAACATAATATATACTGTGTGTGTGTGTGTGTGTGTATATATATATATATATATATATATATATATATATATATATGGCACCTGCACACTGTGATACGTTGAACACAGCATATGTCTGTATGGAAATCTGAGTGTTAATTCTGAGTGCTGATGGGTTTGATCTCATCCAGCATATTGACTGAGTGCTCCTCAAAGCCAAGGAAGAAACTTATTATTGGCATGCCAATAAAGTGCCTCTGTCTTTTTCTGCCTTCTCTCATCCACACCAATACATCTTCCCATTTCATTTGTAGAGCTGGTATCACTCTGCAAAAGATTCTGCAATTAAAATGTATTGAGCCTGTGTCGCTGTCAGCACAACTTGTCATTTCTGCTTGAGTGCTGTTTGAATTAAGGGAGTGAAGGAGAATTAATCTTGGGTATGGCATACTGGAGCTTCACTTTGTGCATACATATGAGAGACAGCATCAGAACATGAGTGAGCAGTGAACAATGTGCAGGTTTGGACTGGACTACAACTAACAAATTCATATTGAACAAAACTTCTGTGTATTTTGTTTCATGCATTTACTCCTTTGGACACCAGTTTAACAAGAGGAATGAACCATACCTGTAAAAGGATCAGTTATTTAAAATGTTGTTATTGCCAGCAAATCCCATGAAAATATATTGCTTAAAACAACAAATCCTCATACCTATCGAACTGAATAGGTTCATTGCCTTGACTCCTAAAACTTCAACATCACCGTTGCTAAAACAACATGACTATCAGTCTGTAAGTCTGTCAGCGACACGCACATTGTACAGTCACAGTTTGGTTAGGTTTAGGCAAGAAAACTAGATCACTACACTACACAACTCAAGTTACAAAATCTATCTATCTTATTATAACTTTAATTACGTAATGTATTTGATATCACATAACTATGTTATTAAGTTAAAAGACCTCACTGTTGATTCCACACTTGACATGAACAGTGGTCTCCTGAATGAAAGTCCTTTGCTTGTTTAACCTGACCAACCAGCCCGACTTCTCCTCCCTATATAGCGAGGAACACACTCTGTGAGATCACCTGAAGTGTACACTTTTTGTTCTCCATCTCCTGAATGGGAGGGGTACACAAAAAACAAAATCACCTCACACTCTCTCATTCTTGAACTTGCATCTGCCAGGATTAATAGAGCCAAACCCAGATACAAAAAGAATTAACACTGGTGTAAATACTTTGTGTTACCACCTCCTTACCTATGTAATCTACATTACTTATTACCCAGTTTTTTCCCCAATGATTATATCTACTGCAGTAATTAATGGTACTCTCTTTTTATGCATCCAATGTGTGGGTGGGGGTAGGTAGGTTCTGTTTTCATTTGTACAATTGCAATTACAGTCCCTTCTTCAAAATGAAAACACCTAATTACATAACGATTAGGTAGATTAAGGTAGATTGCTGCTCCTGATTGAAGTTTGAAGAAACCAGACAGCTAATTGCTGTTCTAAGTGAATATATATTTTCAGAACATAAGAAACATTGACTGAACAGCAGAACGTTTCACAAATCTCAGGGAGACCATTCAAAACAATTAATTACACAGGATACCTCCTTGCTTTCCGCATCTTCTGCGGCGACTGTTGCGAGGTAACCAACAGGAGAGACGCCGTAGATGTGGCGGTATGGACGCCAGGAGAGGCGGCGGCGTCTTTGAGTGTCCATCAGAGCCACAAATTGGTAACTTTTCGAAAGAGTCACGAATATTAAGAAGTGTCAGACGATCATACACCTGCAGCGGTGACACAATCCATGCAACAAACAGCAGGTACAAGAAAAACAGCAACACACTCAGCAGAGGGAGACGGCCAGCCAAACACAGAGGCGCCATCTTTCCACCCATAATACCTGATGCTTTTTAGAGTCAATATTCCCTGACTTCATTCAAAACCATGAGTCCAGGAAAAAAATTGTAAAACCCTCTTTGAAAAGTGATGGTACAATACTATCCACATCATTTACTGAACATGTATGCTTATAAAGGCAGAACCATTAGGATTTACATTTTCTTGCAAAGAAAATAAAATTCATACTCATACAGTGTCTGTTTCATCTGGAGCAAATGCAGCAACAATTATTTCTGTGTTTAATTATCACCATTAAACATTTGCTATGATGATTTGTATTATTAGCAGTTATGCACACTACATTTATCTGGCACTTATTCACCTGTGAAGGCATTTCATTTGAGAAAATGACAGATTTTGGACAACCAGAAAACCCATTAAAAATTATGTTACATAAGCTAACAGAGGCCATTGTCCATAAAAATTTAGTTTCTTACCAATACCATATCAGTCACCGGGCATTATTTTCCCTCCTGCACGTTGCCTCTGAAGTTAAACATGTAATGTTAGCAGAATAAATTGCATTATGTTTTGAGATACTATCGACACTTAAGTCTCTACATTTTTAATTTCATTTGTGTTGACACAGATCACTATCTGCTATCACTTGTCTCTTATCGAAGTGATGAAATGGAATTTCAGTGCTGGATAAAAAGGTGATTCTCCAAGCCAATCTGTCATAGTCTGGAGACGCCTTATCTGTCATCAGCTGGGACTTTATTCATGTTTAACTGCTTTCATCCATGCTTAGATTTATGGCTGTTCTGCCCATGCACAAATCCTTGTGCTAACCTCCACTGCTATGTGCAGCCCTGATTTGTGTTGTTGATCATGGAGGTACCAGGATAGGTAGGTAAAGAAACATGGGTTTGCAAGAAGGAAAAAAACCCAACAAGGTGGCTTGATTCATGTGTATTAATTACAGGGCAGGACATCTAGTTTGAGTGATAAGTAATAATAAGTTGGAAGGTATATTAGATGCCGAAACGCTGCATACAGGTTTATAATAGACAGGATTTTATGAGTCATGGTCACAGTTATTAATTTATAACATTTTACTAGAACTGCAATATAACCAGTAGAATGATAGATACAGCTTTTCTTTAACAAAATGGATACAGTGATGACAGTTGTCTTTCAGACAGAGAGGTGGTCAGGGTGAATAGATCATCAAAATGTCTGACTTCAACATGGCAGACTGCAGTTTGTTTCCTGATTCTTACTAACAATCACAATTGGTTTCTTTTCATTATGATCTCAACTAGGAGAGGGCCCTAATCACCTGACTAATTTTGTTAAAGTAGCCTACCTCTTCGCAGAACCCCAGATAAACTAAATGTTGCATTTCTTTATGATGCTACTTTACATTTGTTTAAGTCAATTTGATATTTATCTCTTGTCACAATGTTGTGCTTACTGTTAACACTCAAAAACCACTTGGTTAGGATTACGAAAACATCATGTTCTGGCCAACATAAACACAGATTGAGATGTCCCAAGGGCTCATTAAAAATCAGGTTTTTGTGGCTACAAACATGTCCCCCTAAAAATACCCAGTGGTGTCACGCCTACAAATGTTGAAAGACAGACCTGACCCAAGTCAGGTAATAAACATGTAATGTGAAGGTGATATTACAATGACAAACATGCACAAATGTGAGCATACCTATGATATCAACTGATATCATTGTATCCTGGAGACTGGCCAGGGGAAATATTGCCATGGCATATAAACTTAGTTTAACCCTGTAAGACCCAAATATAGAAAAACCTAAAAAAAATTTTTTTTGACCCTTCAGATGTTGTTGTAGGAGGCCTCTGATGCAGAAATGAAAGAGTTTTTGAAAAAAAAATGTTTATGTACGTTTTTAGAGAAATGTTGTAATATTGCAACGTTGGGCTTAGGTGGGAGCAGAATTTCTGTATGTGTACTCATGTTCTCTGAACAACAATTCAGAACAACTAAGGATTCATTTGCAGAGTTGATTGCTTACTTAGCCCCATAAAGGTATATAACATTAATAATAATCACACATTCATATTTTTATGAAGAATAAAAAAAAAAAAGAATTATTAAATAGCTTTTTCTAGTGACTTCTTCATTCCTTTTTTCCTTTTCATGGCTGACTTTCATTCATAGTATAAGTCCCAAAAACAGTTCTTGTCCTCTGAAAAGCGAAGGTGAACATCACACTTGCTGCATTGCATGTTAGTGTATCCTTTAGTGCAGTGCCTGCAGCTTCCTCTCCCTGTCTTCACTGGGAAATGCGCAACTAGGTCCTTGCGTACATCCAATGGGAGGTGTGCACTTCTCTTGGATGGTCTCTTCTGAGGAGTCAGAGGGCTTCCTGATGTCACTGTTGCTGGGCTCCTTTTGCCTGAAGATGGTCGTCCTCTCTTTGGAGTTTGGAGCGCCATGTTCACCAGGATGAGAGAGGATGCTGGCTGTGCCTGAAACTGTCTCCTGTTCATTGTCTCTTTGCTAGAGATCTTGAGAGAGGATGATGGTGTGCCAGAAGATGTACATGTACCTGTGACAGGATTTGATGGGGGACCTCTATTTGGCTGTAAATGAGTCCAACAAATCCACAACTCCCATGTACTTGTTGTTGGCACCAACAATGTAAGGCCTCTCAACTTCAGTGTAGGTTCGGCTGGCTTTGTCCCAGCGTTGAATCTTCTGCACAGGTTCAGGTCCAGCAAAGGATAACACAAGTGTGATGGCCCTGTTGTCAGACCATTTGACAGCACAGATGTTGTGATTCCCCTCCACTCTGACGTCATCGCTTCCTCTCCCCTTTTTCTTCGAGCTCTTCTCGTCTTCAAGGTCACAGTTGGGCAGGCGCACCTGCCTGGCTGTTCCCACGTAGTGAATTCCCCAAAGTTTTCCAGGCAGATAATACTGTCTGCTTATTGTAAGTCACTTTGGACAAAAGCATCTGCTAAATGCCCTAAATGTAAATGTAAATGGCTTAGCCTATGCTCTCTACTTATCATGCTAAAAGAAATGTGCATCCCAATCACCAGCCATTAAGTCACACAATACTGCCTTGACATGACAATACTGCTTGTAATGCCCTCTAATTATCATACTAAAAGGAAAACATGCATACCCCCACTTACATCCACATCACACATCCAGGAAAATGTTCAGCTTTCTCAGAACTGAATTGTCTGTTGATATCCACTTTGTGGACAAAGTTGTGGAATTTTAGGTCAGTCTGATCAAATTAACTACATTTTTTTGGAGATAAACTTTTAAATCAATCAAATTTGAACCCAAGGGTAGTATGTTTACTTTCCATGTATAAAAAAACACTCTGTTTCAGGCAGTAGTGTAGTGGAGAGAATACAACCTGTTTGTTCCCACTGCAACAAGCCTGCTATTTTGACTACCACTCTCACCCAACGTTGTAATATTACAACAAATATGTAAAAAGCTCTAAATGAAACTTGATGAATCTGTTCTACAAAAACTACATATGTACATGTTCTAGACATTGTAATAACAACAAAAAAAAATATAAAAGACATTTTACTTACTTGAATCTGATGAATTTAGTCCAATTAAACAAAGCAATGTTGTCCGAAGGAAACCATGAGAGGTTGTGTGAGTTCATGGCCATGAGGCGGGACTTTTAAACAAATGTACTATCCAATAGCATCGTGAGACTAAACAATAGGACCCAATGACTATGTAAATGTGGTAAAAAAACAAGATAAAATGTAACAGATTGGTTTTTAGGGTGGCTAAAGGTAACGTTGTAATATTACAACAGTGGGTCTTAGAGGGTTAAGGCACTTAAAAGAGTACTCTGGATTTATTCAGTATTAATCTTCCAGTCAGCAAATCCCATGGTCAGACCCAAACCAACAATGATATATAAATACAGATACAGATATATAAATTAGTATTACTAGTTTGGTCGGTACAATTTGGTTTAGGTCATTATTAAGGACTAACAAACACAGACAGGGTAAGAAATACACAAAGGTCGGAGAAACACACCAACACATTGTCAGCCTTCAAAATAAAGCATATTTTTATGTTACAATTGCCCAATATATATCTCGGTCTACTCATGAAAGTCTGACATCCATCAATTGCATTGAAATCGAATGTAACATTGAAGTCCCATGATGTAGGGAGCCTAGGCTGAAATTATTACTGCATAGAATGTACACATTTAATATGTTGTATTATGTATCATGTTGCTGACTTGCTGTGCAATTCTTTTTAAGCTGTAATACAACAACCAACTCAGTGAGCAGAGTTTTTATTTGTACAACATTAATTAAATGTTAATCTAAAAGCGATTACTAATGCAATGATCGCCTGATTTCCTTTAGAAAACTCTTCATGCAGAATGGATGGTGCCCCCACATCCATGTTGTTTTAACACCATGGACTGTTAGCCTCCACTAAAAACATGCCTCAGGGCTCTCACAGAGGAGATCATCAAACGTCACTGGAATATCTTGCAAACCAGAAGTTACTGATCTTTCACAGAGACAGTGTAATGTTCCCACACAGGCTACTTTTTCTTCAACTTTTGTTTGAAAACAAACTGCACGTGCACATAGCACATTGTCAGAGTCATGGAGAAAGAAATGGCTGTTCAGCCTGGAAGGCAGGGTTTGACAGTATGTGTACCCAGTGCAAAATAAATTGGACACAACAGATAAGAATAGGCAACAGACATCACTGGATGCCATCTTATTTGAGGATAGGCTAATAGCAATCAGCTAGGCAAGCATTAGCCTGATACCAATGTGATGCAGGTAGATAGGTGCATCTCAAACATATACTATATCAGAGCTATTGCTTCTGTCATTGTTTCATATGAAGCCATTTACCCACTGACAATAATGTGTGCAGTCAGTTTCCATGAGATAAACTAATAGAAAGGCATATAGATATACATAGATAAGCATTTTCAGTTTAAGCTGTGAAGTCGGATGAAAAGAAACAGGGTCCTCAGGACAGGTGAGACCAATGTGTGACGGAACTGAAGCTACAGCATGTAAAATCAGAAGGGGTTGAAATAACTCACCGACCTTTGATTTTAGTTTCGTTGCCTTTGTGGCATGACCTGAGCTGCAGATAAGTTTAAACATGACAAATACAAAGTGACACAAAGCTGCCCAGACTGCTGATAGAGCAGTGCAGTTTGGCCAAAGGAGAAAAAAACACAACGAAAAAGGGGAAGAAACATTTGAGATTAATAGCCTGTCAGTACAAGTGGAAACTAATAACATGGATCAGTGAAATCAGGAGTTAGTGGTTTGTGTTTCATCGTGGGATTAATATGTTTGAGGGAGCAGACCAAATGTTTGGGAATAGTCTGTGTGAGGCTGTAGGGCCTTGAGGATTTTAGCCACAAATTGAAAAAGCCATCAGTAATCGATCACTGGTTGGCATGTTTTATCCAAACAAACAAATCTACTTGAAGCATAGATGTACATATTTACATAGATTATAAGTGTAGCCCTGTCTAAAATCATTTAGGATACAGTGCATAAAATTCATTTCAAAGTGTAATAAAATGTGGTATCAAAAAGTTCATAATATTAAAACTAATGGTTAAAATATGTGCTGGATAAAAGGTATAAATATAGTATGTACAGTTTAATAAGACTATTTACAGTTAAAAGATAAATATGCTAAAAATGTTAAGTTCATAAAGTTTATAAAATATCTGTGATCCAAAAAAAGGAGAGATAAAGTAGCAGTAGCCTCTTTCACACTGCCGTTTGCATGCGGGGATCCTGCGCCAATTCTCCGCACCTGCCTCTGTGTGAAAGTTTTAGATGCGGAGAGGGGGGAAATTTTGCTCCGGCGCTGATCCGTCTCTGGAGGTAGTAGCCGTTTTTAAACAGCCTCTCCGCATTATCTCCGGAGGGGTGGTTCGGCAATTCTCCGCCGATGGTGATTCACACAGAGCGAAGCATCTCCGCCTTCATGTGTGTAATTCACACAGAAAGCCGGCGCTGCGGCTCCTAAAGAGGCGTGATGTTACACGTCATGTTGATGACGTCGGTGTTTCCCGAGGTGTTCCCGTTAATTTAAACCCGCGGACAGTTTATAATCATATAGATGCTGTTATGATGTGTAGTGATTGAGATCCTGACCCACCTGGAAAGTGACAGAGTTAAGTTTTTCGCGCTAAATTACATAATTATATATAATCACCATCAGTAAACAGGATGCTGTCTGACTCTGTCACTCGCAAGGATGGAGGCTGTTTTCTGGGGGAAAGTTCGGTTAAGTTTCGGTCCGGAGGGCTGACGGTCGCGGTGATTTATATTCATCACAAACACTCCGTGAGTTAAAGTTTTTTGCCAGTGACAGACGAAGAGTCGGTAGTACAGACAGGAGGACAGACGCTTCTCCACGTACAGCTGTGGTATTTGTTTTCCTCATATGAGTTGCTAAAGACAGTTACAGTTATTACGTTACTTTTGTTCGGTCCTGTAACGTTGCTTTGTGGGACATTTCTCTGTATGTAGTTGAGTGAAGGACCTGTGCAGTTATCAGACTGTCAGACCGACACGCCCTCGCTCCGCGCCTCCGGCTTATTTGTTCACACTGGGACGGCTCACCAATAAAGGAAACTTGTTACCTGTTTTATGTCAATCATTTCATTCCTGTGTTTCCTTTGGCTCGTGAGTTGGATAACAATCAATCAGAGTAAAGTCACTGTGTAAGAGGAGGGACTAGTGGCGCAGGTTAGCTTGGTGCGTAGTGAGCTTAAACAGGAGAGACAGAGACTAGGGGTGGGCGATACTACAAATTTTGGTATCGATCTGATACCAAGTAATTATAGGGCCAGTACTGCCAATACGATACTGATACCGATACCATACTAATGATTTTGTACTTTTGCCTCTAATTAGTTGATCATGATTATGATAATAATGAAACACAGGACAAAGATTTTAGCAAAATAAGAAAATAATATTTAACATAATTAAATCTATAACCTATTATCTGCATGTAACCTAAATAGGAATACTAATGTTCCTTCAACAGATACACAAAAGGGTTATTACATTCTGCCATATTCATACTTCAGAGTGAACCTGAGTGAGCGGAGTGAGAGAGGTGAAGAGGAGCACTGCGCATTGAGCGGACTGAGAGGGATGCTGCGATCACACAAACTCTGTGAAGAAATACAAGTGATTTGCTGAACTTATAGAAGAGAAACTACAACAAAAATATCGATCTCATCGCGCTAGTATCGATCCGATACCAATACTCACCTTGGTATCGATACTATCGATATTTGGATCGATCTGCCCACCCTTAACAGAGACGCTATCGACCAGAGAGCTAAGACGGAGGCATCGTGTTGTGGAGAACATTTAAGTTTTATCGTGGAGGTCGACTACTCTTTGTCCTGATATAAACTTCTGTGTGACCTGCAAGAGGTGAATATGATGTGTATGCCTGTATTTTGTGCTATATCTAACAGTTATAGTGTAAAGAGACTGGATGTGTAACGCGGTTAGCGACATGCTAGCTAAAGGTAGCATGCAGTGCTAATGTGCCTGTGTATCATAGTTTTAGCATTAAGATGATTATAAAGCTAAAGCGAACTAATGCTAATTCAACTAGAGATAGCAGTTGATATTGTGGCTCAACTTATAATGATATCCTTAAAGGAGGCTGACGCTGGAGAAGGAGAGAGGTTGAGACAGGTTTCCAACAGACGGCCCTGCTGTTTTTCTTCCTTGTGACTTCTTTGCTGTGCGCCATTGCCCACGCCTGTGTGCTTGAACTGTGACTGCCATTGCCATTGCCCTCATGAGACTGCCATCGCTTGTCCCCTTCTATCCCTACTAACAAACATTGGATTTGTGAGTACTAACTGAAACAATCGTGCACGTGCTTTTAATTTGTGCTCAGCAGAGTGAAGCGGCCATTACAGTTTTTAGGCCCCACTGCACACGAGCTTCATCCAACAGGCCTGCAATGGGTTTAAGTTTAATTTCTGGTGTGTTTCATGTGAATGTGTGTGGGCCCACAGGTACAAATTGAGTTTTGAGTCATCGTTTTGAAGGTAAATTAAGTTGTTTTGAGAGGATCTGATTTCCTTTATCTCCAAGTATAAGAAAACAAAAGATGTTTCTTTGAAAGTAAAAAGAAGAGATTTTTTAGTACCTATTCTTTATTATACAAGTGTGTACAGCAAAACGTTTTGTTGTGAAACTTAAAAGAGAAGTAACAATTTGAAGAAGCTGTACATTTTATTTATAATTTTGCCATTTATTTCCTAAGGAAATATTTTCCTATTTACATTTCATTTAATTTTTGTATAAATAAATACCTGTGAGGTTTTTGTATTTAAAGTACAGTTGTGGTGGTCATTATTAAAGTAACATATAAAATAGTTGTATTTTTTCTACAATGAGCCCAGGCCCAGTCTCATCGTATTAACCACTCTAGCTTTTCTCTAACTACATGGGACCTGGGTTACATAAGAGTTGGTTCTCACTTTGCCAATATGATATTTACCTTTGCAGCAAAGTTTTACTTTTTCATTTCAGTATACTTTCATACAATATAATACTAATATGTATTTTTGAAAGTGTGTTAACTGATAACTGTAACATGTTCTCCCCTCTGTACTGACTGCGACCTTATCTCATTATAGAATTAATATATTGTATGATATGGGGGGTGAAATCCACAGTTGGCATTCTGCGTAAAAATGCTTTGTGGAAGTCACCTGAAGCCTTTATGAAAAAACAACAGGATGAATTGAGACAAAGGTGGTAGATTACAAAATGACTCTTTCTACATGGCTGGATAATTGTAGGGGGCTCATGGCATCTGCTGATTCTGCTATTGTTTTACTCTGTGGGTTAGTGCACACAAACACTCAGTAGGTCCAGTGCAAATACTGTAATTGAATGCATGAAGGCATTTTTATTCTATTTTATTGAAGTCCCAAAGACCCACCACTACTACCTGTCCCCAGGTTTGCCATCTTTTGTTCATCTTGTGGTAATTTGATGAATGCATTGTTCTTAAGTGATATGTTCATTCATAATTGGGGAAATTGAGAGCTCTTGCTATGTTGATTGACAGCAAGTCCTATTTAAACTAAAGCTTTAGATGTGCACTCTGCTTTCATCTGTCAGAGTCACAGGATTAGTCATAGGCAGCCATTGGTGCCTATATGTGATAATGTGTGGTATTACATATATGAAGAGTTATGTCTGCAATTTGCTGTCTGAGACCCTGGTGATGTGGGTCATCTGCGTTCAAGGCTACAGCAGCATGGAAACTGGTGAATAATGGTACGTATGAATTATAGGATGCTGAAATGGCTTGGCCCGCAATGGTGATTAGGTTTTTAAAGGAGCAATCACAAGGTTATCCATTTCAAAAACAAGCGGTAAAAAATGTTGTGCAACATGGTAATGCCAAGCTTAATACAATGTAATGGCATGACATCATAATAGTGTGTAAGCCTGGATGAACACTGCTTTATGAAGGAATGGAGCATGCTGCGACAGCTGTTTCTTTAAAAAAGAAAATGGCTGGTTATGAGAAATCTTTACCTATACTCTTTGCATTAATGTCAGCTGCAATAAGCAAACAATTACAAAAGAAAAGTAGAGAGGGGTAAAATTACATTTGATCTGATGTAACCGCTTCAAGAGCATTTGAATTTCATCATTTATACTACGCCTTGATTCAAAGATTTCAAAAGAATGTGTAAGAAGCTCTAAGTTCTGGTAGCCATCTCTGTGTGGGTCAAGAATGAAGACACACTTAGTTCAGATTATCAAAATTCTAAAATATTGAGTGATTTATTACTGCAATAACTTCATCAAAGCTTAACACAGTACCTCACTTCCTTGTTAAAATCATACTGACAACACTGTAAAGGCCAGTAGAAACAGTGCCGAAATTTGCAGATGTACGAAATGATGATGCGTTCACATACTCATGTGCGTACTGATGTGCATTTGCACAACAACTCCATTTTTTTGCTAAGATTTAAAGTCTTTGATCTGCACTTTAAATCTGTGCAGTTGAAACCTGAGTTAATCAATCACTTTTGCCAAGACTGAAATAGAGGATGTCAGAGTATGCCTGCGTCATTTTTAAATGTGCCCAATCTGAGTTTGTTGTAGCTTGACTGGGGTCAGGCTTTATTACGTGCATTATTTATAAATGTCCTTTAGAAATTTTTTGATACAAAATGGATAGCAAACCAGCTAGATGTGGTAAGGACATAATTAACAGTGATATTAAACTTATGGTAGTAATATACGCAGATGACACCCTAATTATGGCTACAACAATGACTTCAAAAAGCAATTGACAAAATGTGCCATTGTTGTAGGAAATCGTGTAGCTAGTCACCTCTGTGACCCACAAGTTTTTCTGTTCATATTCCGCCACGACATGCTTGTTAGACCTCTCTCTAACCTACCACTAGACATTTCTACCAGTCACTGATTTTTCTTTTTTTTTTCTTTTTTAATAATTATGGACATGTTTGTCAGTGTTAGAGAACTGAATCAAACATGGTTATACTCAATTACATTTTTGTTTGCATGGTGGTTCAGGCATTAGAATTACATTTTTTTTCCCCCAATTTGTGTCTAATTAATGGTCCCATATTATGCAAAATACACCTTAGAGCGGTTTTATATCAATAGGCGAGTTCAAGATCACGCAGTGCTGCGTAGCGCTGCGCAGCGCTGCATAAATCGTGATGCATGCTGGTTAAAATGTGTCCACGATGACCTGGATTGGAGTGGTTTCTGCTCCGCATCTGATGTCACATGACCTTAAGTTATCGCGGGAGCGAGGCTGCTGCAGAGCATTCACGCAGTTGCTTTCCAGGTACTGCGCGACCCCAGACCCACCTTCATGACGTCAGGACTTTGCCCTAATTGGCTCTCATCTACGCTGACGTATATGACGTGTGTTTCGATGAATTTCCATATCCATAAGGCCTCTGCCTCTTTTCTACTCAAATATCAAATACTTTCAGATAAGTAGCAGCCGTGTGGCTGGACCTATGGGATAGTCACCATGAATAAACCTATACAATCCTTCACGTAAGGCAACAACCCTGAAAGATGTCGTCAATAAACTGCCCAGTTCTGTCAGCTTAGGGTGATGATGGAGAAGTGGTTAACTGCTGTGTCCAGTGTTACCTGTACTATCCACTCTTATTAATTAACCCTTTCTGTTCCCGTCACATTAACAATACAAAGAATTATCCTGAGCTATTCTGCATGTGATGAGATGGCGCAGCGGGACAAGGCATCTGATTCAGTCATTTGTTCTGATTATTGTATTTCATTCATTCAGTCAAATGTATTTAATTCATTGTGAAAAATGTTGCTATGAGAAAAAGCATCATCTTATGTGTCTATAGTTATGCTTATTTGTTAAATGTAGTCAGCAAATTCCCCTCAGCTGTGATTTAATCATGATGCAACTAAGCACAGTTGTCATCATAATAATGAATAACTGTTGTAATTGTATTGTTATTGTGCAAGACTTACTATAATGTACCAGATAGACAAAGTTCAAATGTATTTAATGGTGACATTACAAGGAAAACAGAACATGATCGTTTACAGTAAGAGAACATTTAGGCTCTTCATCTACTCTTGATGCGCCACTGTGTGACCGTTTGAAGTGAAGTAATTACAAAGTATCCAAATTTGAAGTTGTTATTGTGACAAAGCTGTCACATTCTGTTGTCTCTAAATATGAACTGTATATATATATATATATATATATATATATATATATATATATATATATATATACATATATATAAATAAAAGTAATCAGATGAACACATCCTCTGCAAAAATACAGGCTTGACACGGGTCTTGAACCCTGGTCGTCTGCATGCAACACAGCAGCAGTTCCACTGCTCTATTCCCTCAGCCAAAATGTTTTGGTTGACTAATATTTTGAACATCTCAGATTGAATAATTTCTGAAAGAGATTAATATGAGAAAAAGGCCAGCAAAGTTCCCATAGCATCAGGTAAGAAAACTGATCGCAGTCGTTGTTGATTGTAATCAAACATTAATGGAATTTCAATTTCCTCCACTTCTTCGCCGACGAAGAAGGCAAACACCGCAAGCTCAGCCAAGTCACGTTACGTCTACGGGAAGAGAGAGTGTCCGACTTCATAGCAGCATTTGTAGCCCCGCCCCTGCTGTCGCCAGCAGATCTCACTGATGCAGTAAGGCAGCAGGAGGTCAACTTGAACGCGCCTATTAATATGCATCCCCGGCCTGTCTACAATCCCCCCGGTATGAAAAACGTTAATCCTCTCCCTTTTTTGCTTTCTCCGCCTTTAGAACATGTGTGCTTATACAGGCCAGTTGAAGATAGTCTGTTGGTGACGTCACCGACAGATTAGACGCGTCCCCCTAGGTTGGTGGCACCGCCCCAGGTGAAGGTTTGCCACACCCGAAGGAATTATCTAAACGGCGCCATTTTTTTCCGCTCGGTTAGAAAATGGTGAATTTACGACCGGGAAGAAGCAGTTGCTCTGTCGTTGGCTGCACTAACGAGCACCAGAGTCTTTTTAAACCTCCCTCATTGGGGGTCTTGAGGACTCAATGGATGGATTTTATTTTTAATGGGAATGTACCCACAGCAGTTCCCAAAGTGCTGTATGTGTGTGCTCACCAGACAGCAGTGTTTCACAACGTTGTCCCTCAGAGCTAGACACGCAATTGCTCTGTTGTTGTTGTATAAATCAACAAGTAAGTGCCTATATTCTGTCCCAGCTACAGAACAACAGAAGAGACAGTGGTCGTGTTTTATTTTTAATGACAACGTGCCGGCTGCGGTTCGTGTTAGCTTGTATGTGTGTGCTAACCACCTCACGTCGGACTGCTTCCATTATCAGGGTTATCGTGATTAGCCTAACCAATTACAAATTAACACGGCTGCAGACTCGGCTTGCCCACTGCATCCCCACAAAAGTAATCAGCTATGTGTGGATACTAGAGATTCCAAATTACATGAAGACAGGGACACTAGGTGTACTCCATTTATGTATTTATCTATACTTTATTTTTGGATGGGGGAGCATTATGATCTGTGAAACCCTATGTTTATGCCCTTTTAAGACTTTGAGGCATATTTTGATAATTATCAGAATAATATTGTAAATCACAATCATTTTTACCAGGATAATTGTGGTATAACAAAAAAGAACATTCCTTGTGAATATCCCAGATGGGAATGTTTAATTTAGGACAGGTTTAGTTTTCAGGGATATTCCAAGAAGATGGATTGTCAGCACAACAGTGAAAAATGTTTGGCTAATAGTTTTTAATGATTGTTAGTAAAAACTGTCATGGTTTCAGGTGATTTGAATTGTTAGTCTGCCACACCCAAAATTATACAATCAAATTCAATTTCCAGATTAAATCCAAGGTATACACTACTCACAATAAATTAGGGATATTGTGAGAGACTCAGTGGATTTCATACATACGGTGTTTGTTTCACTTTATAGAGTTTGGGATAGGGAGGCAATTGTATTGGGGTGATAGACACACCTCATTTTGTGTTTTCCACGTAATGGTCTCACTGTGTACAGTGTGCCTTACATATTGGGGCCAATACCAAAAAACTAAAAGACAACCCTTTTCAATGTGGCATCAATTTCAACATTCTGTGGGTATAAAAAGCTTGTATTGTCAGTAGGCAAGGCAAGGCAAGGCAAGTTTATTTGTATAGCACAATTCAGACACAAGGCAACTCAAAGTGCTTTACAGGCACACACAAATTACATTAAAAGACATAAAAATTTCATTTAAAAGACATTAAAAATTGCATTAAAAAAATAATAATAAAAATAATAATAATAATAAAAAAATAAAATAAATAATAATAATAATAATAATAATAAAAATAAATAAAAATAGCATTTTAAGACCAGTAAAAACATTCAGAGACAAACATCAAAACAAGTAGGCTAAAATAGAGAAGCTTTAAAAGAAACAAGACTGTAGAGTCAGAGTAATAATGCAGTTCAAAGACTTGAATTGCTTCAGTTAAAAGCAGTGGCAAAAAGAAATGTTTTAAGTCTTGATTTAAAAGAGGTGAGTGTTGGAGCAGACCTGCAATTCATTCATCCTGTAAGTCATTCCAAGTTCATTATTCAAACAGCCATGAACACACGACGTCACTTAATGGACGAGCAGCGCCACCTGGCCATAGCGCGCCTTCGGGTCGGTGGCAGGCAGTCAGATGTTGCTCGTGAACTTGGTGTGTCTCAAAGTGTCATCAGCAGACTTGCATCAAGACACAGAACTACTGGCAGAGTTCATGACAGACCCAGGAGTGGAGCCCCACGAGTGACAGACCGCAACAATGACCAGTACCTATGCAAGGACCTATGCACTCAGACATCGTTATGCAACTGCCACACAGCTGCAGGCCCAGTTACGAGATGTGAGGAGTACTAGGGTTTCCAGACAAACCATTCGAAACCGACTCCACCTCTTTGGCTTGAATGCCAGACGACCGTTGCAGGTGACTCCACTGACACCAAGACACGGCCGTGAACGTTTGCAGTGGGCACAAGACCATGTGACCTGGACAATGCAGCAGTGGTCTACCGTCCTGTTCACTGATGAGTGTCAGGTCACCTTGCACAGAAATGATGGTCGTCAGCATTGCTGGAGAAGGCGAGGTGAGCGATATGCCGAGGTCAACATGGTCCCCAGGGTTCCCTTCGGTGGAGGAGGTGCAACAGTCTGGGCAGGCATCACCAGTCAGTTCAAAACGGATTTGGTTATCGTAGATGGCTCAGTCACTGAACGTTCTTACCTCAGAGACATCATAGAACCCATCATCATCCCCAATTCCACCAGCACACCCCCAACTTTCTGTTCATGGATGATAATGCTCCACCACATCGTGCCAGAATTGTCACAGCTCGACTTCAGGAAGTCGGAGTGTCTCGTATGGTATGGCCAGCAATGTCCCCTGACCTGAACCCCATAGAGCACGTCTGGGACCAGCTGAAGCAGAGACTGGATGATCGTACCCCACCCCCACGTGACCTGGCAGAACTGCGTGTAGCACTTGTGGAGGAGTGGAACGCATTGCCTCAGAACAACATCATGAGGCTAGTGAGGAGCATGAGACGTCGCTGTCAAGCTGTCATTGCGGCAAATGGTTTGAAACACCCGCTACTGACATTGTCAATTTTTGTTATTTGGGGCTATCCTTGTTATTGTCTAAATTTTGAGGGTAATAAATATTAAACTAATGAAAATGGTGTTTCTTCTCATTCATTATCAGTAATATCAAAGGGAACTTTTACTTATTTCATTAAAATTCAGTAATATCAAAGGGAACTTTTACTTATTTCATTAAAATTCAGACCAAATAGGAAAAGCACTCATGTAAATAACAATATCCCTAACTTATTGTGAGTAGTGTATTTAGTTATTTATTAAATCACAAGGATTTGAGTCCTGCTACAGCTATTTTATAAAACGGAGTGTTGATGATGAATTGAGGAGTCTCAGAGTCAGGAGAATGAAGCTGCTCTGTAGTGTTGTGGTACAGCAGCAGATACTTCTGGATCAGATGGCAGCAGGATGAACAGACTGTGGCTGGGTAGGTGTTTTTTAGTATCTTTGGGCTCCGAGCAGACATCTCACTTCACTGATGCTCTGTAGATGGTACCAGTGATGTTCTGGTGGTTTTAATCAGTTGCTAACTGTCCTAGGCCGTGTTGTGTCAGGAGTGCTACAGCAAAATTGTGGAAAATATTAAGAGCGGGAATTTAGGATGGGATTGATTGCTCTAGCCAAGATGAACAAGCTCTAAACAGCCTGGCTACCAGAACTGTGTTGGGTGGTTGAGTCATTCACATGGATGGAAATGCCCTAGCTTTCACTATTACCTGTCCAAGTATATTTTTCTCTGATGTCTTAGTTGCCTGTAGTCACCTGACACTGCTGTGCTCAATAATGTGCTGTGCTCCATGTTACGTCGCATTCAGAGATTCTAGACTGGCCGGACGGTGGTCAGTGGATGAAACAGCTGCTAACGTGTGTAGTTAAAAAACTTTCTTTTTAGTAAACTCTGTACACAAACAATGTTCTCAATGCCCGTGTTCATGTGTAGAGACCCTGGTGATGCTACACGCAAAGCTTCATGGTGTGTGGAGCCTTCTTAGTGTTTTAAGAATAGCGCCCCTAGCACTCCATTGAAAATGATTACACTACACAAAAATACACCCAATCTTAAAAGTGGCGCTTTCATTATGCTTTTAAATGAATGTTTGACTCGGGTACATTCACAAAAAGACCCTAGGTTGCATTTTGGCGAGAGTTTCACTTCAAGACTAACTCTCTCCTGGATGACATAATGACACGTGACCAAATGAAATGCTTTGATACTTTAATTAAACCTGACGATTCCTTTGCTTTGAACATTATGGGACATATTTAGGAGGTACACAACTAAGTGAATAAATAACAAAGATCTAGCAGGATTTAGGCATTTTATTGTAGAATTCTCACATTTAATCGAAAAAAGAGATTGAAAAGAAAAAAAAAAAAAAATACAGTCAGCCTTCCTGATCCCCCGGCAGCTCATTCCAGGGTTGTGTGACTCTTACTCCAACAGTCTGGTCTCTTCTTGTTTTGTTGTCTTGCTCTAAGAAGCATTCTACAATAAATGAGTATGTTAAGCAGGGCTGAATTTGTGCCAGACACCCCAGAGTGGGATGGTAATCTATTTGATAGTGACCAAGGAGGTGCAGGATCCTATCATATAAATGTTTAATATTTAATGTTATCTATTTTATCCTTCTGTTAATTCCCACTAAAGTTTCTGAAGAATCGCATATGTGTCTATTTTGTAGGCGTTTTTAATCTGATTTTAAAAATAGATAGATGGAGCAGTCATGTCACAAAATGAAGCCAAAAGCATAATCCAAGTTGTGAGTGTTATGCACATACATTGGGTGAGATGGCATGTGATTTATGCTTTCAAGAGCATAAATTGCTTTTTCAAAATATTTTTGCATATGTTTGGTGTAAACCCCACAAGAGAGTGTTTGTGCTGTATTCTGAGGAAATTAGTAGGCCAACAGTTGATTTACGGTGTGTGTGAGTAGCTGTGAATCAGCGATGCTGTCTATAATACTGAAATGGATCAGATTAAATGGATAAACAGAACATGTACTTTATTTTGGTTCTTTGCCTGCTGTTTTTTGTAGTTGTTCCATTTTCCACAGAAAACATTTAGATTTGGTATGTCTACAAATCTTTTGATTTTGTTTTAGGAATAGAAGGCAGGAACATAAAATACAACCAAGGATTTGATCTAGAGGGCAGAAAATCTAGCATTGTAGAGAATGTTTTTATCATTTATATTGTTCCCTGTAACTGCAAATGGTTCCCCTGACTATTCAGCTGCAAACAGCAGCATTTAGACATATAAACCTGTTGGAGGTAGGAGGGGGGTCCGGACCATTTGAAGTTCTATTTTCTGTACTGACGGACCTGTAATTTGGTTGAACTTCACCCGTGCTGCAACACCACTTCTCAGTTGTTCTTTCTTGTTCTTGAAATCACAATTTTGAGCTTTCCAACCATCTTTCAGCAGTGTAATTTTAAGTCTCAGCTTAAGTCCAACATCTCCCAACACTGAGGGTGCAGCTGCTGTATGTTTTTGTTGCAGTTTAAATGAGCCTGATGTGGTGGGCAGTTGGATAAGTGTGTGGTGAGATGAGGTCCTTTGAGACATGGAAACCCAGCATTGCTGAGCAGATGCTGTGTCGCTGTGCAGATCAATCTCAGGTGTGATCCTGTGCTTTGCTTTTAGCAGCGCTCTACAGAAACCGACAGCTCCCCCAACCATCTCCGCCCCTCCTCTGAACCGCTGACCATTCTGAGTGATCAATACCTGTTTAGAGCCAGCGTTTTAGGACTGCTCTCCACCAGCCTCTTTACTTTTATGAAAGGCTCTGGACTCTGATTTCTATCACTTCACTTTCACACAGAGTTATTGATTACTGTCACGTTCCCGCGATTGCTTCTCTCTGCTCAACACACTTGGACTTGTGTTGAGATGCTGACGTGTGTCCCCAAAGCCTTTCTGGCTCTCCAGCAATTTGATTTGCTGTGGGCATGCCGGAGGATGAATAGATAATGGGACGTTTCTGATTGACTTGCTTTCACTGCGTAGTCCAACGTAACAACAAACTCAAATGCAAGCTAATATGTGGGAGCATTGGGAATGGTGTAGTTGGGCTTGCAGTGATGTGCCTGTATGTCTGAGTGTGTGTGTCTGTGTATGTATGTGTATGTGTTTGTTTGTGTATGTGTGTGGTAAATCCTCCAATTTGGATGACAGAGAGGCAGGGCTGCTTTGCTCTAAATGAGCTCCCAAGAGTGAAGAGTCCTCCAGTTTTTATCCCTCCCTGTAGGTATGCAACGCTGAGGAGCTGCCAGACACACATGCACTCATGTTCACACGCGCGCACACACACACACAAACACACACATACAAACACACATACACACACCACAACGAACACTACTACACTGTGTTCTAGCAAACAAACAAGCTATGCTACATGGCAAAAGGTATGTGGACACCTGAACAATGCATCGATCCGTTATAGTTGAACATATCCTTTACAAAACATTAAACTACAAGTGTAAATCACCAGTTTCATCGTGGTACAATATTCTTGAGCAAGATACTGAACCCCACAATTGCTCCTGATGTGCAGTTGCAGTTGTGCAGCCTCTGCCATCAGTAAGGGTCCTGCAATGAGCTTGTGTCTCATCCGGGGTGTACCCTGGCCTTCGCCCATATGCTAACTGGATCTGGCCCCAGCAAACCCCCCCGTAACGTCCCCGCGACCCTCACGGAAAAGCAGAAGAAAACGGAACTGAACGTTGGAAAACATTACAATATTTACAGAAATCACAAAGTCTGCCATGATATGATTTTGATTCAATTCAATTGAATGGCCTCCAATTGATATCAGAAGATATTGTACCATTTAATCCAATCAGATACAGAAGAAGCTGCCATCCCTTTCTTTTTTGGCCATAAAAGACAAAAACAAAACAGAAATAATTTTACATTATTATAACTGGTTAAATGAAATTTTGCCTTAAACAAAAGTATAAAATTCATCTCAGTAATAACGTACTAGGTGAAAAAAACTTTTTTTTGCCAGTCATCATTATTATTTTAAGCTTATGGCATTTTTCATTACATCAATTCGTCTAGTGGCTAGTCAGTCCCTCCAGAAAAACGCGATTATGCGATCACATAATTCAATGCATAATCAGCCAAAGTCTGCATATTTATGCGGGGGCTGCATTTTTTCGAATACACAGCACAAATTGCCTTTTTCCACGCAAAATATGTGGGGCTTGCATGATTTCATAATCCCCGCATTTTCGTTGCAAAAAAGTCACATATATCTCAGCAGAAAGTTGAAAAATGTTGCGTTTACTTCAGCCATTTTCCCCTGTTGCCATGGTAACGTAATGAAGCGACGTAATTACGCAAAGTGAACATCATCAAAAGCTGCAAACCCCGTGATGAAGCCCGCAAATCAGTCTCATTTACCAACAAAAAATCATACTACTTTCAAAAACTTTACAGTTGTAAGTATATTAGTAGTATGTAAATGTACGTGACAGTAAGAGATTGCACTTTGTGCATTAGAAGCAATTATTTTAACAGAAGAATTCTGTTTTGTATAGCTACCTCTGTAAAACAGGAAGCACATTTTATTTTTAGGGGGCCAAGCACGAGGGGTCGTGGGAACGCGTATGCAAGCATATGCATTTCCTAGGACCAGCGGTGCTAGGAACCCTGTTGTAATTGTAAAGATTTTTAGGGCCCGAGCAGGTCATCGACCTGTGAGGTCCCTATTGTAATTGGAAGGATTATTAGGGCCCGAGCAGGTCATCGACCTGTGAGGTCCCTATTGTAATTAGGGCCCGAGCAGGTCATCGACCTGTGAGGTCCCTATTGAAATTGGAAAAATTATTAGGGCCCGAGCAGGTCATTGACCTGTGAGGTCCCTATTGTAATTGGAAGAATTATTCTTCGTTATTACTATTCCGATCCGACATCGACTGCAGTTTTGGATGCCTGAACATGATCGAAAACTCTCCAAATTTGGAATTTGCGTCACGTTAAGCGAAAATAGCGATCCTGCATTGTCAATGGGCGTGGTCGTGACCTGCGGGCTCTGTAGCGCCCCCTAATGTTTATCCCCGCCTCCCACAAGTGCGTAGAAGAACGAAATTCAATTTGCAGATTCCTCATGACCAGACGCACAAAAAACCCAGTGGGACCCCTAGTGTCACTCCAACAGGAAGTCAGCTATTTAGATGTGTGGCGGCGTTTTTGTCCAATTCATGCCGACTTTGAAAACTATCTTGTCCTGGAGCTTAAACACGACAGTCTTCACATTAACACAGTAATTTTCTTCATGCCTTGGAGAACAAAAGTTATTCAAATCTTTCAGCTGCGACATACTTTAGTGGGCGGGGCGGTGGAAACCAATTTTTCCTCACGCCATCAAGCATCGAGGCTTTATAACTTCAACATACAATTTCCTATCCACACCAAACCACTTGTAACTGTAGAGGCTGTCTCCCCGAACAAATCTCAGCATCAACACTAAGTCGGCCATTTTGATTTTGGCCGCCATGTTGAAATATTGCCAATCTTTGTACTTAAATTAGCTCCTCCTACAGATGTAACGCCACCGACTTCAAAGTCACTCAGTAGCATCCTCTGACCTTGAAGATGAAAACTTATGGAAATCTTTATCCTACGTCATACCTGCTGGCCACAGTGGAGCGGGCAATTCGAATCCTTCGCCGTAAAGCATCGTGTCCTCATAACTTCTTCATACAATGTCTTATCTCGGCCAAATCTCTCAGGAATGCAGAGGGAGTCGCCCTGATGAGATCTGTGTAGTCATGGGGCGTGGCCGTGACGCGTGGGCTCTGTAGCGCCCCCTATTGTGATGCCCCGCCTCCTACATGTAACATAGAAGGACGAAAAAATGGTACGCATATTCCTCATGACCGGACGCACAAAAAGCCCTTTGGACCCCTAGTGTCAGTCCAACAGGAAGGCAGCCATTTAGATGTGTGGCGGCGTTTTTGTCCAAATCATGCCTACTTTGAAAATTATCTTGTCCTAGAGCTTAAACACCACAGTCTTCAAATTAACTCAGTAATTTTCTTCATGCCTCGAAGAACAAAATTTATGGAAATCATTCAAATGCGCGATGGTTATGTTGGCCGTTCGGTGGAAACCATTTTGTCCTCACGCCGTCAAGCATCGAGGCTTTATAACTTCAACATACAATTTCCTATCCACACCAAACTGCTTGTAACTGTAGATGCTGTCTCCCCGCACAAATCTCAGCATCAATACTTAGTCTGCCATTTTGCGTTTGGCCGCCATGTTGAATTACGCCAATCTTCGTACTTAAATTATCTCCTCCTACAGGTGTAACACCACGGACTTCAAAGTCACTCAGTAGCATCCTCTGACCTTGAAGATGAAAAGTTATGGAAATCTTTATCCTACGTCATACCTGCTGGCAGTTGCGGAGCCCGCCATAACAATCCTTCGCCATGAAGCATCAAGTCCTGATAACTCCTTCATACTATTTCCTAGCTCGGCCAAATCTAGAGGGAATCGAGAGGGAGTCGCCCTGAATAGATCTTTGCATCAATACTGTGTCATATCTATAGCGCCACCCACTGGAAACATGAAGTAAGTTTTATCGCGGTCAATTTTGGCGCCCTACATGCATGTACATGAATGAAATGTGGCACGCATGTGTGTTATGACAAGACGCACAAATGACTCATTTACACCCACACTCTCAGTCCAACAGGAAGTGGTCTATTTTGCTTAGAAGCACATGAATTTATGGTGTACGTGATACAAGTCGCCACTAGATGGCACTGTTGTCTTTCAAGGCACATGTATCCTATCTAGATAACCTCTGAATGATTCCATTCAATTCCAGTAAGGCAGCCGCATATTCATCAGATTTTATCGAAACTTCAAAAGGTGGCAGCACGCACTTCTTGGAATAAAAACTAGCAAACAAAGCAGAACTTAGATCAAAAGCTTGACACCGATAGACAGCCATAAATACATTTTTGAAAGAAGGCAAGTGAAGCATTATTCTACACTCATTTATGTGCAGTGATGACAAACATAGTCAGATGTACATGGCATTTGCAGGTAGTTTTGTCTAAATTGCACATAACAATATGGCATAAAGAAGGGTAATGTTTAGAGCCACATAATAGATAAGTCAGCGGTAGTAAGCCACAGCACACAATTTTTAAATAAGCCAGTTTGATAAGAATGCCATTTTTGTGTTGGATCTGCCCTGTCAATGTGGCACACAACAAGATGTCTGTAGTTGTGATTCTGCCCAACTTTTCCACGATGAACGCAGTGGCTTCCCCTGAGATTTGAAACGACTGAGTGATTTCTCTGGTCAAATAACACAGAACACATCTGTAGTTAACAGTCAGTATGTCAAGCCATCGTGCTGTTTCGCATACTTTGCCTCTGCTAATGTTATGTTGGACATTATTCTGCTCATTCCAATGATAATAAAATACTGCATTCAGCTTTCTAGCCTTTTCAGACATTCTTTATTACCGACAGGAGGAACAGCCCACCAAATCGTAGGAAAAACTGAAATGGAAGGTGTTGTGGGGGTAGCCCCACAACGGCGTGGGTCGACAGCAGCCCGCCTCGACATGCGCGCGGACTGCGAGGGCCCGTTCATCACTGCTTGCAGTTTTAATTAGGGCCCGAGCAGGTCATCGACCTGTGAGGTCCCTATTGAAATTGGAAAAATTCTTCTTCTTATTATTATTCTTCTGCGCTTTAACTGCAGTTTTGGGAGCCTCAGCATACCCAAAAACTCACCAAATTTGGAATATGCGTCACGTTAAGCGAAAAATTTGATAATTTAATGTCGTTGGGCAAGGTCGTGACATGCGGGCTCTGTAGCACCCCCTAATGTTTATCTCCGCCTCCCACAAGTGCGTAGAAGAACGAAATTCAATACGCAGATTCCTCATTACCAGACGCACAAAAAACCCATTTGGACCCCTAGTGTCAGTCCAACAGGAAGTCAGCAATTTAGATGTGTGGCGGCGTTTTTGTCCAATTCATGCCTACTTTGAAAAATATCTTGTCCTAGAGCTTAAACACCACAGTCTTCAAATTAACTCAGTAATTTTCTTCATGCCTTGGAGAACAAAAGTTATGGAATTCATTCAGCTGCGCCAAACTTTAGTGGGCGGGGCCGTGGAAACAATTTTTTCCTCACGCCATCAAGCATCGAGACTTTATAACTTCAACATACAATTTCCTATCCACACCAAACTGCTTTTAACTGTAGAGGCTGTCTCCCCGAACAAATCTCAGCATCAATACTTAGTCTGCCATTTTGCTTTTGGCCGCCATGTTGAAATATCGCCAATCTTCGTACTTAAATTATCTCCTCCTACAGATGTAACACCACCGACTTCAAAGTCACTCAGTAGCATCCTCTGACCTTGAAGATGAAAAATTATGGAAATCTTTATCCTACGTCATACCTGCTGGCCACAGTGGACCGGTCAATTCAAATCCTTCGCCGTAAAGCATCGTGTCCTCATAACTTCTTCATACAATGTCTTATCTCGGCCAAATCTCTCAGGAATGCAGAGGGAGTCGCCCTGATGAGATCTGTGTAGTCATGGGGCGTGGCCGTGACGCTTGGGCTCTGTAGCGCCCCCTATTGTGATGCCCCGCCTCCTACTTGTAACATAGAAGGACGAAAATTGGTACGCATATTTCCCATGACCGGACGCACAAAAAACCCATTTGGACTCCTAGTGTCAGTCCAACAGGAAGGCAGTCATTTAGATGTGTGGCGGCGTTTTTGTCCAAATCATGCCTACTTTGAAAATTATCTTGTCCTAGAGCTTAAACACCACAGACTTTAAATTAACTCAGGAATTTTCTTCATGCCTCGAAGAACAAAAGTTATGGAAATCATTCTGCTGCGCCAAGGTTAAGTTGGCGGTGCGGTGGAAACCATTTTGTCCTCACGCCGTCAAGCATCGAGGCTTTATAACTTCAACATAAAATGTCCTATCCACACCAAACTGCTCGTAACTGTAGAGGCTGTCTCCCCGAACAAATCTCAGCATCAATAATTAGTCTGCCATTTTGCTTTTGGCCGCCATGTTGAATTATGCCAATCTTCGTACTTAAATGATCTCCTCCTACAGATGTAACACCACAGACTTCAAAGTCACTCAGTAGCATCCTCTGACCTTGAAGATGAAAAGTTATGGAAATCTTTATCCTACGTCATACCTGCAGGCAGTTGCGGAGCCCGCCATAACAATCCTTCGCCATGAAGCATCAAGTCCTGATAACTCCTTCATACTATTTTCTAGCTCGGCCAAATCTAGAGGGAATCTAGAGGGAGTCGCCCCGGAATAGATCTGTGCATCAATACTGTGTCATAATCATAGCCCTACCCACTGGAAACATAAATTAGTTTTAATCTCATTCCATTAGGGCTCCTACAAGCTGTGAGTGACACAAGTCGCCACTAGATGGCAGTGTTGTCTTTCAAGTCACAGGTGTCCTTTGTGGTTAGCAACCTCTGGATAACCTCTAGATAATTTCATTCCATGGCAGGAAGTCAGCCTCAAATTTATCAGATTTTATTGAAACTTCAAAATGTGGCTGCATGCACTTTATGGAATAAAAACTAGCAAACAAAGGAGCACTTAGATCAAAAGCATGACATTCATAGACAGCCATAAATACATTTTTGAAAGAAGGCAAGTGAAGCATCATTTGACACTCATTTATCTGCATTGATCACAAACATAGTCAGATGTACATGGCATTTGCAGGTAGTTTTGTCTAAATTGCACATTACAACATGGAATAATTGAAGGGTAATGTTTAGAGCCACATAATAGATAAGTCAGTGGTAGTAAGCCACAGCACACAATGTTTAAATAAGCCAGTTTGATAAGAATGCCATTTGTGTGTTGGGTCTGCCCTGTCAATGTGGCACACAACAAGAAGTCTGTAGTTGTGATTCTGCCCAACTTTTCCGCGATGAACGCAGTGGCTTCCCCTGAGATTTGAAACGACTGAGTGATTTCTTCGGTCAAATAACACAGAACACATCTGTAGTTAACAGTCAGTATGTCAAGCCATCGTGCTGTTTTGCATACTTTGCCTCTGCTAATGTTATGTTGGACATTGTTCTGCT
The DNA here is from genome assembly GCF_900880675.1 of Sparus aurata. Lineage (NCBI taxonomy): Eukaryota > Metazoa > Chordata > Actinopteri > Spariformes > Sparidae > Sparus > Sparus aurata. The sequence continues at coordinate 5,517,370 of NC_044203.1, read as the reverse complement.
TATTCCAATGATAATAAAATACTGCATTCAGCTTTCTAGCCTTTTCAGACATTCTTTATTACCGACAGGAGGAACAGCCCACCAAATCGTAGGAAAAACTGAAATGGAAGGTGTTGTGGGGGTAGACCCACGGCGGCGTGCGTCGACAGCAGCACGCCCCGACGTGCGCGTGGACTGCGAGGGCCCGTTCATCACTGCTTGCAGTTTTAATTAGGGCCCGAGCAGGTAGACCTGCGAGGTCCCTATTGTTATTGGAAGGACAGAAATTTTCTTCTCCAAGTTTGAATGCAGTTTTGGATGCCTGAACATACCCAAAAACTCACCAAATTTGGAATATATGTTACATCTGGCGAAAATTGCGATCCTGCATTGTCATTGGGCGTGGTCGTGACCTGTGGGCTCTGTAGCGCCCTCTAATGTTCATCCCCGCCTCCCACAAGTGCGTAGAAGAACGAAATTCAATACGCAGATTCCTCATGAGCAGACGCACAAAAAAGTCTGGGGGGGACCATACTGTTACTCCAACAGGAAGTCAGCTATTTAGATGTGTGGCGGCGTTTTTGTCCAATTCATGCCTACTTTGAAAATTATCTTGTCCTAGAGCTTAATCACCACAGTCTTCAAATTAACTCAGGAATTTTCTTAATGTCTTGAAGAACAAAAGTTATGGAAATCATTCAGCTGCGCCAAACTTTAGTGGGAGGTGCGGTGGAAACCATTTTTTCCTCACGCCGTCAAGCATCGAGGCTTTATAACTTTATCATACAATTTCCTATCCACACCAAACTGCTCGTAACTGTAGAGGCTGTCTCCCCGAACAAATCTCAGCATCAATACTTAGTCTGCCATTTTGCTTTTCGCCGCCATTTTGAAATATTGCCAATCTTCATACTTAAATTATCTCCTCCTACAGATGTAACACCACCGACTTCAAAGTCACTCAGTAGCATCCTGTGACCTTGAAGATGAAAAGTTATTAAAATCTTTATCCTACATCATACCTGCTGGCCACAGTGGAGCGGGCAATTCGAATCCTTCGCCGTAAAGCATCGTGTCCTCATAACTTCTTCATACAATGTTCTATCTCGGCCAAATCTAGAGGGAATCTAGAGGGAGTCACCCTGAATAGATCTGTGCATCAATACTGTGTCATATCAATAGCGCCACCCACTGGAAACCCACTGGAAACATGAGGTAAGTATTATCTCAGTCAATGTTGGTGCCCTACATGCATATACATGAATGAAATTTGGCACGCATGTGTGTTATGACAAGACGCACAAATTACTAATTTACACCCACACTCTCAGTCCAACAGGAAGTGGTCAATTTTGCTTAGAAGCACATGAATTTATGGTGTACGTGATGCAAGTCACCACTAGATGGCATTGTTGTCTTTCAAGGCACATGTATCCTGTCTGAATAACCTCTGAGTAATTCCATTCAATTCCAGTAAGTCAGCCGCATATTCATCAGATTTTATTGAAACTTCAAAAGGTGGCAGCACGCACTTCTTGGAATAAAAACTAGCAAACAAAGCAGAACTTAGATCAAAAGCTTGACACTGATAGACAGCCATAAATACATTTTTGAAAGAAGGCAAGTGAAGCATTATTCTACACTCATTTATGTGCAGTAATGACAAACATAGTCAGATGTACATGGCATTTGCAGGTAGTTTTTTCTACATTGCACGTTACAACAGGGCATATTTGAAGGGTAATGGGTAGAGCCACATAATGGATAAGTGAGTGGTAGTGAGCCACAGCACACAATTTTCAAATAAGCCAATTTGCTAAGAATGCCATTTGCGTGTTGTGTCTGCCCTGTCAATGTGGCACACAACAAGATGTGTGTAGTTGTGATTCTGCCCAACTTTTCCGCAATGAACGAAGTGGCTTCCCCTGCGTTATGAAACAACTGAGTGAGTTCTTTGGTTAAACACCGCTACTGCAGGACGCTTGTCAAACCTGGTCACTTGACTGCTGTCCCTTTCCAAAAGGAAGAATCACGTCTGCACTCCACTACCTATCTAAATCTGTGGCATTACGCTTCCATCCTCCCCTATGATGCGCTGCCTTCCTGCCTTCACGGTGACAACAGAAGGCAGTGTCTTATCTGCGCCGGTAGTCGAGTGGTTGGAGTGCATGCCACATACGCAGTGGGCCCCGGTTCGAATTTAGGGCGGAGGAAGTTTACTGCAAGCCACAACCCCCCGTCCCACTTCCAATCTATTCCCTGCAAAAACACAGGTGTCCATGCCTGAATTCCAGACAAAGGTAAAGAGAAGGCCGTAGCACTTCACACAACGTAACAGTGCAGAATAGATTGTCAAAACGTACCCGATTACTAAATGTTTTAGAAGTCATTCACCTGCAGTCCATTTGGATGTCTGTGGATTGCAGGAAGCTGTTCTGACTTCACCTGAAAGCACTTGATACTGGCAGGGGCAACCCACCACGTTACAAACACACGTTGGGAGAAGAGGCTGATATTCACCCCCGGTGTGCACTGTCCCAAACGCAGGCGGTTGCCGCCTCCGTGAACAACGATCAAGCAATGGGGCTTCAGCCCCGGTGCGTTTGGACGGCAGCAAGCCCCGACATGCGCGCGGACTGCGAGGGCCCGTTCATCACTGCTTGCAGTTTTAATTAGGGCCCGAGCAGGTCATCGACCTGTGAGGTCCCTATTGTAATTGGAAGAATTATTCTTCGTTATTATTATTCCGATCCGACATCGACTGCAGTTTTGGATGCCTGAACATAATCGAAAACTCTCCAAATTTGGAATTTGCGTCCGGTTAAGGAAAAATAGCGATCCTGCATTGTCAATGGGCGTGGTCGTGACCTGCGGGCTCTGTAGCGCCCCCTAATGTTCATCCCCGCCTCCCACAAGTGCGTAGAAGAACGCAATTCAATTTGGAGATTCCTCATGACCAGACGCACAAAAAACCCAGTGGGACCCCTAGTGTCACTCCAACAGGAAGTCAGCTATTTAGATGTGTGGCGGCGTTTTTGTCCAATTCATGCCTACTTTGAAAACTATCTTGTCCTAGAGCTTAAACACAACAGTCTTCACATTAACACAGTAATTTTCTTCATGCCTTGGAGAACAAAAGTTATTAAAATCATTCAGCTGTGACATACTTTAGTGGGCGGGGCGATGGAAACCATTTTTTCCCCTCGCGGTCAAGCATCGAGGCTCTATAACTTCAACATACAATTTCCTATCCACACCAAACTTCTCATAAGTGTAGAGGCTGTCTCCCCGAACACATCTCAGCATCAATACTTAGTCTGATATTTTACTTTTGGCCGCCATGTTGAAATATCGCCAATCTTCGTACTTAAATTATCTCCTCCTACAGATGTAACACCACCGACTTCAAAGTCACTCAGTAGCATCCTCTGACCTTGAAGATGAAAAGTTATAGAAATCTTTATCCTACGTCATACCTGCTGGCCACAGTGGAGCGGGCAATTCGAATCCTTCGCCGTAAAGCATCGTGTCCTCATAACTTCTTCATACAATGTCGTATCTCGGCCAGATCCCTCAGGAATGCAGAGGGAGTCGCCCTGATGAGATCTGTGTAGTCATGGGGCGTGGCCGTGACGCGTGGGCTCTGTAGCGCCACCTATTGTGATGCCCCGCCTCCTACATGTAACATAGAAGGACGAAAAAATGGTACGCAGATTCCTCATGACCGGACGCACAAAAAAACCATTTGGACCCCTAGTGTCAGTCCAACAGGAAGGCAGCCATTTAGATGTGTGGCGGCGTTTTTGTCCAAATCATGCCTACTTTGAAAATTATCTTGTCCTAGAGCTTAAACACCACAGTCTTCAAATTAACTCAGGAATTTTCTTCATGCCTCGAAGAACAACATTTGTGGAAAGCATTCAAATGCGCGATGGTTATGTTGGCCGTTCGGTGGAAACCATTTTGTCCTCACGCCGTCAAGCATCGAGGCTTTATAACTTCAACATACAATTTCCTATCCACACCAAACTGCTTGTAAGTGTAGATGCTGTCTCCCCGAACAAATCTCAGCATCAATACTTAGTCTGCCATTTTGCGTTAGGCCGCCATGTTGAATTACGCCAATCTTCGTACTTAAATTATCTCCTCCTACAGATGTAACACCACCGACTTCAAAGTCACTCAGTAGCATCCTCTGACCTTGAAGATGAAAAGTTATGGAAATCTTTATCCTACGTCATACCTGCTGGCAGTTGCGGAGCCCGCCATAACAATCCTTCGTCATGAAGCATCAAGTCCTGATAACTCCTTCATACTATTTCCTAGCTCGGCCAAATCTAGAGGGAATGTAGAGGGAGACGCCTTGAATAGATCTGTGCATCAATGCTGTGTCATATCCATAGCGCCACCCACTGGAAACTGGAAGTAAGGGTTTTCTCTGTCAAATTGGGCGCCCTACATGCATGTACATGAATGAAATGTGGCACGCATGTGTGTTATGACAAGACGCACAAATGACTCATTTACACCCACACTCTCAGTCCAACAGGAAGTGGTCTATTTTGCTTAGAAGCACATGAATTTATGGTGTACGTGATACAAGTCGCCACTAGATGGCACTGTTGTCTTTCAAGGCACATGTATCCTATCTAGATAACCTCTGAATGATTCCATTCAATTCCAGTAAGGCAGCCGCATATTCATCAGATTTTATCGAAACTTCAAAAGGTGGCAGCACGCACTTCTTGGAATAAAAACTAGCAAACAAAGCAGAACTTAGATCAAAAGCTTGACACCGATAGACAGCCATAAATACATTTTTGAAAGAAGGCAAGTGAAGCATTATTCTACACTCATTTATGTGCAGTGATGACAAACATAGTCAGATGTACATGGCATTTGCAGGTAGTTTTGTCTAAATTGCACATAACAATATGGCATAAAGAAGGGTAATGTTTAGAGCCACATAATAGATAAGTCAGCCGTAGTAAGCCACAGCACACAATGTTTAAATAAGCCAGTTTGATAAGAATGCCATTTGTGTGTTGGATCTGCCCTGTCAATGTGGCACACAACAAGATGTCTGTAGTTGTGATTCTGCCCAACTTTTCCACGATGAACGCAGTGGCTTCCCCTGAGATTTGAAACGACTGAGTGATTTCTCTGGTCAAATAACACAGAACACATCTGTAGTTAACAGTCAGTATGTCAAGCCATCGTGCTGTTTCGCATACTTTGCCTCTGCTAATGTTATGTTGGACATTATTCTGCTCATTCCAACGATAATAAAATACTGCATTCAGCTTTCTAGCCTTTTCAGACATTCTTTATTACCGACAGGAGGAACAGCCCACCAAATCGTAGGAAAAACTGAAATGGAAGGTGTTGTGGGGGTAGCCCCACGGCGGCGTGGGTCGACAGCAGCACGCCCCGACATGCGCGCGGACTGCGAGGGCCCGTTCATCACTGCTTGCAGTTTTAATTCTTGGTTATTATTTTTCCGTTGCGCTTTAACTGCAGTTTTGGAAGCCTGTACATACCCAAAAACTCACCAAATTTGGAACATTCGTCACGTTAAGCGAAAAATTTGATAATTTAATGTCGTTGGGCGTGGTCGTGACCTGCGGGCTCTGTAGCGCCCCCTAATGTTTATCTCCGCCTCCCACAAGTGCATAGAAGAACGAAATTCAATTTGCAGATTCCTCATGACCAGACGCACAAAAAACCCAGTGGGACCCCTAGTGTCACTCCAACAGGAAGTCAGCTGTTTAGATGTGTGGCGGCGTTTTTGTCCAATTCATGCCTACTTTGAAAACTATCTTGTCCTAGAGCTTAAACACGACAGTCTTCACATTAACACAGTAATTTTCTTCATGCCTTGGAGAACAAAAGTTATTCAAATCTTTCAGCTGCGACATACTTTAGTGGGCGGGGCGGTGGAAACCAATTTTTCCTCACGCCATCAAGCATCGAGGCTTTATAACTTCAACATACAATTTCCTATCCACACCAAACTGCTTGTAACTGTAGAGGCTGTCTCCCCGAACAAATCTCAGCATCAATACTTAGTCTGCCATTGTGCTTTTGGCCGCCATGTTGAAATATCGCCAATCTTCGTACTTAAATTATCTCCTCCTACAGATGTAACACCAATGACTTCAAAGTCACTCAGTAGCATCCTCTGACCTTGAAGATGAAAACTTATGGAAATCTTTATCCTACGTCATACCTGCTGGCCACAGTGGACCGGTCAATTCGAATCCTTCGCCGTAAAGCATCGTGTCCTCATAACTTCTTCATACAATGTCTTATGTCGGCCAAATCTCTCAGGAATGCAGAGGGAGTCGCCCTGATGAGATCTGTGTAGTCATGGGGCGTGGCCGTGACGCGTGGGCTCTGTAGCGCCCCCTATTATAATGCCCCGCCTCCTACTTGTAACATAGAAGGACGAAAAGTGGTACGCAGATTCCTCATGACCGGACGCACAAAAAACCCATTTGTACTCCTAGTGTCAATCCAACAGGAAGGCAGTCATTTAGATGTGTGGCGGCGATTTTGTCCAAATCATGCCTACTTTGAAAATCATCTTGTCCTAGAGCTTAATCACCACAGACTTTAAATTAACTCAGGAATTTTCTTCATGCCTCGAAGAACAAAAGTTATGGAAATCATTCAGCTGCGCCAAGGTTAAGTTGGCGGTGCGGTGGAAACCATTTTGTCCTCACGCCGTCAATCATCGAGGCTTTATAACTTCAACATAAAATGTCCTATCCACACCAAACTGCTCGTAACTGTAGAGGCTGTCTCCCCGAACAAATCTCAGTGTCAATAATTAGTCTGCCATTTTGCTTTTGGCCGCCATGTTGAATTATGCCAATCTTCGTACTTAAATTATCTCCTCCTACAGATGTAACACCACAGACTTCAAAGTCACTCAGTAGCATCCTCTGACCTTGAAGATGAAAAGTTATTGAAATCTTTATCCTACGTCATTCCTGCTGACAGTTGCGGAGCCCGCCATAACAATCCATCGTCATGAAGCATCAAGTCCTGATAACTCCTTCATACTATTTCCTATCTAGGCCAAATCTAGAGGGAATCGAGAGGGAGTCCCCATGAATAGATCTGTGCATCAATACTGTGTCATATCCATAGCCCTACCCACTGGAAACATAAATTAGTTTTAATCTCATTCCATTAGGGCTCCTACAAGCTGTGAGTGACACAAGTTGCCACTAGATGGCAGTGTTGTCTTTCAAGTCACAGGTGTCCTTTGTGGTTAGCAACCTCTGGATAACCTCTAGATAATTTCATTCCATGGCAGGAAGTCAGCCTCTAATTTATCAGATTTTATTGAAACTTCAAAATGTGGCTGCATGCACTTTATGGAATAAAAAGTAGCAAACAAAGGAGAACTTAGATCAAAAGCATGACATTCATAGACAGCCATAAATACATTTTTGAAAGAAGGCAAGTGAAGCATCATTTGACACTCATTTATCTGCATTGATCACAAACATAGTCAGATGTACATGGCATTTGCAGGTAGTTTTGTCTAAATTGCACATCACAACATGGAATAATTGAAGGGTAATGTTTAGAGCCACATAATGGATAAGTCAGTGGTAGTAAGTCACAGCACACGATGTAAAATGAGCCAATTTACTCAGAATGCCATTTGCGTGTTTTGTCTGCCCTGTCAATGTGGCACAAAACAAGATGTCTGTAGTTGTGATTCTGACCAACTTGTCTGCGATGAACGAAGTGGCTTCCCCTGCGATTTGAAACAACTGAGCGATTTCTTTGGTGAAACACAGCTACTGCAGGACCAGTGGCGTCCGAAGGGAGGGGCCGGGGGGACCATGGCCACCCCTGGAAAATTGCTGGCCACCCCACTGGCCACCCCAGAGCTCCCACCAATTTCCCTGACTGACTAAGGTGCTGGCTCAATAGGGAACTGTACTTTAAATCTCCACCTGTGGGGATGCTAATGTGCTGAAAGGTGTGCAGTCTGACGGGAAGTCAGCACAAGACGCAGAAGAAGAAACAACAACATTTTTGTGTTTTTCTGAAATGTTTGTGTGTTTCTCAAACTTGAGGTAAATGTGTTGGATGCATATTGTCTTTAATGAAAAAGAGTCAAGGGGAATGCAATACACAGCCACAGACTGGAGCTGAATCTGAGTTGCCACAAGAGGACCATTTTGGTTTGCCACCCTGAGATTTTCACTGGCCCCATCTGGCCTCCCCAATGAAAATGTTCTGGGGGCGCCACTGTGCAGGACGCTGGTCAAACCTGGTCACTTGACCGCTGTCCCTTTACAAAAGGGAGAATCACATCTGGCTGCACTCCACTACCTATCTAAATCTGTGGCATTCCATTTCCATCCTCCCCTATGATGCGCTGCCTTCCTGCCTTCACAGTGACAACAGAAGGCAGTGTCTTAGCTGCGCCGGTTGTCGAGTGGTTGGAGTGCATGCCACATACGCAGTGGACCCGGGTTCGAATTTAGGGCAGAGGAAGTTTACTGCAAGCCACAACCCCCCCTTCTCTGTCCCACTTCCAATCTATTCCCTGCAAAAACACAGGTGTCCATGCCTGAATGCCAGACAAAGGCAAAGAGAAGTCCGTAACACTTCACACAACATAACAGTGCAGAATCGATTGTCTAAACGTACCCGATTATTAAATGTTTTAGAAATCATTCACCTGCAGTCCATTTGGATTTCTGTGGATTGCAGGAAGTTGTTCTGACTTCACCTGAAAGCGCTTAATACTGGCAGGGGCACCCCACCGCGTTACAAACACACGTTGGGAGAGAGGCTGATATTCACCCCCGGCGTGCACCGTCCCAAACGCAGGCGGTTGCCGCCTCAGTGAACAACGATCAAGCAATGTGGCTTAAGGCGGAGCGCGTTTGGACAGCAGCACGCCCCGACGTGCGTGCAGACTGCGAGGGCCCGTTCATCACTGCTTGCAGTTTTAATCAATTTTATTTTTCTCTGGCTAAAAGTGGTGCTGCAGGCTAAACCCTGCAAGGGAGGGTGGTGCAATTTGGAGGGTTGGTCCAGACTCCTGTGAATATCTCAGACACAAAAAACTACATATATCCGCCTGCAGGGGGCGCTATAACCTAGGCCAACACGTTTTTGCCAATAATTCCCACACCGTATGTCATACATTCAAAAACTTTGTATCCCCAGATTCCCTGAATGGAGCTGAATCACTTTGCAATTGGTCACGCTCACTTCCGGTTAGAAAGTTTTTTCGCAAAATCGCAAAAACTGGAAAACCTACTTTTTCGAACTCCTCCTTGGGATTTTGTCTGATCTGCGTGAAACTTGGCACATACACTCATCAGCTGGACCTGTTCTAAAGTTATCAAAAGAATTTTGCTCGGTCAAAAAATGCGCAAATTATTAACGAACAAATTTCTGTGGCTAGCTATAAAAATGGAAACTGTTTGATATCTCGGTCAAACTAAATGCTATTAACACCAAATTTGAGATCCTTGGTTGCCATGACACTGGGAAGGGAGGAGCCGAATTTGGCGAAGTTTGGCCACTAGGGGGTGCTATAAATATGGGAAGTTTATATCTCTTGAACGGCTAAACCGATTTTCAGGAAATTTGGTCGGTATGATGTAGGGCCAATCCTGAGGCCATATCTTGAAGGTGGTCATGACTGGTCAATGTGGGCGTGGCTTATTACAAGATAAACAACAAACATTAATTTCAGCCAAACTATCAGGCTGAGAGCTTTGAAATTTATATGGTACATATAGAATAGGACACAGTTCTTTCATACCCAAAATTGCACATGTACTCCACTAAGTGGCGCTATAATGGATGCCATCACGTTTTTGCCTGTAACTTCCACATTTTTAATAACACATTTGCAAACCTTATATCCATATGTTCCCTGAATAGAGCTGGGTTTTCTGACATAGGACACGCCCACTTCTGCTGCACATTTTGTTCGCTAAAGCGTCACATATGTAAAACCTACTTTTTCAAACTCCTCCTTGGGATTTTGTCCGATCTGCGTGAAACTTGGCACGTACACTCTTCAGCTGGACCTGATCTAAAGCAATCAAAAGAATTTTGCTCGGTCGAAAAATGTGCAAATTTCTGCAGCTAGCTATAAAAATGTAAACTGTTTCATATCTCGGTAAAACTAAAGGATATTAACACCAAATTTGAGTTCCTTGGTTGCCATGACACTGGGAAGGGATGAGCCGAATTTGGCGAAGTTTGGCCACTAGGGGGCGCTAAAAAGATGGGAAATTTATATCTCTTCAACGGCTACACCGATTTTTACGAAATTTGGTCGGTATGATGTAGGGCCAATCCTGAGGCCATATCTTGAAGGTGGGCATCACTGGTCAATGTGGGCGTGGCTTAATACAACAAATCCTAATTGGCACACATTCAGCCTTCCCATTACAGCGAATACCACGGCTCAGACGTTCGCCTGTGTCTTCACTTTTGCCCCGAGCCCGTCATCGTTTGGGCCAACTTCCATGGGCTCTGCGGTGCGCGGGTTCCGAGTCGTGAGGGGGGGCTTGGCCCCCGTTCAAAAAATGCTTGCAGTTCTAGTTTTATATTTTATTTATTCATATTTACAGAAGTTGCACATTCCTTTTGTAAAGCTACCGAACTTGTTTGACTCATCAATGATTTGTAAGTTTGAGCCATATGTTTATTAAGGTCTAAATTAAACAAGCTGAGAACTAAAATATTCCCAGCACTTTCTGTGATGTAGTATGCTTGCTTATCATAAGAAGTAATAAGAAATGACTCTTTACATTAAGGTAATAGCCTAGTGAGAACAGGGTGTTGGGGGAATCACTTTTTTTCCTCTTTTTCATCAAACTGCAGTTCCCGCAATTTTTGCAAGTTCCCGCAATTGTCTTAATATTCTGCATATTCCATTGCATTTTGTAAGAAAATGTGCCACATAAAGCAAGGATTTTTGCCCGCTACAATCACAAGAAAACTCTTTTCCTCTACTCATAGCCTTTCAAATTCCATGTATGATTCATGCATTTTCTTACTACCAGTGCTAGTTTAAGACACTGCATTGCCTAACATTGAAGTTAATATTGATGAAACAAATAAGCTAATATGGCTGTAGCTAAGCAACAATTTAGTGGCCTGTTAAGTGATAGTGTTTTTTTTTTTTTTTTTTTTTTTTTTATTAGCTCAAGAGAAGGGCATTTCTCCAGAGCTGGAGATGTCTGCTGAGTCCTCGTCCAGTGGAGCTGCTGGACTGTCATAGACCTCCTCTGATGTTGAATATTTGAATACTTCAGAATTATTTTTTATGATTAATTTATCATTTTTTGTTCTCAGTTAATAGGTCTCTAATATGAAGTGTGCTAAACAACACACATATACATATTAGGCCTATTGTGATTTATTATGGACTACTGTGGCAGTGGACTATTGCTCTGAATGGATTATTGTTAACTCTACTGAGTTAGTTGTGTCTTTCCCTACAACAATATTAGAATACTTATTGTGACAATATAATTTTGAAAAAATTGCCTAAATTCCTACAGTTTAGTAATGTTTTTGATGTATTAGCTTGTTTTATTTAAAAGAATCATAATAACACAAATTGAAGTACATTTAAAGTAAACTATACTATATAGGACCGTCGGTTCAGTCCACACAATATAGGTCAAGACCATATCAGCAGTTATGCAAAAGTAGTCCACTTCGTAATACCTGTGAAATATACACAACAACATTCCTTCAGTATCAGAAAGTGCTACTCACTCATTTATCTTGGTTTATAACTCTAACAAGTGAAATGTGTTGATAACTGCTTAAAAGTGAAAACTTTGAAATTGGGTACTTTAAAGAGACACTCTATATTAGTGCTGTGCCATATGGACAAAATTTTATATCATGATATGGCTAATTTTATATCCCGATAATGATATATATTCCAGCGTGTCTTTAAGTGGTAGAAAAGATTAGATGTGTTCGAGTCGCTAGTAACAACTTGTTGGCGGCATGTTTTACAGATTACTGTTGGCTGGTCGGTGTCTGACTTTTTAAACCCAAACCAAAGCCAAATGGAATGGAATTCCGGTTCCCCCTTTTCGGCACAAATCTTCTTGGGGTTGCTTCTGTATCCGCGTCTGATGTAACGTTACTAGTAATGTTATTTTCGTCTTCTATTGCGCTCTCCTCCGTCTCCGCCATGCTGCTTTGCCTCTGTTAACTCCCGAGTAACCGGTGCCGGAAACAAGTCCTTGCGGGTGACGTAAAAATTCTGCCACAAAGCAGTAGCGTTGCTGCAGTTACATTCGCTTTCATACAATAAAATTGTTCTGAACTCAAAATTTCAATATCCAACGGTCATTCCGACGTTGAGTTGTGCTTTGGATTGTGCTTTAAATTACAACTAGCATACGTTAACGTTAGTGTAGCAACAATGCTAATCAAGTAGCTTACACGTTAAAATTATGATATAAACAACAGAGGGATATACCCTACGGTAGACATTTTAATATCGCACTACGATATACAGTATATCGTGATATCGCACAGCTCTACTGTATATGCTGTATAATATAATAACAGATTAAGTTCAGCATTAGTGTAACATAACTCAATTATATAGTATGAATATTTGCTAAGGATCTATTTTGCTTGGTAACCTGAAGAGTTTTGTCATTGCAGGACCAATTCTGAAATATTTTGGAGCCGTGGACCAGGAAGCAGCACGGCTTCCTTCAGCACCACCAGACCAGGAAGTTTAAGTTTAAACATGTTTAACAATTTAAAATAAATATTTTTTGGGAACACTGCATCAGTTTCATTTATTGACCTATGGAGGATCCCCATTCTTTACCTTGTACTATCATGTTTTTTCAGTTCAGCTTGCTTGGATGGGTCAATTTAAGATGTTTGATTTTAATTTGAGAGAGATTTTCACAATTCCAGCCTGTTTTCCTCTTAAAATGTAAAAGATTGGTGCATCTATGTGGATCACCTAAAAGGGTTAGGAATATATCCATTGTAGTTTGACAAAATAGGGGCCCCCAAACAGCATCTTGCATAGGGCCCCCAGACAGAAACGGCCCTGCTCTTTACCACCAGAAGGATAGCTCAGCTCAGAGATTATTTTTAAACCTTGGAGATAAAACAGCAATTTATCTTCAGTATCAACATGACTGCAGCAGCTATCCACTGAAGTGACCTATTGTGTGGTGTTCTGTACTTTACTTTATGAAGACATTACAAAAAGAAGGGGGGAAAAGAGCGAGAACTGGAGTCCCTGGTGAGTGCTGAGCTTGGTCAGAGGTTGACATGAAATCAAACACACACACATCCTCAGTGCATGAAGTTGCTCACTAACTTACGGCTAATGCACAGTTACGTGACCTGACTGTTTGGGGTAATGCAAATAAACATAAATAATCCTACAGTAAACACACAGTTGAACAGTCACCATTGCTGATGAAAACCCACCTGACATGACAAATGTTCATGTACTGTTTTAGTCTCATTCTTGTTACATTCAGTGTGACTTCTCTCACTCTCTGGAAGTCTCCTGGAAGTTACAGAGACAGGCTGCCAAATAGAACGTATCGTTGCCTTGAACAAAACCAACTTTCTCTGCACACTGATCGAATCATTTGGGATAACGGAAGGACTCAACATGACAAAGGTTTAATCATTTTTAATCTCACATATTGTATATCTTTGGTTATGGTAAATTGACTGTATTTACTTTTCTACTCTACAAAAGATTCAAAGCCCTCTACAACACTTGCCACATACACAAATTCAGATATAAAGTATCTTAATACATATGAATGCCAGAGGCTGTCATATCAGGTGCATATCTGCCTATCATGAGTGGAACAGCGCTTTCTATAAAAGTGCTCTGTGACATGTCTATGCTAACCTATAACCACAGACTGATGGCACAGCCATCGTGAGCTATTTGGGGTTCAGTATCTAGCCAAAGGACCCTTCAAACCAAAGGAGCTCTGAATCGAACCCTCGACTTTCCGATATGGCGGATGACCTACTCTTCCTCCTGAGCCACAGCTGTTGTAAACATAACGTCACTGCAGTGATGGACAGTGTTTTCTCTGAATAACTGTCTGGTTTTTGCTATGTGCATGACAGCAGAATGGCTGTGTGCCAACAGAGGGAATCTCTGTGCGATCATTAACATTCCAGGTAGACCACAGATCAGCCAGTTACTTCTTAAATGAGGTTGACAGAAGGTCTTTAAATTCTGTACAACCGTTGCTCAAACAAACCAATTGTTTACAAGAGTGCCAATTAATTCATCAGTCTTAATTAGCAGATATTTACAGCAGTTGAAAAATAAAGTATGTGTACATGGACCTAATGTGAGCAGATCCACAGTCATTGCACAAATTCACATATATACACACATGTGGAAAGGCACTAATGGGTTAATTAACTTAAAGTTATTCTACATAAACACCCACTGCTGAGGTCAAAGAGGATACCTTGATGGAAATATGCTAAAATAAACCCAGCGTCAGGATATTAACTCTGAGGTGATGCATCATTGTTAACATCCGTCACTAATCATACCTGTCTCTGACTCTACCTGCATCTCCCATCACTACAGACACACACTTGCACACAAACACAATAGCAAGCCAGCACAGTTGTTTGCCAATTGTTATTCAACGATAGCTGTGTTGTGTGAACTCCTTTGCTCAAATCAGAGCCAGAGGAGAGTGGTAGAAGTACTTATTTCCCACAAATGGACTGCCTCATAAGTAGCTGAGCAGAGCCATGAAAGCAGTGATTTAGAGCTGAAAGAAGAAAGCCACATACACACGAATAACAAAGTCAATTGTACACCTGCCCTTGACAATGATCGGTAAAAGTCTAAACGAGACACAAGATTGAAGCCGCACTAATTTCACTCGCCTCAGCACCACCTCAATTTAACAAATGTGAATTCCAAAACCTTTTCATTTGCAGAGGTAGTATGTGTTTAATCTAGATTTTGAACATCCATTTGAATATCCTTGTTCTCTCTCCTGCTGTCCTGTTTCTTACCTTTCACGTCCTCCCACATTGTGTATTTTTCCAGTGCAATGATTTAATGCAACCTGCTAAATGTTTGAGTGTGTTCAATTACCTAAACTGATTTTAAACACAAAATCACCACATGATTTCACATATAATAAAACGAGAAAGTTTGTGTTTCATTGATTACAAGGTCAGTAGTTAATAATGTACTATAGTGTGAAATAAAATTGTAAGATAACAGTGTACAAATGCCCTATAATTACCCTACAAATGCAGCATGGTGGAGCAGCGGTTAGAACTGGTGCTTCACATTAAGAAGGTCCTGGGCTCCCCACGCTTGTGTGTCTTTCCTCCAGGCACTCTGGGTGCCCCACTATCAACACATGTACATTAGGTTGATTATTGGTCAATGCCCCCACTGGTGTGTATGTTGCCCACTTCCTCCTTGGGATGGGTTAAATGCAGAGAATCAGTTTCATTATGTTGTGCATTGTATGATATGTGATCAAACAGAAAAACACACTAAAACAGAAAAACATACTAAAATAATCAGATAACACATCGGCAAACAAACACCACAAAAACAGTTTACTGCTACAATATTGAGAAGTGTAACTTAAGTTTAGACTTAAAGTCTGTGTAAAGCAGAAATACATTTTTGTTATGAGTTTGTCACACCACAGAAACATGTGTCATTGACCACTGAGCCAAATTTGAAAGATTAAAAAAATTGCCAAGTATATAAAATTAGGTCTCAAAATGATGATACAAGTTTATCAAATAGGATAAACTCCTTGAGATGAACCATCTCGTTTTCGAGGGGGTCCTAACATACAATAATAAGAAGACAATGAAACAACTAAACAGGATAAGAAAACAAGCAAACAAACAGAGACATTACAGACAAAGTAAAAATGAACACCAAAAAAACAGAACAAAACAACAAGCACTATTCAACTGATACACTACAACCAGAACAATCAGCACATAATCAAAAAGATAGTGATATAACCACTAGATGGCCACAAAGAGGCCGTGAACCAATAACTGCCCAGCAAAAAAAAAAAAAGTATATATATAAAAGAGAATAAAGAAGATAGAGTATACAGTGGTTTGTAAGTTGTATGTAGGTATAATATCATCTGAAACATGTACAGTTTAACTCAAAATATGAAGATATGCCATTTTTAAACAGGTGAAATGATGTCAAGGATCGTATGTTTAAAGGTAATTTATTCCAGTCTGAAGGAGCCTTAAACCTAAATGCTCTCTTTCCAATTGCTTTTCTAACAGAAGGAATGGAAAAGAAGTATTGCATTGAATGTCTTAATTGATATTTTGAGGAACAAGGTACTAAAATTGTTGTAGGTAATGAGGGTAGTTTAAATGTAAACATTTAAAGATGAGTTGCAGCCAATGAATGTGTCTTCTTGTATTGAGCGAAGGCCATTTGAGTGAGTTATACATCGTACAGTGATGAGTATTAAAAGAACATCTAAGAACAAATTTACAGAGATTATTGTATGCTGTATTGAGGGGTAGAAGGTTAGTTTTGGATGCATCATGATAAACAACATCTGCATAGTCAAAAAATGGCAATATGAGTTGTGTGGCTAGTTTCTTTCGGATATTAAATGTAAAACAGCTTCTAGATCTAACTAAAACCCTGGTTCCAAACTTAATTTTGCGGAGAACATAATCAATGTGCAGTTTGAATGTGAGTTCAGAGTCAAGACATAAACCCAAGTATTTAATTTGATCAACTTGATGCAGATAAGTACCATCATTACAAGCTATTATTAGATTATTACATTTTGATTTAAGATTATGTCTTGTGCCAAAGACCATAATGTAAGATGTATTTTGATTTATTGAGTAGTAGTTTATTAGATAAGAGCCAATTTTGTAAGTTATTGAAATCAGATTGAATAGCAGTTTGGATTTGCAATAAATGAGGTTCAGAGGTATAGATAACAGTATCATCTGCATATAGTTGAACAGAAGAATTAGAACACATTAAAGGAAGATCATTAATAAAAATGGAAAAGAGTAGTGGTCCCAGAGTCGAACCTTGGGGTACACCTCTTTGTTGGACAAAAAGGTCAGACTTACTTCCTTGAATAACCACACAATATTTTCTATTATGTAAGTAAGAGTTAAACCATAAAAGTGCATTTTGTGATAGACCAATTGCATAAAATTTATCCAGGAGTAAATAGTGGTCAACTAAGTCAAAAGCCTTTTTGAGATCAATAAAAATAGCCCCTGTGAGCTTACCATTGTCAGATGCTGAAAACACATCATCAGTAAACTTTAAGAGAGCAGTAGTTGTTGAATGGTTAGGTCTAAATCCAGATTGAACTGGTGATAGGATATTATTATTCTTAAGATACTGTGATAGCTGATTAAAGATTAGTTTTTCAAATACTTTAGCTATAGTACAGAGTATTGAAATAGGTCTATAATTGTTTGGATCAAGAGTGTCACCACATTTATAAAGTGGGGTAATACGTGAGTATTTCCAGATAGTTGGTAACTCACAGGTGGATAAGGACATGTTAAACAAGTCAGCAAGTGGGTACATTAGAATGTGAGAGGCTAATTTAATATATCTTGATTCAATATCATCCAGTCCAGCACCACTGCTTGAACTCAGTTGTTTGATAGCAATCAAAACTTCTGTAGGTGTTATTTTTGCAAAGGAAAAGGTAATGTGGCAGGTTGAAATATTATTGAAACTATCAGTATAGGAGAAGTCGAGTATGAAGTCAGAGCAGACAGATGAAAAATGCTGACCGAACACCTGGGCAATAGATACAGGGTCATAATTTATTATATGACCCTGTCAGCAACCAAATCACGTGATTTGCCATGTCATTTTGTAAATACGGCCAATTATACCCCAGACCCCAGAGGGTTAAAACTAAAACTGTGATGATTTGAAAACCGTACAAGATTTTCAAAAACTGAATACATGCCCAATAGTTTGAGGTCTTCTGACTCTTTAAAAGTTAGAATGGTGTGTCTACCTGAAAGTATGAGGGACAAGGAGAGGTTGAAGGTCGATGAGTTTTGAAGAGGACTTGAAGATTTCCCCATTTAATCCCATTGAAACTAATTAGACTGCGACCAGAGGGACACCTACTGGCCGATTTGCACCAAATTTTACACAAATCCTCATCAGGCCATACCACACAATGATTAACATTCATGTGATTATCAGACAGCACTTTGTAAAGATATGCAAGATTGTCTGTATTCAACACAATATGCAGGAATTTGTCATTTTATATTTCAGGCAGTTTATGGACTATCAACATTCTTTTGATAACTCTTTGTCAGGAGGGTCTACAGATGCTACATGCAAAGTTTGGTGCAAATTGGTCAAATTCTCTAGGAGGAGTTCGAAAAAGTACGTTTTTCATTTGTCGCGATTTTGCGAATGGAAAGTTACTGCAAAAGTGGGCGTGGCCTACACCAAACAATTCAGCTGAATTCAGGGAATACATACATATGAGGATTAATAATGTGCAACATATTAAGTGGGAGTTATGAGCGAAAAAGGCTTTTGCGTTGAAAATAGCGCCACCTGCTGGTCATTTTTGGTGTGTGGGTCACAGGGGCCATTCTATAGCACCTCTATGAATTTCATTTCCATAAGTGTTATGGTGTGGGCACAGGGCCAAATATACAATTAAACTGACACCAGACCGCCACCTAGTGGCGGATCGGTAAACCCTTCATAAGCTCGCCTCAGGAGGGCACTGACATTATAGTCAGCTGCAAATATGGTTTGACCCTGAAAAAATTCTAACAAAAGGTTTTTCAGTGGTTTACAGTAGTATCAGATGTACTTAAAAACATACTGAAAGTTTACCAAAGTTTGACTCCAAGAAAGGCCCCATTTTCAAAATGGCGGCCATCAGGTCCTTAAATGACCATTACTCCTTTGTATTGCTCCTAGACCAGGAACACTGGTGCCTGATACATGTTTTGGCCATGTAATATTCTAATTAGCATTTTTGCATGATAGATAAGTGATTATAAGTACAATTATATATTAAAGCAATTGGTTACTAGCATATTTATGTGAAAAATAAGTACAATTTCGAGAATAGATTCTTTCTTTATCCCAGTTAATTTTATCTCAAAAGTTACAAACTGCTTTTACCATGCAAGGATTCTTTCAGATCATTCTGCATTGAGTTTTGAAATAGAATTTGTAAAACTATTGTCAAATCCCAAACCCTGGAGATTTAACATTATGTTACTCTCAAAAGAGGATTTTACAACTTATATGAAGGCTCATTTATAAACTTTTTCTGAGGTGCACCAAAACAGTGCAACATTCCCATTAATAATATGGGACACACTGAAGGCTTATGTTAGAGGATGTGTAATTGCCTTTTCCTCATCTTTAAAAAAGAAAACAACAAATGAGTTGAAATGCATTGAACAAGGGGCTTTGTAGAGTGGTTCGAACAGAATCATCTGAGGCTGAATGTCGACAAGACCAGAGAGATGGTGATCGACTTCAGGAGGAAGAAGAAGATGCCTTCGCAGCCACTACGGATCAGAGGGGAGGTGGTGGAAATAATACCTGGGAGTGGTGATCGACAACAGACTGGACTGGAAATCTAATACCGAAGCTGTGTACAAGAAGGGTATGAGCAGACTGTATTTCCTGAGGAAGCTTAGGTCCTTCAACGTATGCAGCAAGATGTTGGAGATCTTTCACCAGTCTGTTGTTGCCAGCATCATTTTCTTTGCCGCTGTGTGTTGGGGCAGCAGCATCGGAGCCAGTGACACTAACAGACTTGATAAAATCATCAAGAAGGCTGGCTCTGTACTTGGTCTCAGGTTGGAGGCTTTTGAGACCGTGGTGGAGAGGAGAACGCTGAACAAACTGTTATCCATCATGGACAATGATCAGCACCCTCTCCATCACACAGTAGACAGACAGCGGAGCTCCTTTTCTCACAGACTGCTGCAGCTCCGCTGTCGAAGGGACAGATACAGGAAATCTTTCCTGCCACACGCCATCACACTGTACAATAATAACAGCTAAAACTCTGGTCTTTACACATATTGTCTGTGCACTGTGGTTTTTACACACTCATTTCACTGCACCTTATATTTTATCTTGCACTACAGTCACTCTGCCTATTTATACATTTGTAAATACTAATTGTACATTTACATTTGTAAATATTTCTTGTACATTTCTTACATTCTGTACATTTTTACATTTTGTACATTATTTTGTATATATTACTTTTTTGTTTCTATTGCTATTTAATATGTCTAGGTGTTCCTCTTATTTCATTGTATTGTTCTTGTCTCTGTGTAATGCTGCTGCTACACCGTAATTTCCCAGCTTGGGATCAATAAAGTATATCTATCTATCTATCTATCTATCTATCTATCTAAGATATAGTTAATTTGGAGAGGCAACACTATTTAACCAAGGACCATAATTTACTAATGCAGATAGATTATCTTAAATTGAAATATAACTCCATTAATACCTACGCTAGCAAATTGGCATTGAAGAAATCAAAGTTATCTTATTTAGAACAAGGGGAAATGGCAGGCAAATTACTAGCTAGATAGATACAAAAGGAATCAGAAGATAGAACAATTGTTAAAATTAGAAAACAAGGTTCAAATTAATGGTGTCTTCAAATCATATTATACTGAATTGTATACCTCTACATCACAATCTGAGCCGGATGAGTGTAAATCCTTTTGGGATAATATTTTGCTGCCTGTTTTAACACAAGTTAATAGACAAAGTTTAGAAAAAGATATATCTTCAGAAGAACTCCTGTCTGCTATGGCAATACTTCAAAAAGGCAAATCACCAAGTTTAGATGGCCTGCCAATTGAGTTTTATAGGCAATTTGCAAATGATTTATTGCCTCTTTTTCTTGCTATGATCAATGCTTGTTTTAGGAGAGGCTGTCTCCCTCAGTCTTTATGTTTGGCATCTATAACCCTTCCCTTAAACAAAGATAAACATCCTCTCCATTGTGCCTCTTATAGGCCAATTTCAGTTATTAATGTAGATTACAAAATCATTGCCAAGGTTCTAGCACTACGGCTTGAAAGGGTTTTACCTAGTAATATTCATCTAGATCAAACTGGGTTTGTTCATGGTTGAACCTCTACTGACAATTTACGCAGGTATTTTGACATTCTTTACCATACAAATTAATTAAATTCTCAAAATGTTATTCTCTCTGTCGATGCTGAAAAAGCATTTGACAGAGTTGAAAGGAAATATCTTACGTCTGTCCTTAGAAGGTTTAATTTTGGTCCTAAGTTTCGGCACTGGACATCAAGTCTTTATAGTCCTCCTATGGCCATTGTAAAGATAAACACCAACTATTCTTAAAACATTTCTGCTCTCTCGGTTGTCCGATGTCCCCTGCATTGTTTGCCATTGCTCTTGAGCCGTTAGCTGCAATGATCAGGTCTCATGATCATATCAAAGGAATTATGATTGGGAAGGAGAAACATCTCATATCTCTGTATGCTGATGATATTTTGTTGTATCTCCATGACCCCTTAAATTCTATGCCATTTATGTTATATCTATTTGAAAAAATTGGGAAGTTATCAGGCTACAAGGTTAATTGGGATAAAACAGTGATAATGCCAATTTTGAATTTCGACCATACTTTATTAAGGAACCATCTTAATTGGAAATGGTCTACTAAAAGTATTAAAGTCCGTGTAAAGCAGAAATAAAGTTGTGTTATGAGTTTGTCACACCACAGAAACATGTGTCATTGACCACTGAGCCAAATTTGAAAGAGATAAGTATATAAAATTTGGTCTCAAAATCATGGAAAAACAAGCACTTCTCTCTGCTGTCAAACGCTGGGGGCGTGTCAGTTAGAGGCGCTGGAGCCACGCCCACGCACGGGAGGGGAGCCTCCGTGTACTGTACAAGGACGTAACCTACAGTAACAATGTAAGCTAGCAGCATCATCGGACGGACCCAGCCCAACCTGTTTGAACCATCAGAGCCAGAAGCTGACTCTGAGTCAGACACTGATAGTGCTCAGCCTCGTTCCTCACAGTCCATGTTTTACATTACACACAAATGTAAAACCCCAGTCTACATATAATTCCTTGCCATAGCTTGGTGCACATAAAATATTACCTGTAGATTATCATTGTGCTGTCAGATGGACTCCGCTCAGGGAATGAGGCCAAACCATGTCATGATTAAATGCAGTAACATTTGCTAACATTACATGGGCATGGACGGTCGCAGGCGGGCACAAAATCGTATCGCCGGCGGCGGAGATGAGAGCATGCGCCGTCCAAGCCGGGGCCGGAGAGGGTCGGTTCAGCCCCACTGACCAGCATCAACGGACTCTTCAGATATCCAGACTTTACCTGATGACAGTTGCTGTAACTATCGGGGGTAAAGTGGACACTGCAGAGACGGGTGATGGTGGTGATTTTGAACTCTCCACAAGACAAAATCTCCACAAGACAAAATCGATCCACCGTTTCCTTACATTGTCGTCCTTAGGAAACTTACATAAGCTAAAAGTGCTGTTACCCTGCACACTGTGGCATCCAGGAAAGATGCACGAGTGATGTGGAGGAGACATGACTGTTTAGCTGACTGGTTAGCTAGCTGCAAACTATTCTAAGAGATGCTATCCAAGACTCGAGAGCAAGCGGAAAAACCACCGAAGCTAATGCGCTGAATGTATACTGCTTCCGCAGCAGGGCCGGGTTTATCTGTGATTTCTGATCCACCCCATTAAATCCTGAACACAGAAATTTTGAAACACAGTTTGTGAGCCTAGCTCCAAAATTAAATTCTAAATGGTTGAATGGCTTTTTACATGTTTTAAGAAAATACATGTATGACCTTTTTAATGTGTTTAGAAGAAAATGGCTGAATTTACTTTACACGGACTTTAAGTATTTGGGTATGTTTATTCCGAGAAAACGGGAAGACACCTTTAATTTCCTTTTCCAATTTCTCTGATTGGTAGAGTTAACATAGTTAAAATGTCTGTGTTGCCTTAGTTTTTATATTTATTTCAGAATTTTCAGAATATTTCATGTTCATGGAAAAGAATAGAATCCTTTGACATGTATCCATACAGTTTGGAACATTTACTATATATTGAGTTCAAAGTAGTGGATAAAATTACCAAGAATCCTGTTATTTTAAACAGCCTCAGCATTTGGAAGTTGTCTCATAAACTGTTAAGCTATAAGACTGTTATTTCTCCTTTTTCTCTAATTTGGAAGAACCCAAGTATTACATGCTGTATGGATGACACTTTTAAATTATGGTATGATGAAGGTATCCAAGAATTGTGTCATCTAGTTGATAATGGGACATTTCTTTCATTTGCTCAGCTGCAACAGAGATATGGATTCCCTCCTTCCCATTTATTTAGATTTTTTCAAATAAGACATGCATTAGATATTGAAAATGGTTCTCTTCAAGAAACCACACCATCAGAAATTGATTCTATATTAAACATTAAGAAGCAGGACAAGCAGAAAGTTATTTCTAATTGATATCATGTCTTCATAGATTGTTCTGTAGTAAATAATGATAATGTAAGACAAAAGTTGGAACAAGATCTTCATATGGAAATTCAGAAAGAGGATTGGTATTACGTTAGTAGGCAAGTTCATAAATGCTCTTACAATTTAAGGCATAAACTAGCTTTATTTAAGATGATACATAGGATTTATTGCACTCCAGAGAAACTACGTGAAGTGAACAGTAAGATGTCATTTCTCTGCTGGCGTTGTAAGAAACAAAAAGAAACATTTTTTCACATGTTTTGATCATGTGACTCACTCTCCTTTTTTTTTGGAATTCTGTTATCCAGTTGATATCTCAATGTTTACATGTATCCATTCCATTGTCACCTCGTTTATGTCTTTTCGGAATAACTAGTATGTTTGACAAGTGGAATAAACATCAAAGTAGGTATATACATTTTGCTATGTTGGCAGCCGGGAAATGTATAACTTTAAAATGGAAAGAATCCGAACCCCCAGTAATAGTGCACTGGTGGAATGAACTTTCAAGCTACCTCACACTGGACAGTATATATTACAGTAGTAAAGGCAGATCCTCAGACTTTTTAAAAATCTGGCAATCTCATATATAATTTGTCTTTATGAGTGTTCTGGGTCAATATAAGTCATAGCAAAAAATGGTATGATCCGAATGTAATAATTTAAGTTGTTGTTTTATTGTGGTAGTTTTTTTTTTATTGTGAGTGGGTTATGTTTGGATATTATTTTGGTTCTTTGATTGTTGTATATAAAATCTATACAAAAAAAAAAGAAAAAAAGAAATCTGTCTAATGTTCTTTTGACACCCCCATAAAATGACACTAAGCATTTGTGCTGTAATTTCAATGAGGCAAGCAATATCACATGTCAATATTCTCCTCCACTATCTTCTGAATTGCTGAACATTGTGAATTTAGTTTTGTTGGGTTTAGTATAATGCCACCTTTAGACTCAAAAACATCTATAGAGGATGCATTACATATGTATGACCTTATTCAAATTGAAATGAGTGACCATTTTAGAGGGTTCACACACAGGCCTCTGTTGGGTGCAATAACTCTCACATTGAATGTCAAGTTTGTGTTTTAGCAAAAAAAGCACGTATGTTTTCAAAAACTACTGACTACTACTACTAGGCGTTACATGACATAGGCTAAATCATTTACATCTGTGGTTCACCCCAAACAAAGATAAAACATTACAGTAATCTCACAAAATCATGTATTCCAAGTATGTAATCATGTCAGTGCAATTTAGACAAGTCCAATGAATTCATACACCCAGAAAACATGGGGTTAGACACCAAGATTACATGGCTAGGTCAAATAATGAAGGAGTTAGGATATTTTAGGGGTTCCTGCCCATCTTGGACGCCATCTTGAAAATTACACCTTTCTAGTGGTCAAACTTTGGTAAACTTTAAGTATGTTATTAAGGACACCCAATACTACAAAAAACAACTGAGAAACCTTTTGTTAGAATTTTTTCAGGGTTAGGTGGGTTTTTTTCATATATGCAGCCGACTATTAACTAAACAAAGTTTCGTGTGAATCCGATGAACAGATGTGGAGATATAAAATAGTTCAATTTAAAGAGCGCCACCTTGTGGTCATCGCCTAAAATTTTGCACAGGGCCTCAGGGGCTCATGGGGAAGTAGTATCATGAGTTTCATGTCATTAGACCTGACCACTGTGGAAATATCCAACACTTCCTGTTTTGAACCAAATCTGCAGGAAGTTGTTATTTATTGACTTTAAAATGATTAGTTTTAATCAGAATCCCTTAATAACTTTTTGTCAGGAGGGTCCACAGATGCTGTGTGCCAAGTTTCGTGCAAATCGGTGAAAACCCCTGGGAGGAGTTCGGAAATGGGCGTGGCCTATACCATGAGATTCAGCACAATTCACTGAACGCGTAGATATAAGGTTTTTGAATGTGCGACAAAGTATATAGGAGTTATTAGCCAAAAGGCACTTTCTTTAATAACAGCGCCTAGAACAGCGAATAGATTATAACATTTTTCGCGAGGTGTGACTTATATTCCAAGTTTGGTGAGTTTTGGGGTATGTTCAGGCAGTGAAAAATGCGATCATTTTGGACAAAGGAAAAAAAAAATAATAAAGAATAATAATCATTACGATTACAATAGGGACCTCGCAGGTTCCCTGCTCTGGCCCTAATAATAATAAAAATCATTTCAATTACAATAGGGTCCTTGCAGGTTCCCTGCTCGGGCCCTAATAAAAGGCATTCAAAATATATAGGTTTAACTGTGGGTGTAATTAGCTCAGAAACCAAGTTGGAGGAGACATATGTAGCCATGCCGCCACCCCTGGAGCCTCTATCAGCTCGATAAAGTACATAATTTAACAGTTTGATTTCATTGTCAGAGACTTTACTATTAAGCCATGTTTCAGACAGTGTAATGATATTAGGATTGTATTGGGTTACCCAAGCACGAAGTAAATCAATTTTTGGCAGAAGACTTCTAATATTCAAGTGAATAATCAAAAATGTTTTATTCATTTTGAAAATAAGAGTTCAATGAGATATCGACATTATTAAGAGATAAATTGGAAGCTAGGTAAATTGAAAAATTGTATAAGATTGTTAGAGGTTGCAATATTATAGCAACAAAACAAACACACAAGAAACATAGACACAAAAGAAACGAAGAAAGGCCAAATTCAGTCAGTAGCAGAAACCATAAAAGACACAGAGGTCTGTCTGCATTGTAGATAGAATAGTAACATAGCTCAAAAAAAAATAATAATAATGATAATAATAATAATAATAATAATAAAAGTAGTGAAAGACATGTAAACACATTCCTTTTTTTTTTTTTTTTTTTCCCCCTTCCTCTCTTACGACAACAACTGAGAACAGCTGGAAATGCAGCAGTATCTATGGATTTACGACAAACCCGAAAGAAAACAAACAAATCAATTTGTGGCAGATAACCAAAAGACATTCCAGCGCATATAAACTATGGAGGACCAAACCTGACATAAGTATAAATCAATCAATCAATCAATAAATGCATAAATGCATAAATAAATACATGAATAAATAAATAAATGCGGAAATAAATGTATAAATAAATAAATGCATAAATAAATACATGCATAAATAAATGAATAAATAAATAAATGCTGAAATAAATGTATAAATAAATAAATAAAAGTATAAATAAAAGAATTAATGCTTTTTATTTATTTATACATTTCTGTTCAGCTAACCACTGCTAGACGAGCGCTACAGAGCACAAATCGTCCAAAAGTGCATGTTGTCAGTCTCATATCTGTCATGACTGTAAATCTGTCTGTTGTGTTCTTGTCTGGTTTTGTCTTGTGGCTTCTTGTATTTGATTTCCATGTCTTTGTATCTTGTCTTGTGTCTTGTTTTTCCATGCCCTCATGTGTCCTTTAAGTTCTGCTGTGTCTTTTCCTATGTTCCCTCTGGCTCCCTCTGTCTATTGTTTTGTTCCCCTCATGTCCTTGTGTGCTCCTCCCCTTCGTTACCTCACCTGTTGGTCCACCTCACCTGTTCCTCGTCTCGTCATCAGTGTCTGTGTACTTAGTCTGTGTGTTTCCCTTCACTCCCTGTCTGGTCATTGTTCTTGTCAGCGTCCGTCCGTCCATGCTCCATGCTCCATGCTCCATGCTCCAGTTCCTGTGCCTCTGTCTGTTCCTTGTTCCCCCACGGTATGTGTTTTTGGAGTTTTGCATTTTGCATCTTTGATTTGAACTTTGCCTTTTTCTTTGTACTTTGTCTTGCTTTAATTTGCTACTTTGCCTCGCTTTCATTTGCTACTTTGCCTGCTTCTGTTTTTGTGTTCAGCTTTTAAATAAAGCTCGCCTTTTGTTCCCCACGCCCTGCCTCTTGTCCGTAACTGCATTTGGGTCCACCTTCCCCTTTTCCTGAGTCTTCCCTTTAACCCCCCACCTGACAGAATGACCAGACCAAAGATAGACCCAGCAGTTAACGGCCATGAAATAATTAAATGGTACTGGGACTTCATGACCAATCCTGCTAGTAGGGCTCGTCAAGTTGCTGCTAGCAAACTCTTCTTCCGGGACGCAGCCCAAACCCACGCCACAGCCACAGCCACAGCCAAGCTACCAGCCCAAACCCATGCCTCAGCTCCAGCCCCAGCCCATGCCATAGCCACAGCTAGGCTACCAGCCCAGGCCTCAGTCTCGACCCCAGGGCCTGCAGGTCCTGAGGCGTCTCCTTTCTGGGGAACCCGCCTGGCCTTCAAGGTTTCCCCGCCTAGGAAGCGCCGCTCTCGGTGGCGTCCGGGCTCCTTGAGGTCTGGCGCCCTCCTTTGCTGTCCTTCGCCGACACCTGCCAGTGGCCCTCAGTCGGCGGCCCGGTCGACACCTGCCAGTGGCCTTCAGTCGGCGGCCCGGTCGACACCTGCCAGTGGCCTTCAGTCGGCGGCCCGGTCGACACCTGCCAGTGGCCTTCAGTCGGCGGCCCGGTCGACACCTGCCAGTGGCCTTCAGTCGGCGGCCCGGTCGACACCTGCCAGTGGCCTCCAGTCGGCGGACCTGATGGCGCCTGTTCCTGCCAGTGGCCTTCAGTCGGCGGACCTGATGGCGCCTGTTCCTGCCTGTGGCCTTCAGTCGGCGGACCTGATGGCGCCTGTTCCTGCCAGTGGCCTCCAGTCGGCGGACCTGATGGCGCCTGTTCCTGCCAGTGGCCTCCAGTCGGCGAACCTGATGGCGCCTGTTCCTGCCTGTGGCCTTCAGTCGGCGGACCTGATGGCGCCTGTTCCTGCCTGTGGCCTTCAGTCGGCGGACCTGATGGCGCCTGTTCCTGCCTGTGGCCTTCAGTCGGCGGACCTGATGGCGCCTGTCCCTGCTCCTCGGTCGGAGGCCCGGCCGAGGCCCGTCCCGGCACCTCGGTCGGAGGCCCGGCCGAGGCCCGTCCCGGCACCTCGGTTTGAGGACCGGCCGAGGCCCATGCCAAGTCCTGTCCCAGCACCTCTGTCGGAGGACTGTCCGAGGCCCGTCCCTGCTCCTCGGTCGGAGGACCGTCCGAGGCCCATGTCAAGTCCTGTCCCAGCACCTCGGTCGGAGGACTGGCCGAGGCCCGTCCCTGCTCCTCGGTCGGAGGACCGGCCGAAATACAGAAATAAATAAATAAATAAATGTAGGTGAACAGAAATGTATAAATAAATAAAAAGCATTTATTCTTTTATTTATACTTTTATTTATTTATTTATACATTTATTTCAGCATTTATTCATTTATTTATGCATATATTTATTTCAGCATTTATTTATACATTTATTTCAGCATTTATTTATTTATTTATGTATTTATTTATGCATTTATTTATTTATTTATACTTATGTCAGGTTTGGTCCTCCATAATAAACTACTCACCAAATGAAATATAAAAAAAAAAAAAAAATTCAGGCTGTGTTAACACAGCCTTAGCAGAGGTGAGGTTACAGCCTATTTAGATATTTTAATATCCCAGCTTGTAAATGCCACGTAACCGTATTAATTGCTCTTATAAAGGAGAGGAGACATGACAGTTTCAGTGGCTTTGTGACAGGTGAACAGTTGGGATTTTCCATCAAAAATGACATTCAGTGTGCACGGATACCGGAGAGAGTATTTTAAGTCAAGTTCACAGAGTCTCCGTTTAACTGTATCAAAAGAACGGCGCTTCTTCGTGAGCTCTGCGCTGAAGTCAGGATATATGTAGATGTGAGTACCTTTATACACCAGCTCCTTTTTCTCTCTGGCAAGACGGAGGATTCTCACCTTATCCTGAAAATTGAGAAGTTTAATCAGGATAGGCCTTGGACCAGCTCTATCCTTGTGAAGGAATGTGGGAGTACGGTGAGCCCTCTCAATAACCGGAGCAGTGGGGAGGTTTTCTCAGCCAAGGAGCTGTGGAATTAACCCTGTAAGACCCAAATATAGAAAAACCTAAAAAAAAAATGTTTTGATCATTCAGACATTGTTGTAGGAGGCCTCTGATGCAGAAATGAAAGAGTTTTTTTAAAAAAAATGTTTATGTACGTTTTTAGAGAAATGTTGTAATATTGCAACGTTGGGCTTAGGTGGGAGCAGAATTTCTGTATGTGTACTCATGTTCTCTGAACAACAATTCAGAACAACTAAGGGTTCATTTGCAGAGTTGATTGCTTACTTAGC
The DNA here is from genome assembly GCF_900880675.1 of Sparus aurata. Classification (NCBI taxonomy): domain Eukaryota; kingdom Metazoa; phylum Chordata; class Actinopteri; order Spariformes; family Sparidae; genus Sparus; species Sparus aurata. The sequence goes on along the minus strand of NC_044203.1, from coordinate 5,487,595 downwards.
CCCATAAAGGTATATAACATTAATAATAATCACACATTCATATTTTTATGAAGAATTATAAAAAAAAATGTTTTTTATTAAATAGCTTTTTATAGTGACTTCTTCATTCCTTTTTTTTCTTTTCATGGCTGACTTTCATTCATAGTGAAAGTCCCAAAGTTCTTGTCTTCTGAAAAGCGAAGGTGAACATCACACTTGCTGCACTGCATGTTAGTGTATCCTTTAGTGCAGTGTCTGCAGCTTCCTCTCCCTGTCTTCACTGGGAAATGCGCAACTAGGTCCTTGCGTACATCCAATGGGAGGTGTGCACTTCTCTTGGATGGTCTCTTCTGAGGAGTCAGAGGGCTTCCTGATGTCACTGTTGCTGGGCTTCCTTGGCCTGAAGATGGTCATCCTCTCTTTGGAGTTTGGAGCGCCATGTTCACCAGGATGAGAGAGGATGCTGGCTGTGCCTGAAACTGTCTCCTGTTCATTGTCTCTTTGCTTCAGCTTCATTGTCAGAGATCTTGAGAAAGGATGATGGTCTGCCAGAAGATGTACATGTACCAGCGACAGGATTTAACGGGGGACCTCTATTTGGCTGAAAATGAGTCCAACAAATCCACAACTCCCATGTACTTGTTGTTGACACCAACAATGTAAGGCCTCTCAACTTCAGTGTAGGTTCGGCTGGCTTTGTCCCAGCGTTGAATCTTCTGCACAGGTTCAGGTCCAGCAAAGGATAACACAAGTGTGATGGCCCTGTTGTCAGACCATTTGACAGCACAGATGTTGTGATTCCCCTCCACTCTGACGTCATCGCTTCCTCTCCCCTTTTTCTTCAAGCTCTTCTCGTCTTCAAGGTCACAGTTGGGCAGGCGCACCTGCCTGGCTGTTCCCATGTAATGAATTCCCCAGTGTTTACCAGGCAGACAATACTGTCTGCTTATTGTAAGTTGCTTTGGACAAAAGCATCTGCTAAATGCCCTAAATGTAAATGTAAATGGCTTAGCCTATGCTCTCTACTTATCATGCTAAAAGAAATGTGCATCCCAATCACCAGCCATTAAGTCACACAATACTGCCTTCAAATGACAATACTGCTTGTAATGGTCTCTAATTATCATACTAAAAGGAAAACATGCATACCCCCACTTACATCCACACATCCACATTCAGGAAAATGTTCACCTTTCTTAGAACTGAATTGTCTGTTGATATCCAGTCTGATCAAATTAACTACATTTTTTTAGAGATAAACTTTTAAATCAGTCAAATTTGACCAGAACACAACACAAGGGTAGTATGTAAACTTTCCATGTATAAAAAAACACTCTGTTTCAGGCAGTGGTGTAGTGGAGGGAATACAACCTGTTTGTTCCCACTGCAACAGGCCTGCTATTTTGACTACCACACTCACCCAACGTTGTAATATTACAACAATTATATAACAAGCTCTAAATGAAATTTGATGAATCTGTTCTACAAAAACTACATATGTACATGTTCTAGACATGGTAATAACAACAACAAAAAATATAAAAGACATTTTACTTACTTGAATCTGATGAATTTAGTCCAATGAAACAAAGCAATGTTGTCCGAAGGAAACCATGAGAGGTTGTGTGAGTTCATGGCCATGAGGCGGGACTTATAAACAAATGTACTATCCAATAGCATCGTGAGACTGAACAATAGGACCCAATGACTATGTAAATGTGGTCAAAAACAAGATAAAATACAACAGATTGTTTTTTAGGGGGGCTAAAGGTAACGTTGTCATATTACAACAGTGGGTCTTAGAGGGTTAACTGGGACATGAAGCCAAGAATGTCGCGGCCCTCCGAGGATTCGGGAATTTTGACAAAGCGAAGATTAGAAGATCTGCTTCGGTTCTCCAGATCCTGAATCTTGTCCATCAGGTAGGCATTATCTTTAGTTATATATTTGTTCTAAGTCATTAGATCTTGTAGATTATCTTCGTTTGCCCCGATCCATTGTTCTAATGAAGAGACATGCTCTCCAAGAGTATCCAGTGACATCTGAATGCTGATCAGTTTTGTTTGGATAGGATCGATCTTTGAATCGAGATGAGTGAGCATGTCTGTCTTGATCTGTTGTATGCCATCCCACAAAGTTTGTAGTGAGATCTGATTTTGTTGATCCAGTGCCATTGTACAGCCGAATAATATTGTCCAGTCGTTGTGCCGAGTGAATGGAAAATAAAGTGGACTTTAAGCCTTATAGCCTATTTGCCAGCCCATAGGGCCCCATTGTGAACCCGGAAATGTTGAGTACACCAAAGTTTTATGTTAGAAATGTACAGTATGGGTCCCCAGCATTAAGAAACTGCCAGATGCTAACTTGCACATGTTGAGCAATTTTCATAATTAGCATTATTAGCATTAATTAGCATTAATTGCTTATATGGGCAATATTTCAGGAACTGCTTGGCCGATTTGGACAATATTGGCATGGTTTTGGGGGTTATTGAGGATGCTGAATCCATTTCTGACATTTTCAAAATTCAAAATGGCAGTTTAAAGCAAAAGTGGCCATATTTCAACTCCCAGTGGGACGATTTTGATGAATTTTGAGTCAATTTTGAATGAATTGAATGTTTCAGCTGAATCTATAAAAATAAATTGTAGGATATTTATGAACACAATTATCCAAATGATGCCGAATATGTACATTTCAATTCACATAACGTTACACTCTGAGGTGACATTGGAGATAACGAAGGCAAGTACCATATCAGAATTCAAAATGGCAGTTTAAACCAAAAGTGGCCATATTTCAGCTCCCAGTGGGCCAATTTTGATGAATTTTGAGTTGATTTTGAGGTTATCTATATGCTTAATACTTTGGACCTGCATTTCAGAATCAAGAGAGCACAATGTCATTGGTCTGTATTTTGAGACGTAATACTTCTTCAAATTTCTTCAGTTCTGCTTGCATTTTTTGGCTGCACAACTTTGTGTCATTGTCACTGTGGTTACTGCATCGGGCGTAATACTGGCTGGATGGAAAGACGGATAAAACAGAGCTTTTTATATTTGGATCATACCATCTCAATGCAAGTAAAAATAGAAAACTAGAGGCAGATAACCATTACAGTGTCTATATAGTGCATATCTCATTTCAAAAATGTCATATATAGACTAATATATAGCCTACTTCTAAACTGTCTCTTGGGGTGGTTTAAATTGTTAAAATATGGTAGGAGTTATTTTGCGTAAAATCCGGAGACTTAATCCACAGTAATTAATACATGAACAGTTAATGTTACCACAACTACCTAAAAGAGTTAGCCTACTTTGCTTCATCGCCCCAAACCTAATAGCTCACAAGTTCTGGCGAGCGGAAAGAGAGGGTGACTGGCTGTTGCTTCAACATGCCTTGAAGAGATGCTGCCCTATTTCTTTGCCACCGCTCATCAGAACTACTCAAGACTGATCACATGGCATCTGCGCGACATGCAGCACCTTCCTGCTACTGCCAAGGATGACCTCCTCGCCAGAAGACATGTGTGCCGCCACTCAGATGGTGCAGCTGCAGTGAGTGGAGATATGTTTGGGGAGCAGACATGCATCAAGCAAGGGAAGGGAGTAGGAGGCATGAAGGGCATCTCCACCAACCCTGAGCAGTTCACAGTGTGGATCCAATGTTTCAACATCTGCTCCCATCTCTCCAAGTGGATGAGATGTACAGTGATGCTGAAGAGTTGGAAAAGACAATGAAGCCCAACAGACACAAAGAAGATGGCAGGAGTTGGACACAGAGGACCGGAGAATGCTATGGGAAAACTCTCACTCACCACAGAGACTGCTACCATATCATAAATGGCCAGGTGGCGGATGGAAAGGTAAATGGCCTTGCATTTTTATAGCGCTTTTCCAGCTTACCGACAGCTCAAAGCACTTTACAATACTTGCCACATTCACCCATTCACACACACATTCATACACTGATGGAGGAGGCTGCCAAGGCACCAACTGATCAAGGACACTTTGACACACAGCTGGGGGAAGCCGGGATTCAAACCAGTGACGTTCTGATCACTAGACGACCACTCTACCTACTGAGCTACAGCTGCCCCCAGGTGAATGGTGAAGGTGAATGTGAATGTGCAAGATGCATTGAAGATCAGGCAGGACATGAGCACACTTTTCTCTTCATCGCTTCCTGGGGGATTTCATGCACCCATCTCAAATAAGGCTGTGTCAATGAAATTCAAGACAAAAGGATTTAAGGTCAATGGGAAGATCATATGAGACCTTGTGGCGTTGTTTGCTCGGCTGCTGGTGGTGGGGAGCAAGAGAAGAATGGAACGCTCTACCCTCTTTAACTACGAGCTCAGCCCGGTCCCTGCATCCCTCATTGATGAGTATGGATGCCTCAGAAAGAAAGTAACATGTCTGTTATTGTTCAGCATCTTGGAATCCTTGTTCCCAATGCTCACCTACCAGATGTTGTACTCGTTGATGCATTGCAGCTCATCTACCACGTGGTGTGGCCATCGTCAGGCGTTGTGGCTGACCTCGCAGCCAGCTTGGGGCGCTGGCTTGATTGCTACATCACCCAAATATTTATTATCTTTGACCTGTATGAGCAAGTCTCTGCCAAAGACCACGAGAGACAGAGAAGAGCTGGGGAGAGCTCAACAGAGTACCAACTCTCACTGACAACCCCCCTACCTAGCCACGATAAAGTGATGAAGGATAAGACAAACAAGCGGAGGCTAGGCGAGCTCTTGTGCACACACAACATAGGAGATCACATCGAGATGGTCAGCAGAGCAGACGGTATTGTCACTCATGACGAAGCTGATGTCTCCCTAATCTAATACATGTTCGATGCAGCCAGGTGTGGTGCTAAAACTGTCCACATTTTCAGCGATGACATTGATGTGTTTATGCTCATGGTCTGTTGGTGCTGGAAGGTCGGTATCACATGTCACCTGCAGATGGAGAGATGGGATGGCACTGTTCTCAACATCAATTCGACAGTAGAGAATCTGGGTGAGCACTGTCGCTCCATCCTGGCTATGCACGCTCTCTCTGGGTGTGACACCACCTCCTATCCCATTGGTAAAGGGATGGTGTCCGCGCTTAAGGCCATGAGAGTAGAAACCTGGTGACCTGCTTCAGTTCATCAGAGAGGAGGGAGCTACTGATTTGCAAATCACAGAGGCAGTGAGGTTTTTTTTTTCCTGGCTCTGTACAACCACAAGAAGTGTGCATCTCTGAACGGTGCCAGATATGACATATACTGAAAGTGCAAAACCCCCCCAGCACTGAAGACACAGCCTCCTACAGAGTGCAACGTGCACCTCCATGGACGGCGTGCCCATCTACAGGTGCTGCATTGGAAAGCAGCAGACCGCCATGATCCACCAGCAGTGGACATCACCCACTGCATGAAAAGTACGATTTTCGGCCCCGTAAACGCCCGGAAATCTCCCTAATTTTCTGCAGTTAACGACAATTTACAGGCTGTGAACGTAGCGTTTGTCTGTGCCGAAAATTGTCGGAAACGAACCATGACGTCAGTGGAGCTCCCGGAGGTGCGAACGCCTCTAATTTGCATATGAATAGCAGCGAAACCACGCCTGGCCAGAGAATGTGTGGGCTGGCTTGAATATCCTCACTCAGTATTGGATGAAACCACTACTCATAAACAAGCAAAATCACTAGTGATTGGTCACCCTGGGTCATTATAAATATAAACCCCGGTGGGAATATATTTATATTCATATGATTTATTCATTCATTTATATTTATGATATCATCAATGACATGAATGAATTTACTGAGGAAAGGAACATTTGCCAGGAAGGTGTTGTTTATTCGAAGAAAGAGTTTTATTAGCACAAACACAAACACACCACAACTATGTACAAAGCATAATTTGCCCACACAACAAACGGGAAGCTCACAAGAGGCCCAAAATCCTACAGCACCGCAAAGTGTCTGTTTTTGCAGACGTCTGTGGTGCGCTGCCCTGTACTTCGGAATCGCCTCTCATGTGACAGCAGTCACTGCATGAAAAGTGGGATTTTCGGCCCCGTAAACGCCCGAAAATCTCCCTAATTTTCGGCAGTTAACGACAATTTACAGGTTGTGAATGTGGCGTTTGTCAGTGCCGAAAATTGTCGGAAACGAACCATGACGTCAGTGGAGCTCCCGGAGGTGCGAACGCCTCCAATTTGCATATGAATAGCAGCGAAACCACGCCTGGCCAGAGAATGTGGCTGGCTTGAATATCCTCACTCAGTATTGGATGAAACCACTACTCATAAACAAGCAAAATCACTCGTGATTGGTCACCCTGGGTCATTATAAATGTAAACCCCAGTGGGAATATATATATATATATATATATATATATATATATATATATATATATATATATATTTTTTTTTTTTTTTATTTATTTATTTATTTATTTGATTTATTCATTCATTTATATTTATGATATCATCAATGACATGAATGAATTTACTGAGGAAAGGAACATTTGCCAGGAAGGAGTTGTTTATTCAAAGAGTTTTATTAGCACAAACACACAGCATGTACAGAGCATAATTTGCCCACACAACAAACGGGAAGCTCACAAGAGGCCCAAATCATACAGCACCGCTAAGTGTCTGTTTCTGCAGACGTCTGTGGTGCGCTGCCCTGTACTTCGGAATCGCCTCTCATGTGACTGCAGCGTGGCGCAGAGCTTGGTGAGCTCCCGGCTGCGAAAGGACGGAGGTCGCACAATTCATCCAGACACCCGCCATCTTGTGCCGTCTTCCTCCTCAGACATCAGGTCCATGGCGGCGCACTTCCAAAGGTCCACCTCATCCTCAGCTAGCACTCTGGCTCGCTTCCAGCAGCTGTAAAAACAATCAATAAAGACGATCAGTACTGCGCGATGCACTGCGTATGGATACAACACATATTATTTGATAGAATAATAATCACATTGACCAAAGACGGATCTAATCTATCTTACCCTCTTTGTCCTCGATCGACTCCGAGCTCAACTCATCTCCGCTCCTTCTTCCTCGTCACTCACGCTCCGGTCAACCCGGAAGTTTAAAAACTCTTACAGGTCATGAACTCTCACACGCAATAAGAATTACTTTTCAACTGCTTTTAAAACATTCAGAACCCATGAAATTATAGAAATACTTTTTTTTAAATATATATATATATATATATATATATATTTTAATATCTTGGTTATCTCAAAATATTGCATGCAAATTTTAACTTCTTAACAACTGGTGTTTTATCTTTAACTTGTTCCCAGGAGAGAGAGAGAAAAGAATAAATAACCTTTTTTACATAACATTGGCCATTGCTAATGACATACACAGTAATTAATCTAGCATACTTTCATTAAATAAATTAATTCAAGCTAAAATATAAGGGTCTATAATTAGGCAATACTGAGCCTCATCTATTTATACCAGAGATTTTCTTAAAATGAAGTTAACACCTTATAGAAAAAGGTCACCTGGGGTAAAACTCCCCCTGCTACCCTGATTTGCATTTGTATAGCTCACAGCATTTTCATTTACATGTTAAAGCCTCCCCTAGAATCGGGGGGAGGGGGGTCATGGGGGGACAACTGCCAAGCAAGGCCCACGTCAGTTTCCGACAATTCACGGCAGTTTTCAGTGTTGCCTGCAAACTGCCACAAACCTGAAATTCCGCGTCAATCTACAGTGCCGCATACTGACGAAAATCCCACTTTTCATGCAGTGAGTGTGGCGCAGAGCTCGGTGAGCTCCCGGCTGCGAAATGACGGAGGTCGCACAATTCATCCAGACACCCCGCCATCTTGTGCCGTCTTCCTCCTCAGACATCAGGTCCATGGCGGCGCACTTCCAAAGGTCCACCTCATCCTCAGCTAGCACTCTGTCTCACTTCCAGCAGCTGTAAAAACTATCAATAAAGACGATCAGTACTGCGCAATGCACTGCGTGTGGATACAACACATCTATTATTTAATAGAATAATAGTCACATTGACCAAAGACGGATCCAATCTAATAAATCTTACCCTCTTTGTTCTGACTCCGAGCTGAACTCCTCACAGCCTCCGCCTGCGATGCAAGATCTGCTTGTTTGTTGTCCTGCCTCGTAATGACTTACAGGCAGCTGGAAAACAATTAAAGACTGGTATGAATAAAGAAACGTAAGTCACAGTAAAATTAAGCGAGGGAGAAAACAGTAACAGTTACTTACACACAATGGCGTCATTATCGGCATCGTGTAAATCTGGACTTCCAGACATAGCTCCGAGCTAACAGGAGGTCGCGGCCTTGTTATGAGGCGAGGTTAGTCTGTGAAAACAAAATGCTCGCAGCGATAAACCTCCGTGTCCTTCAGCGGCAGCGAAGCTGCGTCCGTCGGCGACATTCTTCGTGGCGACCCGGCAAAGCTTCTCCCGTCCGCGCAGACGTCCTCTCGACAATGGCCGGGCCGCTAGCTTAGCTCCTGCTAGTTAGCTTAGCCGAACTTGCTTCGTGTCCATTAAAACACAAACACTTAGACTGCGATGGAGAGTCCAATTCTCACACTCACAGCACGTCGTCCGACAACAGTTCACGGTCTGTTAGTGATAAAACACGACACACACAGTCCACTGTCAGCGGATCGACGCCATTAACTCTCCGCTCCTCCTTCCTCGTCACTCACGCTCCGGTCAACCCGGAAGTGTAAAAACTCTTACAGGTCATGAACTCTCACACGCAATAAGAATTACTTTTCAACTGCTTTTAAAACATTCAGAACCCATGAAATTATAGAAATATATATTTTTTTTTTTGACATTTTAATACCTTGGTTATCTCAAAATATTTCATGCAAATTTGAACTTCTTAACAACTGGCGTTTTATCTTTAACTTGTTCCCAGGAGAGAGAGAGAGAGAGAGAGAGAGAGAGAGAGAGAGAGAAAGAATAAATTCTAAAATAAATTTTTACTGTGTATGACATACACAGTAATTAATCTAGCATACTTTCATTAAATAAATCAATTCAAGCTAAAATATAAGGGTCTATAATTAGGCTATACTGAGCTTCATCTATTTATACCAGAGATTTTCTTAAAATGAAGTTAACACCTTTTAGAAAAGGTCACCTGGGGTAAAACTCCCCCTGCTACCCTGATTTGCATTTGTATAGCTCACAGCATTTTCATTTACATGTTAAAGCCTCCCCTAGAATCAGGGGGAGGGGGGTCATGGGGGGACAACTGCCAAGCAAGGCCCACGTCAATTTACGACAATTTACGTCAGTTTTCGGTGTTGCCTGCAAATTGCCGCTTGCAGTCGCAAACCTGAAATTCCACGTCAATCTACAGTGCCACATACTGACAAAAATCCCACTTTTCATGCAGTGACCACACCACTCGTTTGGATGGGACAAGAAGGAAGGCGAGAAGGAAGGAGAGGAAGTCATGACCTGTTGGACATTATCAGCTGTAGCTGTAAAGCTGCAAAGCTGCAGGCCTGCAGGCGCAGCTGCAGAGGCAAAGGCTATGACAGTAAATGTTGCAACCTGCTCACATACTCACAACAAGAAGAACAAGACAAAAAGAATGTAGTCTGAAGAAGATGAAGACACTGCAGATGATGATGTTGATGATGAAGATATGGTTATATAGTGCAGAGTAGCAGAATGCAAGGCGCTCTTGCTTGATGAAAGTTTTCTAATTGTAACACGTTGTGTAACTAGTGCACATAGAGTCTTCTGCTTTGACAATTTTGGCTATACTTGTGTTTCAAAACCTGTTTCTGGACTCCTGTGACTTGTATTATATGGCCTTTCTCTATATTAGTTAGCCATAGTCATAGTATACTAGTTTGATATGGTACTTGCCTTTGTTATCTCCAATGTCACCTCAGAGTGTAACGTTATGTGAATTAAAATGTACATATTCTGCATCATTTGGATAATTGTGTTCATAAATATCCTACAATTCATTTTATATATTCAACTAAATTGACTCAAAATTCATCACAATCGGCCCACTGGGAGTTAATGTATGACCACGTTTTACACACACACACATATATACACACATATATATATATATATATACACATCAGAGGAGGCTCGTCCATAGAGGCAGAGGAGGTTGGTCCTCCTCTATTTTTGAGAGGCAAGAGGAAGATAATTTTTTTTTTAAGAAAGAGTAACTGGTTGAAATAAATCATTTCCAAATCTCAGTATCATTTATAAAATATTATATATATATATCATATCATAAAAAAGTTTCTTCTTTGGAAGAAAATCCACTTAAAACGATTGAACAGCGACAGCTGCAGACGGAGGAGACAGAGCAGTCTGTGAGAGGAGCAGGGAGCAGGAAGGTGAGGCTAGAGGAGGACGGAGGGCTTCTGTCCTCCGTGGGAGGGATCTCCTTCCATTCACTCAGTGCATTAAGGATTTTTTCATGCTGATCTATGATTGGCTAAGACACGTAAAATGACGCGCTAAGGGAGGACGTCCTCCCTTACCAATCAGCAACCAGAATGCAAGATTGACAGCAGGTTGGTGCAATAACAGTTCCTAAATTTCATTCTCACATTTATACACAAATCTGCGGCGAAATCTATGGGCGCCGCCATCTTGCCTGCCGCCATTACTGCGTGGCTGCGGACTGTGACTTGCCGGTGCCCTCTAATGGATTTTCAATGGAAGCATCCTGCTCGTGAAAACGTCAGGTGACTTTAAACGCCGGATTCAGGTGTATATTTTGATAAATAACCGCCGGTTCCAAATAAATGTCGGGTCTAAATATTATTATTATTTTTTATTAAAGAAGGAGACTTGACCACTGACACTGCACGTCATTTCTTCTTCGCCTTTTTCCTGTGCTGTGCTGCTTTATGTCAGTCAGTATCACACTGATGATCGCCATGGCTCCGGTGCAGCAAAAAATAAAAGCACAACTTCAAATTCAAACTTTCTGTCGTAAAATATGAAGAGGAAAACTCGGGAGAAGCAGCCGCTAGATGTTTCTCTGTCGACCCCAAGAGAGGGAGAGAAACTGAGCTTCAGCGTCTGTCCGAGGAGGACAGCAACAGGGCCAGGCTCCCTGCTGGAGGGAGGAAGAAGGCTAGCGAGGAGCCTGCTGGAGGACATAACGTTAGCGGCACGACCGGGACAGCAACACAGTTAGAGAGCACACAATACAGAGTAGCAACAAAGTCACTGTCGTGAAATGTAAATGTTGAGTGCTAAGGTAGTACACGGGGTATCGCAGTTGCTTGTCACACAGGTGACTGGGGTTCGAATACTGGAAAGGATACAAATTTGATAATTTTTTTGCCATTTAATGAAAAGGTTTTTTAAAAAGAATTCTTGTAAGTCATTGTTTTATTGCTTAATTTTCATTGAATATAAGAAAGTAGGGTTAAGTAGTTGACTTGTATAAAATAACATGACACCGTGGACTGGTTTTCCTCCTGTCCTCCCCAATTTTTTCAGTCACCAGCCGCCACTGATACACATATATATATATATATATATACATACACACACACACACACACACACTGTAATAGTGGTTATCTGCTTCTATTTGATCAACTTACTTGCACTGAGACGACCCAAATATAAAAAGCTCTGTTTTGTCCGTCTTTCCATCCAGCCAGTATTCCGCCCGACACAGTAACCACAATGACAATGACACAAAGTTGTGCAGCCAAAAAACGTATTCCGTATTCCGTCTCAACATTCAGACCAATGACATTGTGCTCTCTTGGTTCTGAAATGCAGGTCCAAAGTATTAAGCATATAGATAACCTCAAAATCGACTCAAAATTCATCAAAATTGGCCCACTGGGAGCTGAAATATGGCCACTTTTGGTTTAAACTGCCATTTTGAATTCTGATAAGGTACTTGTCTTTGTTATCTCCAATGTCACCTCAGAGTGTAACGTTATGTGAATTAAAATGTACATATTCTGCATCATTTGGATAATTGTGTTCATAAATATCCTACAATTTATTTTTATAGATTCAGCTAAAACATTCAATTCATTCAAAATTGACTCAAAATTCATCAAAATCGTCCCACTGGGAGTTGAAATATGGCCACTTTTGCTTTAAACTGCCATTTTGAATTTTGAAAATGTCAGAAATGGATTCAGCATCCTCAATAACCCCCAAAACCATGCCAATATTGTCCGAATTGGCCAAGCAGTTCCTGAAATATTGCCAATATAGGCGATTAATGCTAATTAATGCTAAGTATGAAAATTGCTCAACATATGCAAGTTAGCATCCGGCAGTTTCTTGATGCTGGGGACCCATACTGTACATTTCTAACATAAAACTTTGGTGTACTCAACATTTCCGGGTTCACAATCCTGGCAAATAGACTATTATGGCAAGTCATGTGTAAATAAATCACACTCTTAGTATGATTTGTAAAGCTACAAGAATAAGCAAGCAGACAAGCCTGTGCTGTGCCAACTCACGCTGCGGCCATCTTGAAAATCATGGAAAAACATGCACTTCTCTCTGCTGTGAAACGCTGGGGGCGTGTCAGTTAGAGGCGCTGGAACCACGCCCACGCAGGGAGGGGAGCCGCCTCCGTGTACTTTACAAGGACGCAACCTACAGTAACAATGGAAGCTAACAGCATCATCGGACAGACCCAGCCCGACCTGTTTGAGCCATCAGAGTCAGAAACTGACTCTGAGTCAGACACTCATGGTGCTCAGCCTCGTTCCTCACAGTCCATGTTTTTACATTACACACAAACGTAAAACCCCAGTCTACATATAATTCCTTGTCATAGCTATATTGGTGCACATAAAATATTACCTGAAGATTATCATTGTGCTGTCAGATGGACTCCGCTCAGGGAATGAGGCCAAATCATGTCATGATTAAATGCAATAACATTTGCTAACATTACATGGGCATGACAGGATGCACGATGTAAAATCACTTTCAGGATTTGCACCTTCAGCAAAATGCATTTAATTGCACAAATGTACATTATTTATAACATACATAAGCACGCACTTACACTTAGAGCTTAGATCCGGCCCAAAAAAAATCAAGCCTGACCGACCGAGCCTAAGCCCGTGCAGTGATGCCGGTAACACGTTACTCTAATCTGACCACTTTTTAGTGAGGAGTATATTACCGCGTAAGATAAGTATATAAAATTAGGCATATAAAATTAGTATAGTATATAAGTATATAAAATTAGGTCTAAAAACAAGCACTTCTTTCTGCTGTGAAACGCTGGGGGGGGGGGTGCTTCCATGTACTGCACAAGGACACAGCCTACAGTGTGACGGTACACGTCACGTTAATGACGTCGGTGTTTCCCCAGGTGTTCCTTGTCTATCTAAACCCGTGGACAGTTTATAATCATATGGATGCTGTTATAATGTGTAGTGATTAAGATCCTGACCCACCAAACATCCTGGAAAGTGACAGAGTTAAGTTTTTCGCGCTAAATTACATAATTACATAATCACCATCAGTAAACAGGACGCTGTCTGACTCTCTCAGTCGCGGGGACGGAGGCTGTTTTCTGGGGAAAAGCTCCCTGAATTCTCGGTAAGGAGGGCTGGCGGTCGCGTGATTTATTTTAGTCACAAACACTCGGTGAGTTAAAGTCTTTGCCAGTGACAGGCGCTGTTTTCTGAGCAGAAATGTGACGAAGAGTCAGGAGGACAGGCAGAGGACAGACAGGAGGACAGACGCTTCTCCACATACAGCAGTGGTATTTGTTTTCCTCATACAAGTTGCTAAAGACAGACAGTTACTACGTTACTTTTGTTCGGTCCTGTAACGTTGCTTTGTGGGGCATTTCTCTGTATTTAGTTGAGTGGAGGACCTGTGCAGTTATCAGACTGTCAGACCGACACGCCCTCGCTCCGCGCCTCCGGATTATCCGTTCACACTGGGACGGCTCACCAATAATGCGGCCCTGATACTACCGCCACATACCGCCGGCGCAACCCGCTGTCAGCGGGACGGAGAGGGTCGGCTGCGGCGGCCACATTATGCCCAGTGACCAGCATCAACGGACTCTGCAGAAATCCAGACATTACCTGGTGATAGTTGCTGGCTGGTTAGCTAGCTGCAAACTATTGTAAGCAATGCTATCCATGACTGGAGAGCGAGTGGGAGAACCGCTGAAGCTGACGCGCTGAACGTATTTATACCACTTCCGCAGCAGGGCCGGGTTTATGCAATTCATATGACCGTGTTACGTAACGCGGCCATGATTTGCATGATTTCTGACCCACCCATTAAATCCTGAACACAGAAATGTTGAAAAACAGTTTGTGAGCCTAGCTCCAAAATTAAATTCTAAATGGTCGAATGGCTTTTACATGTTTTAAGTAAAGACATTTATATACCTGTTTAATGTGTTTAGAAGAAAATGGCTGATTTTGCTTTACACGGACTTTAAGTTACAACAGACCACAAAAAATGGACGCGAGTATGAGTAATTAGAAGTTTTGCATGACTTTGTAAAAAGAAAACAACATACCAATATATATCATACATACCATATACTTGTTTATCAACTGGAGATTCAAGAATTGTAAACAAAACAGTGAGTTCAGAGATTGGTCGACAATAGTTTAAAATGGCTGGATGGCATGCTTTCAAGAGGGGACTATTCAAGGCAGTTTTTCAGGCCTATGGGATTCTGTTTGTTGACAAGGTGAGATTATAAAAGTGTAGGACAGAGGAAAATGGATGATGTGTTAATATCATGAACTGGCACTGGTTTTCATACGTTCCACGTGTCATACGTTTTGCTTTTCCTAAGTGAGACGGAGTTTCATACATACATGGAACCACTGGACCTGTATGTTGTAATTGAACATAATAACAACCTGGAGCAAATTCTGAATTTACAGCCACAAAAAACATTGCTCTCCTTTGGAACCTGCAAAACATTTATACTACATGTAGTTGTATACTACATATAATTTAATACATTACATCTTGCAAAGCAATGCTTGAGTGGTCACCTAGTGTCATTTTTAGTGGCTAAGTCTGATGAGTTTATCATGAGGACAGCCATTATGTGAGCCCCAGTTGCCTCTGAAAGAATTAGATAGTGAACCTGACGATGCCATTCCTTATGAGATGAGCTTTCTGCCATGGCAGCTATTACACAGTGAATACCACTTAGCTTAATGACAGAGAGGCAGTAGTGAGAGATGACTGGAAGGGGAATTGGTCCTTGTGGAATGGCCAAAAGGAAGACTCAAAAAAGAGGGAAGGCAGCACATGCAATGATGATTAGGGTTGCTGTGTAGACTACTTATTGTGGATTTCAAGAATTTCAAGCAGACAGGTGAAGACCTGTCACAACAGGAAGAAGTGGCCTTTAATTCAGTCTGAAGCTGAAAAAGTATTGAAGACAAAGCACACTATGTTCATTTCCTCACCTCAGCATCAGTCATCATGTTTGCTTTGTGGAAAATGCTGAAGATAACACCTACCTATATCAACACCATTAACAGTAATCTCACGTTCGGAGAACTTAACAATAATAACGGGACATGCCAATTGCGTAAGATGACCAGCGGCTAGACAAGGAGTTGCATTGCGTCCTTTGCGACCACAATGTTGAACTGGACGGGAAGGGTAACAGAGACAGCTTGGAATTCAAATGCAGATCTGTGTATTTGGTCCATGGGATGGACCTGGTTGGACAACATGGGTGTGATGAGGAGTCCAGATCCTCCTACACCACCTGTTTGTCTTGGGTAGTGTGAGAATGAATAGGCAGTTGAGAGGGCAGCTTAAGTGGAAATGTTTTCTGGGGTGATCCAGGTCACTATAAGGGCTAGGAAGTGGAGAGTCTGCAGGGAGTCATTAGTTGAAATGGTGTCTGCCTTCTTGACTGCAGATTGGCAGTTTCATAGCCGCCCTAGTACTTCAGGTTCAGTACTGGTGGAGATTGTTGGAGATACAAGTATAAGAGTATAACTGATTCATGATTGACTTTTTTCAGTGAGGGAAGCAGTCTCACCGAACATTACAAACACAGTACTAACATTACGTTTGCCATTCACTTTCAGAATTTTCATGTTTGCTCAGAAAAAGGATTAGTTAAGAGCTGTACTAGAAAATTTAAACCCGTAGTGCATGACTTGTGTCACCCTCCTCAGGCAATGAGAGTACTTACACAAACAGCACTGACACATGCTTATGATGTATGCCAAAACATCGACCTCCTCCTCCCCCAAGAATGCTCTCTTCAAATCCTCCACTAAATGCTAACTGTCTTTGTTATCTAAAGGATCACAAACTTTTCCTGGATGCCTTTTAGATTTTTCTGCCATACTCCTAGTTGATGTAATGTTGCTTTGGTTCATTCAGCTCTGGCAAACCAATCTTTGCTGGTTGATAAAATACATCCCTGCTGGTGTGCCAGATTTGAAAACTCTGGTATTCTGCAACATACAGAAAATTACCTGGTGCTGGTAGACTTATTTATCACTATGTCAGCTTGTTTAGGGAGATGAAATGAAAAATGAAAAGACCGAAGAAAATTGGACTTGGATTTTTATTTTTTTTTGCTTGTCTTTATATTTTGATATCCCTGCAGCTTCTTCTTGTTGTTACAGCCAGAATCAGTTTTCAATCATGCATTTTCCTAATTTTAGACCTGATTGCTTTCACATTTGTATTTTAGATCTGTGGACACCAACCAAGAGCTATAAACATGAAATCATGGCACAGTTTTGGTGATGTCAATCTGCATCTTCAATACTTCACAGACCAATGGGGTAAATACAGTAACTGACAACGAGTCATGTAGCACTTTGCTGAATGATGGGTTTATTTATCATCTTTGAGCTCACAAAAATAATTATGAGCATTAATAAACCAAACAGATACCGGAGTTCATATATCATGTCATTAGAAAAAGAAGAGACTGTATAGGAGTTTTCCTCCTTGATAGTTTCTAAGGTTATCATATGGATCAAATATATTTTCAAGTTGTTTTGCTACTGAATTCATGCTAAAATCACAAGTGAATGTCCAACCTCATATCACAGCAAATTGTGTAACAGACCAGCAGATCCATTGTGTCACTGTTGTGTTTGGCCTCGCCTAACCATGAAAACAACACAGTCGAGTTAACAATAACAAACAGGCAACATCCTGTTACACTTCTGCTTAATTTTTTTTCTCCATAAAACGATGGCTACTGACTCAACATTCATGATTGAACTACCTCACCTACCCTGACCTCATCCTGACATGGGCTCTCTTGATTTTTAATAATACAGTCATCCTCTCTCTGCCCTGTTGTTCATCGGCAAGGCAAATGATCAAACTCACCCTGACAGAATTGGTAGGACTATTACTCCCTTGTGTGAGACTTGGCTGAGATTTCACAGTCCAGTGGTTGGTCTGATTTGTGTTTGCATCACAATCTAACCAAATCAGATGTCACTTGAAAGCACACTGAGATCCTCCTTTCACTCTGTCTCCCTCCAGTTGTTAAGTTCACACCAGAGTCTGATTGAGAGCTTTAACAGCAGCCAAAATGAACTGAACCAAACAGGAAATGCATACCAGCTCAACTGAACAGGTAAGATGTTAAAACACAGCTGGACTCTATTATCAGTATCATTCTACTAAACTGCCTCGTAGCATGTATTGGGTATTCGGCAGCATACACCCTGGACATGACACTAGCCTTTTAAAAGGTTGACATGACAGATAGGCAACCACTTTTGCACTCACACCTGCAGACTGATTACATGTCACTTATTCTTGTACATATATGTATATATATATATATATATATATATATATATATATATATATATTTATATATATTTATATTTATATTATTATTCCATTTACTGGAAATGGAATGCAGATCCACTGGCAGCAAAACAGCAGCACATCATAACACTACCAGCACCATGCTGGACAGTAGGTGTGGTTTTCTTGGAGATAAAGGGCTAACCTTCTGTCCTCCAAACATATTGCTGCTCATTGTGGCCGACAACTCAGTTTTTGTTTCATCTGACCACAGAGTTATCCTCCAGAAGGTTTTTTCTTTGTCCACATGATCAGCAGCAGATTTCATCCCAGGACTATAATTTTAGCCATTGTGGTTTTTACGTTATTATAAAGTAAACATTACATACTGTTGCTTTAAGGAGTCCTTTTGACAACATATAACTTTTTGAATTTTTTTTTACATTTATTATATTACAATGTCCATCTCCTGTCCTCGTTTGAATAAAAGCATTTTCATGTTGTTGCTTTTATATCTATGTCTTTGTGGCTATTTGTGTTTGAGAGGGAAAAAGATAGCAGGCATTCAAGGTGAAAATGTCTACCCAGCGTGAGATGATCTCAGCACCTCCAGCAGGCTCCATTCCACTACAAAGTTCAGATGAGCTGCAATAAAAAACTCTGCAGTAGCTCATCAGGTGCAGCCATGCAGGCAGGAAGCAGCACTGAGAGCAATCTATTGTATGAACAAAAACACTATTCTGAAACATTAATGATTCCTGCACCAATAGGAGAGCTTTTGTCTTTGTTGGCTGGAGCGCTTGCAGGGAGATGCCCTATTTTGACATCAGCATCACAGTCGGGTGCCGTCAGTATGTCAGAGGTCATCACAATACCAGCTGAAGTAAATCAAACAGCACTGAGGAGAGTAAAGAAAACACCAAAAGCTGATGAGAAATGATAAAGAAAATGGTATAAATCTCACGGTCATCAGAGTTAAAGGTCCAAGGTCATGGATTTACGAAGGCTGGTTTATGGTCAACCCACTGAACCTCTTTGTGGATCATGTCAAAAAGTTTCTCTTTTCCTCCCCTTAAGGGGGGTTTGATCAATACACCTCAGCATCCTGTTAGCTTTCATTTTGGCTGACTGTGAGACGCAGAGACAAAGTGAAATACTTCACAAGGCACAAGAAAGACATTCTGATCAGAATAATAAATCACCCTATGAATAAATGATCAAGCTACAATGAAGAGTTTACGCTGGGTTTTATGTCACATACGTTAGGTGTTCTGTGAAAAACATAATCAAATAGATAATAATAAAATATGTATTCTTTCGTATTTAAACATCTCTAGGAGCAATTAAATACAAAGTTAACAACAAATACACATTCATGCTGTATAAATAATACAGAAATAACATTCTGCTGCTGGTAGATGACTAAGATCAGAGATGATGAATTAAGTGAACACATCATATCCTATTTGGTCCATTGCCATGGACTCCCAACTCCAAAACAAACATCGCCATTCCAGTCAACAACATTGAGTATCAGTGACATATGTACCGGACCTTTGTCATACAGTCACAGTTTGGTTAGGTTTTGGCAAGACTAGTACTTTGTTAGGTTAAGAAGAACATCATGGCTTTGGTTAAAATGTAACTTACCAACTTTACATGAGTAACTTTTATAATATATGTCAAATGTACAAGAACTCAGTCTTGAGTTTTGGTTTCAAACTGTACATGAACAGCAGTCTACATGGTGAAAATTCTGTTTGTTTTACCCAACCATCCATCCCATCATTCTCCCTGTACAGACTTACAGACAAAAAAAATACAAAAAAAAAAACCTTTATATATATATATATATATATCTATATATATATATATATATATATCTATATATATATATATATATATACATATATATATATATATATCCCCATGCTGGTAAAGAAGAACAAAAAAAAAAAAACATTACTTACCTACAGAAATTTAGGGAGAAATTTAAATTCTGGAGCCAGATTCTGGTCAACTTTAACAGAGCAATAGCAAGCATCCTGACTTTAAACATAACAAACTGGCATTGTTCATCATGACCCAAGACAGGAAGGCTCTATGGCTGGTGATTGAACCACCAGAACATCACTGGTACCATCTACAGAGTATCAGTGACACCAGTGAAGTGAGATGTTTGCACAGAGCCCAAAGATACTAAAAGACAACACCCTCCCAGCCACAGGCTGTGTCCCAATTCAGGGGCTGCTTCCCTTGAATCACCCGGCCTTTGCGGCCTTCGAAGGCGAATCCTTCAGAGATACCTTCAAAGGCCGTGTCAACCCTTGTTAAATGGGAGGGTCTACCCTTTGGAGCATTTTCTGGTCTTCACCAAACTCCACCCTTAGCCTCACGTCACCCAAGGCCTGCGAAAGTGACGATCTACGCCACATGATGTCGCCATTTCCTTTTTTTCTTTCTTCTTTTTCGGGCATTTATTTATATTTATGATATCATCAAGGACATGAATGAATTCATTGAGGAAAGGAAAATTTGCCAGGAAGGTGTTGTTTATTCAAAGAAAGAGCTTTATTAGAACAGACGCAAACACACCACAACTATGTACAAAGCATAATCTTCCCACACAACAAAGGGAAAGCTCATGAGAAGCCCAAAATCCTACAGCACCAGTGAAGTGTCTGTTTTTGCAGATGTCTGTGGTGCGCTGCCCTGTATTTCGGAATCGCCTCTCATGTGACTGCAGCGTAACACAGAGCTTGGTGAGCTCGTGGCTGCAGAAGGACGGAGGACGCACAATCCGTCCAGACATCCAGCCATCTTGTGCTGTCTTCCTCCTCAGACATCAGATCTATAGCGGCGCACTTCCAAAGGTCCACCTCATCCTCAGCTAGCACTCTGGCTCGCTTCCAGCAGCTGTAAAAACAATCAATAAAGACGATTCGGTACTGCTCGATGCACTGCATATGTACACAACACATCTATTAATACACCTGAAAAATAGTCACACTGACCAAAAATGGATCTAATCTAATAAGTCTTACCTTCTTTGTTCTCGATCGACTCTGAGCTGAACTCTTCACAGCTTCCGCCTGCGATGCAAGATCTGCTTGTTTGTTGTCCTGCGTACTGTCTCGTAATGTCTTACAGACAACTGGAAACAATTAAAAGAGAGTGGTATGAATAAAGAAACGCAAGTCACAGTAAAATTAACACACTCAAAGCTTGCCGTCCGATAACATTTCACAGTCAGTTAGTGTTAGTGTTAAAACAAGACACTGATGACACACACAGTCCACTGTTGGCTGCTTGACACCATAAACTCTCGGCTCCTTCTTCCTCGTCACACACGCTCCGGTCTACCCGGAAGTGTAAAAACTCTTAAAGGTCATGAACTCTGACACGTAATATGAATTACTTTTCAGCTTCTTTTAAAACATTCAGAACCCATGAATATGGAAATATGGGAATATTGATTATTATATTTTAAAGTCACACATTTTAAACACAAAGACTTATACATTTTAATATCTTATTTATCTCAAAATATTTCATGCAAATTTTAACTTCTTAATGGTGTTTTATCTTTTTTTATATATTTTTTTGGCCTTTTATGGCTTTATTGATAGGTCAGCTGAAGAAATGACAGGAAACAGGGAGAGAGAGAGAGGGAGTGACACGCAGCAAAGGGACCTGGGCCGGGAGTCGAACCCAGGTCCGCTGCAGAGCCTCAGCATATGGGGCGCGCACTCTACCAAATGAGCTAAACGGCACCTCGCACTTTATCTTTAACTTGTTCCCAGGAGATAAATAAAAAAGAGAATAAAGAATCTTTTTACACAACATTGGCCATTGCTAATGACATGACTTTCAGAAAAAGGTCACCTGGGGTAAAACTCCCCCTGCTACCCTGATTCGCATTTGTATAGCTCACAGCATTTTCATTTACATGTTAAAACCTCCCCTAGAATCAGGGGGAGGGGGGGTCATGGGGGGACAACTGCAAAGCAAGGCCCACGTCGATTTCCAACAAGTCACGCCAGTTTTCGGTGTTGCCTGCAAATTGCCACGTGCAGTCGCAAACCTGAAATTCCGCGACAATCTACAGTGCCATTTGTGGGGTTCATTTGGATGAGACTTCGAACTGGGACAGCCTTCGTGCGGCGTTGTGACGTAATTGGCCTTCAAATGAGTCCTTCGAAGGATGCAGCCCCTGAATTGGGACACAGCCACAGTCTGTTCACCCTGCTGCCATCTGACACCAGAAGTATCTGCTGCCATACCACCAGACTACAGAGCAGCCTCATTCTCCAGGCTGTAAAAGACTCAATCACTGCACTGTTTTTTAATCCCCTGTTTAAAAAATTACAAAGAAATTGACTTTTATCTTTTTACCTTCAAAAGAAAAAGTAAATGGGATCTATCCTGGGCCAAGACTAATTCTCAATCTTAGTTTTGTGGAAATCCGTTCAGCAGTATCTTTGTAATCCTGCTAACAAACAGACCAAGAAACAAACAAACACATGGGTGACATGGGTGAAAACAGAACCTCCTCTTTGGAGATTTTAATTGATAAATGAATCATTCTATGAATCAACTAATCATCTAAAAAAATAATAAAAGGTTCCACCCTCAACCATGTTATACTCAGCGCTAGGTAGAGATGTGGTAACCCTATGCAGTTTTGAGTCTGAAGTATTTTTGATTCTTTAGCCATCTGAGGTCCATTGACGCGCTGGCGCGTCTAAATCACGTGATCAATCTAAGATGATGTAGCAGCGAGACGGAGCCTCTGTGAGTCTTGGGTCCGACTCTATGTGTTGGATCAGCCTTCAAACTATTTACCAGTTTTTAAATCGTGGTGTATGGCCAGTACGCCACGCTTTTTTCGCTAACGTTGCCGTCACGTTTGCTGTGCGTTTGGTGCAGGAGACACGGTAAAAACGAGCTTCTCTCACGAAATTGTCCGCAAGCAGGAAGTGTTTGCAAGCAAAAAAACACGTTCCTATTGGTGGAAAAAGGCACCACCCCAGCCAATCACAAAAGTATAAGGCAAACAACATGATTTGGTTGCTGAGGAACAGGGGGAAGTTGTGGATGGAACGCCAGCAAATGACTGACAGCACCAGTGCCAGTCACAGCAGGCACATGCACACATAAGGCCCAAAGGGTGCTTGAGCCCCTGCCCTTTTTGCCTCGTATTATAAAGTGCCCTTTTTGTGTGTTTTTTTAATGAAGACATAAATTCCTGTTGTGCAAAGGGGTTTCAAAAAACGGTATAAAAACGCCACTGTTATCTACTGTACGTATTTCCTCGTAATATGGTGTTCCGAATGTGTTGAGCCTATAAAGCCGCTTCTCTGTCTGCTATGGCTCCGCTCTCTCTCTCTCTCTCTCTCTCTACGAAGGGTCGCTACTTTCAAATTAAAAGTCTCCCGCTAAGAACCCAGTTCTTAACTCCAATGGGGTGCAATGTAAAGCTCTAATTTTGAAGACAAAGAGAGAGAGAAGCCGCTGCCTCATCAGAACTCCACCACGCACGTAACGTTAGATGAGAGGTGACAGTGGAGCGACTTAAACCTTTGTGAGTAAAAAATGCATTAACATAACTTCCTTGTGGGGGCTAACAAGTCGCCTTCCACTTATTCAACGTGCTTAAATATGAGTCATATCTCAGAAGAGTGTCCATTTGTCCTTGTTAAACTAACTGCTGGTGAATGAGAGTAAATAATCTAGTATGACAGCTGTCTGTGTCGGCTGTTTATCTTGCCACGAATCTTAAACTTCTTCCAAATATTGAGCTTATTGTGACTTTGCTGTTGTAAACATTGTTGTTCCTACCAACAGTCACAGTAGTCACTTCTTGGTTTTGTCACATTTTTAGATGTGTAGCCTGTATTTCTAGTTTGCACCTCACGTTTCATTGCTTTTTAAGAACCGCAGCTGAATTGCATGTCTTCCAAACCTCAGTATTATGATGATGTGAATAAACTCATGTTGACAATAATTTGTTGACACAAAAGAAATGGCAGTTACATATCACTCACAGCTACACAGGATACACAGCTAAGAAGTTAGCTCTCTATAAGTAGCCTACTACTAATTTCAAATTAATCTACATATTGTGTTATTAAGGCCTGAAAAAATTTTTGGCGCGCACTGTACTCGTACTGCCCTTTTCTGACTTTGAGCCTCTGCCCCTCTATAATCATGTGCACGTCCCTGGGTCACAGAGACAGCGATAGAGACAACGAGTTTTGAGAGTTGAGAGATTTGTGACATATAGCATGTTTGGAGTGTATAGTTAGTGTGTTATGTAGTGTTGAGTGTAGTGTGTTTAGTGTGTAGTGAAGTTGTTTTTTTGTTTAATGAGTCATAACAATGAGGAGACTGCTGAATGTGGAGCAGGCAGTGCAGCTCTTCATTGAGCTGGAGGAAGCTCAGAGAGCCCTGAGCCTGATACATATAACTTTGTAAATTTCAAAAACGTATGCACAAATTTAGCAAACAACAATTTATATTTGCATTATAAGTAATAAAAATGGTTCGTTAAACATATTTCTGGTTTTCACGGTAAAAAATCTAACTTTAAAGGTAAATAGTTTTTAAGGTGAAATATAACTGTTAAAATAATTCTGCGTTAATTTAGAACTGGAGGAAGGAGAACGGAGTCAGCTCAAAATTCAAACAAGGTTTTAATCTTGTACAAGAGGAGCATTCACAGAGCAACACGCAGGTCTGTTACAAAGTGAAGACTCAATATCTGAAGAGAAAAGCATGGTATGCTCCCTTAGTGTAATTCAGAAATCTTTGTTGATTATAATACACATAATTGATCCTATCCACATTTTTATTAATAGTTACCCACCAAGCCAGGAATGATTCAAACCCTGCAGCAACCTGATTTCTAGCTTTAAATTCGTCTGGAACACCTCGAGGAACACCAATTGCATCTAAATAAACCTTACTATCAAATGATTCTTTTGGTGCTTTTCTCTTAGTAATACGTGAGTTGTGTATCTTCACTTTCTCTAATATCATCATGTCATATGGTAAAATATATGTTTGCATTAATAACTGTACCATGGCACAAGTTCCCTTCCAATCAGTTGGTAATTTTGCTCTAAGTGTCTTACCTCCACAGAACCACCATACATCCGCTCTAGCCATGATTTGATCATTCACTACACCATCAGTGACATTGCTCTCGCCCTTACTTACATCAATGATGGTTTGACAAGTTGTCAACCCCCCTACTGACACGGTACCTTTCCCTCGTGTCAAGCAGGTATAATTTCCAGTGTATGGATTAAACCAAGGTGGTTTAATCTGTGGTGACACTGGTGGGAATAAAAGGTTCAAAGTGGTGCAGTTTGTAACACTGTCTGAGTTGTATAAATCTAGCATGCAACGAAAACCTTTCGGATCATTATTGGGATTAAGGGGAAAAGGCACTGTGCCTAACCCCGGCCTGGCTGCTGCACAGGCTAGACAGCTTGAGGGGGAAAACTTGCTATTTTGAGCTGTGTGAACAATCCATTGTAACCATACATTTGAATCTGTGTATCCCGTTTCTAGGGCATACGTTTCCTTTATGTTTTTTACGTCTATATATTTTACAGGATTATTTTTCATCGAAGTCGGTGTGGTTGGCGTAGCCATTACAGATATTGTCTGATTACTCAAGTTTGGGGACACTGTTATATGAAATATCCCAACTGGGTTTGTTCCACTTACCCATGCTCCCAACACATAAGTTCCGTTATCAGTGTGCTTGGGAGTCTTGAGTGTTATAATTACAGGATTGCAGTGGTTTATTTTACAAGTCTCTTGCATCATCTTAATAATTGTCAGTCGGTTTTTTGATTCAGGTTTCGGATTGTATCCCCAGTCCTGTGTTCCTGTATTGGCAATTACCCAATTCCACTTCTCACATCCACACCCATACCTGTTAACAGTTTTACCCCACACACTTCTATATGCGGTGCATGCAACTGTGGTGACACAGATATATTTTTCTGACCCCAGCCAGTCAGAGTGTTGTCCTGAGCAAGGGAAAATCTGACATGCGTCGATCTGAGCAATGCAGTTTATCCCTTCAGTGCATTGTATTATCACTGCACCTCTCCTAGTGTCCCATCTGGATAGTATTCCTATAGCTCTTTCCCTCATTTTATCATGTACCTGGCCTTGTATCTCTAAATTTGAGATAAGGAATGCAATTGTGGTCACACATAAAACAGTTATTACACATAGTTTTAATTCCGGCATGGTGTATGCTTCTACTTATCTGACAGTGGTATCTGTGCCCTTTTGCAATGTGTGAGATGGATCCACGTCTGTCTTTCAGCTATACGGACTGCTGTGGGTGTAGACAGCAGTACTTGATAGGGCCCTTCCCAACGTGGAGCTGACCAATTCTTTCGCCTCAGGACTTTGATGAACACCCAATCTCCTGGGTTTATTGGCCCTCCTGTTGGTGCTGGACCTATTGGAGGAGATACTGTAGACATAGCACTCTTATTCTTCATCATTTTTGACATATAGTCAACAATTGTTTTAGTCAGTCCTATATCATCTCCCTTTGTATCTATTAATGGTACCCTGAATGGTCTTCCATATAATATTTCAAATGGTGACAATCCTATACTGTTGGGTTGAATATGTAAGCTTAATGCTACAGCTGGTAGACATGTTACCCAATTTTTCCCTGTTTCCTCCATAGCCTTTCTTAGTTTTGCTTTAACAGTTCCATTGTTTCTTTCCACCATTCCTGCTGACTGTGGATGATGTATTACTTGATTTCTGAAATGAGGACCGTTATCGCAATAGATTTTCTCTGGAAAACCATACCTTGGAGCTATTATTGTAGCTAAGATTTTGGCCACAGTTATTGCATCATTGTTCACTGTTGGTGTAATTTCTACCCATTTGGAGAACATATCTATTATTACTAAACAGTATTTCTTTCCTTCAGCTCTATTTAATTCAATAAAATCCATACAGATACATTGAAATGGGTAAGTTGCTTCTGGGAATTTACCTGGTTTTGGACGTAGTCTACCTTGAGCATTATGCCTAGAACATATCAATCATGAAGCACAAACATTTTTTGAGTAGTTTTGAAATCCATATGTAGTAAATATGCTCTCTATTGTGGATACCATCCCTCCTGTTGAGACATGGGTATTCCCATGACTCAATATTGCAGCAAATCTAAATAAATGTTTTGGTAATATAGGTTTATCTTCTGAGCTCTTCCAAATTCCTGCTTCTGTCTGTATGGCTCCTTTATTCCGCCACATGTTCTTTTCAGTCTCAGGTGAGCTATTTTGCATGTCTCTTAAAATATCATGATCAATATGTGTAGGCATAACCTCGGTGGTATAAATATCATCTACTTTTTTCAGAGAAGCAGCCGCTCGTTTTGCTTCTTCATCTGCTTTTTGATTCCCTATTGAAATAAAATCTTTCCCTGAAGTGTGTGCAGCACACTTGCATATTGCAACTTTTCTTGGCAGTTGAATGGCATCCAATAGCTGCAAAATGAGATCTTTATGTGTAATAGGTTTTCCTGTGGACGTTACCATACCTCTATTTTTCCACTGTTGTGCAAAAATGTGTCGAGAATGCATACTGGCTATCTGTGTACACAGTAATATCTTTATTCTTTCCTATTTTGCACGCCTCTATAAGTGCAACAAGTTCTGCTGCTTGTGCAGAGAAATGCGAAGGTAACGAACTTGACTTTAAAACCTTGTCAGATGTTACTACAGCATATCCACTGACATTTGTTCCGTCCAGATTCTTCTTACATGAGCCATCTACAAACATCACAATATCAGCTGTATTAAGTGGTACATCAGTGAGATCTGGTCTTGGTAGTACTCTAGCACTAGTTTCTCCAACACAATCATGTGCTATTCCATCTGTTTCATTTGGCAGCAGAGTTGATGGGTTTAATGTCGTGCATCTCTTTATAGTGAGATGTGGCTGTGACAATAAAATAGTCATGCAACTAAGATGTCGTGCTGGTGACATAAAAGCTATCTTGTTCTGCATTAGAAGTGCTGAAACTGCATGTGACACCATAAGTGTCAATGGGTGAAATAACACTATAGAAGCAGAACTCTGCACACTGAGTGCAGCTGCCTGTACTGCCTGCAAACAAGGTGGCATAGCTTTTGTGATGTTATCGAGTTTAGATGAATAATATGCAATAGGTCTCTGTTTTCCACCAAATGGTTGTGTTAGAACGCTAGTCATAAAACCATCCCTTGCATCGCATGTCTGCACAAACAGCTTTGTGTAATCAGGGAAAGCTAATACTGAAGAGCTCACTAGAACTTGTTTAATTCTAACAAAAGCATCATCAGCTTCTTGAGTCCATGTTATTTTATCTTGAGCCGCCATAGGTTGATCATATATAGCAGTTTGAAGTGGTTGTGCTATTTCAGCATAATTAGCAATCCATTGCCTGCAAAAATTTAGTCATGCCTAGGAAAGACATCATTTGTCTTTTTGTGGTAGGTTTCGGTGCTTGTAAAATAGCTGTTTTCCTTTTCTCATCTAGATGTTTTCCTGACTGTGAGATATTAAAACCTAAATATTTTACAACTGGTCTCCATAATTGTAGTTTATTTTTACTGACCTTATGTCCTTGTCCAGCTAAGAATTTTAATAGAGCTAAAGTGTCAGTTTTGCAGTCTTTTTCAGTTTTAGACGCTATCAAAATGTCATCTACATACAATATTAGCTGGCTTTTACATGGAGGGTCAAATTTAGCTAAATTTGAGGACATGGCCATAGAAAAGATCGTTGGACTTTCATAGTAACCTTGAGGTATTCTTGTGTAAGTATATTTTTTACCTTCAAACTGGAATGCAAACCAGAATTGCGAATCTCTATGTACTGGAACTGAGAAGAATGCATTTGCCAGATCTATTACTGAAAAGTACCTTACTTTCGGATCAAGATCATTTAATAAAGTATGTGGATCAGGAACTAAAGGAGCTCTTGGTATTATTGCTCAATTTACTGCTTGTAGATCCTGAACCATGCGCCATCCTTCTGATGGTGAAGCCTTCTTTACGGGGAATAATGGTGTATTACATGGTGAATCTGGACACTCTCTAATTATTCCTCCAGCTAATAAATCTTTAATTATTGGCCGTATTCCTATTATTGCTTCTGGTTTTAGTGGATATTGTCTTTGGTAGGGTCTAAATGAATCCCTTCGGGGTTATTTCTATTGGTTTTATACCTCGTATTAGTCCTACATCTGCTGTTCCATTAGACATAGTTTTTCAGGAATATCTTTTAGTTCCTCCTCTTCTTTACCAGTCAGTAAATATCATTCTATCATTTGAGACATCTGTCGACCACATAGATGGATAACCTTTTTAGCTGGTGTTACCCAATTAAGTTTCATACGGTACATTTTGAGGGAAGGTGAGTATTGTACTCCCCTTTCCACGTCTAGCCATGGTTCGCTTGACTCCTCTGCACGTTGTACTATACGACCTAAATCTATCCATCGTGTGTCTGTGCTTACAGCACATGACACATGTGGTGTGCTAAACATCCGAAACATTCGTCGATCAGGTTCAGGTAATTTTACTGCTGCTGCACAATTTCCCTTTTTATCCCAATATAAGTTTGAAAGCGTCAAACGTATATTTGGCTCTTTGAAAAATTTGCCTTCATAGAGTGCATCTCGACCTTGATAGTAATCATAATGCATTGTGCAGTGCAGCTTTTTTGGATCTTGTAACACTGTACCTGGCGGTAATTTTCGCTCTTACTTCAGTGATCAGTGTATCGGCTACCGAACTAGGTCCACTTGTAACCAAGTCCAGACCGTACCAGTAATGCAAATCCTCACCCTCAAACACATACTGGTTTACTTCTTCCATTTCTTCGTCGCTGTCGGATATTGTTCTTGTCATCCTACAAGCTTTCATACCCAAAGGGGTTGGAATTACTCCTATTCCTAATTCTTCCATTAAGTCTCTCCCTAACAGATTCACTGGACATAGGTTTGAGATTGCAACTACTGCTAAGACAGTTTTATTTGTCTTTGGATCAGTAATTGACACAGGCCGACTGAGTGGCTCAGTGACTATGTGTCCTGAAGCAGATCTCACCTTCATACCTTTACCAGGTTGTAGTGGTAGTCTACTACCACCTTCATCTTTTCTGATAATTGTTCTGCATGCCCCTGTATCGCATAGAAAACGAGTTTTATGATTATTAACCAATAGGTTAACTATCGGCCTTTGACTCGTGTCTGTGTGTGTCAGTGCATGACCTGATTCATTGGCTAGTCATGCCGATGACTCATCAACTCATCTGGGTCTCCCTCCTCCTCCTCTTCCCCGCCAGCCTCCTTGACCTCTGCCCTTTGGAGCTCTACATTCTCAAGCCCAATGTCCAAATTTGCCACAATTGTAGCAACTCTCATCTTCTCCAAATCTCGGTCCTCCTCGTCCCCCTCGTCCTCCTCCTCTGCCTCTCCCTCTCCATCCTCCACGGTTGACATTGCCTCGGAAATACACATCAGTAAATGCATCATCATCATCCATGACAAGCACTTCACTTGCCTTTTTTGGCCTTCTTTTCTTTCAGTACATTCTCTGCATGTACTGCATGGTCAGTCGTAGCTTGTATCCCAGCTGTTCCAACACCAATTAGGTGTTTTCTTACAAACTGTGAGATCTCTGGCCTCATTCCACTCAGGAATGCATTTTTTAACTGCATATTGTAGGGACCATTGTCAGCATTATCCTGTTGCATACCGCTGTTTGCTGCAAACACTATTTTCAGTCTGTCTAGGTAAATCAACACACCTTCATCTGCATTCTGTACACACCGCGCTATTTTACTATAGTCTGCTCTTCCCTGAAAGTGAGTTATGATTCTTTGAATTAAAGCATCAACTCGGACAGTCCATTGAGCATCCCCATATGGTATGGTGACATTATTGCAGAATGGGTCCCATGTTCCCTTAATCAAACACCAGTCCTGCTTCACAATACACCTTAGTATTCTTTCTGCCTCTAAGGTGTTCAACTGGAAACTGTTACACAATCTTTGAAATTGTTCTCTAAACTCTCCTGTATTTTCCCTGGGATGTGGAACGCAGCATGCTGCGTCTTTCACATCACCCTCTGTCCAAGCTCTATACACTCTAATTGTTGCATCCTGTCCATCCCCAGCTCTTGGGTTCGGCATTTCTATCATCGGATACATTTCTTCTTCTTCTATATTTAAACTCACTGTCTTCTTTTGCAGGGAGATTATAGGCATGACAGAAGGTTTAAAAGAGTCATACCACTTACCAGACCTTGTTGTTTTTGGACTTCCCTTTGACTTTGTCTCTATCTTTTCTACCAATTCTTTGCATTCTTCCACCTGTAACTTTCCTCTAAACCCATACTTCTTTTCCCACTTTTTTTATATATTTTACATTATCTAGTGCTTTCTGACCCATTCGTTTTGCATCTCCCTCATATTGAACCTCGTCAGGTTCACAACAACATTTAAAACAACTACTACAATTTCCCATTTTTATTTATTTATTTATCTCAATTTTATTCGTATTTCGTATTCGTATTTTTTCTTTTTTTTTTTACATTTTATTTTATTTTACCGGTCTTTCCATTTCTTTTTCTTATGAGTCCCTGACTCTTTCCTATGGGTCCCTGACCGGACGTCCTTTTGGTTTCTCAACCCTGAGGGATTAGTTTAAGCCTTGTCCTTCCAAAGACAGATATTTTAGGGTTCCTGCCCTAAATCTAAGAGAGACCTGCTCCCCCAAGTCCCTGACTTGCTTTTTCCTTTAGGTCCCTGACCTATTCTGAGAGATCCCTGATCTCCCAAGTCCCTGACTTGCTTTACTTATTAGAAATGGTTATTTCTTACCCTTTTGATGATTTGAGTCCCTGACTCAATGTTTGCCTGGCTGGTCCGTCTCCCCTCTTTGGTTAGACCCGTCACTGTCCCTCTCTCCAGGGGACCTGGCCTCCCTGACCAAACGAAGCTTTAAAAGCCCCGCGGTGGAGGTCTTTTCAGGAGTTTTTTACCTCCGCCTTGCAAGGTCTTCAGGTCCGCCGATGTGGAGAGAGACAGATATTGGGGTCCCTGTTCGGGCGCCAAAGTTTTGTTAAAATAATTCTGCGTTAATTTAGAACTGGAGGAAGGAGAACGGAGTCAGCTCAAAATTCAAACAAGGTTTTAATCTTGTACAAGAGGAGCATTCACAGAGCAACACGCAGGTCTGTTACAAAGTGAAGACTCAATATCTGAAGAGAAAAGCATGGTATTTATCCCTCTCTGTGGGTGTGTTTTTTCACTACAATAGTTCCTAATTTATGACTTGCACTTAAAGGAATACTTCACAGAGAAGGAAGTGATAAGAAAGAGTTAAGCTTCAGTGGTCACTCAATACCAGACATAGGTAATAAAATGGCCTTAAACAAGGTCACAGGTTACAGGTTGTTTTAAACAGTTTACATTGAACATTCCTATGTAGGACTTCAGTTCACATCTCTCTTTGAAGTACAAAATTTCCATCACAATAACGGTAAAATCAAAAATAGTGAAAAACGGCCAATTATACCCCAGACCCCAGAGGGTTAGAGAGTTTTGAGCAGCAACACTGTTAATTAATTAATAAATTGTTTGTAAAAACTTGTTGATGCAGACGGAAGCCAGGCCACTCAAGTTTTTTGAGAAAGTACAGTTTAACTGAAAGAAAAAGTTGTTTTAAAGGTTTATTGTTTGTTTATTGTACAAGGTTTGTACCAAGCAGCAACCTCTAGGGCTGAGAAATGAATCTTTACAGCCTGCTACAGAAAAAGCTTTGGTTTCTTCACCTAATGTATCCCTTCATGACAACTGTATGGGGATGAGCTTTTATATCATTAAATGAAGGCTTAAAGTTATGCATAATTGTTAGCGTGATCGATTTAAGTGACAGCTAGTTGTCTGCTCAGCTTCACATCAGCCAATCCAAGTCACTGAACTTGATCTCTCAGCCCTATTTGTGGTGTTGGTGACTTTTGAGAGAATTTTTAATGCAGATATCAGACAATTAACGTTTCTTTCTGCATAGTGAATTAACACACCAGACCTGAGAAACAGAGGGCCAGTGTTATAACAAGCAACTCTGTTATCTTCACTCTCACAAACCGAGGAGGTGCCCAAATAGTGCCCAACTATAATGTACTGTAACTCTCTAACTTGACTGCTGAATGGAGGGGAAATGTTACAGAGTAAATAAATGGGTAACAGAAAACACGCTGCAAGTCAGCAAAAAGTAACAGAGTGTCCGGTAAATGCCAACTTTGCTGATTGCTGTTGACTGACCACAAACCCCTCGGGCCTGTTGTTGCTAACTATGCTGAGGTTAAAGTATTAGGGCAGTTAAACTGGCGATCAAACTCACCTGTGACATGAGGTGAAATTTGCATATCTTTATGTGTGATAGCTTGTTATTGTTAGCTAGCTCGTAGCCTCCGGCTAGAGCAGCTTCTGTAACTAGCTAGGCCCACCTCAGCTCCACCCATGCCCCTCCTCTTTGCCTATTTTTGTTTAGCTTGTAGTTTCAATAGCAAGGACCACACCATCAACGAGATGTGTTTAAAGATTTATTAGTGACAAAGGAAAACAAAGTGTCGAAGATCTTGGTTCTTTTGAGCTCTTTGAGTGCATTGTGGGGATTCTTGTAGAGAATCCGCCGCCGCGCCCGGGCAGCGAAAACCTCCAATTACTTGAGAAGAGATTGAGCGGATCTGAGATCTTTGAGATCTGAACGGATGTAACGGTGGTACGTTTGGGAGGACCAGCGGCCTATGAGACGTATGAAGTGTTCTGGGAAGCCATTACGGGAGGCTGAAGTGGCAGCTCCGATTCTGAAGGAGTGCCGGGAGTAGTTGTCGGGCAAAATACCAGACAATGAGAGCACGTGGTGAAAGTGATGGTGGAACCAGAATCGAGTAGCCACTTGGCCGGATTCGGAGATGAAGAGAGGATCTGTCATTGTTGTGAGATTTACGGAATTGCAAGAAATTTGCGAGGGTTTCGAAGGGATTCAGTGGTGATTGGACCTTGAAGAAGAAGACGGGTGTAGGCGGACCAAATTGATTGGTTTTGGTTTGCTTTAAATGGAACACCATAGTGTCGTCTGAAAAGCGAGACAAGTCAGAAATGCAAGCATGACGGCTTGAGTCGAAGTGAATGGTTGAGGAGGTGAATTCGGAGCATCTGAGGAAACCAAAAGGCAAGCAAGAACATGGCTTCCAGGGTTTGGGCGACTTGAGGAGTGCCGTACCCGGAACGGATTGTGTGGATGCAGATTAACAGCAAGTCGGCATTAAGAGGAAGACGGCGAGGGCTTAACGAACTGTTAACGGCCGGTTATTGTCTTGGAAAGAAGCTGATACCGCTAAGGTAAGCTTGGTGATGTGTGATTTGTCATGAGGAATGGGCGTAAGTACTGAAAGAAGTCGTGGTGATGAGATCGAATGACGGAAAGGTTGTGTTGTATTGGTCATGAAAGTAATGGAAGCTTTCCAAGCTGTCCAGTAGGAAGAGAGGGTCGAGGGTGATAGGCTGTTGATGGTGGAGCTCTGGGAGTCGCTTATCAGGGGTATAAGCGCAGGATTTACGAGTTAAATGTCGACGCCCGACTGGCGTAGGGAAGGTATCTGCGTAAGGTGCCAAGCTTCTGAACTTCTGGCATTCATTAGCAAGCTTCGGGGGCAATTCTGCCGCAAGCCATCTTCCTTTGTAGAAACCCCCCGAAACCGGCCTAAGGAGCAGCATCGATGTACAGATGGATGTCATGTGGGTTAGTCGGTTGGTCATCGTAAAAGAAAGTGATTCCGTTCCAATTGGTGAGAGGGTTGAGTCACGGACGGATTTCAGCAAGGCTCGAGCTATCCAGTTAGATGGAGGTCAAGAGTAATGGGATGGAAGGGACAGAAGTTGACGTTTGGTGCGGCGCGGGGCGCAGAAGAAGGTTCGGCTGAGCTTTCCGACCGGGAATGAAGTCTAAAACTTGTTAGTGTCAAGAATGATTCCGAGAAACTCGAGGGATGTGGAGGGGCCCTCTGTTTTCTCTGCGACGATGGGACCCCGAGGTTGGAGAAGACTGAAGTCAAGGTAATCAGGCCGGAAGCAGGTGGCGATGAGGTGGGGGGAAATTGTTAGACTGGATCCAGCTGAGGGCTTCAGGTGGGGTGTCGGAGAGTTTAGGCTGCTTTGCGACCAAAGGTGAGCCTAACGGCGAAGTAATATATACCACGCCAGTGGATGCTGAAGAAACGGCAGAAGTCGGGGTGAATAGGGAGGATTTTAAGAGCACTGGTCTGTTCCTGGACCTTCCTTAACTTCCTTAGCAAGCGTGCGGTCAACTGAATCTGGCTCGGTTATGGTCGACTGAAGATTTTTGATTTCAAAAGAGATAGATGATTGTGTGGGAGTCCGGGGTGAAGACCTTCTTCAAGTCCTTTATGAGAAACTAGCTTTGGCGAGGTAGGTTGTACGGGCATTCGGGGTGGGCGTGGCCCCCGCTGCAGAAGGAGTAAACGTGGAGGAAGCGGCACTGGGACACGGTGCATCCAGTACTGTTGAAGCCGTTGCAAATCGAACGACCTCCTTGGTGCATGACGGGCCTGCCTTTCTTATATACACCGTTGATTACGGGAAGATGACTGAAGGGGTAGATGACATCTGTTCTGGAGGTATGGGTGCTAGTGGAGCTGCCGACGACAGGCGAGAGAAGGCTGAAGCTCTCGTTTGGTTTTTTGTGCGGCTCAGTGTGGGTAGCTGTGTATAAAGTGAAATTAGTAGTTGCCTGCTGAGGGGGAAGAACAAGTGCCGGCATCCCGGTGCTGACGACCCCAGCCGACATGAGCTGCTGGGACTGATGGAGCTGGGAGATGGAAGGTCCCTGCATCCCAGTATAGGGTGCTGGCACCCGGTGCCAGGAGCCCCGGTTGAAGCGAGGTGCTGTTGTTGATGGAAACAAGAAGCAGAGGGCACTGGCATCCCGGTGCCAGGAGCCCTGGTTGAAGCAATCTGCTGTGGTTGCTGGAAATAGGCGCCAGAGGGCGCTGGCATCTCGGTGCCAGGAGCCCCGGTTGAAGCGAGCAGCTGTGGTTGCTTGAAACGGGAAGCAGGGGGTGCTGGCATCTCGGTGCCAGGAGCCCCAGTTGAAGCGAGCTGCTGTGGTTGCTTGAAACGGGAAGCAGGGGGTGCTGGCATCTCGGTGCCGGGAGCCCCGGTTGATCAAGCTGCTGTGGTTGCTTGAAACGGAAAGCAGGGGGGCGCTGGCATCTCGGTGCCAGGAGCCCCGGAAGCGAGCTGCTGTGGTTGCTGGAAACAGAAAGCAGAGGGCTCTGGCATCTCGGTGCCAGAATCAGAATCAGAATCCTTTAATGTCCCGCAGATGGGGAAATTTGTTTGTCGCAGCAGCAGAATATTACGAGAACAGAGCAATAGCAAAATAGATAATAGAATAGACACTATAAGTGAGGGACAGGAGGAGGAGTACAGGGCACTGGTAGACATCTTTGTGGAATGGACTGGACAGAATCACCTGCGGCTGAACATCAGCAAGACCAGAGAGATGGTGATAGATTTCAGGAAGAAGAGGAAGACGGCTTTCCAACCTCTGTGCATTCTGGGAAGGGATGTGGAGGCAGTGGAGGATTACAAGTACCTGGGTGTTACCATCAACCACAGACTGGACTGGAGATCTAACACTGAAGCTGTTTACAAGAAGGGGATGAGCAAACTTTACTTCCTGAGGAAGCTGAGATCCTTCAATGTGTGCAGCAAGATGTTGGAGATCTTTTATCAGTCTGTGGTGGCCAGTGTACTTTTCTTTGCTGTGGTTTGTTGGGGAAGCAGCATCGGAGCCAGCGACAGCAACAGACTCAACAAACTGATCAGGAAGGCTGGCTGTGTGATTGGCTGCAAACAGGACACTCTGGAGGCTGTGGTGGAGAGGAGGACACTGAAAAAACTGTTATCCATCATGGATAATCCTCTCCACCCTCTCCAACTCACACTGGTCAGACAGCGGAGCACCTTCTCCGGAAGGCTGCTTCAGCTTCGCTGTCGTAGCAACAGATACAGGAAATCTTTCCTGCCACAATCCATCACTTCATACAACAACTCTCTCACCTCTGCCTGACAGAGAACTCTGGTCTCTCTACTGTTTTGTTGTATATATTATTATTGTTATAGTATATTTTGCATATTTTGTTTTGTTGTATATATTATTACTGTTTATTGTTTATAGCACACTGTGCACTGTATATATACACTATGTATATATTGGATTCTATTTATGTTATGTACAAAGTGTTTTATTTGCTGACCCACTAATTTCCCAGTCTGGGATCATTAAAGTAATTCTATCTATCTATCTATAATTAAAAAGGGAAAGAAAATGGAATCGAATCGACGTATATACATATTTACATCATGTAGTGCAAGAATGGACAGTAATTTTTTAATATACAGACCGGAGCGGTTGAAGCGAGCTGCTGTGGTTGCTGGAAACAGGAAGCAGAGGGCGCTGGCATCTCGGTGCCAGGAGCCCCAGTTGAAGCGAGCTGCTGTGGTTGCTGGACACAGGAAGCAGAGGGCGCTGGCATCCCGGTGCCAGGAGCCTCCGCTGAAACAGGCTGCTGTGGTTGTTAGCAGTGGGCAGTAGGGGGCACTGGCATCCCTGTGCCAGGAGCCCCCGCAAAGTTTAGCTGCGGTGATGGCTGGAACTGGATGGCGGTGGGCACTGTGGCGTTTGCCCTTGAGGTTGTAGGTTGCTGTAGCTGATGATGATAATCCTGATAGAAGTTGGAGGGTCCTGGAATCCATCTGGGCGCTCCCTCTGGAGTGTAGTGATGCAAGAAGTGGTGGCGGAAACTCTGGAGTTGTTTGATCTGGCAGAGGATCTCTGTCTCTGCTTTTGCTGCTGCTCTTTGTTTTCTTTGGGCTGTGTTATTTGATTGTATGAGTTTGTTTATTTATTTATTTATTTATTTATTTATTTTTCAAAGATTGGCTATTGTGGTGGCTAGAACTGGATGGCAGTGGGCACCATGTTGTAGGTTGCTGGTGTCGATGATGAAAATCCTGATGGGGATTGGAAGGTCCTGAAATCCATCTGGGTACTCCCTTTGGAGTGGAGTGATGACGAGAGGTGGTAGCAGAAACTCTAGAGTCATTTGATCTGGCTGAGGATCACTGTCTCCACTTTTGCTGCTGCACTTTCTGTTGTCTATGAGCTTTCTGCTGTCTTTGGGCTGTAGTATTTAATTGTACTGTCCCTTTTAACAGGAGCGTCGACGTCGCGGTGTGTTACGTGCGCGTGGTGACGCCACCCGGAAGAGAGCTGGTGTTGACGGAAGAAGCTCACATAGGTGTGGAGAAAGTTTGGCTTATAGTCCATTCGGTGAAACAGAATTCATTTGTTGTTTAAAATTTTCTGGGGAGTGGCTACTGTCCAATCGGTGACTGTAGAAGATGAAAGCCGGTCGGGGGAACTCACCGGATCGTGGAGACGTTGCGACCGGCGAGTTGTTTGGCCGGTGTTGGCGGAACGATGGCAGGAGGCTTCGCTTCTTGGAGGTGAAGGAGTCGGCGAACTGTGGCATACTGCAGAGACGGTGATTTTCTGTTCCGGAATGTCCTCGTACTCTATTTGCTGCGGAAGGAGGTGGGCTGGGAGACACGGGGGAGTCGTCGGACGAACTATGATAATCTTGGATGTTGAGGAGAGACGAACCAGGCGTGATTGCGAACCATGGATGAGACGAAGTTGGTGCTCTTCGGACCCACTCCCGTCCTAGGCGGCTGTTGGGCCACTGGAATCGGGGTCTCGGGTACAGAGGTGACGGGAAAGTAATCGGCTTCAGATGAATGGTGATCCTCATCTCTTCTGAAAGATTGTCCGACGGGAATAGTGATACGAAGTCCATGATGAGGTGAGTAGAGCCTGATGTTGCTCGTACAAAAGTTTGGATGTGCTCGGGCGAGGCGATGTCGCGTGATCTCGTTTCTGGGTGCGAGAGCGCAGAATACGAGAGCGAAGCAGAGGAGAGGGTCAGGTGGTTATTTATAGAAATGCGGAAGTTGGTGCTGTTGAGGTGTGGTCCTGCTCCTGAAACATCGCCAATTAAGCTTCAATAGGTGGAGTCAGGTGCCACCGAGATAGCAACAGCTTCATTTTGGTTAATCACAAACCTATGAGTGATGTCACAGTTGCTCTGTCCGCTTTTTAATACAGTCAGTGGGTTCTACACGATACTTTGCACAGGAGCACAGGAGTAATTGAATCAGTAAGTATGAATAACCAAACCAGACTTAAAATAATGTCCCTCCTTTTTTTTCCTATGTCAGCAGGTGACTACATTAATTAGGTTAGAGTCCCAGTATGAATCACCCCACCCCTACCCACCTGTCTCACTATCCTTGACATGAAGGAGGCATACGTGATAGGTAGAGGCTGACGTCTGTGTGTTTGATGTTGTTTGTGAGGGAGTCTCTGCGGGTAGTGGAGGGGAGATGTGAAGCAGCGCTGTGCTTCTCCTACAGAGCCTATGAGAGAGCTGAAGCTGTCACAGTGGGAGATGGGGCCAACACATCCATATGTAATCTTTACTGGGATCTAATTCATCGTGCTGCGTTGCCATCACAGCTACAGTCAGTGTGATGGATCCCATACAGGAACCACCTCCACTGTTTAATAATCCTGAAGCATAGAAATGTTCCCACAGTGTATCTAAGCAGGTATTATACCATGAGAGTCTTCAGCTGGGCTTGTTAGTCACTGGCCCTTTAAGCAGTGTAAACAGACCTGGTATAATTAAGCGGAGTGTCCCTTGTTGTGACATATGTAGGTATCATCTGTATGCAGATAGATACAAAATGAGGATGTCCTATTTTTGCTCCGTCTGCTGAGAGTCTTGACTGCTTCCACAACCCTGTTCAGCAACTTTTTTCATCTGCCTCCAAGATTATTTTCAAGCCATCTCCATTTTATTTAGCTTTGACACTGATGAAATACCATCCAGACTGAGTCAGACAGATTAAGTATCTTTCTGTTAAATGTTTTTGTTTTTTTAGGATTCATACATTCAATTTTTCAAAAAACAATGTTCAAAATGCTCAAATTTAATTAATCACATTTTGAAGGTTTAAGGTTATAATATTCCATTAATTTTGATTAGATTTGTGAAATGTGTTTTTCATGTTTAATTGAAACAAAAATGTCATGCTCTTAACTTTGCAATATACCATTATTCTTACCATTTAATTTCTCATTATATTTTGGTTTATTGCCAGAATGTTGTTTATATTTGTATTTTTGCACTTCAAGGTTTTTTGTTTGTTTGTTTTTTTTCCTTTTTTTCATGATTCGACAATACTTTTGTATTACATCAGAACCTTTTTGCATTCTCCCTGATCCATAGAAGAGCTGAAGTATTTAACTGTTGTTTCGTTTTGTTTCGTTTTCTTCCGCTTTCTCCATGCGGGTCGTGGGTGATGTTACCGCTTTTATACCACCTTTTTTCAAGGTGGAGCAGCGGTTACTGGGGCCAAATCCAGTGACTCTATGGGCGAAGGCCAGGGTACTCCCTGAATGAGTAGCCAGCTCATAGCAGGGCCCTTACTGATGGCAGTGGCTGCCACGAAGGTGCCAACTGCACATCAGGAGCAATTTTGGGGTTCAGTATCTTGCTCAAGGATACTTCAGCATGTAGCTCAGTCCCGCCCCGGGGAGCCAGGGATTCGAACCAGCGACCTTCCGGTCACTAGTCCTCAGCTCTACCTTACTGAGATACAGCCGCCCCTATTTAACTGTTGTATGAATGAAATTAAACAAATGCACATGTGGAAATTTTTTTTATGACTAGATTGCTGAATTTAAAACTGCCATTCAAGAGAGTGAAAAACTGGGACATAAACAATTTTGAAAACATTTCAATGAATTCCTTCAACATGAAAAAAACAAAAAAAACTGTACCGTAAAATTGTATTTGACTAATGAAAGCAACAGTATGTAACTTTTTCACCTAAAAATATCAGCTTTAAAATCATTCTGATGGGACAGTGTCTTGTAGTGGATGGTGTCTCTGTCTTAGCCATTCTGTCCCCTTATCACTTGTTTATGCTCTATTCAACCTCAGTGACAGGGCAGGATCACAGCATTACATACATGTTTACTTCAGCACTTAAGCATAACATTGTTATAAAGTAATGGGTTTTGTTTGTAGTTAGCGCCTACATTATGTCTGACAAATTGTTACAGATCTGGGATTTGTAGTTACAACAGTGGTGTCAAACTGCTTCCACATATTTGAAATTCCTACATTCATGTTTTCCCTTCTTGTGTGTTGTAATGGTAGTATGTTAAAATTTTATAGATGATGTCCTGCTATTTAAGCAAATTTTCTGCCAATTTGTTCTTTTCATTTTCATGTCAAACCCTGGATGTCACAATAAAAACACAACTTGATATTTTAATTAAACATTAGGTTGCACAGGGTATACTGGTAATAACAAAACCACAGGCAGTAGATAGAAGTCTGGTATATTAATGTTTTGCAGCACTTACACAGTGATTTGAACTGACTTGTTGACTTTTTGGCTGTTTTGAAATGTTGAAAACCGGCTCATGTTTAGAGTCAGAGGACAGCAGTATCAAGGCCTTGCTGAATATTTCATCAACATTAACATCCATTGATACAAAAGAAAACCATCTATTTAGTCCTGAGTTGTGTACAGTGTGTGTGTGTGTGTGTGTGTGTGAGAGAGAAAGAGTGTGTGTGTGTCTGTGTGTGTGTGTGTGTGTGTGTGTGTGTGTGGGGGGGGGGGGGGGGGGGGGGGGTGCTGATTGAGCTCTGCCAATGCAGTTCAATTTTACAGCCAGGTGTATGCATTATTTGACTTGATATCTCCTTTGAGGCAACGTTAATGTATGATTGAAAAAAGGCGATTTTCACTCCTACAGAATCAAACACTAACAACACATGTAGCCTGCTGATTGAACAGAATGAACTGCATATTCAGGAATCTGTTTCTGTCAGTTTATCTGCAGGCTAGAAACTAATAATGAGCTTATCTTACCCCAGGCAACCAAATGTGACACCTCATTCCACGGCCAAAAAGCTGGGCAGGCGTGACAGGGAGTGTGTGTGTGTGTGTGTGTGTGTGTGAGAGAGAGAGAGAGAAAGACAGTGAGAGAGAGAGGAGAGAGAGATTGAGAGAGGGATTGGTTGGAGAGTTACAGAGAGGCTGTTCTCTATCTAAACCTGACCTTGACTTTGTCCCCTACTCTCCACCACTCTGCCTGCTTTCAAAAGAACCATCCCTCTCTCTCTTCCACAATATGCTAATATTCACGCATCCACTTCGGTTAAAAAATAAAAAATAAAATAAAAAACATTTGCAAATCTTCTTTTCCCCCCTGCTTCTCCTCTTGATCATTCTGGGATGGCTGCGAAGCATCAAGAGGCATATATTCATTATCTGTCATCATATTCATTTCTATGCTAATGAGAAACCTGTTCCCGATGAAAATTTGTTTTCAGTCCCTCAAATAGAAGTAAGTGGCAATCACGTATTGTTTGTTTTCGAGGTTTGCCTTTAAATGAGAGAAGACATTTCCAACACTGTGCCCTGCACAGGCTATATTCCATAAATCATATCGTACCCCAAGCAGTACAATGCAAATACTAACCTGTTTCATCTGTAGTTCCCAGTGCAGCCTGAGCCTCTCAGCACTGTGACGTTACATTGATTAAACAATATTTGAGCCGAGAGGGGGAGAAAATGCTGGTTTGATAACCATTGATTGATGGGGACAGCAAAAGCAATATCATGCTAAAAATTTTGTTTCTTTTTTTCAAAATTTCTGAAAATGAATGATGAGCCTGCTGGGGAGGGAAAGGCTCAGTCCGGCTTCCCAATACCCCCTAGTCCATGTGTGTAGCTGTGTGCTGAAAGGAATCACTCGCAGCAGCATGTTTTGTTCATGGTGGACTGATTTGAATTTTAACAGCAGTAACACGAGCAGAAATTACCATACTGGGAAAACAAGTTTGGTGGGATCTTGCTAATCTGGGACCCCAAGAGCCGAGGTCAATCAACCAAGGAAAGGATCCAGTGAGTAAGATGCAGCGCACTGATACACAAATTATTTAAAGAAAAATCATAATCATAATAAGCTAAGAGAGAAAAAAAAAAAATATATATATGTTTTAGCTTGCATGTATCAAAAAGACATTTCAAACAGTCACAATAATATGAAATGTCCTTTTTGTTGCAAATACTGTAAATACATGTTAGTTTAGTAACCATGGAATGTGACTACGCACATCGTAATTCCACTTAAAACCTGCTGCTGCTGCTACATAAGCTACCTACAAAGCAAGGAATCTCTGGCTGTCTGTGTGTGCTTCCAATATCTGGAAAACTGTTCATCAGATAGACTTCAAATTTGCCCAGTGTATAGCTTGGGACAATATATGAAGTTCTTCAAGAACACATAACTGTAAAATACTGTAGCCAGTAGAGTGGTGCATTTCCTCAACAACCCTTCATTCAACCATGATTGGGAGGAATACCCCGTCTGAGCTGAACTTGTGAGAGTTAGGTCTTTATTCTTGACATCAAACAAATTCTTAGTGGGTTTAGGACCCCAAAGTTAATGTTTCTAATCCTTGTTGCTGTGGTCAGAAGAGTGTCTGTTGTGGGAACTTCGTCGTTGCTTCCGCTTTTTGCAGGTGACATGGCCGTGATTGCTCCATCAGGCTGTTTTATTCAGCATTCACTGCAACTATTTGAAGCCAAGTGTGAAGCAGCCGGAATGAGACTCAGTGCCTCCAAGTCTGAGGCCATTTTTAAAAAAAAGTTGGTTCTTGCTTTTTAAAAAAAGGGGAGCTCACATAAACATAAATGTTAACAATTTGTATTTGGTTGAACTATA
This sequence comes from Sparus aurata, assembly GCF_900880675.1. NCBI lineage: Eukaryota > Metazoa > Chordata > Actinopteri > Spariformes > Sparidae > Sparus > Sparus aurata. The sequence goes on along the minus strand of NC_044203.1, from coordinate 5,443,829 downwards.
AATTAACATAAATGTGGAAATCACTCAAATACGTAGAGACAGAATTGTGTAAGAGTGTGTCACGAGTTGTCTGTAAAAGTAAGAATCACCAAATAATGCAGACATTGACAGTTTAGGTGTCCATTTGTGCGAAACCAGACGACTATACTTGGGTGCTGACTGGATACGTATTGAAATTATTAAGTATTACAATTCTATTGGATTCAATGTTACAATTCACTGCAATTTGTGTTTGCTTTGTTAACATAGACCATGGGAAAATGTCAAATGGCACATTTATAGAGGGCTTGATTTCCAATAACAATGCACATCACATGTCAGTCAGTCTTTCAGGTTTCTGTTTCAGCAGCATCATTGTTTCACTGCACATGGAAGAGCAAAACATTTTTCAAAGTAATCCACTAGATTTAGCTGTTCTTGCTTATCTAGCTACAACATGAGAAATGGATGGAAATTGGATGATTGGATGAATACCGCAGTTACAGGTATGTGGTATAAAACAGAGCAAGAAATGTTCCCAACCTAAGGAATAGAACACGAGCTTGTATTTGTCTCGATTTGTAGGTTTTTGTGCTGGCTTCAACACAGATTGTTTTATTTTGAAACTTAACCAGATGTTATGTTGTTGTTTCCGTGTGTGACTTCCTGTCTGCTCTGTATTGCTGCATCGTGGCACCGTCAGCATCTGGCAGAAACAGAAGCCCTGCATATCTGCTCCAGCAGGGTCCGGACTAGGATGGAGCAGAGAAGCAATGCAGCAGAGCCAGTGGAATTAAACACATAGACTAGAGTGAAACTGCTGCCGTTGCAGAGCTGGATCAGACACGTATCTGGTGGAATAGTGTCTAACGCAGATTGGAGGAAGTTTGATGGCGCCGATGTGTGTTGCTGGCTGCCTGCTGCTCCTACAATAGTTGATGTTTCTGTTATTTTTAACCCTCAGCACTACTCAGACCGAGTCTCTGCTGGTGTATGATCACCAGTCTCTTTTGGATCTTCGACATAATGTCGGAGATTTAGGTGCATTCAAGCATAGTGGATAGAAAACTGAGCCCCCGCTACTGGCGCGGATCCAAACTCACCTGTACTGGGCCTCGGCTCCACCTCCTCGGCAGAAGTGTCTCCATCGCCATGGCAAACGCGGTAGCTGGCTGGTGAAACTTAAAGTCTGGCTGGCACAATCTTTGTCCATTTCCAAGACAGGACATGGATTGATCCATCCCTTCATTGTGCTCCAGAGTTTCCTGGATCCCACCGACACCTGCCTTGTACCTGTCACCAGCTCATTTTAACGTTCATGTGTGCTATCCTGACAAACCGTTGGTGAAGGACTTTTTAAGCCTTATTGACTCTTTTAATTTGGAGCAGTGTGTGTCTGGTCCCACACGAACATGGACACACATTAGACCACGTCCTCTGTTATGGCTTGTCTGTGTCAAACGTGGAAATCTGTGACAATGTGTTTTCCTCTGATAATTTGCCTGTATTGTGTGAAGCTGCTGTCTCCTGTGCTACAGTTAAATCTGGTGCTCCTGCTCACACCCGTCAGACTTTTAACCCTGTCACTGCCGGTTAATTCTCTGCTGCCTTCAACCAGCTCTGTGTCCCCTCTGGCTTAACATCTGCAAACATGGATATGCTCAGTTCTTGGTTTCACTACTCCTGCCAAACCATACTGGACTCTGTGGCTCCATTCAAAACTGTGCAGACCAAAGCTAAACCTGAGCCCTGGTTCAATGTGAGAACTCACACAGCTAGACAGGAGTGCCGCAAAGCTGAACGCGGGTGGGACAAGCTGCAGGTTTCTCACCAAATCTTAAAAGACTCTTGGCGCTGCTACCAGAGCACGGTTAAAGAGGTCAGAAGAGAGCACCTGTTGAACCTTATAGATCCTAGCTTGCAGGAAGAACTATGTGTGTATGCCTTTGTGGTTCTGAGTCCAGCTCTGCTCCGTTGTCAGATGGGGTTCCACAGGGTTCAATTTTAAGGCCCCTTCTTTTCTCACTATATCTGCTTCCCCTGGGTTCCATTCTGAGAAAGCATGGTATCTCTTTTTATTGTTACGCTGACGACAGTCAGATTTACATGCCGCTGAAGAAGAAAGATGCCTTCTGTCTGAAACCACTTCTGTTATGTCTTGAAGACATTAAAGCCTGGATGTCACTAACCTTTTTTTTTTTATTTAATGAAAAGAAAACAGAAGTGATGGTGTTGGGCCAGGGTGGCTCTTGTGAAGTTAGTTAAAAAGCCAACAATGCCACCTAGGTTTGTGAGCCTAAGACTCTTAAAAACAAACACACAGGTTCTTAGTTAAAATCAGGGTGATCAGAGTTAAACAACCACAAGTCCAATGTACACAAGATTTACTTTTAAAAAAGATATGAACCCAGCCCAAGTCTCTCCCGAGGATCCCAGTGTCTCTGAACTTGCTTTCAGATGAGACCGAAGTGGCAGACCCCAACTTCCACCAATGGTGGACGAGGTCTGCAGTCACTCCAGGGCACATACCGTCTTTAACGTGCGGCGTTCCAAGTGCCCACCGTTCTTGGTGCCCACCGTCCTGGCGTTCTGGCATCTTCGGTATCACGGTGCCCGCCCCGACGCTCAACGTTCGAGGTTCAAGATTCAAGATGATTCAAGATGAACTTTATTTTCCCACAATGTGGGAAATTTGTTCTGGGCCATTTGCCCATGCTGCAGCCACAAGTAACACAGAACATACAGTTACATACAATAGATATGCACATCAATATCATACAAAGTGCCAGAGTGCAAAAAAAAAAAAAACATGGTGCATTGAAAAGATGAATAAATAACACCAAGTAAAAAAGTGCTAAAATTGTAGTAGGAAAATTACTAACCTATACAGAACATGCAAACGCAAGTCACCTGACCTTATTCAACAGCTTGATTGAAACGGGAACAAATGAGTTTTTGAATCTGTTCAGTCTGCAGTGAGGAACTCTAAACCTTCTACCAGACGGTAGCAGTTCATACTCGCCATGCAGGATGTGTGATGGGTCGCAGACAATCTTATTTGCTTGTTGCAAAGTGGCCTGTTCATAAATACTCTGACTGGAGAAGTGCTCTTTAACACCAATAATTTTTCCAGCAGCATGAATTAGCCGAGACAGTTTGTTCTTCAGATGCACAGAGAGGTTACCAAACCACGCTGTGATACAATACCTAATCAGACTTTCTAGGACTGCCTTATAGAAAATCAACATAAATCTTTGATCAACACCATGGATTCTCAGACGACGTAAAAAATGCAACTGTTGCTGTAGTCTGCGACAGAGGCTATCAACGTGTGTGCTCCAGGTGAGTGCGTTGTCAATGAAGACACCCAGATATTTGTATGACTGCACCTGGGCAATGGCTTCGTTGTGGATGACCACAGGCCTGTGGTCACCCGCTCCTCGAGGGTCGAACACCATTTCAACTGTCTTATTTACATTAAGAATGAGGTGGTTATCGTCCCACCACTCAACAAACCTCTGAATTTCCAAAAAGTAGTCAGATATATCACTGTTCTTTTTCAACAGTGATAAGATTGCAGTGTCATCTGAGAACTTGATAATGTGATTGTTTGTGAAAAAACGTCTACACGCGTCTGTGTACAGAGTGAACAGAACTGGTGAACTCACGCAGCCCTGTGGTGCACCTGTGCTCAGGATTTTAATGTCAGATAGAGTTCCATTCACACTGACCCGCTGTCTGCGGTTACTTAAAAATGAAAAATACCATTTAATAATAGAAGGGTGAACATTAAAATCATTTAATCTCCTAATTAAAAGATGCAGCTGCAACGTATTAAAAGCTGAACTAAAATCAACCAATAAGAGACGTGCAAATGAGCTAGAGTCCTCTAAATGCTTTTTAATGAGATGGGTCACAGCTAAAATGGCATCCTCAGTACTTCTGTTGCTCTTGTAAGCAAACTGAAAGGGGTCTAAAAAACAGCTAACCTCTGTCTTCAAGAAACTGATCATGATTTTCTCAAAACACTTCATTATCAACGAGGTCAGTGCAACAGGACGATAATCATTATTCTCTGTGCAGCTTGTTTTTTTAGGCACAGGAATGATAATAGAACTTTTCCAAATAAAGGGAACAAAATGAGTGTCTAGTGATTTCTGAAAGATGGGACACCAAGCCTCTGCCAGTTCTTTGCTACAGGACTTCAGTAGGCACCCAGAGATGCCATCTGGGCCAGAGGCCTTCCTGGGGCAGATGTGTGAAAAGAGTCTCTCCACAACGTGCTGGTCGATGGTAATTACTCCAGGGCCTGATTCAGGTACATCATCCACAGCTGTTTTCTTTTCATGTGAGAAGTCTCTTGAGTCAAATCGGCAAAAGAAGTTATTCAGCTCATTTGCCTTTTCCCCCTCATTTAACACATTTATACACCTCTTGGCTGGGGTCATGTTTGTCATGGTTTTCACAGAGTCCCATAGTTTTTTAGTGTTCATACGTGAGCAGTGAGATTCACATTTCTCCCTCTCCTTCCTCCTTGCAGTTCTCAATTTTTTGATTAAGTTCTTTCTGCATATTTTTCATGCTTAGTATGTCTCCATTCTTAAATGCTACTTTCCTCTGTACTATGCACTCTTTAATTTCCTTAGAGATATAAGATTTATTATTTGGGTACATAGTGATGGATTTTTGAGTTAAAACATTATCTTTACAGAACTTAATATAATCGGTGATGGTATCTGTGGCCTCCTCAAGATCCAGGCTATGAAAGAGGTCCCAGTTAGTGCAAGAGAAGCAGCTTTTTAAAGTTTCTACGCCATCATTGTTCCATACAGAGACAGTTTTAACTTGTGGTTTGTTGCTTTTAAGCAGGGATTTGTAAGCAGGGATTAAATGGACAGCGTTGTGATCAGAGGACCCTAAAGGAGGTTTAACCTTGGCAGTATAGGTGTTTTTAATGTTCCCATAACATTTGTCCAGTGTGTTCTTTCCTCTGGTGTTACAGGTAACATATTGACTGAACCCAGGTAGAGTAGCCTCAAGTTTACAATGGTTAAAATCGCCTAAGATAAAACATGGTGCTTCAGGGGTGCGTGTCAGTTGTCTGTGAACACAGCCAGCTATAATATTAGCTGCCTTGGCAGCACTTCCACCAGGTGGGATATAAACAGTGCATAATAAAATATTCCCAAATTCACGTGGCAGGTAGAAAGGTCTCAGGCTTAAGCATACCAGCTCAATGTCGGGGTTGCAGACCGACTCTCTCCTGGTGAACTGCGAGCACCACAGGTTGTTGACGTAGACACAAGTGCCGCCACCTTTACTCTTGCCGGAGTTGTCGTTCCTGTCAGCGCGCACCAGCGAGAAGCCATCCAGGGAAACCAGTGAGTCGGACACGTCCTCCTGCAGCCACGTCTCCGTTACCACGAGCAGGCATAATTCCTGGTATTTGTGGAGGAACCTGGCGTTGGCTCTGAGCTCCTCAACCTTGTTCCTCAGGGAGCAGGCGTTGCAGAGAAGCATGGAGGGCAGTGGAGGTCTGTTAGCTCTTCTCCGAAGTCTCTGTCGTACTCCGCCGCGCTTTCCCCTCTTCCGTGTCCATCTCCTGCAGCCTCCCTCTGGGCGACAGACCAGCAGTTCACCCGGTAACTGGGAGGCCGGTGTGTAACTGGTACGGAGAAGCAGGAGCTGGTCCCGGGTGTAACTCAGTAGCGCAGTCGGCACAGCGCCAGCTCCTACTGGTGATGGGCAGCATGATACAAGCCGGGCAATAAAAGCCACAAGCAGTCCTCTTAATAAAAAAAGCAGCATTGCTTTGCACAATCAGGCACCGTGTTAGATAAAGAAAAATGGTTAAAAAGTTCCCACAAAACGACAGAAACACTTAAAACGCTAAGGCAGCAGCACGAGGTGGCCCGGGTCGCAGCAGAGCAGCGCCACCATTGACCGTAATGCTCAAGAGGTGCCCGCCTTCCTGGCATTCTGGCGCACTTGGTGTCACAGCGCCCGCCGTCCCTGCGTTACCGGCACTAACAGTTCCAGACGCCCACCTTCCTGGTACCCTCGGTGACACAGCGGCCGCTGTACCTGGCGTTTCCAGAGCTCATCAATCACGGCGCCCAGCGTCCGCTGTCTTGGCGTCCTCACGCTCTGACGCTTTCCGTCTCTATCCCCCCTGCATCCTGGCGTTCTGGCACTCTGGGTGTCACAGCGCCCGCTGTCCCCGGCAGTTCCAGTGTCAACATTCCCGGCGTCCTCACTCTCTGATGCTCTCCGTCTCTCTTTGTCTCTTTCCCCCCTGCTTCACTGCCGCTCTGAAATAAAAAGGTCACACCTGCACTGGTCACCACCTGTGGCTCGTTACATTGATTAGTCTGCTGGGCAAGTCCGTGCATAGTTCAGGGTCAGTTCGTAACCTTACCTTCACATCCCTCCTACCATTTAATTTAAGCCAAAAACTGTGTGAATGTTGTCTGCTGGGTCCATTATGGTTAGTTTGTTCTGTTACGTTTATGGGGAAAATTAGATGAGGACCCAAATGCAGACACATGGCAGGCAGGAAAGGGGAAACAAAAGGCATGCTTTAATTAAACAACAGGCGTGCTTCAATGAAATTGTGGGAATAAAATGTGCATCTTGGTTGTCTTGCCCATGTTAACTGACTGCCGTTAAACCGTCTCCACTTTGGAACACAGGTCAAACTCAGGACCTCATCCCTACTGTTGTCAGAGCATGTGGGAAGTGATTTCAAAAAAAGAGTGACTGAACTTAATTCAAATACGAATTATTAAATAAAAAAACAAAACAATAAATTAACTTGAAAATAATTCTGATAACTGCTAGCTGTAAATAGTAAACACATGTTTGCAATTTCACTTGTTAATAAAACTAACTTTTTTGGGAGGAATGTCATTAAACTAGTATGGAAGTATGAAAGAACATCAAAGATGCTGGCTGATTACAGGAGCCACCTGCACTTCCACTTGATATGCAGACAACACAGGATAATTCCAAAGAGCGTACGTCTAGGTTCCAGCGTGAAATGACACAGGGCCACAAGGATTCTTCAGAGGGCTATACACCAGCTACTCAATGAAAGAGTGCAACAGATTAATTTTACCACTGATGCACTCACTACAAAGACTGACTAGACACATGAGGAACCTCTGCAACTACTGCAAAGCACTGTCCTAGAAAATGTCTCCAAATTTGTTGAGATGGCACAAGTATCACAACACACTTAAGAGCAAGGAATGGCAGACACGGAAAATTCAACGTCAAAGCAACATGCATAGAACAGAAGCCTTCATCTGGAGAAATAAGGACATCAATAATAGAGCAAATCCAGACATACAAGAGAAGTGGGTGAAGAAGCTCACCCAACCAGGGAATGATGTCCTTGCCAAATGTCCACACAAAAGTCACTAATCCGCTTAGTGATACACCTATGATACTCTGAGGCGAGATACACAAGGAGGGTGCACCACTCAGACCAATCATCAGCAGTATTAACTCAGTTACTTATAACATTGAAGCACTTAGCCAGTATCCTAACTCCTTTGGTTGGTAACACTCAACACCCCATCAACACTTTGATAACAACAACACTAAAAGTTAAATATAATTCAAAAAGATTTTGCCCTTTACAATGAGAGAGACAGCACTGGACCCGGACAAAACAATGGTTTCTTAAGTTGTCATCATTCTTTACATGCATTCCCACTCAAGAAGATGGTTAAGAAACACCTGCTACATGACAGTGCCGTTGTCCCCAGTGGTGGCCAACATCTACATGAAAGAAGTTGAGAGCAAAGCCTTGATTACCTTCATAGGAACTGCACCTAGCCACTGGTTCAACTTTGTGGACGACACCTGGGTCAAAATCACAGCAAGGGAAGTGGAAGCCTTTGCATAACATATAAATGCTGTGGACAGTTAAATCAGGTTTACAGGAGGACAGTCTGCCCTTCTTGGACTGTGAAGTACACACTAAGCAAGACAGAAGCCTCAACAATGAGGTGTACAGTAAACCTACACACATAGATTACTCATAGCTGTTCAGCACTCATCATCCACTGGAGCACAAGCTGGGGGTTCTCAGAATCCTACACCATCGGAATGAGACTGTGCAAACTAAGTCACGGGGGAAGGATAAAGAACAGAAGCACATCATGGGAGTACCTTAAACCTTTGGCTACCCAAACTAGACCTTTGTCAAAATCTCTTAAAAGATCCTAAGAGGAGAAGAGGAGATGAGAAAATGTGACGTCATCATTCCCTATAATGCAGGAACATCTGAGAAACTCAGGAGGATCTTCAATAAACATCATAAGCTGGTTCACTTCAAACCTACTAACATGAAGAAATGTGTCCATCCAGAGTAAAAAACACCTAGGCATAAATAAAGCAGTATAGTTTATGCTGTGCAGTGCAGCCAGGACTGCACAGATTTGTATATTGGAGAGACAAAAGTATGAATGGCACAACACAGAAGGGCCAACTCCTCAGGTCAAGACTCAGCTCTCCACTTACATCTGAAGGAGAAAATCATTCATTTGAGGACAACAATATATACATCTCGGCCAGAGAAGACAGATGGTTTGAAAGAGTAAAATAATCCATCTATGTCAACCTGGAACGACCGTCTTTGAACAGAGGAGGTGGACTAAGACATTACTTCTCAGCCACCTACAAAGCAGCACTGAGTTATTGGAGATAACCAAGTATGCACTAAGGCTATATGGAAGAATAGGATAGAATAAAATATAATGCCTTTGTTGTTACTGTACACATGAGATTAAAAAAGCTGTAAGTACGGTGCTATATACAGTGTTAAGTAAGTATATACAGTATATACTTAACACTGTCAAACAGGTCAAAGCCAGGGTGGAAGTGTCACGGCTAGACACACGACTGTGAGGACTCAAAAGCACGACTGAGACAGGATGGAACAAGTAATAAAGTTTTACTAAAGTCAGTTCAGAACACAGAGGGTCAAACAACCGGGCAGACAAATCCGGCAAGGAGTAGGCAGGCGAGGCGGGTCGGTGCACGGGAAGGCAGTCAGCGGGGCAAACAAATCCGGCAGGGGTCAGGCAGAGGCGAGGTCGGGAAGCTCACGAAAAGGTCCAAAACCAGGAAGGCTAGAAAACGACTAGGAATCAAGAAGGCTGGAACGCTAAGTACAACGACAAAAGACGAACTGGCAACAGACAAGGGGGCCCCCCGAACTAAAAGCACACACAGGGAACCCAGGTGAACGTAATCAGGGCGGGGAAAGCAATCAGTGGGAAACCAAGCGAGCAGGGGGGTGGATCTGAAATGAGAGGAGATGTCAATACACAAGACAATGACGGGAGAACTACAGTCTTGGACGGATCGTAACAGTACCCCCTCCTCTAGGGACGGCACCTGACGTCCCTGGCTGGTTAGGGTGGCGGCGGTGGAAGTCGCGGATGAGTGTAGGATCCATTATGTTACTGGCCGAGACCCAGCATCTCTCCTCTGGACCGTATCCCCGCCAGTCCACCAGGTACTGGCGACCACGGCCCCGCCTTCGAACTGCCAGCAGCCGCTTAACAGTGTAGACCGGGCCACCGTCGACGAACCGGGGGGGCGGCGGGGGTCTGGAGGCTGGGACCAGAGGACTCTCTTTCACCGGCTTGATCCGGGCAACATGAAACGTGGGGTGCACTCTCAGAGACCTGGGGAGCTTGAGCCGCACGGCTGTCGGATTAACCACATTGGAGATGGAAAAAGGGCCCACAAAGCGTGGCGCCAGCTTGCGAGACTCGACCCGTAAGGGAAGGTCTTTAGATGACAACCATACCATCTGTCCAGGTTTGTAGATGGGAGCTGGAATCCTTGACCTGATAGGGCTCCGTTGTAGCACCAGCCGGGCTCCAGCCCAGATCCGGCGACATCGACGAATGAGTGCCTGAGCAGACGGAACGCTGACCTCCTCCTCCAGGACTGGAAATAACGGCGGCTGATAACCATAGGCGCACTGGAAGGGTGACAGACCAGAGGAAGAACAGGGCGAAGTGTTATGAGCATATTCAACCCAGATGAGATTTTTACTCCATGTGGCTGGGTTTTGAGAAACCAAGCAACGTAATCCAGTCTCCAACTCTTGGTTCAGACGTTCTGTCTGGCCGTTAGACTGCGGGTGATACCCAGACGTAAGGCTGACCGTGGCCCCCAGAAGGGAGCAGAAAGCTTTCCAAAACCGGGATGCAAATTGCGGCCCTCGATCCGAAACCACGTCCTTAGGGAATCCATGTAGGCAGAATACCTGCCGCAACATTACCTCCGCCGTCTCCTTGGCAGAGGGCAACTTGGGAAGAGGGACAAAATGCACCATTTTGGAAAACCTGTCCACAACAGTTAAGACAGTAGTGTTCCCTTCAGAGGAGGGCAAACCTGTGACGAAGTCCAGGGAGATGTCTGACCAGGGGCGATGAGGAACAGGAAGCGGGCGTAGGAGCCCTGCTGGGGGTTGTCGAGAGGTCTTGTTCCTGGCACATACTTGACAGGCAGCAACATACTCTCCTACCTCTTTCTCCATGGTTGGCCACCAGAAGCGCTGTTTGACCACGAAACACGTCCTATGGACGCCCGGGTGGCAGGACAGGAGGGAGGTGTGGGCCCAGTGGATAACCTGCGATCGTAGAGAGACAGGAACAAACAGACGGTTCTGGGGGCACCCATTAGGTACTACCATGTTAGATGTGGCCTGTCTGACCTTCCCCTCGATTCCCCAGGTGACTGCTCCCACCGTGCAGGAGGGAGGCAGGATGAAGCTGGGAGGGTTGGTGCTAGATCAGCCAGGGGAGGCCAAGTAGAAGAGGATGAGAGGGAGAGCAGACCAGATAAAAGCTCAGGTATTCGATATGATCTTTAGTCATGATGAGTTGAATGGGCGGTGTGCGATGGGTTACCTGATACAATCGGCGTCCATCCAGAGTGTTCACCTCCAGTGGCTTGGGCAGAGGTAACCGATTAAGTCTGAGTCTTTTGGCTAGTTGCCAGTCCATGAAACTCTCGTCTGCTCCCGAATCCACCAACGCTGGAAGAGAGAGTGCTTGGGACGGTGACACCAACTTGGCCTGCACCAGGCGACGAGGGACCACAGCAGAGGAACGGGTTTGGCTCACCAGTGCCCTCTTAATCACGGGTGAGCCCGGTCTTTTACTGGACATGAAGCGATGAAATGACCCAACTGCGAACAGTACACGCAGCGGCCCTCCTGCATGCGACGGCGCCTCTCTTCAGGATCCAGTCTTGTCCTCCCCAGCTGCATTGGCTCCTCCTGAACCGCAGGTGGCGCTGACGCCCTGGACCCCTCGAGGGGCGGAGGCGGACGCCATGAAGAAGCCGCTGACGACTGCCCCCTATAGGCGGAACTGTAGCCCGATGATTTCGATCTCTCTCTCTCTCGCTCAAAGAGCCGGTTATCGATTTTGACCGCGAGAGAGATTAATGAGTCCAAGTCCTCAGGAAGTTCCAGTGGTGTCAGCTGATCCTTGATCCGATCTGCCAACCCGTGAAGGAAGGCGTCACACAAAGGGGCGGGGTTCCAGCCACTATCCGCTGCCAGGGTGCGAAACTCAATGGCGTAATCCGAAACTCGTCGCTTGGCTTGGCGGAGTCCCATGAGTGCTCTAGCCGACTCCCGGCCGGGAGTAGTGTGATCAAAGGTCTTGGAAAGCATGTCTTTAAAACTGATCCAGCGATTGACATACCAGCGAGTTCCTGGCCCACTCCGCCGTAGCCCATGCCTCAGCTCTGCCGGAGAGATGAGAAATGATGTACGCTACCTTGGCGCGGTCCGTCGGGTAAGCGGCTGCGTGCAGCTCAAAATGCAGTCCACACTGCACCAGGAAGGAACGGCAGTTGTCCGAGTCCCCGGAGAACCGCGTCGGGCTGGATAGTTGAAGCGCTGGAGCATGCGGGAGAGTCGGGACGGACAGCGGGACCGGCGAAGGAGTTGAGCTGGGAGGTGCTGCAGCTGTTTGGATAGATGATCCAGACGCGTCTGCGGCAGGATCCACCATACGACCAGACAATTGCTGAACGGCCCCCGTCAGGGAGCGCAGCTGCTCACTGGCGAGGGTCTGGAAGTTCTGTTGCTGGCTGGCCATTCCCTGGATCTCCAACACAAGGGAGGTAAGTCGCTCCTCATAGCTGTGAATGCGAGCTCCTTGAGCCCGGAGCGCAGCGCGCATATTCTCCGCGTCGGCTGAGTCCATGTTATGGGCCAGTTCGTGCTGTCACGGCTAGACACACGACTGTGAGGACTCAAAAGCACGACTGAGACAGGATGGAACAAGTAATAAAGTTTTACTTAAGTCAGTTCAGAACACAGAGGGTCAAACAACCGGGCAGACAAATCCGGCAAGGAGTAGGCAGGCGAGGCGGGTCGGTGCACGGGAAGGCAGTCAGCGGGGCAAACAAATCCGGCAGGGGTCAGGCAGAGGCGAGGTCGGGAAGCTCACGAAAAGGTCCAAAACCAGGAAGGCTAGAAAACGACTAGGAATCAAGAAGGCTGGAACGCTAAGTACAACGACAAAAGACGAACTGGCAACAGACAAGGGGGCCCCCCGAACTAAAAGCACACACAGGGAACCCAGGTGAACGTAATCAGGGCGGGGAAAGCAATCAGTGGGAAACCAAGCGAGCAGGGGGGTGGATCTGAAATGAGAGGAGATGTCAATACACAAGACAATGACGGGAGAACTACAATCTTGGACGGATCGTAACAGGAAGCTGTCTTGTGGTGATGGTTTTAGCTCTGTTGATGCAGCGGGAGGTGTACATGTCCATCAGGGAGGGGAGAGGGCAGCCAATGATCTTCTGTGCTGCCTTTACAACTCTCTGGAGCCTCTCTGTGTCTGCAATGATGCAGCTGCTGTACCATACTGTGATACAGTATGTCAGCAGGCTCTCGATGGCTAAGCGGCAGAAGGTCAGCAGCAGGGTGGAGTTTAGTTTGTACTTCCTGAGGACTCTCAGGAAGTGTAGCCACTGCTGAGCGGCAGACTGCCGTGATGTTCTCTGTACAGGAGATATCGGTGGTGGTGAGGACACCGAGAAACCTGAAGGTGTGGACCCTCTCCACACACTCGCCATTGAGGTAAAGAGGGGCTGGGTCAGTGCTGTGCTTCCTGAAGTCAACGATGATCTCTGGTTTTCTTGGTGTTCAGAGCGAGGTTATTCTCTGAACACCAGGCTGCCAACTTCAGGACCTCCTCTCTGTAGGCTGCCTCATCACCCTTAGAGATGTGTCCGATCACTGTAATGTTGTCAGCAAACTTGACGATGAGATTTTCATGGCGAGTGACTCTGCTCTCCTGACATTGGTCAGGAGTTCGTTCCACCACTGAGCCGCCTGAAGAGAGTAGAGTCACAACTTCGCTGAGTGGCCATTGATTGCTCTAAGCGATAGGGGTACCAGCCGTTCGACTGATGTAGTTGTGTTAAGTGCTGCTGCTGGGGCGTGTGGTCTGACCAGTGTTTTGAGGTAGGTGGGTGCTGTTCGGCCAATGGCCTTGAAGGCCAGCACCATTGTCAGATGCGGGCCACGACAGGAAACCAGTAGAGGTCACAGAGGAGGAGAATTTTGGTAGATTGAAACCGAGGCACGGTTGTCTGTCAGACATTCCAACATGCATTTTGCAACGTGGGTATCAGAGGAGGGGGGAAAGAGAGGAACAGTTGGGTGTTGTCTGCATGTTATACTCGTTATTTGTCGAGGTTTAAAGAATATACAGATTCTATACCTTTCACCATTTAGCATTCCCATTAAACCCCTCACAGTTTAATAAGCACAGTAATGTCTAATTCAGGTACACTAAAATCAACGTTGAGACCATGTTACGTAGTTATTAACAGATATTAGCTTGTTTATTTGAGTTACTTATAGCTATTAAGAGCACAAGCGTGCCTAGCTAGCTAAGCTTAAGTCTATGGCTGGAGACTGGAATTAACAACTTTCAACATTCTGAATTTGAAACTAACAGAACAGCCCAACTTTACTTCTAATTTTAATATACAGAGACCTTTTTCCATGCTTTGTCTTAAACGCATCCTCAATCGTCATTAGAATCCTTGCTTGTTTTATGAATGAAGTGAAACAGAACTTCTAGCCACTGCACTGTGATCTGTAGGCTTTAGCATGTTTCTTTATATTCATGACGGTAACCTGCTTTCAGTGCTGAGTCAGTTTGACATATCCAGTGTCCATTTTTGCTGACCCTTTTGTATGGTTCTGTCTGGTATCACTTTTTTGGTTTTTCCAAAATGTGACAATATTAGACATAGGAACAGTAAATGAGGGGGGTGTGGCTTAGTGAAAGATTAATTCTGAGGAAACTATTTTTGTAGGCAAATAAAACTGTTGTCATCCTACTGCATGTCGTACACGCCGACTGTGTAAGGATAGGGCAACCCTTCTGGCAGTCACACCGGCTGTCCACCCTTCCTAGCCCAGAGACACAGCTGTGCACACAATGGGTTGGTGAGTTTAAAGGGGAAAGTACAGCTGGCAATCCACACTGGTGTGCCAGCAATGCACACCAGTGCATATGTATGCTCATAAGGTCGTAGGTTACAGCGTGAGCTCTGCCTAGAGCCCACGTGCAACCATTAATCAACCCAAATAAAAACCAATTTGTAAAATCAGCGACTATATAGTCATCTAGGCCTCCTCCCAGTAATGTTGTAGAACTTTAGAATAGGTATGATCTTTATGGAGACTTACACATAAGCAGTAGTGGGTTGAAGTTCTGAGCGATTAATGTGAAAAAATTCACTCCTTAGATATGGGTGTTGAATAGTCATTATACCTGGAGCCATGTGGCTTTGACATTGTTCCTTGAATAGATTTTAAGCTCTGCTGGCGATTTGCTAAGGACACTTTCACAGTGCCACCAGAGACTCACTCACTCTGTGTAATTATTTCTATACCACTTGGCCCCAAATTTAAAGAATGAATATAGGCCTATATTTCCTCTGAATGCTGTCGTTTAAGAGGCTTTTTATGTGAGTAATAAAGCAGGGGCCGCCACCCTCTGTCACTAAGGAGCGAATCATTTCCCAGGGAGGGGAAAACATCTGTTCCCAATTGAAGAGCCTGCCTGATGAGAAATAGCAGCTTTTCACACGATAATCCATGACAGAAAAGGTTAAAATTGGGTCCACAGAGTAGAGGAACTGAATAATGATGCTTCACACATGTAAAGAGAAGAGGAAGTAAGGTCTCTGCATGCATTCAGTACAACGATCTTTCCATCAACTAATGTGCTTTTCAGCCTCATCTGAGTCATCATTCTGGACCAAATGTGTCAATCCATTTAATATAAATTGTTTCAATTATCTGTGTGGCAATAACAATAATGCTTAGAGATGATTCTGTATATTGAGGACATACTGACACAGATGATAGACACACATACACAGGGAGAAGGAGAAGGAAATACATTTTGTCTCAGGGGAAAGGTTTGGGAAACTGTAACTGGAAATAAAAAAAATAAAAAGAAATAAAAAAGGAAAATTCAGCCAAAAATCTTGGCTTTTGCAGAATTGTCCAATGCTGATGTTGGCGTCTGGTGATATGGGTTGTTTCTTGATTAAATATATGATAAATTATATCATATATAATTATATATATATATGTATTTTATATCATATATTATATTATGTATAGTTTTTATGATCATTATATTCTCAACCAGGGAAGATTTGTAAACACTGATCAGCTGCAAAATTTAAACCACTGAGAATTTAAGTGAATAACATAGTTTATAGTTACAATACAATGTTTGGCTGGGAAACCTTCTGTCCTGACATTCTTGTCCACCTGTAATCCAACTCAACAAAACACTGTTGCAGACCAGGTACACCCCACTGGTACTGCACCTGGATACACCCATGTCATTTTCATGTAGTAACACTGGCATGCTGACCTGTAGTGGATCGATGGCTGTTTGCCTTGAGAATGGGCTGGAGAAACATAATAATGAACTAATTTGGAATCCAAATTATTCAAATCTCAACACCATCGAGCTTCTGTGTGACATGAAGGAACAAGTACAATCCATGGAGTCTGCCCCTAGCTGCCAGCTCCCCGATGCCATCCACCTCAGGACGCCCCAAGAGAGCATGTGTTGATGCCATGATGGGTCAGGGCCGAGTTTAATCAATGGTGGCTTTAAACTCCCAGCAGATCATTGTATTGTGATTATCACTGTAATTTAATTTACCTGTTTGTCTTTCTAATGCTGTGGCTGATTGGTGTTCTTTAACATAAATCCCCTAAAACTGAGTTGAAGCATCAATTGATGTGACTACAGCAGCAGTTATGGATAGTTAGGGATATGATATATTGCTCTGAAGTTTAGGGAACACATGAGATCTTGATCATATAATTTGTTGGGAACAAAATGACGTAACAGCGGGCAATGGAAACCAAAATCATCAACCCACTGAAGGCTGGATAAAAAGATTGAAATCACAAGCTGATCCAACTTGCATGAATTTTATCACTCAGTAGCGTGTATGGCCCCTAAATGTCTGTGTGCAGTCCCGACAACGTCTGGGCATGCTCCTGATAAACAATGGATCGTGTCCTGGGGGGGGATCTCCTCCCAGAACTGGATCAGAGCACCTGGATAGTCTGTCGGATACATCGATACAACATGACATACTTGCTCAGTTGGACTTAGGTCAGAGGATTGAGAGAGCCAGTCAATGGCGTCAGTGCCTTCGTCATCTAGGAACTGTCTACACCCTCTGGCCACATGAGACTGGGCATTGGATATCAAAGGATATGCCTCCCGTTACTGTCACTCATGCACTGCCAAACTGGTCATGATGCTACAGGCATACCGTGCCGTGTCATGCTACCAGTGGTGACAAGGACACCAGCAGAAAACAAAACTAGAGAATAATCAGTCAGGAGGGATAAGGAGAGAGCAATTGTCTATGACCACCACATGCAAAACCATTCCATTTTGGGAGCTTGTCTAGCCTTAGTCTCTCCATTGCACCTGTTGTCACTTTCATCTGCACCAAAGCAGGTGAAACTGATTCACAATCAATTGTGTTTCCTAAATGGACAGATTAATATTCCTGATATCCCCTTACTGACTTGGTGTTATACTTTGACCAAGTGTTTGGTCATATTATGCTTTTTGATTTTCTGCCTTTACTTTATTGTGTTATGTAGCATTTTTGTGTATGTAAAAGGTCTGCAAAGCCCAGAGTCAATACCAAAGGCATGGCTAACTGAGGACCCATATGCAGACACACACTCGCAGGAGGCAGGAAATGGGGGAACAAAAAACAAGCTTTATTAAACAAAAGCCAAATTAATAAAAAACCCACGAGATCCTAAACACACAAGCTTGTCAAAAAGACGTAACACAATGAAACAATAAGTAGCAACTAAAAGAATAGAAAACAAAGTGCAAAGAAAAAGCAAAGTCCAAATCAAAATAAGACCAGAAAGTCAGCCACAAACATACCAAAGGGGAGACACGAGGAGGTGCTGGAGGATCGACGGACCAAGACAGGGTAACCAGTAACAAGACAGACAGTTGGAGTAACAGGGAACATCACAGAATGAACTGACAAACACATGAGGAAGAACACAGACTATATACAAAGGGACACTGACGAGGGATCAGGAACCGGTGAGGTGAGTGAGGAGGGAAAATGACAGGTGAGGTTATGAAGGGAAAAACACAAAAAGGGAAAACACAAATTGCAAAGTTTATTTGAATTTAAAAGATTGCAAAATAACATATATAATAATAATAACAATAATAATAATAATAATAATAATAATAATAATGATAAACAATAATAACTACTCTGAAATGTGTCCTGCTCCAGTTTTGGTTGCAAAGGTGGTTCGGTTTGTTCTGCCTGTGTTTTGGTATCAGAATCGGGCTCTAATATGTTTGGCTGTAACACAGCCATGGTTACCAGATGTAGCAGGGTTACTCTGATCACACTAGCTTGCTCAGCATGACTCTTCTGCCTCTGATTGGCTATATCCTGCCCGTTCTTTGAGCAGTGTATAATTTAGAGGTTTTTGTTTATGGTGGGGCAGGAACAAACTAGAACTATTGGCTGTAATAATACA
Organism: Sparus aurata; assembly: GCF_900880675.1. Classification (NCBI taxonomy): domain Eukaryota; kingdom Metazoa; phylum Chordata; class Actinopteri; order Spariformes; family Sparidae; genus Sparus; species Sparus aurata. The sequence goes on along the minus strand of NC_044203.1, from coordinate 5,425,705 downwards.
TTAGACAAGGACACACGCACTTGCTTTTCCCTGTTGCCTTTTCGCCTCCTTTGACAAGTCTTTGACAGACTCACACTGCACTCAGATCCAAGATAGGTCACAAAAACACTACTGGCCGTTCACTGTATATATGCAACACACAGTATCAAAAACACACAATAAGTGTTAATGGTGCACAACCCCAGGTGTGTGATAACCTCGGGCCGTATGGCAGTCAAAGCTTTTAGAGGTTTGCCTGACAGCTAGTTTTACCGTTTGATGAAGCGTTTCTCGACCATTTTGTCATTGCCCACTGTGTGATTGCCTGCCTCTGTCTTTCCCAGGTGGTACTAGAGTGTGAATTATGTACCTCTACTTTTCCATTCCTAGTTCAACTCGCTGCTTTAAGCTGAGGTATCACCCCAAAGCCCGAACTCTCCAAGCTGGGACACTCTAATAACCGCTCCCATAAATGGACAGTAAATCTGAGGCAGTATAAAACACAACCTTATGAGAGGCAATCATTTGGAAGCTCTTACTGCCTCCTGGCCTTAACATCCCCTTCTTCTTTTTTTCTATCTCTTCGTTCCTGTCTGTCTCCCTCTTTATCCCTACCTCTTTGTTTTCTCTCTTCCTTCCGCTCTGTCTCACTTCCCCGCTGCATGAGTTCTCACCTAAATTACTGCAGGCACTGCTGCAGAATCTGAACTACACCTACAGGCTTGACTGGAAAGGTCAACAAGCTGCTTAAAATGAAGAATAGTGCAGGAGAGAGCAGAGTAATCTACTCTCTCCATCGCCTCTTTCTTCTCTTCTTCCCCTCTCCTCCGTGACTGCTGGCGTTTTTATTCTCCTATCATTTTTACAGTCAGCCCATGTACCATCCTTTTTCTTCAGCATATGTAGGACTGTGTTGATTTCCTCTTTGGTTTATCAGTCTATTTTTCTTTTATGTCTATTTTTCTCTTTATCTCTTTCCACACCTTTTTTTCCCTCCCCTTATTTTTTTCTCCTGGCTCATCTTTGCCGTCTTTGTCTTTTCCCTCCTTTTCTCTCCTCCTCCCTCTAGATATATAGGTGTTCTTACTACCTGAGACAAACTGACTGTATTGACTCCATGAATCCAGCTCACAGCAGCCATTCTTCTTTTCGCCTCCTTTGTTCTGTTTTTCCCCCTTTTGCTTTGCTTTTTTTCCGTCTTACTCTTAGGTATTTTTCCCCTCTCCCCCTCTGCTTTGGCTTCCCCCTCCTGTGCTTCCCCTCATGTTTTGGCTCAGACTAGATGTGGTTTCGAATATCAAACAGGTTATCTGCCTCTGTCTTCAGCCTCTCTGAGAAAATAATGGAAGCAAAAGTTACAAATGACTCTGATTTACTATTCGCTTTCACATCTGGTATGCTGTCTCACTTTCCTGGTCACCAGGAACGGCAAGATTTTTATGCATAAGCTTCAATGCCAAAATGTGGACAATACACCCACACGTGTTTTCTAAACCCTGGTCACAAATCGGCCCCTATTACAGCTTCTAATCTTCTGTGAGGATTTTCTACCAGTTTGGAATCTGGCTGCAGGGACCTGTTTATGGTCAAGGTTATTTATTTATTCTTTTTCCTCCCCTATAGACCCACTTTGCCCACCATATACCTGTACACTACCATGAGTGTTGCTGGAATGAGTCCTAAAACCTTTAAATAAGTTTTGCATTTTTGCACTTCTGGATCCCTTATCTTGAAATCAATGGGTTTTCCAAATTGGTTTTTGGTTGAATCCCTGAAATTAGGTCTGTGGTTATCACAAGCTTAATTGAAAATCCCAATGAGCTTTTGTCAAGGAAACAAGGGCATTGCCAGTGTCCAGGTTATCTAACAAAATACGCCATCTCAGAACTCAACGATGATGGTTTTTAGTATGTAGTGTTGCTGTAGCTCATGAGGTCCAGTAATCGGAAGGTCAAGGGCTCGATTTTCTGGCCCTCCCAGCTGCATGTCAAAGTATCCTTGAGCAAGATACTGACCCCCAAATTGCTACGGTTAAGCATGTTGACACCTTGAATGGCAGCCTGAGCTATCAGTGTATGAATGTGTGTGTGAATGGGTGAATGTGACAAGTGCTGTAAAGGGCTTTGAGTGGTCAGTAAACTGGAAAAATGCTATTAAATTGCAAGTCCATTTTTACCATGTTGGAGAATCCATGATCTTTTCCTAAACATTTATTTACTTTGAAAGCAAATGTTGCATTTTTGTTATAGCTAACTTCACCACGGAATGACTGTGATGTTTTCATGGGAAGATGAGGCAAAAAAAATGCAACAGTGACAGTGTGGACCTACAGATCTATTACATGGTTTACCACGAAACCAGGTTGCATAACAATGTAGTCATTTTGATATGGCTGACTGAACTTTATTTTATTTATTAAAATGTGAGGACATTTTGACACAGGTTTCCTCCACGACACAGGGCTGCCAGATTATGTAATAATTTAGGACCTAGTTCATATTGTATTTAGTCGTACCAATTGCCAAACAAATTTAATTCAAATTCAAATACAATTCAATTCAATTCAAAAATCAAGGAAACCCCAAGAAGATAGAAGCACTAGAGCCGTTGCCCTCTTCAGTCAGATGTCAATCCAGCCTTGCTTCAGCCATTAGAGAACTGGTGAGGCCAGGTCACTGATGTTGGGTGATAAGGCCATCATCATTCCAGTCCTTGTTCAAGTTCTTCTTAAAGGTGTTATCAAGGCTGAGATCAAGGCTCTGTGAAAACCAGTTATTCCACACCCAAGTTGTAAAAGTAATTATTTTGGATTACTCTTGAGTGAAATAGCAACGTGACAAACAAAACCTGTTTCCAACTTTGGAGACCTGGACTGGTGCTGGGCTTCGAAACATTATTATTATCATTATTATTATTATTATTATTATTATTACTAGTATTATTAATAATAATATTAATAATACCATTATTTTGTTAATATTATATTATTAATATTAATACTAATATTTATATTAATATTGATTAGTATTATTATTATTATTAGTAGTAGTAGTATTACTATTCGTATTATTATTATTATTATATGACTCCACGAACAGACTAACTGGAAAAGAGAAGATTAGGCAGTTACATGACCCCCCACTGTGGCAGACTGTCACATTAAGCTTCCATTTTTTAAAAGATTTAATCTCCTCATTAAGACATAAAAAACAGCCCCAAACCACAAATACATAAGGGTTTGTGTCTATATGCTATTGATTATAGTGTGTATGTGTCTCACAGGAGAAGCTAACAGCAATGCACCAAAAATTATATCTAAAGATGTGACATTTTAAAAACTGTAAATACTTACAACTGACTCAGAAGAAGTCTCTTAACTCATTTAATTAGTTCTCAAGGCCCTGGCTCACAGTTTCTTGTGACTTGAAGGGGATTTGAACAGAATTAGGTTGCCCCCTAGTGTTCAGAATATGCACTGGAGTGACTTGGTGTGCGCACAGACATACAACAAAGGCTGTGTGTATATGAGATAGCAAGAAAGAAGAAGCTGAGGAGTGAATACAGTGCAGCCCGTCTGTGTTCAGTGGTCTGTCACTTTGCATTGGCGAAACAGAGTTTGGCTGTGAGACTGGAAAGGAGGGAGTCCTAGAAACAATGACATGCTTCACAAAAGTCTCAGGGAATGAGAAACACACATATTTGTAGGAATACACCTAAAAGAGTCCTCCAGAGATTCATAAAATCAGATTTCTGAATGTATTCTGATTGTAATGTCTGCAGCAGCAGAGCCAGGTATCACATTTTTGTTGCTAAACTGTTTGATTGTGGATGTATGAAATTGCTGACGTACAGTAATACAACATCTCCGCCATGTTTGCCAGCAGTCAAGATGTATTTTGTTTGTATAGAAGCATATGGTCGAATTATTCAGCCATACACACTCACTCACAGCTGTGGGTGCACTCTTTGTATACATCCTCACATGTTGCCACACAGAAATAATTTCTCAATTTCTAAGAACAGACTGCTTTTGTGAAAAGTTTTGTCATTAGATTTGACTCAGAACTTATTTGAGACAGGTGATCCATCAAAGGGAAAAACTCACAGCTTTTAAGTTTCTGTGGATGCTACATTATCATAGCTGCTGGTACAGCAGCAATTATGGTTCTGCCCTTTCTTCTCAGTCTGACTGATTGACTTGGGAGTCAGTTGCATTTCATTCATGAGTTTTGAGAATGGAAATCAACAATACCAGAAGCAATTCAATGGGCAAACATGAACATGCATTATGAAAATGTAATTTAGATAATTCCTTGCATTAAACTGTTTGCTTTACATTTACCATATATTGGACCTGGTCAATATAACTTATAAATACTTTACTTTCTGATAGATAGCCAGCTGTACTTCCTGAGGAGGCTCAGGTCCTTCAATGTCTGCAACCGGATGCTCCAGAAGTTCTATCAGACTGTTGTTGTGAGCATCATTTCCTTCACTGTGGTGTCCTGGGGTGAGGGCATCAAGGTGAAGAACGCAAACAGACTGAATAAACTCATTAAGAAGGTGTGGTCTGTTGTTGGCTCTAAGTTTGCCACCTTAGGGGAGGTGGTGGAGGACAGGATGCTTTCAAAACTGCTGGCGATCATGGACAATGTCTCTCACCACTCCACAAAACTAAAGCTAAAGAGCAGCTTCAGCAACATTCTCATTCAACCCCACTGCCTTAGGGACTAGCACAGGAAATCACGTATACTTGGTGCCATCAGACTTCACAACGCTCACGCAAAAACTCACACATAATTTATTGCTCTGCAATTTATTTTATTTAACTCAGTATTTTATCAACTGTTTAAGCATTTTATTGTTTAATAGTACTCTTTTGTTTTTTGCATATTTCTATATTTGCCCTTACATTTTGATTGTATTTGTACTTGTACTGCTGCTATGATGACCCAATTTCCCCTCAGGGACTCTATCTGTCTCACTTTCAGTGGGCTGAACAAGCGAAAGTGACATAAAAAATAAAATACCGCTAAGATGTTGTAAGATGTATGACAAAAAGGTGCATTGTTGTTGTCCATATGATAAATTGCTCATGGTGGATCGTCTTACAGTGATATTTACATTTGTCCTTTGTTTATGAATTCCTACCTTTAGTTAGTGTGAGCTTCACCGCTCATAGCTTGTTTCAAGGATAGAAGGCAAGGCTGCTTTTCTGCAACAATTGACCTTTTTATTTGGGCACAGGCAGCAAAACTCCGATCAAAGTAAAACAAAATCGAACACAAAGGAACAGCTTTGACGGCTGATGCATATATAGCTGACTGATTACTATTCTATCCAGCTGGCTGATAACCGGCTGAGCCACTCCTCCCTCACCTCCAGCAGCCGCCGCCTTAAACACTCCATTGTCAAATACCCCCAGCATCCGACTTAGGCCTGGATCCCGCCGGCCGCAAGCCCACTCCCCCCTTCCCTTGCAGAGCGAGAAAGAAAGTCAGCCACGACCATATGGTTCCCGGCCTATGGATCACCATGAACCAGAGAGGCTGTAATGCCTGATACCAGCGAGTGATCCGCGCGTTCGCATCTTTCATGCAGTGGAGCCATTGGAGCGGGCCATGGTCCGACCAGAGGGTGAATGAGTGCCCCAGGAGGTAGTAGTATAGGGCACCGTATGGCGAGGCACTCCTTTACCACCATACTGTAGTTCACCTCCTGCTGAGCCAGCTTTCGGCTAATGTACAGTACGGAGCGATCGACCCCCTCCATCTCCTGGGACAAAACGGCCCCCAGCCCACTGTTCGAGGCATCGGTCTGCAGGATGACAGGGAGAGAAATGTTAGGAGTGTATAAGAGTGGCTTCCCACAGAGGGCTTGCTTTACCCTCTCAAACGCCAGCTAACATGGCTCCGTCCACTGGACCGGATCTGAGGAGACCCTTTCGAGTCAGGTTGGTTAAGGGGCTGGTCAGCTCCAAGAAGGCCACAATGAACCTCCTATAATAACCAGCCAGCCCCAGAAACCTCCTGATCTCTTTTTTGGTCTTGGGTATTGGGCAGGCTGCATGTCGCATGTCCTTTGTACCTGTGGCCACACCTGCCCGCCCCCCAAGTGGCACCCCAAATACCGTACCTCCCTCCTTCCAACTGCACACTTCTTCGGATTGGCCGTCAGCCCCGCCTTCCTCAGGGACTCAAGCACTACTCCCACATGCTGCTGCTGATCCCAGTTCTCACTGTGAATGATTATGTTATCCAAGTAGGCCGCAGCATATGCAGAGTGAGACCGCAGTGCCCTGTCCATGAGGCGCTGACATGTTGCTTGGGCCCTGAACAATCCGAGCGGAAGTGCGACAAATTGGTACAAACCGTACGGAATGGAGAAGGCCGTCTTTTCCGTGGAATCTAGCGACAAGGGAATCTGCCAGTAGCCCTTGGTCAAATCCAGTGTTGTGAAAAAGCAAGCCGTGCCCAGCCGATCCAGGAGTTCATTGACCCGGGGCATTGGATAGGCATCGAATTTGACCCTGCAGTAGTCAACACAGAACCTTATTGACCCATCGGACTTGCGAACCAGCACGATGGGGAAACACCAGTCACTGTTGGACTCTTCTATTAGTCCCATCTCTCTCAGTCCCATTCTCCCGTGATAACTGACCCAGTGAATGGAATTTTGCTTGCAGGTCCAGGACGTGCTGCACCTCGTTTTTGCTGGTGTTTGGACCCATCTCCCAGTTTTCCTTTACCAGGTCCAAGACATCCCATGCCCTGATCAGTCAGGATCTCTTTCGGGATTGTAGCTAGGGGAGATAAGTTGAAACAGTGCCTGTGCAACACTCTTTGCAGAGATATTGCGCATTGGCGCTGCCTCAGGGTAGCACATTGCATAGTCCACTTGGACTAACACAAAGCGACATCCCCGTGCGCCACGGTCTAATGGTCTAGTGATAGTGGGCGCAACGGCACTTTTGGGGAGGCCAGACGATTGACTAACTGACATTCGCGGCAGGATGCACACCACCGATTTACATCCGCCCGAATGCCCGGCCAGTAAATTGCGCCGTGATCCGGTTCAGTGTTTTATCATAACCTAGGTGGCCTGGTATGGGGTTGGGATGAGTCTCCTGGAAAATTGTTTCCCAACGACTTAATGGTACCAACAACCGGGTTATTTCTTCTCCTGTCTGAGCGTCACGACTTGCTCTGTATAATCTGTCCCTAATGACAACAGAATAGGGGGGAGTGAGTGCTGTGTTAGGGTGGACCTGGCGACCATCAATTTTTATCACTTTGTCAAAGGCATGGCAGAGGGTCTCATCCTGAGACTGCTCAAGTGGAAAATCTTCCATGGGTGCTATCTGCGGGACCACAGGAGCCAGCCGTGGACATGAACACACCTCACCCTCACATGATGCCTCTACCAATGCCCCCGGAAGGGGTGGGCGATACTGCAAATTTTGGTATCAATCCGATACCAAGTAATTACAGGGCCAGTATTGCCGATACCGATACTGATACTTTTTACCTGAAAATTCCTGCTCACTGAATGATTTTGTACTTTTGCCTTTAATTAGCTGATCATGATTATGATAATAATAAAACACAGGACAAAGATTTTAGCCAAATAAGAAAATAATATTTAACATAATTAAATCTATAACCTATCTGCATTTAGCCTAAATAGGAATACTAATGTTCCTCCAACAGATACACAAAAGGGTTATCATATTCTGCCATATTCATACTTCAGAGTGAACCTGAGTGAGCAGGGTGAAAGAGGTGGAGAGGAGCGCTGCACATAAGGACTAAGAGAGACGCTGCGATCACACAAACTCTGTGAAGAAATACAAGTGATTTGCTGAACTTATAGAAGAGAAACGACAACAAAAATATTGATCTCATCGCACTAGTATCGATCCGATACCAGTACTCACCTTGGTATCAATACTATCGATTTTTGGATCGATCCGCCCAACCTTAGTTGAATCAAGTGCTGGTGGATCATGGTCTGTTCACAACCAGAGAGATGGTCCTGTCCAACGACGTCCTCAACGGAGTGGGTACCTAGCTGGAGCCAGCGCCTCGCTGTGTCGAGGAGCTGCTGCTTGTAGGCGAAGGGGTGGCCGGCTTCTTCAAAAGAGAGCCCTCTGAATCGCTGCCGGTGTCCCTCTGGCGTATTACCTAGCCAGATATGCCTCCGGATCATCCTCCGCGGTCATCCTTTGGAGGGCGACCGGTGGATGGCCGGCCCCGACTGGGCTCCGGCTCGGCCAGCTGGGTGCTGCAGCAGCATCCACAGGAGAGCACGATCTTCCCTCTTGGACGCCGCGATGTCAGCCAGGGCCCTGGACTGCTGCTACTAGAGTGTGGTGGTGCTCTCCTGCATTGCAGCAAGTTGCTGGAGGGCGAGTGAAAGCAAAATTTGTCCTTCCATCTGTCCCTGTTCAGGCGCCAATGTAAGCTTCACAGCAAGGACGGAATGTGAGGCTGCTTTTCTGCATCAATTGACCTTTTTATTTGAGCACAGGCAGCAAAACTCAGATCAACGTAAAACAAAATCGAACACAAAGGAACAGGAACGTTGGGGGTCACATGTAAATCTTGCCTCTGCTGCCCGTCGCTGCTCTGGCCCTCTCCCTGGACCCAGCCTACTGGAACCAGGTTACAAACATGCTTATGTAGCTGACTGATTACCTGATTCTGTCCAGCTGTCTGATCACCAGCTGAGCCACTCCTCCCTCTCCTCCAGCAGCCGGCGCCTTAACCACACCCCACTGCAACAGTTAGGTTTGCGGGCATTTCAAGGGTCAGGCTATATTTAATTGCTATTCTACAAAAAAGCATTGTACATTGAAATGAAAGTTGCAGTCCATTGATGCTACACAAGAAAATATATTTTTATGGTAGGGTTAGAGTGTTAAGGGCGATGTTGGGACCCACAGAAGTTCATTTTGGGTTTCAAAAGTATTTTTGTCCAAGTTTTGTCCAGTATTGGGCTGCCTGCCCTCAGGTTCTCTTCTCCTGGATTTTTCTGGTACCGATAGCTGCTGAGGGCTGCCAGCTACATTTCCAGAAGCAACAAGGAACTTTTTCTCACAGCAGTGACACAAAGCTTCCCAGCTAACTCCACAATCCAAGAAACATAAAGCAAATTAGCGCCCAGATGCTATACCTCCAAAGGAAAGGAGAGACCAGTTGCCTCTGTACACTGTTTTACATTAGACCTTGCACAGCAAGAACAGCATTGATCAGTATTGGAATAACAACCTTTTCCTGATTGGCTCATTAGCCAAGGAACCATCAGCAACTTTTCTTCAAAGACTGGTAACACTGAACTGAGACTAGATAGGACACAGCATAGTATTGCACGGCTAAGCACAGGATTTTTTTTAACCCTAGTTGATGTAATGCACTGCAACACAGTGTTCAATCTATGTGTCTGTTCACTGTTTGGGTGTTATTCATAGGCGGCGCTATTAAGAGGCTAGCTTCCCCAAAATTGTCAGAGAAAAAAAAAAATCCCCAAATAAAATCATGATTTTTATTTTATATTTCAAATGTTATTTTAAGACGCGGTTAGAGGGACATAAAAACGCACACTTTGAAGGTATTATTTATTATTATTATTTTTAAATTATTATATGAAAGATGGTATTTGATAGGCTCAGTCTACCTGCGTCATTACGTACGTAAGTAGCGTAGAAGTTAACGGTTTCGCCTCGCTAGCGGACGGCATAAAGAGAAAGCAGCCCGGGAAAAGCCACATTAGATAAAATGACCGACTGGACCCTTCAAACGACACCCCTCCAGAGCTACCTCCCCCGCGACACCGGCCTCGGTGCAGACACCTGCCGCCTCTCTGTAGACTCCGGCCGCCCTCCAGACACCTGTTGCGCTGGGTCTGCAACTGGATGAGGAAAACGATGGCCCAGCAGAAACTGTCCTCTCTTTCGCTTCTCTACCGTTACATCAAGAGTGACATTAGTAAGAGGGTTAAACCTGAGGAAATTGTTGACAAATACGACACAAACTGTGACTGTTGCTTCATTAAGGTAAGAAAATTATTTGATTAGGCTACTACCGTAAAATACCAAATAATAGCTGAGGCGTTTATTTGTTTCAATCACTTAACAGACCAGGCGTTTATTTTATAACGTTAGGTGTGCGTCTTCTGTGAGTGAGGTTGTTGTTGCGGTGGAGGAAATGATTCAGCCAACCAGCACTCACTGCAACTCCTCACCTCTGCTGTCACTCACGGTGGCGTACGTTTGTTTCTCCATCGCCCTGATCATTTTGCGGGACACTCTCTCGTGGCATGCCCGTTTGCTGATAACTCATCCCCGCATGTTTATCTCAGGCTCCTCGCTGGCCTTCTTCCTCCCTCCAGCAGGCAGCCTGGCCCTGTTGCTGTCCTCCTCGGACAGACGCTGAAGCTCCGTTAGATTTTTTCGCCAGTCTCTCACTCTCTTGGGGTCGACAGAGAAACGTCTAGCGGCTGCTTCTCCAGAGTTTTCCTCTGCATATTTTACGACAGAAAGTTTGAATTTCAATTTGTCCTTTTTATTTTATTGCTGCACCAGAGCCATGGCGATCATCAGTGTGATATTGACTGACAGAAAGCAGCACGTTATGTGAAAAAGGCGAAAAAGAAAAACGTGCGTCTTCTTCCTTGATTTAAAAAAATAAATCAATTAGACAAGGCGTTTATTTGGAACCGGGCGGTTATTTACCAAAATATACACCTGCACCTGGCATTTAAAGGGGACCCGGCGGTTAATTTAAACCCGGCTATTATTTGGTAATTTACCGTAATTCATAATTAGTTCTGGGCAAAATGAATAGAGAATTAATGGAACTATTCTGCCGCAACATCTCAATTTGATGGCCTATGTATCTGCCTGACTGAGGTTAAAGGTTTTTTTTTTTCTTTTTTCATAGCTTCCCCATATGTCCTGCCTTAGCGCCGCCTATGGTGTTATTGTGATCTCAGGTCAAGTTATTGGTAGTGTGCTTTCCTACACAGCTAATTTTACATTAGTTGAATTATACTTCAAACAAACTCAGGCTCTTTGCATGCAACTAACCATCTTCTCTAACCTGGCATTACATCACCCACACACACTCCTCCAACCTGGAGCGTATCATACCAACATGAGATATCAGTGAGCTCATGGTGTGAGCACCACCTTTGTTCTTTAGTCTCTCCTATCAGTGGAACAAGTGGTGATTCACCGTGTTGGCCCTGAGTCCAACCCTTAGATCAGCCATGTTGTAGTCCCTTTACATATTAGTTAGATTGTAAGTTTTCATTTTCTGTTAAGTAAACTTGTTTAACCTACATGCTGTATATTTAATATTGTACAAGATTGAATGTTGCCAACCTAAACTCTGTCAGGGACGCCAAAATCCTTTGACCATTCCTATTACCTTTTTATAAGACTGATTTGGTGAGTTGGCACTGATTTGGTTAATCTTTTTCCCTTTTTTAAGGGTGGTGCCCGAGACATTATCTAATGTAAATTGGATCTTATTAAAAGATTCAAGAGAATCAAAAGGGGTTTATTGTCATTCCAGCCTTATACACATTACACGGTGCAATGAAATAACATTTACCAAGAAACAAACAGTGCAAATAAACAAAAACAGCATAGAACAACAACAAAAATACCAATACCAGTGTTTATTATTTATTTATTTAGTAATTATTTATCATTATTAATAATTATACCTGAAAACTCCTGCCAGGGTGAAGATTCAGTGTTTACGTGTGTACAGGAAAACAAGGGTACTTTGGCTTGACTCATTTGTTCAACGAAAGGTCCTCTGTCCTCAGAGTTGTTAAAGTGGCCTCAGAGCGGCTCTTAATGCAGTAGCATATCATATATCAAGTAAACTTGGTAAAGTTTACATGACCTGGAACACAAGCCTTGTTGTTGATGGACTCAATTCATTTTTCATTATCATTATGACTCTTAACTGTATAAAGTAAGGGTCAATAAAGGTATATAAGTAAGGTCAAAATAGCTATCCTGGTGAGAGTGACACAATAGGACAGAATGAACACAGAGGTGAGGGAGACAACAGTGTTAACACTTACATTTCTCATCCATATTACAGATCAGCCAGAGGTAGACAGGGACATGGACGAAGATGAAGGGCACCCAGTCAACCTGGTGGGGTCCGGGCAGTCAACCACCACAGGTTGATATTTAAATATGCCTCCCTCACATTTTCAGAGGTTCATTTTTTTCTCAGCCTTGTTCTTGTAGTTGATCTTAACCAGCTTGGCCTTCCTTCTAAAGACATGTATGTATGTATTAGGGATGTTGCCATAGCACAAGTCCAGTATTTTCTGCATTCTGGTGGGAGCTGACAGACATTGCTCCAGATTGGACAGATGTGTGTGTAAATCCCCCACTCGAAACACTCTCTGGCTCTCCAGCCTGATTTACAGTTCTATGCTCAACAGCTAGATCGAAGTCAGGCCCTGGTACATACACACAAATGACAGTGATCTGGGGGAACTCTTTGGGCATATAGTGTTGTCTGAAAGACACAGTCATCAGTTCATATTGTTTACAGCACTCAGTCTCCCCTTACCGTGACATCTGTTGCGCACTTACTGTTGACATGCAAGACCCCCTCCAATTGACTTCTGCATTCTTACTGCATCTCTGTCAAAACAAATGATGTTCAGACCTTACAAATGAAAGTCTGCATCTTCAGAAAGCCTTGTCTCAGTGACACAGAGTGTACTGTTTTCCGATAATCCAGACTGGACTTGAAAAATGTTGAATGTTTCTTCGTCTTACTCTGTAGCTATCCATGTTTAACAGGGTTATGGCAGGTCAAGGTAGTAGGTGGTCCTCCCTTTAAGAAGATAGTCTCTCTTTGCTCCTGACTTTCTTGCTGCTGGTAGGGTATGTTGAAGATGATGTGATTTTGAGATATAAACTTGAACTTGTCTTGAACTTGAAATTTGAATTTGTTGTATGACTGCGTAACCATGACGTCCAGTAATAGTACAGTAAAAAACTGTTAATTTGGCTTGAAGCAGCTGTCCTCCTGATTAATCCAGAGCTCTGTCAGAGCTGTCTACAATTAATTATTTCATTAAATGTGCCACACTATTACAGTGACATTCCTCCCTTTTGTTTGTCTATGCACTTTCTGCTGCCTAAAGATAGCAGATCGTCATCAGTGCATCTGACCAAACCTCACTTTAAGACCAACATGCCCAGGGATGCATAGGTGGGCGTAGATACATTTGCTAATGACATGGTGGGCGCTGGGTGTGAAAATGACAACTACATCGGTCTGAAACTACAGGAGACATTTGCTGTTTTGCTTCAGGCATATGATCGAGCTCAATAGACCTTTTTTTAACAGGCAATACAACCCTTAATATTAATCATCCAATCAATGGAAGATCTTTAAAACAAAAAGACTTGAGGTGCCCTGTAAATGCACAGTTTATGTAGGCAGTACACTTGCAGTTGCCTTGAAGAGGCCTTTAATTAAAACACGCATGAACAACCCTGTCCCTCATGTTTCTGCCGTTTTTTTAAAGTTACCATTTGTGGATCATTGAAATTATTTCGTAAGGTTGGATCAATTCGGAGAATATGCCACTGTTTTAGGATTATGTCCTTTTTTAGTTTTAAAAGGGAAGGTAGAGCACTAAATAGGGTATGGCCTTTTTAGTGCTCCCTATGTAATTGACCAGCATTAATCTCCTGATTAGAAACGAATGAAATAAAATATGAAAAATGTTACATTTGTCCATTAGAACTTAAGATCTGATCTTTCATTTGATGAATTCACTGTTTAAGTGATAGAGGAAATGAAATCCTAATCCAAAACCAAATTTGACAGCCCTGTATCACTCTAAATTCTGACAATTTATAAAACAAAAAAAAGAAGAATTTGAGACTATGGGCATTTAATTACATCATAAATCTGATTGTCATTGAATGTCAGGTTAGAAAATACAACAAATGCAGTACAATACTTGGTTCCTTGTTTTTAAAAACAAGAAGAACTTGATTCTTAGTTTCAGGCAATAGCCATCAAGTTTGAATGTCCAACTTGAGTTTGGCAACATATAGTTGCAGCCATGTCACAGCCATCACAGTACTGCCCACACTGAATGACAAGTGATTCCATGAAATATGGCCCTGTAGTACCTACCACGGAGATAAAGCAGGAATTCATTGAAGGAAATGTTATGATGCATCCTCTCGGTGATATGCCTCGTCAATGTTTGTCTGGTGTAGATGTAACAGTTGGGTGTGAAGACTGATTAACACACCATATGAAAACTTCTCTCCTGTGTAGCTGAAAGACAAGCTGTCATAGTACTCATAGCTGGAGCTCCAAACTTAGGATATCCTGTTTCCTGTTATGACACCATATACAAATTATTCACACCATGCTCTTTCCATTTTTCCCTCTTCCTCTCTGGGTAGAACAGAGGGATGGAGGAGAAGGAGGACAGGGTTGGGGGGATGCCATCTTCTCCAATCAGCTCTGCAATCAGATGCCTGCTCAGATCCTGACAGTGACAAATATGGCTTTTAATGTCCCGCTGCTCCATGTTAATTGCATTTCTCTGCAATTTAGACGAAAGTCATGCAGAGCAACCGTTGGCATAACAATTACCACCAAACAGCACTTACGGTGTGCAGCTTACGCAGCTCAGTTCACTGTACTGGAAGTCTTTGGAGACACACTGAGGATGAGAGTGAAAATTAACTGCTCACCCACCCAGAGGTAAGGAGAGGGAGGGGACAAGGAAAGAGAGAGAAGGAGAGAAATCACCCAGCCACACAGCTCGGAGTTCAAGAGTAGCTCTGGCAGTCAGCACCTAAACAGATCTGAAGAGGACTTCTCTGGTGTTAGTGAGAATGAGTCTTATTTACAGACAGGCAGCCTTACATGATTGACCTGCTGCTATTTTGTTTTTATGTCTCAAATTAGATGAAAGACATATTTTAGATGTATTTCACATTATTATCAAAACTTCAATGGGTAGCTCATCATAAAAATGGGTAACTTCATTTCGAACCTCTCCCGAGCAAGCACAAATATAATGTTCATGTCAAAACCTTGAGCCATATTCTCTGACATAAATGCAAAATTTAAGGGTTGTCCTCGTTCTCATAGTTCTGGTTTACCTGTCCAAAGATTCTGATCTTAACTTAATTCCTGAAGCAAGAATCTGAAGGCCACCAGCTCCAGGGTCTGACCTCTGAGATGAAGATAAAGGAGAGTTTCTTTTCTCAAATGAATAAATGATCAAACACCTACTATTACTGACTGAGGCCACAAGACTTGACAGTGAGTGTCATTCAAGAGAATTCTGTTGACATTACATTTTATCCAGCTGTGCCAGTGGTCTGCAACCATTGGGTCATGTGTTTCAAGTGTAAAGTGATAAAATGGGAAGAGGTACAGAAGCCGATGCTTTACAGCGGGGGTGACCCCACTTTTTTGGCTTGAGATCTACTTTTAAAAATGACCAGGTCAAAATAAAACATAATAAACATCTATTTATGTATACATACACTGAGTATACTTTATGTGACCCCACCCAGGTTACAAAAGAGACAGATACACAGACTAGAACTATACCAGCCCTAAACACCAACCATCTGAGTGTTGACACAACTTTTAAAGGGTTCAAGAAGAGCAGGAGGAGACGTGCATTCAGCTCTCGAATAAGGTTTAAAAAGGTAAATCAGTTGGTTCAGTTTCACAGGTATTCATTATTAATGCGGTCAACAGCATAAAGAGATGATATTCGAACATCTACAAAAAATTTCAGCTGTACTGTCTGTAGGGACCAGCCTCAGCAAACTGGTTCAGGCAAAGCAGCAGTCTGGCCTTAAATCTGCAATAAGGAGAAAGAAAACAACAAAAGTCTAATCAGCTGACAACATACCTCAGAGGGCATAAACCTCCTACATTACCATACTGGTTTCAGTTACCTTGTTCAAGATGGAGCTCTGTTGAATAGCGACACAATAGGTGAAAGGCTTTACTCTGTCTTAAAAGGGAAGAGCTGAATCTTTGCCTGAAGAGATTATTATCATATTAGTTATATGTTCACCGTTTGATAAAACCTCAAAGTTCACCCAGGCATACCTCTTCAGCACAGGGCTACAGAGCATGCTCAATCTGGATCACTCAGGACAGTCACACCCCAACTAAATATAAAAGAGACCTCATTAGATTTCCCATCAGGCAATAAAACACATCGTTCTCTTTTAATCTCCCTTACCTGCATGGACACAGCAATCCTGCCACACAACCAGACCTCAAACGAAGAGGCACTAATTGCCCTCACCTGTCCTTATAGTGGCGGGGAGCTACCTCTGACCCTACCTGACAGGGCGGTGCTTCAAATTTAGATGCCAGCCCTCACATTTATATAACACAATGCATAACTGATATTGAGAGAGTAATGCAACCCTTCATACTGTACATAAATTTTGACAGCAGGAATGCACATAGTGGGCAAACAGTGACCATCAATATTGCACAAAAAAGACAGGAGTAATTGGAACATTCAATACATTTATGGTCATGTGGTCATAAATGTATTGAATGTTTCAATTATGTGTGTGTGTGTGTGTGTGTGTGTGTGTGTGTGTGTGTGTACCAGAGGTTTCCAGACAGGACTTGTACTGAATGGAGTCAGCCAGGGTTGCATAGTCCAGACGGTAGCTGCTGGTAGCTAGTCTCAAGCAGACTTCCAAATGGTCATTAGTCATGGTGGAATGGTATTTTGTTTTCTGTCCATGAGCCCTGGACTTAAGCTCAATGTCAGCCTGTAGTTGAAATCTCATCGTCCAATGCAGACGGGTTCAGGTGAAAAAGTGTTGCAATGTGTGATGTGAGTAGATCAACCTCAACATCTTTCCTAAATGGATAGCACATGAATGTAGAGATCGGCTGAAGTAAAGCAAAGTCTTGAAACATTTTGTCAAAGTCTGACAGACAATTTTCAATCTGCTCTGTGTAGCGCATACTGTCAAGTACTGCACACACCTTCCATCGCGTCTCCAGCTCTGAGGCAAGGTTTTGGAAGTTTCCCAAATCATGGCCCTGCAGCTTGGAGGACATATGTTTCACTTTTCATTTGAAAGGGGACAACTGAGCTGATCATATTGTCCACAGTTTATACTTTTCCTTGCAGCTCTAAATTAAGCTCTACATGTTCATTGACAAGGAGAAACTCTTTTATCTCCGGACAGAGCTTTTCAAATCTCAGCAGAAATTTCCCCCTACTGAGCCATCTCACGTCAGTGTGAAACAAGAGGTCAGAGTAGTTGCAGTCAGCCTCCTCCAGATGTGCGTGGAACAGACATCTTTGAAGAGGTCTCACTCGAATGGAACAGGCAATTCTTGTTTCAACATCCATTATCTATATCATGTTATGCATTTTAGCACATAATGCTTGTTGGTGTATTATGCAGTGGCAATTCAGGAAGTCAGGGAAGGCATCGTCCTGCCTGCACTTGGCAATAAATCCATTTGAGCGGCCCACCATTGTGAGCGCACTGTCCGTGGTGATTGACACCAATTTTCACACCAGGAGCTGGGATAATTCAATAAAGTTTTTGAAAGACTGAAAAATGTCCTCTCCCTACGGGTATTCTTTCATGGGCAGTAATGTTAATAGGTCCTCTTTTGCACTCATATCTGTAAACACCATCCGAATAAAAATGCACGATTGGGCTGTATCGCTGGTGTCTGTAGACTTGTCTAACTGCAGTGAGAAACACTTGCAGTTCGCAATGTCTTTATATTGGAATGATTTCACCAGTAGCGATGCTTCGGTGGCTGTGTTTGCTTGTGAGTCTGCTGTGTGAAAAATGACTGCTGTCCGATTAATTGTGATTTTAGTTTCCTAACCTTTTCTCTTTCTCAGCTCATTTTTCGGAGGGAAGTCAGTGTCGTAGTTTTTATGAACAGTTTGAAAGTGCCTCTCTACATTTCCTTTCTTTGGAATAGCAATGATAGATTAAATCAGACAAATGCACTTTGAATATGACATGGAAGTAGTACATTTTTATATAATAGTTATAATAATATAAATTAGATGGCGCTAACCAGATCACTGGGCTTGCGGGAGTTTTGCAGTAACTAGCGTGATTGCGCATGCATGGTGACCCGTGACGCATGACCCGTAGAAGAAGAGATGTCAGACTGGCTGCCCTGTACATCAATCAGGAGGCATAGTTTCCCTTTCGCTTTTCGGAGATTCATTCATTCATTCATTTTCTGCCTCTTAATCTAAAAAAAATTTGAATGTTAAGTGATTGTGAAAGGGCGATCGGTGAGCGGCTGGATGATGCCGAAGAAAAGTCGAGGAGATGGTCAGGTTTCCCAATTTTACATTTTTTTTATTCACTTCACTCAGATACCAGGCAACAGATGAAAGTATGGTGAGCGTCATAGGTTTAACCAGCAACACAGACAGATGGTAAAATGGCGCCTTATATACTGTGCTACCAATTAACCATGACTGGACTCTTCCACTACTGAGGTAAATTTACATATGACTGTAGCAGTATAGATGTGCCATCCATGTCTAGTGCCACTGTTTGTTTAGCACCACTAGTGGCCGTCATGCTGTGGGCTGGTATAAAAGCAGCCATCCTCCACCATCTCTTCCTTTTGCGCTCTTGTCACTGGTGCATCACTTCCGGGCCAAAGGTTGTCTGGTCCGACAGGTATGGTCGCTGCTTCACCACGTTGGTCACTCGGTCCTCTCTGTGTGCTCACTGTGATTGTGTTACCTCATAGGGTGACTGCTTGTTGCTGATCCGGGTTTCCTGTGTGCGCTATGGTGTATTGCTTGCTTGGTAAGTATTCTCTCTTTCAGCAATGTAGTTGATGCTGTCCGATGGCTAACGCTAGTGTGGTCTCAGGTAAACGCCGACAGCAGCCGGAGTCCTCTCTCCCTCCCTCCTCCTGTGTGAACGGGTGTGTGTGTCCGTGTTTGGTCGTAAACAGGTATGTGTTTTTAGCATAGCGAACAATCGCAGCATTTCTTGCTAACGTAGTGACATTAACATCTTTTCTCCTGATTAGGACTAACTGCAATCAGCTTATTGGGGTCACTGCTGTTTTGTTTGCCGATACTTCGTCTCCACGCTGCTTTGCCTTGCTGCTGCTTGACGCTGCTGTTGTTTGCCCCATGCGCTTTGCTCCGGCTGGCACATTGTGTCTGCAGCCGCCTGTCTCTTGCGGCGCACACCTCCCGAGTAGCCCTACCAGGGGCGCTCATTCAGTGTGTATGTGTTTTAACTGGGGCTTGCCCCTCCCCTCGATGTGTGAATGTGTGTTAAGTGTGTTCTGATTATTTGAACGATTTGGTAATTATTTTGGTTTGACTATTTATGTAGTCCTATCTAGTTTATGTAATTATTTTGGTTGGCTGTGTTTTTCTTTTTGTTTTCATATTCTTTTGTTTATGACCATATAAGTTAATAGTGGGCAGTTGATATTGGTTAAGTTTATTAGCCCACTAGTTATAATTTTGTTAATTTTTGAAATCATTTCATTTCATGTTGTTTGGTCATTTGCCCACTGATTTGTTTATTTCTCTTTTTAGTGGCTGGAAACTGGTGGTGGCTTGCTGGTGTCTTGGTGGTGGTGGTGTCCCCACCCCGCCTTGTCTCGTTTGCTGTGTCCTGGGAGCGGGTCTTCTTCAGTGTGTGTGCCACGTATGTTGGGTGATTTTGGTTGATTTCTTTTTGGTGGCCCCCCTGCACTAGTCATTGTCCACTCACTTGCCTCCAAGCCCTTACTTATCCTGGGATGAATGTCAAAAAGACTTTGTTTTGAAAGAGAACTTATGTAATAAAACTGTATTTTTCTACAACATTTAAACCACGTCTCATGCCTTTTAATGAGTGGCCTTACCTGTGTGCCTTGCACTTTAAATCAATTCCTTGGGTGAAACTCCCAGGGTGGCGTTGTTGGTTTTCCGTTTCTTGTTTTTTTGTTAGATTATTTCGTTTAATTTCCTCTCGCCTATCGCTCGCCACATGACCAAATGGCTATTCAACCAAGTGACACTTTCCCCTTTTACCTTTAGCACAAACGCTTCACCTCTCTTCTGTTCCTGATGTGCCCCTGCCAATAAATCTAAAAAATACATTTACAATAAATAACAGAACCACCAAACATTTGAAATCCCCCCCCCCCCCCCTCCTATCCAGCCACTTGGTCTCTCCCGGAACGTTTATCACGGTGCCCGTGCCCCCGGGGGAATCTTTTGGCCGCGCACCCTGGAGCAGACACAGGACCGGACAGGTAAGTGTTAACACAAACAACTTCGTACTCGTACAGCATTCACACTTATACCACCCGCTATTGCACCACACATAATTACCAATAAACTCTGCACATGCTTCACACTGTTATCCTCTCAATTACACACAGTCTTTCCGTCGGAGCTCAACTTCCCTCTACTCTCTTGCAGGTGGAGCCGAGTGCCGAGTGCCACACCTGCCCGAAGACATGCAATCACCTGCGGTCACAAGGTCTAATAAATAACTCAACTATTCAATAAAAAGAGTACTGTAAATATCTGTATGAACTGTGCAAATACGCAATGTGCAAAATGTACTGTGCAAACTTTAGCAAATAAAGTGCTATCGTGACTAAAGTGCAAAGTGCCGTCATTACTGTACCTTCCAAGTTATTGTGCAAAAGATCATAATTACCCACATGTGCAAAATGTACAAGTAATGAAATGCACTTCGTTACAGTGATCTAGGTAGAAATCTGGCTTTGCGATCTACCGGTCGATCATGATCGACGTGTTTGGCACCCCTGCTTTACAGCATTTTATGTTTTTGTCCGTTTTGTTGTTAATTGTTAAATGACTGCATGTTTCACTTTTACCTACATTTACTCTGTAAAATAATGTTGAGAGTTCACAGAAAGTTGAGTAAACAAAAGGAAACAAATTGGGTGCATTTCACCTTGACAACTTTGACTGCCAATCTACCCTGCTTCTCATCTATCTTATGTATGAATCAGTGAGTAATTGAGTGAGCACTGACATAATTAGTGAACATACTTGATCTGTGCAGAGCATGTTGAAAAGTGTGCAGAGAGCATCTTGGCCCACATCCAGTTCTTGCCTTGACTGGATGTGGGCTTTAAATATGAAAGAATAAACAAACATCCTGAACTGTTGTTGACCCTTGATGACTCACCTCAGACAACATGCCTTGTTTCAGACCTGTGGCCCATTGCATCATTATGTATCTAGCCCTTTATTTAAGTTCCGTCTTACGTTATAGTGCACAGACTAATGGATGCTTTAAAGGTAGTATGTTTGATACATAGCAATGTCGCTGTTTGGTTGCATCACTGACACCTAGGGCCAAAACACACTGAAAGCACCTTAAATGCCTGAACAAAGTCAAACTGACTTGAACCTGCCAGCCTATTCCAACCTTGTTTAGATTTTTGAGCATCAAATGAGGGCCCAGCTGCTGCCATAGAGAGGGAGACACAGACGATAACAGCTGAGGTGCAGTGCACCGCTGCACCCTGTAGGGACACACTGCTGTGGAAATGCTGATCAGTAATGACCAACTTCTATTGGTCATTTCTGACCAAATTCTGTAGGTCATTCGGAATTCTAACTATTCTGAATACTTATCCAAGTTGCATAATACCAGAAGTAAATGTAACAATTATCTGTCGTGTGTGAGGAGGCAGGAGGAGAGGAGATAAGAAGACCCTCTTGTAGAATATCATTGTAGTCTATAAACTTACTTTTGATATTGGGGCAGAATAGTCCCTGGACCTCAACTTGACATGGTCTACCCTCTTCCCCTAATTGAGGCATGACCTCTTCATAGAGTGTTGGTGTAGTCCAGAGATGAATCCTTACATTTAGGCGGAATAATCCCCTGGGATCAGTAGTAGACTGCCCTCTCCCCCTCATTCAGGCAACAGTTCCATAGCGGAAATAAATATGTTTATTCAGTTAATTATAGAGGGGGTAAATCCCGGTGCTGATGGCTCTGACATTTAAAATGATACGTTTATTTTGCAGCAAATGTTCTTAAGTGAAGACACTAAAAGACTATAATGTTTTCTTTTAGTAAAGAAGAAGGACATGTTGTGTATTGACAGCCTGAGATATCAGCTGTGTTTTGTAAGACTGTTCAGTGCACATGACTGTTGCATGTCCGTCAATCCTTGAAGAGTGTTCCCTCCTGTATTGGTGTTCCTGAGTTTTTACTTACTTTAATTGGGGGTCCAAAGTTGTTTTTTACTGTACAGATTGTAAAGCCCATGGAGCCCATCAGTCGTAATAACACATAGTAGGAGGGGTATATACCAGCAACATTCTGTACTGCCAAAATCTCAAATGTTGGAGAGCTATAGAACTAATCACAATGTTTGAAATTCAATTAAAGTTTTTGTTTTTTTGTTTTTTTGTTTTTTTTCCATGATGTTATTTGAAGTGTATGTCCCAGTCACTTAAAATGTATGTTTGGTGCTTTATAGAGTAAAGTCTACACCTGCTCCAATTGGAACATGAGATAACTTTTGTTGTGAATTGGTGTAGTATGAATTAAATTGACTTGACTTGACATGCATCATTAAATATGCAAATTAGGAAAAGAGATTTGAGTTTTTATTGGCCATTTATTTTTAGGGGTCAGTATCATTAAGATGGAAATGGCTTGGATGTGAATATGAATGCATTTATGGTGTTATGATAAAACTATGTTTGGAGAATCCTGCTGTCTCTGGTCTGTTATTAGTTGAACTCATTTCCAGGAATTAATAACTATCAATTAAAGCTGCGGTCTGGAGTTCTGAGAAAAAAGTGGACTTAGTCAGAATATTTGAATGATACAGCTGTCAGCTCCCTCCTTCTTCCTCTCTGCTGCTGCAGCCCTGCCTTCAAAGCCCCTCCCCACAGAGAAGCCTGCTATGCACGAGCAGGCTTGTAACCACGGTAACAGAGGATGCCAGATGACGAAGACGGCGCATTCAAAATAACAACAAAAAGCTAATCCCTGATTGTTCTATTTCTGATCAATACAACTAAATTATAATTACGAGTACCTCATGCCGATCACTGTATACATCACAAGTAATAAACAATATTCCTCAGATCGCAGTACACGGAGTTACTAGCTAATCATTACCAGGCGGACTGGAACAAAAATTCAGCCCTGGCATTTTCTGTCCAAACCAGCCCACCACATACTCACACACATACCTCAAAGGTGGAGTCATATTCCTTGATAGCAGTTAACAAATAAAGCACGTAGCTATGAACTCAAGGACTAAAATTGACAGCTATAGCAATCAACAAATCAATCTTTATTCATTATAGTGTAAAATCACAACAGAAGTTATGTCATGACAAGGGGTGGGACGAAACTAACAGGAAGAACCAAGAACCAAAACCAGACTCGGGGTTGGCACTACCTCTACCAGTTGGGTGGAGGGGGGAGAAAGAGCGAGAGAGACAAAGAGACAGAGACAGGGAGATAAGGACAAACAGAGACAATAATAACAAAATATACTGACAAATGATCTAAATAGAAACATATTACAGACAGTACCAGCATTAGAGCTGGAACTCATTTGTATTAACAAGTATATGTAGCCAAGTAGCCTTTCTGTGACGTGGTGACATCTAGTGAACAAATTTATCTGTCATGAATGACGACTTCAAAGTCTCAAAAGAGGCCAAAGGCCTCCATAACTGTTAATTGATCTTCAAAGATATGCAGTTGTTCCAAAAATAAAATCATCAATATGAAAATCTTTCACAAACCACAGAATAATGTACAATAAATTCTCACAAAAAATATGTACACCGCATTCATATATTTTTTTTTTGCTCCTAAACATTAACAGTGCATTGAGTTTTCACAAAGTAGTGAAAAAAATGATTTAAAAACACAGATAAAATCTATAATTAAGTGCTCAGGGTCCAATATGATCCAATGTTGTTTTAAATGTTTTTTCTCAGTGGCGTTGGAGCATTACTCACATCATGTCTTACATTTGTGCAACAGTTGGTGCATTTCTCAAAACAATTAGTACAAACTGCAAAACCTTGTTGATAACCTGCAAAAGCATGTCACATGCTCAAAATAGAGGTCATTCCTCATAACCAAGTATTCACATCAATGAAAGTGTGTGTGTCTAAAAAAAAAGGCCTGACACCATCATTTATGAACAAGATAGTCAAAAGGCTTTGCCATGTTTTCATTAGACACTTTACTAGTGTTTTCCAATGCAAAAAAGCCAGATCTTTGTGACCTGAAAATGCTCTAGACAACACTATACACAGCCATTTGAAAACTACAGTAAAAGTAACACATTTACACACAAATTAAAGTTACAAACAATTATACCTATTAAATAGTTATCACCTCAGTAAAGAATAAATGAATTGAAAGATTACAATAAATTCAATGGTAAATATTGGAAATTAAACTTATTATTTCCTATAAGTTTACCTGTATTTTGTGCTAAAATTCAAAGTATGTCAGCTTGATTCTGCATCTCTATTTACAGTTCATCAGTCCACGTGAATGTTTACTGTTGCTATGGCAACAAGAGACCGCTGACATTAGCATCTGTTAGCTAGCTTAACTAAATCATCTGAACAATAAAACCCCATAATATCACAATTCGGCATATTTGAACAAAAGCAACCACAACCACCAACAGTCACAGCCCTTCAACTCTGGGTTAATATGCTGTCACATATTAGATTGTCAAAGTTAAAAAAATAACGGCTTCAATCCCTGAGGAGCTACGTTAGCATTAGCAGCAGCTGCATTCATCAGTATGCAGTTAGTTAGGTCACATCACATTCAATGTAAAAAAACGTTTTTTACTTTGTTTTGGACATGTCTCAAAAATTTAGCCAAGCCAGCCTCAGGCTATCATTACTTACCATGTCTGCCTACACTCACTCATCATCATTCCGTCCTCCTCCCTCGTCTCCCGGTGCAGCAGCACCTGTGGCTGCTGGCGGGTTGGTGGTCCCGACACCAAAAGAGTCCGTCAACTTCGCACATTTAGAAGCCTCCATCTCGAGAGACTCTAACTTTTTTAATCGCTGTTTCTCAGCACCACCCGGGCGTTTCTTCCTCTTATCAATTTTCAAGTGTAGACACGACAGTTTCGAAGACACTCAGTACTACTACTCACTAACGTTACTACTGGCTCAGCAGCAGCCCATGATTGATTGACAATGACAAATGATAGACCAATTATATCTGGTGATGCTAGTAACACACTGCTAGCCCTCTGTAGCCATCTGGCTGGCCCGATTGGCGGGAATTCAGGGAAGAAAAAAAAACATAGCGGACCAGACCGGCCCACATTGGGTCAACGGCCCACCGGGAAGATGCCCGCCCGGTATGCCAGATGGCCAGTCCACCCCTGATCATTACCCGGTGCAATGCCATGCTGCCTTTCTGAAGCATGAGTAATGTTATTTCTCTAAACCAATTCAACCACTTCAGAGCATACTGAACACAAACTAACATTTAACTGCCCAGTCACTTGAAAGACACTTTTGCTAACCAGTATCCATAAAGACAGAGCTTAATATCGGAGTTAACATACAAGCGTCCAAGCTAGATTTAGCAACAAGCTACGTAGCTCGACTGCAACATCATACGGCCATATGCACTATTGCGTAGTAGTATGTTGATTCAGAGTTTTAAAGATTTATACATTAATATTTTAACTCCTAGTCTGTACACTGGCAACTCTTCATAACCTTCTCTATAGTTCTTGAATGACAGTTATTCAGGAATTACTAATTAACGATTCATTAACTATCAAGTCGTCTGTCTCATTCCTTGAGCTGGGTGGAGGGGCCAGCTTTGAATGTAGTGTCTATAAACGGGAACTGACAAATCATGCATAGTTTGCCTGTAAAATGCACACTGTATGAATACACATCTTCCAGTATATCTTAGAATTCAAGTCTAGTTTGGGATAATCTATCTGAGCTCTTTTGTTTCCATGAATTATAGGGTATGGGGTGTGGCACATGAACATTTGCTATGGCACTTGCAGCATAAGAAAATTGTCTGATAGATTTTAAACCCTGTGGAATTGAAAAATGTGCACCCTTTCTTGGTGGATTGTAAATTCATTTGGCATATCTTTGACCATATATGACCCTTTACTGAAACATAAGCCTGTCAAAGGCTGCTAAGCAAACAGGGTGCTCCAGTCCTATATTCTACTCTGAAGTGTTCAGAAATGGGTATAAGATGCTATCAAGTCCTTGCCATTCTATATTATTTGGATCATATGCTTCATCAAGATGTTGATTGGCTAAAAAGTTTGTTGGTCACAGAGTCTCCAATGTATTTGAAGAGGCCAGCTAAAAGAGAAATGTTTCATGTTACAAATTCTGGATGCAAGATCGAGGAGTTTTTAGTAATAAGCTGTCTTTATAATGTGGGCACACAAACTGCAATCTTTCTATTTGTCTAGTACTTACCATGTCACTCATCCAGGCCTGGCTCTGGCTCAGATGGGTAGGTGGCCTTGCCCCCCTCTCATCCAGCCTGAGGCTAGCTCCGAGGCATTCATGCTGCCTTAACCCTGCTGTTTGCCACTGGGAAAGAGAACTCTCAAACTGGGTCAGTGGATCCATCAATATTACACAACGTGGAGCCTATTAAAAAATAAATTCTTCATGCCAACAAAAATGGGAGTTTTACCTTACCAACTGCCAGGAGGGGTTAGGCCCTTTACACATTCTGTAAGCAAAAACCGGAATGTAGAAATGTCTTGTCCATCTAATGACAAATACACAGAGAATATTACAGTATAGAATAAGTCATCCAGTGAATTCCACGCTTTGTTTTATCTTGTTCGACTGGGTTTATATCTGTCTATGATATGTGATAGTGTTTCGTGTTTCTTAAGCTGCCACTTTAAAGAAAAAAATGCCCCATACGTTCCTGTAATTGTGTATAATTACACTGGCTTCCTGTCTATCAAAGAATAGATTTCAAAGTCCTGTTGTTGGTTTATAAAGCATTGAATGGTTTCGGGCCAAAATACATTTCTGATCTGCTGCCGCGTTATGAACCATCCAGACCTCTGAGATCGTCAGGTACCGGTCTGCTTTCAGTCCCCAGAGTCAGAAGTAAACATGGAGAAGCAGCTTTCAGTTACTATGCGCCACATATTTGGAACAAACTCCCTGAAAATTGCAGGTCTGCTCCAACACTCACCTCTTTTAAATCAAGACTTAAAACATTTCTTTTTGCCACTGCTTTTAACTGAAGCAATTCAAGTCTTTGAACTGCATTATTACTCTGAGTTTTTTTTTTTTTTTTTTTTTTTTTTTTTTTATAATGCAATTTTTAATGTCTTTTAAATGAAATGTTTGTCTTTTAATGTAATTTGTGTGTGCCTGTAAAGCACTTTGAGTTGCCTTGTGTCTGAATTGTGCTATACAAATAAACTTGCCTTGCCTTGCCTTGCCTATAACATGACATGGACATAACTTGCCAAAAATAGTCACTGTATTGTGAATTTACTTTTTTTCATCTGCATTTGACTGATTAAGTTCTCTACTGCACATCTATTTCCTTGAATTGGTTGTCTTTTAGCTCCTTAGTATAACTGGGAACAACGCATGTGTATACACAAAATGGTAGCAATTTTTATTTATTTTTTTTGTTTAAATTCATCCTGATTAATTTTCTGTCCCTTTTATTATCTTTCTAAATGTTGTTTGTATTTATCTGATGTAAAATTTCCCTAAAACAAAACACAATTTCTAAAATGTCTAAAATGTTTCAATACAATCACTTGTATTGTTTTGATGAAGTTTGCAATAAATATGAATCAATCCAACAGCTTCATATCATATTGGATATGTTATAAGTTACACGTATCTATTCAGTGACTGCAGGCTCTTTCTCATTGGCTGCTGATGAGGAATTTGTGTAGATTATAGTCATATTTCAGTTCAGTTATTAGTAGTACTCCCAATAGTGACATGTTGTCATTGCAGTTGAACATGTTATCATCTTTGACACTACCTATTGCTTGTTACACTGATCCATGACTTAATTTAACACCTGAGAGACCAAAGCTTTCACTGCTGAGACTTGACATGAGCTCTGCTGCTGACCTAAGGCCAGCTCTCTGGACCGCTGACTGGGATGGAGTGAAACCAAACCATTAAGCATTTCACAACAAAAACAATGAAGAGAGCTAATTAGAGCCAATAGGCAACATAAAACTCTAGTTTAGAAGCAAAATGTCATCATACTAAGGACTTGTGTTATCATCCAGCTTTGTCCTTAGCCTTTGTTTCAAGATTTTGATGCTTCAGAGATGAAACAACAGATGGGAGCTTATCAAAACTTCAGTAGGTAGGGAGTTTTTTTTATTTCAAAACAGTATGGGTTAAGGAGTCAGACTAGAAATACAAAAATCTCAGCACAGCCAAGTATTGATCAAAAAAACCTTTACAGATGCTCCTGTATACACTCTGCTCATTTTACACTGTTGGTAAATAAACCTTGCACCATAAAATCAAATCTCTCCAACACTGTAAAACAGGAAATAAAATCACTGTAATGAAATAACCTTAATCTTACATGTCCCACCAGAGTGCTGGTGATCTTTGTCAGTCTACTAATCAATCAGTGTATTCCTTTTGAGCAAAACAAGGCTAAAGCTTGGTCTTAACCACTCCTGGGGTCCGTTTCACAAAGCAGGTTTAGTGAAAACTCTGAGTCTGTTAACCCTGAAATGAGGGAAACTCTGAGTTTTCCGTTTCACAAAGGGAGGTAACTCAAACCAGAGAAAGAGGGGTAACTCCAGCCTGTTTCACAGAGAGAGGTAACTTAAGCTCTCGGTCAGTTACCATGGTAACATACTCTCTGAAACTAACCTGGTCGGGACCAGGTTTTTCTCAACAAACCTCGAGTTTCTCTCTGTCTCCGCCCTCTTTCAGCCACACACGGTATTTGATTTCCTCATTCATTCAGTCAGCAGGCGAGTTTTGGCGTAGTATAGTTCTCATTGATCATTGCAAAAATCAGTCAGTAGGCCTACATTCAAAGTTATATTAGGTGGCGACTATTTTCACTACCATGGCATGTCCTTTTGATAATAATCCCGTGGATGAAGGTGCAGCATTACTGCGCAGAGAATTAAATATTCGTCGGGAGATGATTATCAGACGCGCATAGATGTTCTTGCATTTCCAGACAATTATCTTTTTGAGTGGTACCGTTTCACGTCACAGTCCATCATTTACATACACAACCTAATCCGTCCTTACATTTCCAACATTACCAACCGAAGTCATGCTCTCACATCCCAGCAGATATTGTGTGTTGCGCTGCGTTTTTTTGCAAGTGGGAGTTTTTTTATACAACTTCGGAGATGCAGAGCACTTGAGCAAGGCAACTGTATGCAGAGCGGTCAGAAAAGTGTGCCTCGCCCTGAAACAGCTATACCCATCTTTATCATTTTCAGCTCCTCTGCCTCCGTTAGAGGTGGCGGTGCTGGGCCACCACCCGTCTGTGTTAGTTTAAATAGGCTTAATTATTTAACAGAACATGATATAGATGAGAAGACATTTATGTGTGTGAAAACAGCATTATGTTGGGGATAAAACAACTGTACAGTCACACAGCCACTTAATATTTACTTTACAATGTAAAACATGATCAAAATGAGGTACCCCCATGAGATTATGCCGAGGTCTAATGTTTTTATGTTTCATCTTAACCTGCAGCCAAGTGCGCTTCTCAGCCGGGGTTGCACCTAAATGAAATAAATTAATAGGCTACCACTCAAGCAGTTTCCCCCTGTAATATTATTGTGATTGCAAAGGACTTCATTTAAAATTACGCATTGACCCGAGCACCAATGTTCTCCCACGCCGTCTCCCTCTCTTTTGCTGCTGCAGCGGTGTTACACTTCCTTCTAAAAACGTGCTCAAACTCACTGTATGAGCGCATTAATATTTACATTTCCAGTGGGGTGAAAAACGTAGCCCTCCTCTTCCCCGTTGCCATGGTGACTCGTCGAATCAGGGCTCCATTGATGCTGTCTTTTTATACTTGTGGTGCACGTGCTTAACTCCAGGTTAAACTACTCCGAGTTGATCAAACTAACTCAAATCAGCTGTTCTGGAACCAAAAACTCAGAGTTTCCTATCTCAGAGTAGATCAACTCAGAGTTCAGGGTTAGACTCAGAGTTTGTTGAACCTGCTTTGTGAAACGGACCCCTGGCATGTTGCTATGGCCTGGTGCTGTGAGTTGTGCACATGTCATATCAAGCTTGGGTGAGTATAACTCTTCTAATGAGTAAGGTTCTAAATATATCCCTATTAGAAGTATTCGCTGCTGCTGAAAGAATTGACAGTTCCTTAACCCTTTAATGGTTTGGGTTGACTCAAAAAAGTTAAATAAACAATGCTATAATTTCCATAGAACTCACACAGTAGAGAATTATTATTTGCTAATGTAAATCCAAATCCAGGGTGGCCCATCAGGTTGTCACAATGCTGGACTAGGCCTGACAAAAAACGGGGCGGTGGGACAACTTTGATTGTTGCATGGTAGAAAAGTAGCACTGAACACTATGTGAATAGTGTAAATAAGACTGATTATGAGGCAATGAGCGACTTTAAAGTTAACCAGACACTTTGATTATACTGGACACTTTGCTGAGCTTGTTGTTAAAGTTATGTTTTAAAATTGAGAAACTCGATAAATATATTTGAGAAAAAAAAGCTAGTGAAGGACTGTGACTGTTTCCCTCGGATGCAAGTGGTATTGCTTTTAATTCACTGGGAGAGAATATGTTTTCATTCGGGCTTTATCTGTGGAGAAGAGTATATCCTGTTGATCATGCAACCTCTTCCTAATCAAAACCAGGGCTTCAACTGTTTAACACAATATTTTGAGCATTTTGGCATGGCAGTCGCTTTCCCCACCCTACTTTAATAATAAGTTGGACTGGACTAGAAACACCGCAGCGGTCTATAAAAAAGGCCAAAGCAGACTTTTTTTCCTAAGGAGACTAAGGTTATTTAACATCTGCCGGACAATGCTGAGGATGTTCTATGAGTCGGTTGTGGCCAGTGCGATCTTCTTTGCTGTCACATGCTGGGGCAGTGGGCTGAAGGTCGCAGATAACAACAGACTACACAAACTGATCAGGAGGGCCGGCGATGTCGTGGGGGAGAAGCTGGACACTCTGACGACTGTGGCAGAGAGAGGGATGCTGCCCAAGCTTCAGTCCATCTTGGATAATGTCACACACCCTCTCTATGACACACTGGCCCAGCAGAGGAGCACATTCAGTGGAAGACTCCTCTTACCCAGATGCACCACGGAGCGCCACAGGAAATCATTTCTGCCTGTGGTCATTAAACTCTATAGCGCCTCCCTAGAGAGTCAGAAAACCCCCCTTCTGTAACCTGACTCAAGCAAAAATACAGACAATCATTCTTTTTTTGGGTTTTGTTTGCACTTTTTGCACATTATTTAAACTGTACATTTGTTCTTTTATGTATTATTATATATATACATATATATATATGTATATATATATATATATATATATATATATATATATATATATATATATATATAGTTATATATATATATATATAAATATATATATATATATATATATATTTTGTTCTTTATATATGTTGCTTGTATAATATATGTTGTTTGTATGGCGTGTGTAACAAAAATAATTTCCCCCTGGGATTCTGATTCTGATTCTGATTATTTTAGAAATTGTTCATAACTGACCAGCACAATATAAAAAGGGTGGCTGTTGATCAGGGGTAGAGCCAGCGTCTTGTTATAGGAAGGTCGCCGGTTTGATTCCCCTGGTCTGTTTGTTGAAGTGTCCTTGGGCACGATGCTGAACCCCAAACTGCTCCGGATGTGCTAATGGCAGCCACCGCCATCAGTGTACGAATGTATGTATAAATTACTGTAAGTTGCTTTGGACAAAAAAAAAAAAGATAAATGCCCTAAATGTAAAAGCCACAGAAGCCACTCAGAAAGGATCCCCATGCAAACAGTGAGGCCAATGACACCAAGCAAGTGAGAAAATATCGTTTGGGATTCTCAGTGTGAGAAATACAAGGTGTGGCATGGAAGTGTGTGAACGGTTTCTTTTTTTTGCTTAATGAGCACATGTAAGAAACCCTGCCGTCTGCCTTATTTTATCTAATAGATTTAAGTAGTGGGACTAGTTGCTGATGGTGACTGCAGAGCAAATAAATGTGTGATAAAAACAGTCATTATCGGTTTCACTGAATGGAAAGAACATGTGGCACATTTCAAAGTTAAATGCATCAATCCGGTACACTTTGAGAGAAAGATTAAGAGGCGATATCATAACATAAATGACAAATATGAAATATTGAAAATGATGAAATGTAACTTTGACTTTGCTGCCTGCAGTCCTTACAATTATACATACAGCTTTGGCTATACAATGTTAACACAAGCCTATAGGCTAGAGTCAATATTAGTCCACTGCTTTCAATCTGATATGTGTTCAGAATTGAGGTCTGGTTGAGGTTGCTGCTGGAAAACGCGACTTAAATTTCATTCAAACACACCAACGCATCTTCACTTGCTGCCACGATTATCTTTTCCGAGGTGCAGGTCATAAACAGTGTTTCTAATTAGTCTAATTAGCAAATTTAAGAGATAATGTAAGTTGTATTGAAGCAAAACACTGGAGATCTTCAGTGATACTATGACAAGTAAAAACTATTTTCAGATCATTATGAGACTATGGCACTGCAAATTAGACACTGGTGGGCCGTCAGAGTCTAGTTAATTCATGTTAAACACTGATACCCTCAATTTGTGAAATGCAAACTGATAAACAGCCAATAATAATATGCAGTCAATTTTCTTATACTGACCTAACACGAACAGCATCTACAAATTTGTATTGAGCAGGTGGCTGTTTATGCCTTGAAAGTTCGATTGCAATCTACCATGAATCAAAGCGAAGAAAAAGAAGAATACAGAATATGAAATCATCCATCTCTGCTAACTACATGTAAGCTCTTCTCACTCTAAGGTGTGCATAAACCTCAGGTTATGAATTTCAGTTATCTTATCCTTGTCTGACTTGAGAAACAGGTATTTATCAGTTATGGAATAGTCTGAAAAATTCAATATTGTGCATTCGAGATTTTTACTAATTATGGTGCTGTTGTAAACTCAGATTCAGTATCGTTTTTTACCAAAAAGCTTAACAGATTAGCTGGATTCTTGTTTTGTAATGAGCCATCATGTATGCCGAATTCAGTATGAGAATACATGCGTTTGTAACTAGATTACAAACAAGATCTACATGCATGTAATCCAGCATAGATCTCGAATGGAAGTAATCACATCAGGTGTTTCGAATTTTGAAAAGGGCAACGTACCCTATAGAACATAAAAAACATTTATATTTGAATCCGATAAGAGACTATCTGTGGAGTGGAAGAAGCATAAAATTGCTCATTTTTTTAGAGTGAACACTATTGAAAATGTATTTTGAAATATTTTTAAAAATGTTGACACTCTTTCACTAGATGGTGTTTACTGCTTGAGGTTTACATTTCAACATTTTAGGTTCTTCGATTTTTCCCCAGGATTCAGAAATGAGCTGAGAAACTGAACAGCTTCAGTATGTCCTTGCTTGGCAGTAAATACGGTCTTCAAACACTGTCTGGCATTTGCAGTGTTAAAAAAACACAAAATGTCTGTGCCCACAACACACACAAACACACACACACAAACACACACACCAGAAAAAAAGGCCACTCAGTCGGCCCATCAACCTAATCCACTGTGACATCACATTACCGCCAGCACTCAGCACCAGCCCTCTCCCTCCGCAGACACTGTTAATTAGGTTTGGACCAGCTAACACTACAACTGTAGAGATGGAATGCAAACAGCTGTTGGGGACGAATGCTCTCTCTCTCTCTCTCTCCCACACACACACACACACACGGAGCACCTGTGCACTCAGAAATTCATACACTGTGCCATGCATTCTTGCTGCAAACTGAGTCCTATGTAGAAATAAACAAATATTGGTGTAGAGCAACATGCAGTTTAGGATTTATCTGTGTTTTTGTCACTTTTGCATGCAGGAATGGAAGTTGATACACACCTGCTGATTATATCCACTCACTCACCTGAAGAGAGATGAACATGAATGCAAAATGTCAAACAACCTATTTGCATTTTGCGAGTGTCTGTATTGTTAATACATAATACAGTAATATAGTCCAAAAACAGTTTATTGGGTATCATTAAAAAATATCATTCTACAAGAAAACAGCAAGTTTTTGTTTTTTTTTCGTTTTTTTTTTTTGTTTTCTCAAAAAAGTGAATTTTTCACATAGGCGGTTTTGCTCTTCGGCGGACGTATGTTGACACAAATGCACCCTTGTGATTCTTACTGGCATATGTAACCGCCTGTTGTGGTTCAGGTATGACTGCTCCTGAGTAAAATCAGTAGTTTTCCCCGTCACCAAATCACATCTGATCAATAGATTAAATGCCATCTGGGTTGAGCAAGGCCCCACTCATCAGCTTGCAGCTGCTGATAATATGATGGAGGTGATGCTAAATGGCTGAATGCTGTTTCTTTTTGTGCATGCTGCTTCTTTATCTTATCTTTATCTTCTGTATTATTTTTGTAAAAGAATGCTAATAATGCTAATAATAATAATAATAATAATAATAATAATAATAATACAATTAAGTTATTCTAAAAAGTGCAGGTGTCAGGATCAGCTAAACTTGTCACGATTCTGGATTTGGTGTTGTGTTTTGTTGGAGTTTTCATGCCTCATGTGCCTTTAAGTTCCCTGTTCTTTTCCTGTGGTCTGCCCTCTGTCTCCCTCTGTCTGTCTGCCTTGTTCCCTCCTGGTCTGCTCCTCTGTGCTCCTCCCCTTCATTACCTCACCTGGCCTCCTCCCTCCTCTCTCTCCTCACCTGTTCCTCGTTGGTTAATCAGTGTCTGT